>NC_090439.1:25812069-26532625 GCF_031143425.1 Pleurodeles waltl
CAGTCTTTCTATCTCTCTCCCCGTGTACTAAAGCATCTCATCCCAATGAGGAGGCAATGAATATTAAGGAAAGTGGCCAGGATCAATCAATCAACCTGGATTTCTAGAGTGCAGCTAGTGAGGATATCCAGGCGCTGAGATCCTGCGGTGATCAGTCAAAGAGCCAAGTCTTTAGTCTCTTTCTGAATTCTGCGAGAAAGGGTGATGTTTGGAGGTGGTGGGGAAGGTTGTTCTGGGACTTGGCAGCAAGGTAGGAGAAGGACTGCCCTCTATTGTGGCTTCAATGGATGCAGGAATTGTGACTGAGGGAGGTGGAGTTTAGGTGTCTGGAGGGTTGGTGGTAGTCCACGCGATGGTTGAGGAATGTGCTTCATTGGTCGTGGACAGCCTTGTAGGTGTTTATCAGAATCTTGAATTGGCATCTATTCTGGACGGGAAGCCAGTAGAGGTTCCTGAGGTGGCGGGAGTCCATTTGGGGAAGTTTGAGGATGGCTCTGGCAGGTGAGTTCTGCATTGTCTCAAGTCTCTTCAGGAGATGGGTGTTGATTCCTGCGTAGAGTTCGTTGATGTGGATGAGCCTGCTGAGAAGTTGGCCTTGGGTGACGGCTTCCTGGTGTGGATGGGGAGCCTTCTGAAGACCTTTCAGAGCAGGTGAAGGGTCTGGAAGCAGGTGGAGGCGACTGCATGGATCTGGGGTTTCATGGTAATTTTGCTGTCAGGGGTGATGCCAAGGTTGTGGGTACTGTCTGTTGATGTGAGTGTGGGCCAGACTTTGGCGTGGAAGAGGAGCAGAGAGATGTGGTGGTAGTTCTTGAGGTCTTTTGGGTCGGGAGAGGGGTCTGACCTCTGAGCATTTCCATTGATCAGGAAAGGTGGCTGTGGTGTTAGATGCGTTGAGCATGGAGGTGAGTGCACAGCTGATTTTATTGTTCCCAAGGTTAAGGAAGTGGTGGAGCCCAGGGTTGGTGGGTGCTCTAGAGTGGATGGAGTTCATGATGTTCCTGGTGCTCTGTGTGGTGAGCTGTTCCTATTCGGTGAGCTGAAGGCTGTGGGGACCGTCAGTTGGAATGACAAGGCTGTGGAGGTCTGTAAGATGGGGTTCAAAGTTACTGTAGATGGTGGATAATTGTTGTAGAAGTAGTCCCCATTTTGGTCCGGATGTACAGGTGTGTAATGATGAGCACAAAAACAACAGATGGACGGAATGCAGAGCAAATCAAACATTCACCCCCAGTCACAGATCTGGGTTTAATCCATCAATTATTTTGCTTGCCATGCCATTCCAGTTTGGACCCAGCCATATGCAAATCAGTCTTGACCCTGTTCCCCATGGGAACAGTCCAGCCCGAACTGCCAGGCCAGGTCTTCCCTGGACCAGAAAGAAGCATCCTGGGACCAGTTTCAGGGTGTCACCCTTCATCAGCCAGGCTAGCTTGAATCTGGTGGCATAGCAAGCACGGGACCCACATCTGGGCATGCCCTTCCCACTTGGGGCGACAAATGCAAAAGCAACAGAGGATGGACGGAATGCAGAGCAAAGCTAACATTCACCCCAGTCACAGATCTGGCTTTAATCCATCATTTTGTTTGCTTGGCATGCCATTCCAGTTTGGACCCAGCCATAAGCAAATCAGTCTTGATCCTGTTCCTCATGGGAATGGTCCTGTGCTTGCTATGGCATCAGATTCAAGCTAGCCTGGCTGATGATGGGTGATACCCTGAAAACGCTGGCGGAAAGGGGACTGGAGCACTGCCCTGGAGGATTAACACCACCAACACAGTCAGGCTGTCAGCTGGCGGTGCCGGCAGTCGGCTGTGGCAGCGCCGCCACAGTCGTAATGTGGAGTCCCGACTGCTGTTTTGGTGGCAGTCCGACCTCCACCGCGGCCCTGGCAATCTCATGACTGCTAGGGTCTCATGTGTCCAGTATGACCAGGAGTATCTTTTCAAATTGCCCAGAGTGTTAGTCCAACATGGCTTCAAGTGGTATAAGCCTTCTTTCTCAGGTGTTGTTTTCCTGTCCCTGGCTGCCCGGTCTAGTCTATTCTGAGGGAGGGTCATCCTGGTGGGTTTGGGATTCACCATTGTAGTACACAAATAGCTTGGGTGCTGTCAAGGGGCCACCTGTGGCGTATAACTGTGATAGTTAAATACTTTTCATGCTGCTGCTCGTATATTGTGTAAATCAGTCGGTGTGTCACAGTAAAGTATGACTTTATAAGACATGTTACAAGTATGTATAAAATTTATTTTGACATCACCCTGGATACAACTTATCCTGAAATGGTAAAGACCTACTGTTCTGTTTGAGCCTACCTAAATAAAATATTAAAAACAAAGTAATGCTTGGCGGGATGCAGCCGTTTGTTAGAAGTAATGCTGTCTGTTGCTTGATGGAATGATGTCTCATGTTTGGCGGGATAATGTCTCACGTGTGGGTGATGATGACTCGTGATCAGAAAGGTGCAGTTTCAAGCATGAGTGCTACAGTCTCTTTTCTGAAAGGATTCTGTCTCCTTTTGGACAGATGCAGTCTCATCTTTAGGAGGGGTGCTGTCTTCTGCATGGACGGAGACAGTCTAATGTTTGTAGGTGTAGACTTGCACCATGTTTCAAAGGTTGCAGCCTCATGTTTTCTGGCATGAAGTCATTTTCATGCATGGAGTGCTACAGTCTCTTGGTTGAATGGATGCAGTCTCATATTTTACAGTATGCTTCCTCATATGTGGAGGAATGCTGTCTCTTTTCAAAGAGATTCTGTCTCATGTTTGAAGGGATGCCATCTCATGTTTGCAGCAGTGCAGGGTATTTCTTAAAGAGATGCAGTCTCTTGCTTGCATCAGAGCAACCTTGTGATCAGAGGAATGCAACCTCATGCTTAGAGGGGGCGCAGTCTAATTCTTGGATAGATGCAGTTTCATGTTTGGTGGGTTGCAGTCTCATGTTTGAAGGCATGCTACCATGTTCTGAGGGTGCTGTTTTATATTTGAGGGTATATAGTCTCATATTTGTAGCTGTGTTGTCTATTGCTCCCAAAGATGCAATCTCATGCTTGGATCAGTGTAGTCTCATTTTTGGAGAGATAATGCCCTCTCATGTTGGAAGGGTTGTAGTATCATGTTTGAAGACATGTTGTCTCAGGTTTGGAGGCATGGGGTACCATGTTCTGATGCATGCTGTCTCATGTTTGTAGGGATGCAGTCTCATGGTTGGAGCAGTGTTGTCTCTTGCTAAAGAATATGCTGTCTCATGCTTGGATTGGTACATTCTCATATTTGGAAGGATTATGAAATCTCATGCTTGGAGGGTGTACAGTTTCATGCTTGAAGACACACTGTAGTGTTTGGAGCGGTGCGCTCTTTTGCTTTTGGTAGAGTCGTGGATGCAACGGCATGCTTGGTTAGATGCAGTCTCATGCTGGGATGGATGCAGTCTGATGCTTCGATGGATGCAGCATCATGCTTCGATGGATGAAGTGTCATGCTTGGGTGCATACACTCTCTTGCTTGGATGGATGCAATCTCATGCTTGGATTTATGCAGTCTCATGCTTGGATGGATTGAGTCTCATGCTTGGATTTGTGCAGTCTGATGCTTGGATAGATGCAATCCCATGACTGGAGGGAAGGAATCTCACGTTTGGATGGATGGACTATCAAGCTTGAAGCAGTGCAGTCTCATTTCTGAAGATATGCAGTCTTATGCTTGAAGACATACTGTCATGTTTGGAGTGGTGCACTCTCTTGCCTGTGGTGCAGCCTTATGCTTAGATGGATGCAGTCTCATGCTTGGATGGATGCTGTCTCATGCTTAGATTTATGCAGTCCTATGCTTGGATGAATGCAGACCCATGCTTGAATGAATTCATGCTCATGCATGGATGGATGCAGTCTCGTGCTTGGATGGATGCACACTACCCTGGAGAGGGTGTAAACTATTAGTTGCATAGATGTATTCTCATGCTGGGAAGGATACAGTCTCTTGCTTGGAACCATGCACTCAGTTGCTTTAAGTGCACTCTCATGCTGGAAGGGGGTCAGTCTCGTGTTTGAAGTGATACAGTCTTGTGGCTGTTGGGATGCAATTCCGTCTTTGAAGGGGTACAGTTTCAAGCATAAAGGGGAGTAGCTCCAAGATATGAGTCTCGTGTTTGAAGACATGCAGTCTCCTGTTTGAAGGTATCCTGTCTAATGCTTGGAGGGAAGCAGTCTCTTGTTTGCAGGGAAGCAGTCTGTTGACTGGGGGAACAGGCTCAGATTAAGCTGGAGAGGGCAACAAGGGGCCAGCGATGTGCTTGTTTTAGGGATGACCCTGAGGCATGTGGATATTCCATTCTGATACATAATCAATTTCCTCAAGACAAACAAGATTACTTTAGAAGCCATCCAAGAGCCATTGGATGATCAGTCCAGATGTCATCAAGCTTTTAAAGTCATAGGCAAATGTCTAGAAAAATGTTCCTGATGAGTTGAGGATGATTTGAAAATGACCGTTTGATTACTTCACAAGACAAGGTTGTTCCTGATGACTTGAGGATCATTTGAAAATGACTCCCCGAATACTTCATCAAGATAAGGATATTCCTGATTATAATTTGAAAATTAGTTTCTGATTACTTCTCAAGCAGCAGTTGTTTCTGATGACTTGAGGACAATTTAAAAACAAGCATTTGCAATGCAATGGGTCTTGTGTTTGCTCACGCTAGACCTATTAGGGTTGTAAATTCCTAACTGGGCTTTTCTTGCCACATAAATTGAAAATGAAAAGTGAAACAGTTGACTGAAACAAGCAGATTCAAAGCGCAATGGCTGATATGAGCATGAGTGCAAAAGAGAGACACAAAAGGAAAAGGAAGTTCCCTCTCAGTCAAACTTATCGGCAAACGTGCAATTACCCATGTAACAGGATCAATGGCGAAGGCTGTAAAAAAACTGCCCCAAGGAGGGACAAACGTAAAGCAGTTACCAATTATAACAAAGGATTTTTGAAAGGCAAGCCCACAAACGAGTGATAGTGATGGGCATGCAGTGGGCGTGGTTAAAAGCCCACAGATAAATTACAACTGGTCAGAGTGCTTGCACCTCGACCTAAAAAACGAGTTAGAGAACCCCTTGTGGTTTGAGATGCTCCCATCACATAACACGGTTCATTTACATCTAATATAATTCTGACGTTCTCAAATTGTTGACAATTTATAGACCTTTATTTCTGATCTTCATTGCTGTCTAATCATTGCAACAAGTATATAATGGAGGCATTAAAAGTATGTCTATTAGCGGCATAAGACAAAAAGTACAAGTCTTAAAAGCAGCAGCTTATCTCAGCGATTTCAAACGAGACCAGTATAATTCACTTGATAACACCTGAAAATCCGCCCTTAACAGAGATTTTTAAATTTGTTAGTGTACGGCAGCTCGAAACCCATTATAATATAACCACTTATTACTAAAAACAAGTTAGAGTGCAATCCAATCAATGGTTTCACCAGGATGAAGTGTTCCCGGAAATGTGAGTTACACAGGAGAGCGATGACTAACTGTTGGACACAAGAGGAAAGCTGGAAAACATCACAATCTTTTAAACGTAACACCTATGATTTGCCCCACATCTTAAACTGTAAAGGCTTGTAAAGGAAAAAGTGGGATTTTATTAATTTTTGTGGTCAATTAAACAACTGCGCCACCTTAATTGTAGAAAACTGTATAATGGTGCTGCTTTTTTAAGTTATACCATCCTTAGAACATATTTTTCCTGAAATCAAATCTGCAGTGATAGGTTGCTAATTTATAGAAAAGGGAGCCTTAGGGACTATTTCAATTTCAGTTTCGCTTTTTTTCTTTCAGCGTAGTTATCTGTATTGATGACAAATCAGGGACTCTGAATCAGAATGTTATTAGCTGGGTTGCAGCAATCAAACTACTGACTCTGCAGCAAGGGTGGTAGACCCGTAAAAAAATCTTTACAAGGGGCGCTGTCAAAATTATATCAAGACTCTAGGACTTTACGTGGGTGAAGGCTGCCTCCTGCCCTACCCCCAAGACATGCGTACTTCAGAAGCCTCTACTGCTCGTGTTGAAAGGAAGCTGTCCCCAGCATGACTGCGCTCTTAGGAGAGATCATATCCATTCAACATAATACGTACCATTTACCTGAGGGATACCTAATTAATACTTGCAGGTCTCTAAAGCGTCCTTTTATTCTACAGCAAAGCATATCTTCCTTGTTAAGCCTTTTGCAACTTGAGGTACATTTTAGAAATAGTTTTTTTTTTACCATTGCCTTGTACAAAGCTATGTTTGCACCGCAAGAAAGAATGTGTCGTTTTTATATTAAAAAAAAGCATAAGCAGACTTAACATACGCTTTGATTGAGTTACATTTCTGATTACATGGCAAAACAGCACACTGTCTTGTTGTTTAGTTTTACACATTTGGAAGCAATTTTGGCAGGGGCGGCTCCTCCTGAACGGTGGAGGAGCGTTGCCCTCTGCCAGCAGCGGCAGCAGCAACAAATCCTTTAAAAGAACAAGATAATAAACGTTTTTTATTATCCTTTTCTTCTAAAGGGGCGGGGCCACAGGCCGGCCGAACATACATGCGCAGTGTGCTCTCTGTAGCCCAGCAACACAGTTGCCGGGCTTCAGAGAGCCTGCACAAGGTCCCAGTCTGCCTGGGAGCGCCTAGGCTGGGCGCTCCCAGCCAATCCTGACCCGGCTTTAAGCAGCGTCAGGATTGGTGCACAGCAGGCTGGGAACCTGTGCCTGCGCTCAGCCAGTCAGCAGGGAAGAGGAGCGTGGCGCGGGACGGCGTGGAAAAGGTAAGTGGTGATTTTTTTTTAAATTTAATTTCTTTTTAAGTTTACTACCCCACACCCCTTCCCTGCGCGCCGCCCCACCCCTTCCACAATCTGCAAGCTGCTCCTGAATTTTGGGGACTTCATTGAGGGTGGAGTGTCAGCGCGAGTTTAGTTTCAGAGCATGTACCTATTTACATTCAACAATTACGTCAAGTTAGCGTTTGGTTCTGGCAGCAGATGTGTATTGTCTCGATGAAGGAGGCTATGTAAACTCCCTAACGTGCAGTAAATGAAACAAACTTTTACCAGAAATCTTTTTTATGGCTATAGAATTTTGATATTTCATCTCCTAGTGCCACGCCATGAGCGTGAAGGTGACTAATAAGAACAAAAAGACCGGTCCAGTTTTGCCTTTGCATAGTAATAAAAAGAAAACTAGCGTGACCACGCTGTGTAAAACCTTGAATTCGTGATGGAAAGTGAGGATAAACAATAGAATTAAACTGGTAGTCATGAAAAGCGCTCAATTGGTTCACAGCGAGATTGCACTGCCTAAGAAATAAAGAAAAAAAGTAGTCCAGAAATCATATGGAAAACATGGAGCCTCCTATATTTTCAGTAGTTGACCAATCCTCTAGAGGATGCCTAAACAGCGGAAAAGGCATGACGTATGCATACCTTTCAATAATGAAATCAAGTGAATTTCAAAAGGCAAGCCCACAAACCAATGAAAATGATGAGCGTGACATGGACGTGGTTAAGAGCCCACAGAGAGATTACATTTCAACAGCAGTAACAAGATTAAATTCTTGCAGGTAAATTGAGGATTATAAACTAATTACTTCAAGGGCCTATCTACAGTTTTGGTTTAATTTTCATTGGAAAAGTTGAGCCTTTTGGCTGATTTCAGAATTATCTGCGGGTTAACTAGCGGGTAAAACTATTCAGTGACATAAGTTGCATGTATCTTACAAATAAGCGAAGAATGTGCTTCTGAAACATGTGTCAAAGGTAATTATCAGAGTCATATTTTGATTTGCTTCATTACTTTTTTGTAGGCCGGGCCAATAAATAAAATGTGTGAGTGCTGGTGCCTTTAACAGTAATAACAATTAGTGAATCTTGATTATTGGAGTGTTTGAATTTCTTGAAATTTTTATTTTTCAAGTAATTTTCACTTGCTGGGGACTATTTGAAGCAAAAAATGTCTTGGGGAAACTGTGTGTGCAGCAGCCCCAACCGTTGTTCCAGCTAAGCAGCTAAGCTCTCCAAGTGTCTTTGTAAACCATAAACCCTATACGTTGGGGAGTTACCTCATGTGACTTTTGTACACAAGGGCACATCTTGCATATACATTTCATGGAGAAGATCCCCTTGTGTTAACCAATTATGCCACATAACATTAATAATGATGCAAATTGGGCATTAGAAGCAGAGCCACTGGAATTAGGCCAGAGTTGAGTACAAACGTCAAGTACACAATTCTGTGCGGCATTTTCTTTTGGTGCGGAGGATGTCAGTGGTCATGGTATACTATTTGTGGGTACTATCATTTACCCCTGTTGTCTCCTGGCTCACAAACTGTGGTGTATTCTCACTGAATAAGTTACTCACTTTAGGCACTTTCCTCCCAAACATCAATGAAGGCAACCTAACAGGGCTCACTCTAGGAGTTGGTAGTGGATTAAAATCTCAGATACTGTTAGACCTGACAGCCTCAGACTGGTCATCCCCCAACTTTTTGCCTGCCTTCCTCCATTCTTCTGACCCTGAGTTTGCTGGTTTTAGGACTCTGAGCACTTTATCACTGCTGTCCAGTGCTAAAGTGCATATGCTCTCTCCCCAAAACATGGTAACATTGGTTCCCTAGTAAAGTGCACTATATGTGCCCAGGGCCTGTACATTAAATGCTACTGGTGGGCCTTCAGCACTGATTGTACCACCCACATAAGTCCTGCAATTGCAAGGCCTGTGTGTGCAGTTTCACTGCCACTTCAACTTGCCATTTAAAACGACTTGCCAAGCACTGAACTCCCCCCCCCCTTTTTCTACATATGTCACTCCTACAGTAGGCCCTAGGTAACCCATAGGGCAGGGTGCTATGTAGGTAAAAGGCAGTACATGTACTTATGTGCTTTACAGGTCCTGTTAGTGAAAAAAACATAAATTCATTTTCCACTACTGTGAGGCATGCTCCTCTCAGACTAGCATTAGAACTGCCCCTATATACCTTTAAGTGATAGATTCTGATCTGGAAGGAGTAGCCCTGTCATATTTAGTATTGCCAGAATGGTAATAAAAAAGTCTTGCTTATTGTTGACGTTGGATTTAATACCTCTATTATAGAAATGCCACTTTTAGAAAGTGGGCATTTCTCTACACTTACTGCCATCTGTGCTTTACAGCCTGTCTACAGTCCAGGTCTGGTCTGTGCTGTTTGACAGCTCCCCTCATGCATTCCACCCATACAACTACAAACAAAGGACACCTAGTCACATCTACTTACTGGTGAAGTTGGATTTAATACTACTATTTTAGAAATGCCACTTTTAGAAAGTGGGCATTTCTCTGCACTTACTGCCATCTGTGCTGTACAGCCTGTCTACAATCCACGTCTGGTCTGTGCTGTTTGACAGCTACCCTTGTGCATTCCACCCAGACAACCACAAACAAAGGACACTCAGTCACATCTGCATTCATCTTTCTACTGAATGTGTCTTCCTGGGCAGGGAGGGTGGAGGGTCTCACAGTAACATTTCAAAGGCCAGTGGCATGCTCTCACATAAAGGACTCATATCGCCCTCCCCACAGGGACTCTGGCAGACAGGACTGGGCTGAAAGGAGAACTCGTGCACTTTAAAACCATCTTTGTAGTCTCCTCCTCTTTAAAGGCGTTTTTCGGTATATAAACTGTGTCTCTGACCCCAATAAATCAGACACTTCTAGATCTACACCTGCACTCTTTCAGAGGAACTGCCCGACTGCCCAAAGGACTCATCTGGATTGCTTCGCTGAGAAGGACTGCTGCCCTGCTTGTTGCCTTGCTGCCCCACCGGCTTCTGACTCTGCTGGAAGGACTCTGCCTTCCTCCTGAATTGCTCACCAAGGGCTTGAGCTTGCCTTCTGTTTCTGAAGTCTCAGGGCCAATGAAGACTTCACCTCTTCAATAAAATCCATGTACATCGCAAATCAACACCACACCTACAGAAATCAACGCACAGCCTACATCATGGCTGGGAAATCGCTGTACCACTGACTGGAACACCGGAGCACTGACTTCCTGATGGAAAATTCAATGCAGCACCTGCCTTGCGACGGAAAATGTGACGCTTCGCCTACCAGATCGATGCAGCACCTGCTCCTTCTAGCCAGCATGTCAAGGACCTTCAAAGCATTTTCGCTGGGCATCAAAAAAATCCCGGCATCACAGTGAGGAACTAAGACAGTGTGCCTGAAAAACGATGAAACCCATTGCCGCATGGAAAGAAACAACGCATCGTCTGTGCCGCGGCAGAAAATCTGACACAACATCTTATTTTTCCACGCATCTCCGCCTCTGCGGTCCCTGTGCGTCATTATTTTTGAACCATTCCAGGTACTGAGTATTACAAAGAAACAACTAATGATTTGTAAGGATTAAGACTATTTTAAACCTTTTAAAAGTGATATTTCAACTGGTGCTTATTGGATTTTTGCCATTTTGACTTTATTGTATTCAGATAAATATCATCTATTTTTCTAACCTTGTGGTGTATTTTTGTGTTGTTTTCACTGTGTTACTGTATGATTTATTGCACAAATACTTTACACATTGCCTTCAAAATTAAGTGTGACTGCTCAGTGCCAAGTTACCAGAGGGTGGACACAGGATAATTTGGATTGTGTTGTGATTTACCCTGACTATGATTGTGGTCCCTACTTGGACAAGGATGTATACCTCTGCCAACTAGAGACCGCATTTCTAACAGGTACACTATGACATAATGAGTAACACATAAAAACCTCAATGCCTTTCCAAAGCAATTACTTACAAGGCCAAATAGGTCTTTATTTACTAACAGATTAAATAGGACACTTACAATTAAGTAGGCCTCATGGAAGGCCCAGTCAGCTCAGTATTCGGTGTATGGGATCTGTCAAGGATCACAAAAGGAGTAATCCATAGAGAACCACATAAACCACAATACTAAGTCTGTGGACTACTTTTACACCTTAGAGTGTGGAAGAAATAATGGTCATCTGACAGAGATAAGGCCAAGGTGCCTATAGATAAAAGGGGAGAGGAAAATGATCAAAGAGAGGGAATTAGGAGACATGTATTTAGACTACCGAAGCTGAAGTGTATTCAGTATGAGAACAAGTGACAGTGAAGGGCACAGGTTCTGGCTGCAGGCCCTTTCCAGGCCATACCACGGCCGAGGTGCACTATAAGGAGGTAACATATGCAGATAATATTCCTAAACTTCCACCCGTGCCTGGATTCTATGGCTTGATGCCACAGGAATAGAGGTTAAGATGGATGATGTTTTAGAAGCTATCTGCAAGTGGGCGTGCTACTAGGAGATTTGCTGTCAAATTACCATTCAGGGTACCAACCATGTCACATTGCCTTTGCGAACTGTTACTGAAGAGAGTGAACTGCATGGAGCAAGGGAGGAACCAGACCAGAAAATAGATATGAAATAATAAATAGGGACATTAAAATCTTCATATTTTGCTGCCACTGTGTTTCGCCTGCATATGCAAGGGCATGAGCACATCCAGGTCTTTTTAGATAGAGCCTCATGGAGCACTAATCACAGATAACAGCATCAAGATTGACAAATATGCTCAATGCCTGCATGTACAGCGCTCCAATGCCTTTTGGCTAGATTTTCGCTATACAAGTGACACCTACGTACATACATATTTCCGAAACGTGGCGCATGATTCATCAATTGCAGTATAATTTGTAGATTCCAACAAAAATATTGTTTCTTGCTCATAGGGACAGTTATAACAAGAAAGCACACTTGGTGTAGGTAACACCATGGGGGACACACTTCAAAATCTAGCTAATGAACGTTCCGTGCTGTAAGCAGACATTAAAAGGCAAGAAAGAGGTGAAAATGTTTCTAGATAGTATTAATGACCCAAGCTGATAGACTGAGGACGGACTTCTGTCTGCAGCATTACAAAATATTTTTATATTTTACAGTAATCAGTCAGAGTGGAAAAAAGGAGCCCTTCTTTGTCACAAAAATGTTGTTTGCCACTATTGGTGCAAATTGATATCAGACCCCAGGCACGGTCCTTCAGAGTGCAGTTGTTTTCAAAGGGACTGCTCATAGTGTCAACAAATCGCAAATATTTTTTTAACCCTAGTGAGATACTTACATGATAAATATATAATGAATACAATTATTCTCTGGGTTTTTGCTTACTGGAAGGATTTTCTTGAACAGGCGGGGCCCCAATTAAAACTGAAATGGAACACCAGTTGTAAACCTTATTTGTAAAGCACAGAATAAAATGGGCACCGCTTTTATTGCAAGAAATGTGAGAAGGTCATGTTTTAAGCTGGGTGCAATACTGTCTGCTTTAGGCAATCTATTTTACTTTGGAAATTCCAAAATAGTTAAGAACAAGATGCTCCTGTGCTTTTATGCATGGCACAGCATAATTTGATAGTAAATAACTCTTTGTTTCGTTCTGCTAAATGGTTGACTTTCTTAAAGAAACTGTATTTTGGAAATCATTAGGGTCGCATCTCTATTATTTAGCATAAAAATATAAAAATAGTGATACGATAATGCCAAAGAATGTCATCTGTCCTGGCGGCTTAATTTTGTCAATCTTGTCACAAAATTAGGTTGTCCTTTGCTGCATAATTCTAGTGGCTCTGATGCTATAGAGTTCTTATTTATGAGAACAAAATTCTAATACAGTTGAGAGTTAAAAAAAGGATTTACAAACAAAAAAGACTTCATGTTTACTTCTGAACACAAATTCAAATTTCACGCTCATGGCTTCACCTACCTGTGCAAGTTGTAGAGTCTTCCTCAGCCCCCCAGCCAGGACACCCACCAATAACTATGCCACACACAGAGCTTTGTATTACATGTCTTTATTCGTCTCTGTGTAACCACAAACTAAACATTTTAAATCTGCATTCACTTCACCACACTCTAATACTTACATCACAGTTCTATGAAGTTCATCAGGAGCTAAAAGGGTTCCGTCATTGATAACTCACATGACACTACGGGCCAGATTATCAAACTATTTTGCATTCGCAAATGGTATGAATCACAAAATTCCACCATTTGCGAAAGCAAAAAATCCTTCTATGATGTATGAAAGGCATTCGCATTGTATTGTTAAGGAATCGCTAAAATAGCTATTCCCTAAAAGTGCGACTAGGTTTAGCGAACCACAAATTGTGAATCGCAAATAAGGAATCGCAAATATGAAGCAGTTGCAAATAGTGAGTAGTCACAAAGCGGGAATTTTGCATGTTCAATTTACCACCAAATGAAACCAGGTGGTAAACAGGTGCAACCTATAAAAAGAGGCCCAAAATGCATCAGCCCTTTTTCACAATGGCTGCACTCTACGTCATGGTGAGAACGATGAGGATTCTTGCAGTTTTGAGGAGAGGGAGGAGGAGACAGGAGCAAATTTTCAGAGTGCACATTACTCTATTTGATCAAACAGAGGAGGTGACCAGTACAGGTTGAACTCTGCCATGATACTGGATTTAATAGCAGATTTACAAGTCCTGCTGTAGCGACACACACAGAGAACCAATTCCATACCCACTCATTACAGGTATTATGCTCCCTGCATCTCTTAGCCTCAGGAACCTATCAGGGGTTCATAGCAGCAGCTGGAGGTGTATCCCAAAGTGCTTTTTCACGCTTATTTATTGCATTCCTAGATGCTATGTTAACAAAACTGAATCTCACATAAAATTCTCCAACACCCAATGGGATTTGCAGCTAACCAAATTAAATTTCTACCAGGTAGCCCAATTTCCACTTTCTTGGCTTCATTGATGGGACACGTGGCAATCTGTCCACCATCTGCAACAATTATATCTACAGGAATCGTTAAAATACCCATTTGAAGAACATCCAGGTCATTTGCAATGCTTCCCACATCATAACTGATCTAGTGGCCAGATACCCTGGTAGCACACATGATTCCTATATCTTTAGGCACAGTGGAATGTACACAACATGTCTTGCTGGGATGTTTGGCAAAGCATATCTATTTGGTAATGTAACAGAGAACAATGCTGCATATTGTATATGTGATGTCACAGATAACAATAACTAATATGATACTCCTGTCATTGTAGGAGACAGTGCATATGCAGCTGCAGTCCTTCATCCTGACACATTATATCAATCCGGCCACGCCAAGTGAGGGGCGATACAATGTGGCACATAGGGGGACACGCAGTGTGACAGAGAGGACCTTTGGACTGATGAGGGGTTGCTTTCGGTGCCTGCACAAAAGTGGGGGTGCACTCCAAAACAGTCCAGAACCCACTTGCAAGATTGTAACCACATGTGCAATGTTGCATAACATTGCTACAACATGAGTTATATCAGTGGAACTGACAGAGACGGTTCTCCGATGAGGATGACAACCCCTTGCCACCCCTTCAACCAGCAGACAGAACCAGAGCAGCAGACGGCAGGCAAAGATGTGCTGAGATTATGCACAACTATTTCTAATGTAAATGACAGTGTCACATCTCGTTTCTTTTTTGCTCCAGGTATCATATTTATTGCCTTTACTCTAGGTCAATTATGTGGGCATAAGACATGGGTATTTCAAAATAGCACAATCAGTACCCAATAACAATGTCATACTATTAACATCATAGTACCAATGCTTTGCGACAAAATATGGTGGGCCCAGAACATGTCCAAATCCCTTTTTGTTGTCCACGCACTCAGCTCGAACGCTCAGTGGGCTCAGATGCACATCTTGTTGAAGATACTGAGACAGTATTGTGTCAGGAACTGCAACACCTAGGATCCATTGCAGGGGCTGTGACACTACTGAGGCTAGAGAGCTCCTCAATGTCCCCACCACACAGATCGCTGTTTGCAAGACTCTGAGCTGTCTGCATTGTCTCAAATGCATTAGTGACTTGCACCAATCCTTGTGCAATGTCCCTACTGCAACGTGTCATTTCCACTTGCAAGCCCACAGCACATCGTGACAGCAAAGCGGTTGTATTAGTGAGCCGATTTACTGATCTGGTGAACCAATTCAACCTACCAATCAATTGGTCATGGCGCCTACGGTGGGTGACATGCTCCTGCTGCAGTACAGAGAAGAGTCTATTAATTGCAGATGTCATATTCCTTAGGCGTTCTACTGTAGCTTGTTGTCCCTCATGCAGTTTGTAATGTTGTGATTATGAGACACCAACTGCCTGTGGATTGATCTCATATGCTTATATTGTAGGCATTTCACCTTCAACATGGATGCCTCAAGACCACCAAACAGAGATGGGCTCTCACCTTCCACTGTGCTTTGTCTGCCTTCTTCACAACACCTCCTGAGGGTAGTATACCGGTGCCGAAACAGGGACTGCTATATGTGGGTGCGTCTACCAACTGATGGTGGTGTCTGCACTTCTTCTTGTAACTCATTAGAGTCCTGAGCGAAATCTGGGAGGGGTTCTACTCTTGCCCTGCATCTGGGTGGTGCTGGTATGATGGACTCAGTTTTGTTTGTTTCGGACTGTGGCTGACTTTCCTCATTCCCCCCTGTTTCAGTCTCCGCTGCATCAGGTGCAGGAACATCTGCAACAACAATGCGCAGCATGTCATTCCATATGTTCTTTTTGCATGTGTCATGAAACAGTTACTTTTGTATTAAACATTTTTCCTTCCCTTATATCTCTACATGTCAGATGTATTGTCTCTCTGTTTGATTTTACACAATACTGCTATTTTGGCAGTAAAATTAACTTTTGGGGTCTGGACTACCACTCCCATAAGGCATTATTGTGTTTACTAAACAATATGGCATGGACTGTTTCTCACACCGCATGGTGACATTGACAATTTCTGAAGGACATTTGGACATGCACATATGGTGATTCAAATCATTATTGCCCTTACCTTTGCTGGTGTTGGGTGTGCCTGAGGTGTATATGTCAGTGACACCATCTATTGCTTCAGGCAGTAGTGTTGACTACACCATGTCTTCCAAGGGGGTGGACGGTGTCTGGGTGAATGGTCCTCTGCCAGTGCTCCTTGCTTCCTTCAGCCTGCTTGCTACCTTCTCCTTGGCACGTGAGCGTAAGTCATACCAGCGCTTGTGTATCTCTTCCATTGTACGCTGTGCAACATCCACCGTGCTGATTTTGGTCTGGATGTCAGTCCACAATTTTCTTTTCTCCCTTTCTGGGACATATATTGTGTTCTTTCCAAATAACCAGTCATGGTTCATGACCACCTCTTTGTTGGGCACCTCCAGTTTCTGCTCAGTGAATTTCATTTCTCTTTTTCTCCCTTTTGTGTCCTTGCCATTTCCATCAATGGCCATTGTGTTCACCTGGTCCTGGCTGACTCTCATGAGTGCCTCCTTGGTGCTGTGCTAGGTCTCTCTGCCTGCTCATGTGGCTCATGCTTCTGGAAACAGCATGTACTGACTCACTTCCTGTTTGTGATGTCATCATGCTGCTCCAGAATACAAAAATTGCAATATGAGATTTCCAAATACTGATTCACTATTTTACTGAATTACAATTTGGTACTCGCTATTTACAATTGCGAATTATTGGTAATCCCAAAAAATTCTGCGATTGCCTTGTTACATCACATTTTGCAAATCTCAAAAGGTGATTCAGTAAAAATCATTATTTGGGAATCACAAATGCAGACCGTCATACATCTGGCCCTACATCTCCACCCTCTCTCAAATAAAAATTTACAATTATTTTTACAAATATATACACAATCAAAGCTCTTCAAAGAGCCTGCAGGGTACTGTGATTACTTGTCTCATCTTTTCTTTGGAAACTGGGAACCAGCAATAGAAGTGTTCATGATCTGCTGTGGTGAGCCAGGGGCAACATCAGTTAGGGTTTTTTTCACTTGTCATTTCAAAACCAGTCTCTACGTTGAATTCAGCATCTGACAAGTGGTGAGCTACATTTCAGAAATGGAAGGAATCTTGAGTAATAGATATCCTAGGATGTTGGGCAGTCACCATGTGTCCTTTGCTGGTCACAACATGGAATGGCTCGGCATCACATGGAACACCAGACTTATGTTTTCTCAACTGACGAACAAGCACTCTATCTCCTCTTGTGAAAACAACATCTTTTGCATTTTGTCGCTTGTCTGCATACGCCTTCATTTTCTTTTTACGAACCAAGTCTTTGATACAGGTTTCCTCCTCAGTATTTGATCTTTTATTGGTCCATTGAGGATACTTGGTAACCATGGCTCTCCCAAACATCAAAGTTGCAGGGCTTTCACCTGTGGTTGAGTGAGGTGTCGTACAGTAAGCTCGTATGTTAGAGTTCAGAATAGTCTTAAGGTTGAGATTTTCTAATGCAGCATGCTGAACAGCTTTCTTCAATGTACTAATGCAATGTTTGTCAAGACCACAGGTCTGTGGTCAGAGAGGTGTGGTCTTTTGATGCTTCACATTAAGGTGATTGAGAAAATCTTTGAATTCTCGACTGTTGAAAGGTGGGCCATTGCCAAATTTAAGATGGCAGAAACACCCCATTTCACAAGATACTGTGTGATCGCTTGATGACTCTATCTTGAGTGATAAATGAGAGATCTTCTATCAATAGGAAACGTGGGTTTTCATCAACAATCACCATCAGATGATGTCCATTGTCAAGAGGAGCAAAAACGTCAACAATTCTTTTCCATACACGCTTTGGCAACTCTGATAGGCTTAAGGTGTGTTGAGTAGTGTTCGTTGATAGGCAGTTGCATAGATGACAGACATCTAACTCTCTTTCAACTCTTTCTTCGCGATGAGGAAACCAGATTTGGGCGCTCATTATGAACATGGCGGTTCGGCCCACCATGCCGGCAGTGGCGGGCTGAACCGCCACATAATGAACTGGTTGATGGCCACCAGCAGCAGCCGTCACCCACCGCCATGCTCCCGCCGCCAGGCAGCCTGGCGGCGGGATGAAACTCCATCCGCCACGGTAGCTGCGCTACCCTGCGGATAATGTTTCATTTGCCGCCAGCCTTTTCCTGGAGGGAAATCCCGCCAGGAAAAGGCTGACGGAAGGGGTGCCCCCGTGCAGGCCCCCGTTGCGCATGTCACTGCCCAATTTACGGGCAGTGACATGCGCGAAGGGTGCTGCTGCACCCACCGCACACCAACATTGGCGGCGGCCTCAATGTTACAGCCGTGTTCGGGAAAACATAATACAGCGGGTTTTTCAGGGGGCTGCCGGTCGATGAAAAGACCGCCAGCCTGAACACCCGCCGTTTTCAAAATGAGGGCCTTGGTCTTGAAGAGTTTGCTTTGTGGCAACATGTCCACAATGTCTTTCATGAGCCACTTCAATTATCTGTTGTTGCAGCCTCTCCAGAATATCGGTTCTTGGATCCCACAGGATAATGCCTTCTTGAGTCACACAAAGTTCATCTTTGACATTTTCAAACTTCTGGCATTCACTGTCACTAGCAAGAGGCTGAGTGTGCTGACTGCAGAATTGATGTGTAATCAGTTTTAATATGTGACTATCTTCACATGTCGCAATGTGCTGCAATGAAATGTTTGATTTCACAAGGAAATGTATGTAGGTTCTGGAGAAGAAATCAGCAGGGTTTCGATCTTTCCCTGGACGGTGCACGATTATGCAGTTGTATTCTTGCAATCGTAGACCTCAGCGTTCAATGGAAGGAGGAATTTTGGCCTCTGGATTGACAAAGATGGTCAACAATGCTTGATCTGTCACACGTGTAAAAGGTTTTCTGTATAAGAACATGTGAAATTGCTCACAAGCTCACATTCCTCCTAAAATTTCTTTCTCAGGCCATGAATAAGCACATTCAGTTGAAGAACAAACTTATACTTGCATATGTTGCAATATGTCTTCAAGCATTTGGATATCAGCTGTGCTGTGCAAGGGTTGCACCTATCCCGAGTGGGCTAGCATCAACAAGTTCCGCCTGAAGCTTTGGATTAAAATATGCCATTTCAGTAGCATCCTCAATAGCTTGTGTGATTCCCCTAAAGCTTTGCTCATATTCATGTGACCAATTAAATTAAACATTCTTTGTTGTCCTGTCTCTCAATGGAGCACTCACAGTGGGAAAGTCTTGTACGTAACTAGAACAGTAAGTAACTGACTATGCCAAGGAATGAATGTAACAAGGAAACATCCTGTGGGGGATGGGCAGTTGACAACGCTTGCCCTTTAACTGGATTGGAAGTCACATTGGATTCATATATCTTAACATTCAAAGTTAAACCTGCATCAACCAGTAAATGACACACTTGCTTGAGAGCTTCATCATGCTCCTTCTGTGTAGCCCCGAAAACTAATATGTCATCACTATAGTTGGAAGCATTCATGGCAGGCTGTATGAACCACCACCTGATCCGCACTGCCAAAAGGAACTTTTTCACCGACAGACTAGACAAAAACAGCCACAACAGCAGAGAACTCTTCAGCATCGTCAAAGAGTTCTCCAACCCCAGCGCCAGCGCCAACGCCGTCACGCCCTCACAGGATTTGTGCGAATCCCTCGCCACTTTCTTCCATCGCAAGATCAGCGACCTCCACGACAGCTTCGGACACCAGACCCAACCATACACCACTGAACCCGCTTCCCCGGACATCACCCTCAACAACTGGACCCACATCAACACGGGAGAAACCAAATCCATCATGAACTCTATCCACTCCGGCGCCCCTTCGGACCCCTGCCCGCACTTCATCTTTAACAAAGCCGACGACATCATCGCCCCGCACCTCCAGACCGTCATCAACTCTTCTTTTTCTTCTGCTACCTTCCCCGAATGCTGGAAGCACGCTGAAGTCAACGCCCTACTAAAGAAACCTACGGCTGACCCAAGCGACCTGAAAAACTTCCGCCCCATCTCTCTTCTACCTTTCCCAGCCAAGGTAATAGAAAAGACCGTCAACAAACAGCTGACCACCTTCCTGGAAGACAACAACCTGCTCGACCCTTCACAAACCGGATTCCGAACCAACCACAGCACGGAAACCGCCCTCATCTCAGTCACAGACGACATCAGAACCCTGATGGACAACGGTGAAACAGTCGCCCTCATTCTCCTCGACCTATCGGCTGCCTTTGACACCGTCTGTCACCGCACCCTAATCACCCGCCTACGCTCCACCGGGATCCAAGGCCAGGCCCTGGACTGGATCGCCTCCTTCCTCGCTAACCGCTCCCAAAGAGTTTACCTCCCTCCGTTTCGCTCAGAACCCACCAAGATCATCTGCGGCGTACCTCAAGGCTCATCGCTCAGCCCGACACTCTTCAATGTCTACATGAGCCCCCTCGCCGACATCGTACGCAAGCACGACATCATCATCACCTCCTACGCCGACGACACCCAACTTGTACTCTCCCTCACCAAGGACCCCGCCAGCGCCAAGACCAACCTACAAGAGGGTATGAAGGACGTCGCAGATTGGATGAGGCTCAGCCGCCTAAAGCTGAACTCTGAAAAAACGGAAGTCCTCATCCTCGGCAACACCCCGTCCGCCTGGGACGACTCCTGGTGGCCCACGGCCCTCGGCACCGCACCGACCCCCGCAGACCACGCCCGCAACCTCGGCTTCATCTTGGACCCTCTTCTCACCATGACCAAGCAAGTCAACGCCGTGTCCTCCGCCTGCTTCCTCACTCTCCGCATGCTCCGCAAGATCTTCCGCTGGATCCCCGCCGACACCAGAAAAACCGTGACCCACGCCCTTGTCACGAGTCGCCTGGACTACGGCAACACCCTCTACGCCGGGACCACCGCCAAACTCCAAAACCGCCTGCAACGCATCCAAAACGCCTCGGCCCGCCTCATCCTTGACGTACCCCGCAACAGCCACATCTCCGCACACCTGAGACACCTGCATTGGCTCCCAGTCAGCAAAAGGATCACCTTCCGTCTTCTCACCCACGCACACAAAGCCCTCCACAACAAGGGACCGGAATACCTCAACAGACGCCTCAGCTTCTACGTCCCCACCCGCCCCCTCCGCTCCGCTGGCCTCGCACTTGCTGCCGTCCCTCGCACCCGCCGCTCCACGGCGGGTGGGAGATCTTTCTCCTTCCTGGCGGCCAAGACCTGGAACTCCCTCCCCACCAGCCTCAGGACCACCCAGGACCACTCCGCTTTCCGGAGACTCCTAAAGACTTGGCTGTTCGAGCAGCGATAACCCCCCCCTTTCCCCCCTAGCGCCTTGAGACCCGCACGGGTGAGTAGCGCGCTTTATAAATGTTAATGATTTGATTTGATTTGATATGATACGTTGAATGACATCTTGAAAAATCTCTGCAGCTGACACACCAAAACGTAGTCTTTTATATTGAAATAGATCAATATGTGTAGAAAAGGTTGTAATGTATCTCCAATTCTCCTCAAGTTCCAACTGATGACATCCTTTATTTAAATTGAGACGAGAGAAGTTCTTTGCATCATTCAATTGTGTTTTCATGTCAGTAATGTGCAGACCTGGATGTAGTTCTCTTTCAATTGCCTTCTTCACTTGACATAGATGCATACAGCTCCTTCACTGTCTTTTTTGAGTAGTACCACCTTGGGAGAAACCCATGGCATTTGACCAGTAGAATGATCAATGATATCATGTTTAAGCAATGATTCAAGTTCTTTTTCAAAAGCTTCTGTAAATGAAATGCAATTTTCTTTTGTCTTTGGGCAACAGAACGGACTTCCTCACTAATAAGCAATTGTACTTTCATCATCGTAAGTTTTCCTAACCCATAAACTAACAAAGAGAACTGACTTACTATTTTGTCGTGAGCATTCATGTTTTAGTTCATTGAGAACAGTCCCAAGTGAGCAGCTGTGCCGAAACTAAGCAAACTGTCACTTGATGCCGTCACTTGGAGCATATGAATGGGCGCCGGTACTTCTGTCTTCTTGTGTTTCATTGTCGCTACAAATTAACTTTGACTTTTCAATGGCAATAAGGTAGCCCATGTATATACTTTAGTATTCAATGGCATCAGTCGTGGCAAATAGTTAATTATATTTCCCCTCAGGCATAATGTTTATCGATGCACCACTTTTGATAATGAAAGGTATTGAACAACCGTTTACTTTCAATGTAATCTTCAAAAAAATGTTGGAATGACTTTGGTGCATTTTCATGTCGACTTTTCTTTGACTGGTATTTTTCTTCACAAGCAGCCGGTCGAACATGCACACATTTTTCAGAGGTAAACATCAACAATGCACAATTGTCTTCTTCACTTTCGCTTGATATTGACACTGAAGAACTTTTTGAAGATGATTTAGATGAGGATCAACTTAATTTGGTGTCGAATAGTGTCAACTGGTGTTGTCACTTGGCCTTGTGGGCATGCGAAAGACGAGGCTTCTGGAACATTTGGGTAGCCACTTTGTCTTCTTGCCGTGACACACTTACGCTTTCCTCCAATTTTCAAACAGTTAACAAATGGTTCTCCTTCCCTCAGCCTTTGCATATTAGTTGAATGGCAGGTCATTTACCTTGATGCGGAAATGAAAAGTCACACTTGAAATATAACTTATTTTTGCATGGACACATCACTTTGTGTCCTTCAGCTCTGTGCTTCAGCAACTTTTCTTGTTCATGACTGACTCACTTTGGGCACCACTGGCCTGCATGTCAGCATCTTGTCAATCAGCACACTCTTCAGCTTTGGCAGCCACGAGAACTTACGCCTGACTAAATGTTTCTCTCAACATTCATCATCTGGATGAATCGAACAGGCATCTGTCAATAACTCTGAGACATATTGCTTCTTCATTATTAAACTGATTGAACTTACAGTGTTTGATGAGCATATCCAGCCTCTCAACAAATGTGTGTACGGTTTTACCAACTCTCTGTCGTTCTTGACTGAAAATGTACCAATAGAGATAACAATAGTTAGATTAAGCCAGAACTAAACATTACCCTGTTGGTTTTATTTTTGTCGCTTTTCTTTATCACCTATTTCAAACCAGAAATTGCCCTTGTGTACCAGAAACAGGCCTGTAGGGAGAGTGCAGATAGAGAGGAAAAGAAGAGTAGGTGTGAGCCTGCTTTTTAACTGCTATGTTTTAGTCGCAGAAGAGCATAAGGGGGAATGCATTGTTGGCCCTCAATGGTATTGATTTTTTTGTTTTAGAATAGGAGAGAGGATTTCCCATCTTCACATTTCTGGGGTGCCTCATCTGTGCTTAGTTTGAGAGGTAGGAGCCTCTCCAATCATGGCAGCCAGTGAATGAGGCACAGTATTTATGAGAGGGTGGTGTGAAGCTGACTTTCTTTTAGCATCGTATAGCTACAGTGAAACGGAGAGTGGGCAATTATATATCCAAACCAACATTGAAATTTCAGGTTAGTAATGGGGAGATATACTGTTAACCTGACTTTACTTTGTGCACTCTCTGTTTCATTCTACTGGCCATGGAATTCAAGGGGGTAGGTAAGGATTGCCCGGATAGTGAGTGGAGAGCTCATGGGAAACCAAACCTCTTTCCCCCTTGAAAACTTATAAGGCGTAGTCAAGGTGAGAACTCGGATCCTGGTGTTACAATGTAACAAGGGTACCAATACAGAGTTTGAGTCCTTCATGAGTGATACCACTATGACAGGATCTTCACCACAGAAGCATCGTCCTTAGTCTCGGCTCTTATGAACCAGGTCCCATGCGGGGGCCTGTACTGGTGACGTGGAGCCCCTCCACCTATGAATAACCGCATCAAAGTAATTAGGAACATAATTTTTGTCAAACCCACCAGGTATTGCCTTGTATTACTGAAAGCAATTGTTAATTGTTGGGCACATTTACATGTGGGTTTGTCTGGGGGATATGGACGGACAAGTCAGTGAATAAGGTGGATGAATATCAATAACACTGCTTAATGCCAGTGGGGGATTCAAGTGGGTTGGAGGAATGGTAGGGAGGTGGGTTTGATTGTGTGTGTCTGGAAGTTCAGGGTGAGGGCAACTTTGCAGTGGCGGCCCGTCCTTTAGGGTGGAGGGGCCACACCCCCCCACCTTTTGCCCCCCATGAAGAGTGTCTGTCAGGCTGAACAAAGGTCAGCCTGACAGACACTCTTCATGTTCAGGTCAGGCAGCCAGGAGCAGACATGTGCGATTTGTGCAGACTCCTGGCTGCCTGAGCTGAACTTTGCTGGGCTGAGGAGATCACAGCTCCTATGGCCGTGACCTCCTCAGCCCAGCAAAGGTGCTTCGAGGCCCTTCCCTCGGTGACGAGGAAAGCATCACCAATTGACACTCTCCCTGGGCGCTTCAGTTTAAGCCCTGAAGTGCCCAGGGCGAGTTTCAATCAGTGACACTTCATCACAGAGTGGTGTGGGGTCAGCAGTCTCACTGACCCCATCCCACTCTGTGACGAGGCTGGGACTGTTGCCTTACCTAAGGTCAGCCAATGAGGGAAGGCAGCAGTCCCAACCCTCCTGGGACCTGGAGGCCGATGGTAAGTGTGTGTGTGTATGTGTGTGATGTTTCAAATTTAATGTTTGGTGCTTGCGTGCATGTTTGAATGGTGTGAATGTTAATGGATGTGTGTGCGTGCGTGTGTGAAAAAAAGAGTGTGTGTGATGTTTTAAAATTAATGTTTGGTGCGTGCGTGCATGTTTGAATGGTATGAGTGTTTTTAATGGATGTGCGTGCGTGCGTGTCTGTGTGTGAAAAAATGAGTGTGTGTGTGTGCCCCGCCAGCCCCCCTCCCTCCTAAAGCTGCCGGCCGCCACTGCAACTTTGTTACATACCATCATTCCATCTTTTCAGCGAGGCCAATTGTCAGGATACTTCAATTCGATTTCCTCAGAAGCAGAAGATAACTCCTCAGTCCCGACCCAAGCTACTCACAACGAATATTAATCCTTCGTGCTGAGTACCCCGGAGGGGGAAAGGGGAATGGGATGGTAGAGAGACTGCCACAGAGATGATGAACGCCAGTACTCAGTCTGCCTCTTCACATCTAAGATTGGATACAGCACCTGCAAGAGTCACAGTCGCAATTACTAGGGACATACAACATCAGTTTTTCACTTTCTACTCTCAACACTTAATTCTCTTTAATTCTTTTATTTCTTCACTCACCCTGAGTTCTCTGTAGCCTTGCTTCTCTCTATAAATGATAGCTCTTCTTAAAAAAATGCTTATTACTGATTCTGGAAGAACTTCTCAACCTTTGCTAGAGATTGGTTTTATGTTGCTATATATATATATATATATATATATATATATATATATACTGTATAGTTGGTGATAATGCGTTCTTCAAATCAGCTGATGTTATTTAATTTCTCCTGTCTTATTGTGACTTCTGTTAATACTTGTATTTGCAAATGCTTGTTTATTAAAGTTCGTTTCTCCTTTCTTACTTCGACATTTGTTGATAACTTGTATTTGTAAATGCTTGTTTATTACAGTTAGTTTCTCCTTCCTTACTTCGACATCTGTCGATAACTTGTAGTTGTAAATGCTTGTTTATTTAAGTTCGTTTCTCTTTTAAACTCTATTTTGGTTTATTACCATTGAATTTGTAAATGCTTATTTGTTAACAGTTCGTTTCTCCTTTAAACTTGGCCTTTGTTTATAACCTTGACATTTGTAGATACTTGCTCTTTTAAAGTTCGTTTTTTCTTTGACTTTAATATCTTAAACAAGAACCTTGTAAACATAAGGTTAATTCATCCATTAACTCTGTAGCCTTGCCGACTTCCACAGGAACGGTCTACTATCAAACTCTTCGAATAAACCTTGACAATATTTATCCATTTTCTGTAATATAATCTTCAAATGTAATTTTACCTCACAGGAGTTTCTGTTCTGAAGCGCTCTCTCTCCACACAGCTGATTCCTGTCAGACCTCAGTTGAAGTGCAAGGCTTCCCGCTGGAGAGCTCGTAACCTAGCAACCAACCGATTGCAAGACTAGAACTGTAACTAACCTTCAGGACTCACAGCGGCCATCTTGGATCTTCTCTTCTTGATTCTTCCTTTGAAATAAGCGCAAGATTACTCTGCAAACCTTCTTCCAGTTTGGGCTTTGCTGTCTCCACTGAGGATATCTCTTTGCTTTTCTCATGCACTTCTTTGATTTGACTTGGCAAGTTTGTGTGGTCATGACACCAATAAAGAAATCGGCGCCTGACACCGCAAGAGAGTCCTAGAGGCTAGATATGAGCTAGGGACTAAATCATTCAGTGTCATCATCCTGAAGGATAAAATGTCTAAGCTCAGCGCAATTTCTCCAGTCACATCGGCATTGATAGTGAAGAGGATTCAATGCAGATCTCCTCTTAGAGACGCCAGATAAATTAAATCTCTGTGACCACAAAAGTATGTTTCAAGAAAATTAAAACCTTGTGTGTGGGACAAATATGGCTAAGGAGAGCAGTAGTATGCTTTAAACACCCCACAGACGCTGAAAGAAAATGCAGCCTCGCAATATTATACGTGAGATGTAAGTATAAAAAAATATGTACACCTTTTTTAGGGGTTAAACAAACTAGCTGCATCTGAATAAAAGAAAAGGGCGCACAATGTGGCAAGCAGAAAGTAGCGTTGTCATTCAGGTAATGCTGTGTGCAGCATGTTTCACACTGGTCGCCTAGGTGTGGGCCACTCGGATTCTGAAACTTTGCCCACAGACATTTTGACACGAACTCTGGGAAGCCCCTCCCACTCCTAGACTCGCATCTTTCTTATGCCTAAATCCCTCCTTTGCCACACTTCTTCTTTCAAGTGGTGCCCACACCTTCTACTCCAATCTTGCCACTGCAGCAGAGGAAAAGAGACCACAATTGAGGCAGTGTCTCAGGTAGCCCAGGTTATTTTTTTAAGCTTAATGCTGCCAAGAAACAGGCTATTCTGTAAATTCAGAGTATCATCCTTTACTTGGTTTTATTATTGCACATGGTACCCATGCTACACCACTGTCTGCAGCAGGTGAGCGCCATAGCTTGGCTGTTGCCAAAGGCATCCCGTCTCGTCATGGAGGCAGGTTTGTTGCCTGCCTCTCAAATGCTACAGGGCACAGGCACCGCAATTTTGAAATAAGTCCAAAGAACATGAAGTCAGGTAAGAACAACCTCAGTCTTTGAAGCTCATGTCCCTTTCGTGTCTCCTGTACATGGTACAGGACCACTGGAAGTATGCGATTGTTAAAGCAGACATGCTAATTTGAAATTATTAATGAATGTTCATGTGTTTTGATAGAAAAATTAAATGTAGAGAAATTAATGTGCACGTTTAAAAATTTGCCCACGAAGAGTGTTCACGAATATTATTAAAAATGACAAAAAATGTATGAATAACAAAAAAGAGTAACAATAACGAAGTAATATGTCATATTAAGATGTATAATCGAGGTTTTGCATTAGATTGTAGAGTTAACTTAGCTGAAGTTGTGACCTACTTGCCAGGCCTCATGCAGAAGCTGCATTACTAGCTCACTGTAGAGAAGCTGATGCATTGAACTGACCATGAATCGCGTATAGTTATAAAGTCTGCTTAGCTAGAAATTTCTGCAATGTACTGACGGACAGGAGATAATGGAACTAGACATGTAACAAATTTGGTGTAAGATAGACTTGATGTACTTTCCCAGGACTCGAACAATAGAAACACTGACTGGAGAAAAGATGCAACAATTCTGATACCTGATGAGCTGAATGATGAGAACATCATACAGAAACCAATCAACGAACTGAGAACGGCTTAATATTAGAATTCATAGATTTGCTAAATTAATATTATTGGGTAGAGTAATAACTGGTGATTGACTGACCAATTAGGAATTAGTGGATTGGACTGGATAACCTTAATAAAAAGTCATGACAAAGGGCAAAAACTTCAGATGTGAGGGGTGAATTGATGATGTCAGAAGACGCGATTCGAGATTCTGTCATTGGTCTCAAGCTCTTGGGAGCCTGATGCGTTGCTGATCGATTGATGACCTGAAGACGAAGACTGACTTTGTTGCTGATCCATACCGTGGATAGGTAGCTATGACAATGTGACTATTAACTTTTTGTGCTTTTCTTTCTAGGTACCAACTGCGCTGTTTGAATAGTTTTTCCTTTACTTATAAGTTTACTAAATTTGTGTTCTAAATTGTTATCGCATGAAGTTCCACATGCTAATGCTAATCTGGGTTAAGTAAGGTTCCTTTGGGTGACGTTGACAGTGACAAATGATTGACAAACTGATTGCTGAACTCCGCCATTATTGTCGATATATTCGTCTTTGTTACCTTATGCTGAAGCATTAGAGCATCTGTTTTTCAATTTCTGATTAGATTATGTTATTAGTGTTCACTAATGGATTAACTATGAGATAATTGAATAAAAATTGAATCTGATGGTTTAGAATTGTAACTAACAGGGAAATAAAAATTGTTAAAACGTTTATTGAGTTGTGGTTATTCATGAAATGTTGATATATTGTCTAATATTTAATGATTCTTTTAGTGGTTATTGATTGATTACATTGATTATTGATGGCATTGGTCACAACATGGCTTGGATACTCCATGCGATCCAAAAGGTTAATCAGCCTATACGCGTCCCCTTGTAAGTTTACTTACTAAGGGCCGGGCGCTAGCACGATACTGAAGCAATTTTCGCATAAATATTGATTTGCCAAATAATTCCATATCTACCACATAATCTGCAGATTTGAACAAAAAATTTTGTTCCTAGCTCAAATGGATCAAAAGTTACAAAAAATATGACGACTCAGTTTCCTGCGCACTGGAAAGCTTTTTGCAAAAGGTGACTAGTCATCTTTCAGTCGTTAATTGTTGTGTTTGTGGGTTAAATTGATACCAATTAAGGTGAACTATTTTCTCTGACATTGTTAAAAGGTGTAAAATTGACAAAATAATGAAGTAATACTATCACAAAATGCCCTGCGTTATGTTGCATAACTTGTCTTCTGTTGCTGCATAATTTAGTCAACCTTCCTACATAATTTAGTCCTTTGCCACATAATTTCAGTGTCAATGACTTACTGTAACACCCCTTCACCTCCCCCATCGTGCACAGTGCTCCCATGCTTTGCAGCTAGGTTTGTGATAAAAGTCACATGTAGATTACAGAAATGAGGAATCTGGTTTGTTGTAATGCAAAACGTGGATGAAACAGTTTTTGCTCAATTATCGGAATGCAAACCAGGCAGCCTTGTAAACTGGGTTTGCTCAAATCTATGCTATAAACCTTTTTTCTTTTTTTTTTTTGCACCAGCCCACTGCGACAAAATTGGAGCAAACTGAATTATCAGTATGTGTGTTGTGTGTGTTTATAAGACAAATAATCCAGTAAGTACAAATTATCCACTTTTAACATATAAAAAATATCATGAGAGGGTGTGGCTAAGCACCAGCCAAGATAGCCATCATTTAGTGAAACTAGTGTTGTGTGGGTTGCTGGAGTGGGGAGGGGGCCGGTCGAGGGATTCCTGGGAGCTGGGGCCCCTCAGATTCCACAGATTGTTGGGTGTGGCCTGCGGTGGGCCTCCCGGGACACGGAGCAAGCGGGAGAAAAGCTGGGGAGTCCCGTGATTGAGCTGACTGCCCTGGTGCTGACTTGAGGAGGGGGGCTGCCTTCCCTCCTCTCGTACCTGGTGGAGCGGGATTGGCCCTGTGACGGCTGGGGCAGTGGAGAGTGGCTGGAGGGAGGGGGCGGGCTGGCCAAGGAGGAGTCGTGGACCGCAGTTGGGTCCAAGCCTGGAGGCGGAACGGTGGCCCTGCGCCCCCAGCCCAGTGGAGACCGAGTGGACTCCCCGGGGCTGAGTGACAGCTGTCGGGTGACTCCAGAAGGGCCAGGGCCTGGGAGTTACGCTTGCCTGACAGACCTGGAGAGGAGGGATCTGATGTGGATCTGCCAGAGGGGCAGATGAGAGACTCTTTGGGGCCCTCCAAGTGTGCAGCAATTTAGAGATTTCCCCCATTGGAACTGGCAGGAGTTGGATGAATGGCCCCAGGGACTGCATTGAGGGGGACCTACCAACTGGGACCACAGCCGCTGGAGGAGCAGTGTGTGCGAAGTGACCCCCCATACTGATGGGGACAGATGGCTCCGCCACTCATCTATCTGCAGCGCTGGGGTTGCAGCCTGTCCCCAGAGGTGAGACAGCCTGGAACTGGCACGGGTGTGAAGGGAGGGAGTCGACAGGTGTGAGGTCTGCAGTCCAGATGTGAGACTGTCGCACACCAGGGAGGGGATTGCTGGCAACTTGGGGACTTCGCCAGGGACATTTAAGGAGAGGTGGTGACCACTGGGAATTGTGCGGCACGCAATTGGTGTGCTAATCAACAGAGACTTACAAGCGGGCTCTCTGAAGTCTGTTAAGGGGGAACTCTTTCTGCATGATAAGGAACAAGGGGCAGCTCTCTCCGCAGACAAACAAAATGGTGTACTGAGGCAGACAGAGGGGCTCCTAGTAGGGGAGGATGCCGGAGGGGGGCCCAGTGTGGACCGTGGGCCCTCGGCAGAACCCTCACTGGGTGCAATAATGGCAGCCCTTCAGCACCTCAAGGGTTCGCTAGAGCCTAAACTGGATGCGGTAATGATGGATGTTACCCTTCTCTGCGTGGACCTTAAGAAAGTTGCGGAAAAGGTCAATTCCACTGAAACAGATATTGCTTGTCTACACTCCACATCCAAGAAACTTGAGAGCCAGGTTCAATTTCTCACCAGAGACCACAAGAGAATTGAGGTGTGCTTGGAAAATCAAGAGGGGAGGTCATGACGGAACAGTATTAGAGTAGACGGAACAACGGAGGGGGCCAAGGGCCCCAGTGTCGAACTTTTCTGGGGACCCTAATTACTGAGACCCTTCACCCTAAGAGACTATCCACGTTATTTACCATTGAGGGGCTACAGGTCCCTCCTCTGCGACTGGGAGCCCCTCCGAGGACAATCATTGCAAGGGTATTTAATTTCCGGCACAGAGACGCAATCCTGCAGGCTGCTAGATCTCGAGGTGACCTCCAGTATGAGTACTCCACCATCCGGTTCTTCCCAGACTTCACATTCAAAGTCCAATGAAAAAAACAAAGCTTTCAGGATGTCAAAAAAGCCCTGTGTGAGCACAAGCTTAAATATATGATGCTCTTGCCGGCACGCCTTCGTGTTATCGCAGAGGGCAAGTCATGGCACTTTGCCATGCCTGGGAGTGGCTCGAGGGGTCGCGAGCCGTGGGCTGTGGAGGTCAGCGAAGGGACAGAGGCAGACCTGGTGGCGAAGTAAGGGCAGACCACCTACTGCACAAGCAGGATCCTGGACCAGTGGGAGCACGGTCACTGATGCCATAGATGGTCAAATTCACTATGCGGCTGCCAAGGCGATTACCAAGTCTGGGTGATTATTGTTTTCTTAGCCCTCATGGAGAATGGCCAGCAGCTTAGATCTCCAGTGTTCACAACTGGACAAACCTCATGTTGGAGCTCCCTGTTGGGAGCAGGTGGCAACCCCCTGAACATTCGGAGAGGGGACATATTCATTTACCAAAGTCTGGCTAGATCTAATGGGAGATTAAGGACACTGATATTCTTGGAGATTCGAGTTAGTCATTTTTTTATAACAAATGGTGCAGATTGAAAACACTGGTGCAAGCCCACCTACGCATGAGTTTACATTGTTAAGGGTGACAAGCGCTCCACTAGTTCGGGGGTGGGCAGTCCAAAGCCCTCTGTGCAGAGTAGCAAGGATGGGGGAGTTCATAGTCTGTTATTGTTAAAATACAATTTCTTGTTTTATATTGTTCTTCTGCTATTGCACTGCCATACACCGAATGGTTGCACAGCTTGGGGGGAGGAGGTACACAGAATGGGAGGAGAGTGGCGAGGGTAGATGTAGAATCCCCCTTAAGTACAGAAATATTTTCCAACGGCAACCACAGTGGATCTTACCTGTCGAGACAGGGCCACTCACCTGAAAAGCAGGATGTCTGCAGGGGCGATGGTATGCCCCTGACCTCCTGGAACACCTCTCGGCACTTCCTGGTGGACACAGAAACCACGGCAGGTGTCCCAAAAGGAAAGGGGGAGTGGAAGAGAAAGAGACAAAACACTGCCACTTCTTGCCGGTCCAGCCAGGCACCCTGTATCTTCGGGTGGAAGGTTGTTGTTGACAGAGTGATAGTAGAGTTAGTGCACTCAACTTCCTTGAAACTGAATCTCTCTTTCTGATATGGGCACCGGAGCGGTAGAAGAACACCGGGATGCCCCAGCACTTTTCTTGGATATGAATAACTGTTGGCACAATTACTAACACTGCATTACCAAAAACCCAAACTGAGTACCATACACATCAGTACTGCAACACTAGGGCTGGCTTCACAGAGATTCACTGTGGCACACTACCATTAGAACTGTAGTTGCACTTATCATGCACAAGAAAGACATTAATTATATCACATATAACTTTTCTGCATGCATAGGTTTAAAATAAAAGGAACAAAAACAATCCAAGAAATATAAATGTCCACTCTGGGTTTAAACAGTTAGGGTGGCACAGTTTGGTTTGGTTTCACTGTGTGCGTTAAAAACCCTTCAAAAGCAAATTCCTCAAACCTGAAACACAGGTATGAATGACACAAGTTTAATCCAAGAGTTATGCTATTAGAGAAAGAAAAGTCAGGTAAATGCTCTTTTAATATTGCACTGTCACTTTTTGTAGTACTTGAGCTCAAGCAGATTTCCCGAAGCACATTTAGGCAAGTAACTACAATAATAATGTAGAATGTTCAGAAATGCATTTGTCTCTTCAAGATAAGCACTCTGCCAAAATATGAGGTCTGAAATACACCAGCTGTTCTAGGAAAGCGCAGCGCTCCAAGAACAAACTCCCTGGAGAGTACTAGTCACTTAGCTGCAGTCTTTTCCGGAGTGCTGGAGTTATGTCTGGTGTCAGCTGGTACAGGAACAAAGAAAAGAATTGCCTCAAAAGTCCTGAATACGAGGATGACAGCAGGAGCTGAACTGCCAAATCAGATGCTGAGATCAGGAAGCAAAACAAAGCCAAGCAGGGAGGCATGCTTCACTCTGCTATTTATAGCCAATCAGGAAAGTAGTTGAGTTCCCACATGTGGATGAGTCACCACACCCAATTAGAAGCACATGTCTACACCTGCTCACATTAGCAAACAAGCATTGGTAAAACATGCATTGATAAAACCAATTGTGCAACACAGCACGTTATGTTTACTTAGAAACATGACGGTTTAACCAAGAACAGAGATATGATTAACCCTAATCCCTGGGGATGGTGACAGATAACGCAGGAGGCACCTTCGGGATTCCTGACATTACCCTTAGGGTGATGAGATGGAATGTGAACGGGCTGGGTAGCAGAATTAAGCAGACCATAGTACTCCAATATTTGCACCGACATGGCCCAGATCTACTTCTGTTACAGGAAACTCATCTAAAGAGGATCCTCTACTAGGCGATGGACAGGTTTGAGTATCAGCTCGTGGCACACACAGGCTACACCACAGACTCTAGGGGAGGGAACATTCTCCTTAAAAAACTCAAAACCGTTCATTCTGACCTGCACTTGGTGGGACACATCGGGACGATATGTGCCAATCTCCAGAGTGTGGGAGGGCCACATGCTCCATGGGTCTGTTCTTACGGACCTCAGTGCCCTGCTTGTGGACCTCCTGCTGGGGCTCCTCATTTTGGGGGGTGACCTGGCCCTTGTAGCTGACCAAGGGTTGGACAGAGTCTCACAAGTCAAGGTGCCCTATACCTAGGAGACGCTGCATTCTTTTCTTGACTCATTTGGCTTAGCAGACCTGTGGAGGGAACGCAATTCTGGGACGAGGCACTTCACTTACTCCTCTCTACCTCATGGCTGGATTATCTGTTCACCACATGGGCAGATATTGGGAGGTTCAGGGGGTGAAGCACTACCCGAGTGGGATCTCGGATCACTCTCCCGTGGGTGTTATACTGCTGGGCCCCACACAATCATATTCCCTGCCAGTTAGACTAGATCCTTGCCACTTGAAAGTCAAGACCTTTAGGGATAAAATGAGTGAGAGGGCTGAACAATATTTTAAAGAAGTTCAGGGTTCAGTGGAATCAGCCTGAGACTTTCAAAACAGTTATTAGGGGTAACACACAGGATCTGATGGGGGGTAAGAAAAAGGAGCATAGACTGAAGGGTGCGGTGCCTGAGCAAGAAATTGAAGCCCTTGAGGCCCGCTGTCAGCAAGATTGAGGGGGGGTGATACCAGTCTACTACACCAGCTGTGGCTCAAGAGACAGGAGGTGCATGAGCTGGTAGAACAAACATGCTTCGGCTTACTCACTGGCATCCCAACGGCATCTATACAACATGGGTGTGTTTTGCTTTCCTTCTCTTATCTTATGACCAAGCTTACAAAACTTCTCTGGAATGCACTTCTTAATTTAAAGAAGACATTTATTGTTATTATTACTTCACCACAAGGTTAATGAAAGATGAAATTAGTAGGCTGGAAGCACACGTTTAAAAGTAGTCGCAGCACTGAAAGCAAAATATATCAAAGTACTTCTCAGTTGCAATGTACACAGCAAATATATGTGATTATATTATAGCATAACTTCAAAGCAAAGCATAAAAGTCAAAATTGCATCACCGTAGGGCCTATCACTCTGCTTCATCTTTCTAAGGGCTGCAAGTTGATGACTCCGGTTCAAATGCGAGAAAGAGATTTTCCACCCAGACGGGAGACAGGCAACTGACGTCTGTTCCTGTCTGAAGTCAAGATCCTCTCCCCCTCGCTGCTGCTCAGGGCCATCGTTCAAGCTCAGTGTGGGAACCGAATAAACTTGGGGAGTGGCCAATTCTCAAAACTTCACTCGTTCCCAGACTGGGTTGAGAGGTAAACACAAAATCTACGCTCTCTTATCAGCAAGGGTTTGGTGTGAAAAACACAGATTGGTCTATCATGTGGAAAAACACAGCTTGGAAAAACACAGCTCATCTGCAATGTCTCAACTGCAATGTCTAACTCCACATTAAAGCCAATAGGCAGCTAACCTAAATACGAAATGTAATGTCTAATGCCATGTTAAAGACAATAGGCAGCTAAACTGAATACAGAATGTAATGGCTAATGCCATGTTAAAGCCAATAGGCAGCTAACCTAAATACCAAATGTAATGTCTAATGCCATGTTAAAGCCAATAGGCAGTTGACCTACATACCAAATGTATGCCTAATGCCATGTTAAAGCCAATAGGCAGCTAACCTAAATACCAAGGGGCATATTTATACTCCGTTTGCGCCGGAATTGCGTCGTTTTTTTTGACGCAATTCCGACGCAAAACTAACTCCATATTTATACTTTGTCCATGGAGTTTGCGTCATTTTTTAGCGTGGACACCTACTTTGCGTTAATGAGATGCAAGGTAGGCGTTCACGTCTAAAAAATTTACTCCGAGGCATGTGCGCCGTATTTACACTCCCGGGCAAAATTCACGCCCGGGAGTGGGCGGGTCAAAAAAAATGACGTACGGCCGCTTTTGCACTGTTTTTTAGCACCTGCAAAAGGCAGGCGTTAAGGGACCTGTGGGCTCTGAGGGAGCCCAGAGGTGCCCTCCCATGCCCCCAGGGACACCCCCTGTCACCCTTGCCCACCCCAGGAGGACACCCAAGGCTGGAGGGACCCATCCCAGGGACATTAAGGTAAGTACAGGTAAGTCATTTTTTTTTTTTTTTTGTGGCATAGGGGGGCCTGATTTGTGCCCCCCTACATGCCACTATGCCCAATGACCATGCCCAGGGGACAGAAGTCCCCTGGGCATGGCCATTGGGCAAGGGGGCATGACTCCTGTCTTTGCTAAGACAGGAGTCATTTCTATGGGGGTTGGGAGTCGAAAAAAATGGCACAAATCGGGTTGAGGCGAAAAATTTGCCTCAACCTGACTTGCCCCATTTTTTGACGCCCAAGCCCCATATCCCCCTACGCCGGCGCTGCCTGGTGTACGTCGTTTTTTTCCACGCACACCAGGCAGCGCCGGCGGCTAACGCCGGCTAACGTCATTGATTAAATACGGCGCCCGCATGGTGCTTCAGAATGGCGTTAGCCGGCGCTAATTTTTTTGACGCAAAACTGCGTTAGCGCAGTTTTGCGTCAAAAAGTATAAATATGGCCCCAAATGTAATGTCTAATGCCTTGTTAAAGCCAATAGGCAGCTAAACTGAATACAACATGTAATGTGCTACTGGTGAATATTGAGCAACTAATATGCGCAATGGTGAAACACAAAGTCATTGGTCAAACACAATTAATAGCATAACAGGGTGACAAAGCCAATAAACTGCATGCATTGCTGGATAAGAGGGACCGGGAATGGTCAGGGATCTATGGAATAAGGAGGGAATTCTCTGCGTGTCAAACAACGCCATCACGGAGGCCTGCTCTACACATTACGAGGAGGCATAAACCTCAGTGATACAGATGACCGAAGATGATTGTATGGACCTCCTGTGGGACATTCAACTGCCAGGGCTTTCAGAGGAAGACAGAGAAGGGGGAGCTGAGTGAGGAAGAGGTCGCCTTGGCATTGCGTGGTCTGTAGTTGGGCAAGGGTCCAAACAGATTCCCAGCAGAATATTTTAAGTGCATGGGGAGCAAAGTGACCAAATATATGCCGGCCATGTTTCAGAAAGCGCAAAAAGTGGGGCTGCTGCTAACAGACCAGAGAGCCGCAACTATAGGAGTGATTGCAAAAAAATGCAGACCCCCAGTGGAGTGTGATTCTTATAAGGCCCATCTCCCTTCTCAACATGGAGGTCAAAGTCCTGGTGAACATCTTGACAACCAGGCTATGCGCGGTCATCACAAAGCTGATACACCTGGATCAATCCGGTTTCATGCCACAAAGAAGCATGTGCCTGAATCTGCGGCAACTATACGGGGCTCTTCATCTGACAGATAACCTGAGCAGTGAAGAGGTGACATTTCTATCCCTTGATGCCAGGATGGCCTTCGATAGTGCAGAGTGGCCATAAATCTTTGACACTCTCAAGAGGTTTGGTATCGGGCCACAGTTCCTGGATTAGATCAGACTCCTGTACCAGGATCCAGTGGCTTGGGTGTCACGCTCTCAAGACTCTTCGCCCTGCGCAGGGGCATTTGACAGGGGTGTCGGCTTCCCTGATCCTATTTGTGCTGGTGCTCGAGCCCCTGGCAGCTTGGATCCATCAGGAACCCTTAATCAGGGGTATAGTGCCTGGTAGAGCATGGGAGGAGCACGTTTCTTTGTACGCAGATGACATTTTGTTATATGTCACCAACCCCGATGGTTCATTGATAGAATAGTGCAGATTCTCTGCATCTTGGGGAGCATTCTGGTTGCCAAATTAATTGGGACAGGTCTTTCCCCGGTTGGGGGCTCCTCTCACATTGCCCTCGGATTGTACTGCATCGTTCAGCCAGGAGGGCTTTATGCACCTGGGGATGTATGTCACCAGAAGTCAGAATGCTTCTTCAAGAGGTACCTGCAACCCCAGCTAAACAGATTCCATAGAATTATGGGACACTGGAGGGCCTTACTACTTTCCTTGATGAGGAGGGATGTCCTCTACAAAATGATGACACTGCTGCGGCTCCTATATGTTTTTCAGAATACTACTTACAGGATACCGGCGGCAGTGTTTCAACTGTTGGATCGGGAAGTCAGGTTGCTGCTGTGGGACAGTGGCTGCTCCCGTATAACCAGTACTTAAATTTGTGCTGTTTCCGGTGCTGGGCACCAGCACTTATTTTTTAGGGCTGGCGCTCCTTCTTCTGCCTCAAGCATTTGCTGTGAGCAAAAGACACATATCGGAAAGACGGAGGAAGAGAAAATGGAAAAAGCGCCACAAAGGAGAAAGCAGAAAGCTGCCAGAGTGAGCTGAAGGGGCAGTGAGTGGCTGTAAATGGATTGAAGAGGCCCGAGATGGCTTCAGGATTACGCTGCGTCTGTATTCCGTGCTCGCACATTTAAATGCAGCAGCCACGTGTTTAAGAGGAATGGTTTGGGCACCGGCACGACTCTTGACCTGTTTTTGAGGACAGATCGCTCCCTATGCTGCACAGCTCCACCTGACTGTGCCTGTGTCTGCTTCCTCGCTCTCACTGCTGCTGTGAGTTTGAGGCCCTCCTCCACCCGCAGGCTCCCACCTGCACCTCATCCCTGGTGGCCAGTGGTGAGCCTGTAAGTATTTTTGTGTCTGCCTTTGTGTCTGCTGTTGTCTTTTTCAGCCTTCTTCACTGTTTTCTGCTTTTTGCCTTTCACGGTTTCTGCTTCTCTCTCTGTGTCTCCTTTTGCCTTCCCCTGCCTTTCGCCAGCTCCCCCTTCGTTTTTCCCTCCGTGCGTCCCCTGCGGACCCGCCCCCCTCGCTCGCTCATTCGCGCTTCGCAAGCCCATCTGTGCCTGTCGTGCATTGACCGCGCCCAGCGCCAGACCCCTGGCCCCCGTGACCACCACGTCACCCGACGCTGCTACAATGCCAACACCCTCCACACCCTCAATGCCACCTGATCAGCCACCTGCTTCCAGGCCATCCCGGAGCTCATCCACAGATCCTTCTCCTGCCAGAGCTGCAGCTTCACCAGCCCCCGAGCCACCGCACCACCCGCCAGAGCTGGACACAACCACCTCAGATGCATCCTTCTCAACACCTGCTCCGTCCACAAGCACGCCATCGAACTCTGGGGCTGACTTGACTCATCCTCCCCGGACGTCGCCTTCCTGACGGAGACCTGGATGAACCCCTCCTCGGCACCTGACATCACCGTAGCGATCCCGGACGGCTACAAGATCACCCGCAGAGACCTCACCAACAGACCAGGAGGAGGGATCGCCATCGTCCACAGGAACACCATCAGAATCTCGACCAACACCAAAGACACCCTCAGCACCGCCGAACACTTGCACTTCCAGATCCACATCGATCCCACAGACTACCCTCAGAGGAACCCTCGCCTACTGACGCCTCGGACCCCAGCCGCAGTTCAGTGACTCCATCGTCGACGTTGTCAGCATGCAAGCCCTTGCTTCTACAGACTACATCCTCCTCGGAGACCTGAACTTCCACCTAGAGAATCCAAATTACAGCAACTCCACTGCTCCTCACGACACCCACCCACTCCGCCAGACACATGATTGACCACATCTTCTCCGCCAGAAGCCACGTCACCTTCAGCCACACCACTGAACTCCACTGGACCGGCCACCGCTGCATCCATTTCACCTTCAAGAAACCCACCACGCACCATCACCCGCAACGGATCCCCCACCGCAGCTGGAACAAGGTCACCGAAGACCAGCTGATCTCCACCCGAGCCCGAGCCCCACCAGCCAACACCGACACAGCTGCCCGCAACCTCAGGCAATGGATTGACAACTGCGCCAATGCTCTCGCCCCGATCAAGAAACCCTCCAACAACCGCACCAACAGAAAGGCCATCTGGTTCACCACCAACCTCCAGGCTTCCAAACAGACGTGCCGAAAACTCGAGAAGAAGTGGAGCCACGAACAGACCGGTCACCCACACAGCCTCAAGAACGCCATCCACAGGCACCACCAGCTCATCCGGACCGCCAACAGATCCTCCTTCAAGGAACGCATCAACAACAACGCAAACAACAGCAAAGAGCTCTTCAATATCGTGAAAGAACACTCCAACCCCAGCACCAGCTCCAACTATGTCCCACCTTCGTAAGACCTCTGTGACTCCCTAGTCACATTCTTTCACCGCAAGATTGCAGACATCTACAAGAACTTCAACACCAAGACCCCCCCTGACAGTCGCCAACACCTCAGACTCACCGCCCCCCAGCCACACCAACCTCTTGCTCTCCTGGACCCACGTCAATGACGATGATACCATCAAAGTCATGAACACCATTCACTCCGGCTCACCATCCAACCCCTGCCCTCATCACGTCTTCAACAAAGCAAGCACCCATCATTACCCCCAAACTCCAGATGATCGTCAACAGCTCCTTCAAGAAGAGCACCTTCCCGGAAAGCTGGAAGCACGCTGAGATCAACGCCTTACTCAAGAAACCCAAGGCGGACCCAAAGGACCTAAAAAACTACCGGCCCATCTCCCTGCTCCCGTTCCCGGTGAAGGTCATCGAGAAGATCATCAACAGGCAACTGACCCACTTCCTTGAGGAAAACAACACTCTGGACCCGTACCAATCCTGTTTCAGCAGCAACCACAGCACCGAGACCACCCTCATCGCCACCACCGACGACATCAGGACCCTGCTAGACAAAGGCAAAACTGCGGCACTCATTCTCCTGGACCTCTCAGACACCTTCGACACCGTCTGCCACCGCACCCTAGGCACACGCCTCCACGATGCAGGGATCTGCGACAAAGCCCTGGACTGGATCACCTCCTTCCTCACCAGCAGACCCAGAGAGTCTGCCTCCCTCCTTTTCGATCTGTAGCCAACAAGACCATCTACGACGTACCCCAAGGATCTTCCCTCAGCCCGACCCTCTTCAACGTCTACATGGCACCGCTCGCCAACATCATCCGATCTCACAACCTCAACATCGTCTCATATGCTGACGACACCCAGCTGATCCTCTCCCTCACCAAGGACCCCGCCACTGCCAAAACCATGAAGGAATGAAAGCCGTCGCCGACTGGATGGAGAACAGTCGCCTTAAACTGAACTCAGACAAGACGGAGGTCCTCATCCTCAGCTCCACCCCCTCCAACTGGGACGACTCCTGGTGGCCGGCCACACTGGGAGACGCAAAGACGCCTACTGACCACGCATGCAACCTGGGGTTCATCCTGGACTTATTGCTCTCCATGACCCAGCAAGTCAATGCCATCTCATCCTCATGCTTCAACACCCTCTGCATGCTCCGCAAGATCTACAGGTGGATCCCACTGAAACCAGAAGGACGGTCACCCAGGCCCTCGTCAGTAGCAGACTGGACTACGGCAACGCTCTCTACACTGGAACCATGGCCAATCTCCAGGAAAGACAGCAAAGCATACAGAATGCCTCCACACGCCTCATCCTCGACATCCCCTGCTGCAGCCACATCGCAGCCCACCTGAGAGTTCTGCACTGGCTCCCCATCAACAAGAGGATCACCTTCAAGCTCCTCACCCATGCTCACAAAGCACTCTATAATGCCAGACCAGCATACCTCAACAAACGATTCACCTTCTACACCCCGAACCGACAGCTCCGCTCCGCCAACCTCGCCCTCGCCACTGTTCCATGCATCCACAGGACAACAGCCAGCGGCAGATCATTCTCCCACCTCGCCGCCAAGACCTGGAACACCCTTCCCATCCACCTGCGGCCGACACAGGACCTGCTGACCCTTCAGGAGACACTTCAAGACCTGGCTGTTCGAGTAGTAGCAGCTCCCCTACCTCCTCCCCCCCAGCGTCTTGAGACCCTCGCAGGTGAGTAGCGGGCTTTACAAATGTATTAATTGATTGATTTATTGATTGATTTAAATTAAGCACTGCGCATAACACTGCAAGAGGTGAAGCAAGGGATATACAGGGGTGGTCTGACTGTTCCAGATCCCCTGTATTATTATTGGCCAGTGCAATTGGAGAACATTAATGACTGGGCCTTCATGAATCGGGGACCCAGTGTTCCGAGTGGACAGTATGGCATCGGAATAAACGACTATGAGTCCGCCTTGTACACCGGCTCAAGTGTAAGAACGTTGCCAGTGCACACGCTATTTGGGTTGGGGATCTAATTTGACTGGCCGAACCCCATTGTGGTGCTGCCACGTACTGGGGGAACTCATGGCACTGGGTGGGTTTCAGAGATGGTTTCTAATGGGAGTAGACCACCTTGGAGGTATCTGGAGGGGACAGACGCCGGTGACATTCAACTTTCTTCGACAAGAATATGATATGGTGGATATTGAACAACTTAGATACCTGCATTTGGGGCATGTGCAATGACAGCACTTCCAGAAGGGCGAGCAGTTGCTGGAATCAGCCCACTCGAGGACTGTCTGAACCATTGGAGGTAAAGGCCATTTCTGAGATCTATAGAAAGATGATGAACAATTCCTCTGACCCAGTGATGCCCCTCTGCACTACATGGAAGGCAGACTTGGGAACACTGGATGATGAAGAGCGTGCGGAGACAAAGCCCTAGTGGCTTTCCACAGGCTATATTCAAGTCAGATCCAGAATACTAGTCCAAGCTACTTGCAGATTTATTCACTGAGGTAGAACTTAGAAGTACTATTCCAGATAGCTGGAGAGGATCCAACATTAACCCGATATTTAAGAGGGGGGGATCTAACCTGGGCAATTACAGACTGATTGTAGGAAGCTGGCTCTGTATATACCATCTCAAAGCAAGAGATAGTGTGCACAGGGTCCAAGGATTCCCCTTAGAGGTAAGATAGTGGCAAAATTAGATAATTCTAATGCTCTATTTTGTGGTAGTGTGGTCGAGCAGTAGGCTTATCAGAGGGTAGTGTTAAGCATTTGTTGTGCACACACAGGCAATAAATGAGGAACACACACTCAAAGACTTAACTCCAGGCCAATAGTTTTTATATAGAAAAATATATTTTCTTAATTATTTTTAGAACCACAAGTTCAAGATTTGAACTAAATACATAAAATGCAAGGTACTCCACACAGGTAAGTTAGGATTTTTTAATTAGAGCAATAACATACACAGTTTTAGTAAAAATGGCAATAAGCTATTTTAAAAGTGGACACAGTGCAAAAATCAACAGTTCCTAGGGGAGGTAAGTAATGGTTAGTTTGTCAGGTAAGTAAGGCACTTACAAGTCTCAGTTCCTGGACATAGGCAGCCCACCGTTGGGGGTTCAAGGCAACCCCAAAGTTACCACACCAGCAGCTCAGGGCCGGTCAGGTGCAGAGGTCAAAGAGGTGCCCAAAACACATAGGTGCCTATGAAGAACAGGGGTGCTCCGGTTCCAGTCTGCCTACAGGTAAGTACCTGCGTCTTCGGAGGGCAGACCAGGGGGGGTTTGAAGAGCACTGAGGGGTACACAAGTAGGCACACAAACCACACCCTCAGCGACACAGGGGCGGCCGGGTGCAGTGTGCAAAGCAGGCGTCGAGTTTTGTATAGGATTCAATGGAGGGTCCCGGGGGTCACTCTAGCGGTGCAGGCAGGGCACAGGGGGCTTCTCGGGCCAGCCACCAACTGGGCTAGGCAGAGGGTTGCCTGGGGCCACTCCTGCACCAAGGTTTGGTTCCTTCTGGTCCTGGGGGCTGCGGGTGCAGTGCTTGGTCCAGGTGTCAGGTTCCTTGTTACAGGCAGTCGTGGTCAGGGGGAGCCTCCGGATTCTCTCTGCATGCGTCGCTGTGGGGGCCCAGGGGGCTCGTTTCGGGCTACTCACAAGGTCGCAGTCACCTGGGAGTCCTCCCTGTGGTGTTGGTTCTCTGGAGCTCGAGCTGGGGGCGTCGGTTGCAGAGGGTGAAGTCTCCACTTCTGGCGGGAAGAGTGAAGTCTTTAGAAGTTGCAAGAAAGTTGCAAAGTTGTTGCTTGTTGTTGAGCAGAGCCGCTGCTCAAAGGAGTTTCTTGGTCCTTTGGTTCAGGGCAATCCTCTGAGGCTTCAGAGGTCGCTGGTCCCTGTCGGATGCGTTGCTGTTGCAGTCTTTTTTGAGTCAGGAGACAGGCCAGTAGGACTGGGGCCAAAGCAGTTGTCGTCTTCCATCATCTCTGCAGGGCTTTCAGGTCAGCAGTCCTTCTTCTTGTTTCAGGTTGTAGGAATCTCATTTCCTGGGTTCTTGGGTGCCCCTAAATACTAAATTTAGGGGTGTGTATGGGTCTGGGGGCAGTAGCCAATGGCTACTGTCCTGGAGGGTGGCTACACCCTCTTTGTGCCTTCTCCCTGAGGGGAGGGGGGCACATCCCTAATCCTATTGGGGGAATCCTCCAAACTTAAGATGGAGGATTGCTCAAAGGCAGGGGTCACCTCAGCTCAGGGCACCTTAGGGGCTGTCCTGACTGGTGGGTGGCTCCTCCTTGTTTTTCTAATTATCTCCTCTAGCCTTGCCGCCAAAAGTGGGAGCAGTGGCTGGAGGGGCGGGCATCTCCACTAGCTGGGATGCCATGTGGCGCAGCAACAAAAGGGGTGAGCCTGTGAGGCTCACCGCCAGGTGTTACAGTTTCTGCAGGGAGAGGTGAGAACCACCTCCACCCAGTAAAGTCTTTGTTCCTGGCCACAGAGTGACAAAGGCACTCTCCCCATGTGACCAGAAACTTGTCTGGTTGTGGCAGGCTGGCAGAAACTGGTCAGCCTAGCACTAGGAGTTGGATTGGTATTCGGGGGGCATCTCTAAGATGCCCTCTGAGTGCATTTTACAATAAATTCCACACTGGCATCAGTGTACATTTATTGTGCTGAGAAGTTTGATACCAAACTTCCCAGATTTCAGTGTAGCCATTATGGAACTGTGGAGTTTGTGTTTGACAAACTCCCAGACCATATACTCTTTATGGCTGCCCTGCACTTACCATGTCTAAGGTTTTGCTTAGGCACTGGAGGGGCATAGTGCTCGTGCACATATGCCCTCACCTGTGGTATAGTGACCCTGCCTTAGGGCTATAAGGCCTGCTAGAAGGTTGACTTACCTATGCCACAGGCAGTGTGAGGTTGGCATTGCACTCTGAGGGGAGTGCCATGTTGACTTAGTCATTTTCTCCCCACCAGCACACACAAGCTGTGAGGCAGTGTGCATGTGCTGAGTGAAGGGACCCCAGGGCGGTATAAGACATGCTGCAGCCCTTAGAGACCTTCCCTGGCATCTGGGCCCTTGGTACCAGGGGTACTATTTACAAGGGACTTATCTGAGTGCCAGAGCTGTGCCAATTGTGGAAGCTAAGGTACAGTTTAGGGAAAGAACACTGGTGCTGGGACCTGTTTAGCAGGGTCCCAGCACACTTTCAATCATAACTTGGCATCAGCAAAAGGCAAAAAGTCAGGGGGTAACCATGCCAAGGTACATTTCCTTACACTGATCAATCTAATTGACTCAGAAGCTAAGTACTATGCCTCCTTAATTCTAGATGATTTGTTAGAATGGTCTAACTCTGTCAAACTTGTCCACATAAATTAAACTGGCTTCTGGAAGGATTATGCCACCATATAGCTGATATAGCTGTTATAGCTGACAAATCTAGGCATCTTAAGAAAGAATTGCACTATTTTATAGATTTTAAAATTGCCTTAGATCGCGTTCACAGATCCCTTCTTTGTGGGAAGCTAAGAAGATTGGGGCTGCATGACAGAATCTTGTGTGCTATAGAAATTCTGAATGAAAAAACTTGGGTCCAAGTCAAGCTTGTAATTGGAACGAGGTTATCGAGGAAAATTGCAACAAACATTGGCCTCAAGCAAGGGTGCGTCCTCGCCCTGCATTCGTTTCATCTTTTCATGGCTGACCTGTCCCCTAAACTAGATGAGATTAACTCACATCCACCAAAGCTAGGGACATGACCTATATCACATCTTTCATATGCAGATGAAATCGCTCTTCTGAGTCACACAAGAGCAGGTCTGCAGAGGCCAGTCAATGTATTGGCCAAATTTGATTCAGCTAGCAAACTGGAAATTAACATTGGCAAATTAAAAACCATGTCCATGTGGAACACCTTTGGCCCTGCCCTTAATCTCAAATTAGACAATACAATGTTAGAAGAAGTTAGGTATTATAAATATTTGGGTCTCAACGTAGACAACAAATTAAACTTATAAGCGCACAAACAACACATTATACGGAAATGCAAGGCTTTGACCTTTGCCTTCTGTGCTATCTCCAGGAAGTTGAATGGGCCTTCATTTAAGCCATTAAGTTCTGTCATGTCTGCAAAATTTCTTCCAATGATAGCCTATTGGAGTGCTGCACATTGAAAAGACTCTTTCATTTTGGACCAGCAACAAATCAAAATCTACATGGGCATCTTTTGTCTTCCTTGACGTGCATCACCATCTCAAGTCAGATTAGAATTTGACCTTAAGCAGCAACAGCTAGTAAGAAAGTTTCATACAATTAAAACCTGGTTCCAATGGGAACAAATCATCCGAGCCCACTAGCTATTGCACTATGGCATTCTGTGGCCAATTAGCCAAATTCACTATACAGTGATTATTAACAACGTTCCCTTCAAGAGAATCACACTTCACACTTATTGAATTCTAATTTATCATACCCCATGCTCTGTCGTGCACTGAACAGAATAGTGAAGCTGCAATCTTTATTGGAGAACAAGTGTAAATTTGCAGCCCAGTCACATGTCTGGATGGTGATGCATAACTACAGTAGTTTGGAGTCAGCACTATATATGAGCTGGACGTATCCGGCCAACTTGAAACACCAACTGCTAGAGGGGCTCTGCCGTCACTGGCTGATCAATCTGCATGGAAGTATGGTGGTGTGACATTGTGTGGACTGTATGGTGCCAGGAAAGAGGACATTCTCCACTTGATCTGCATCTGCCCGGCCCTAAGGGAAGCCCACCTGCAACTGTTGAAACCTGTCTTTGCTAAGCGAGGTGAGCGATCCTATCGGCCGTCTGTAAGGAAAGCTTTGGACCTGGCCAGTCCACAGATAATCTGTAAACTGGTGAGATTTCTAGAAAAGCATTCAAAGCTTCTCATAGCCCACTCAAGCCTTTCCTTACATGCCCTTTGCTGCTATGTGTCAGATATTACTTTGAAAACAGGGAGACATGCTTCTGAAATAAGACCAAAGTAGTTGCAGTTAATATATTGACTATTTCAAAGTTAAGAGTTTTATATTCCTTGCGCTTACTGCGAACGTTTTAGTCAATATGTACAAGGGTTAATTATTAATCTATTTTACGGTTTTATGGAGTGCTAAAGTTGGAGTATTATAAAAGTTGTATTAAATGGTATTCAATGATCTCTACTATCAAACTGTTTAATAGGCACTAAGCACTTTACAATTCACTGGAGGCATACAGATTTGCCACCTTGACTGTTTCAATATTTAGTTTACTGAGTGTATATGTCTATGGCATTACCTAGCTGCAAGTATCTGTTGAGCACTTTATGGAATTTTAATAGGCAGCTGTAGTGGCATAAGAAGCTAGGATTAGAGCCAAGAAAGGATCAGGTGATTGTATGGCCGAGAAACTGATCTCAACAAATGTTAAGCCTTTAATATATGCCTTCGGTGTCTAATTGCCTCGTCCATTTAGCTGCACTTTAAAGGACTATTCAAATGTATTTTATATTTGGATATAGCGCGCAGAATCATGTTACACGTTATTTGAGTCATTGAACATGTAATGTTTTTAATTAACTGTACATGTGAATAAATAAATAAATAATGTAGGTTTAGTAAATCCAGGTACTTTCCACTTTCAACATATTTTTATAGAAAGTTGAAGCTGCATTTCAAAATCAAAGGTGCCTTGTACAGCAGCATTCAAAGACAGAGAGCAGAGCTGTGTGCCTCGAGACAGCAAGGGCTAGAATATGTCAGGCAGTGTAAGTGGACTGCTGTTTACACTACTCACAACATCATTCTCCTCCAGCCACTGCAACTACATTTGTGTAAAGTCACCCGCGAGGCCCCTCACCAGCCACTTGCCTTACTTTCCTTTTTCAATCTGAAAATACTACTGACATAATCCTAGGCTACTCGTAACACAGCCACCACACTTGACATCACTTTTTACACACAAATATTAATCTTCCACTCTGCATGACCAAAGCACTCACATCCGGTCAACATCACCTTCTCCATACACAAGTTTTCCACAACCTACCAAACAGCTCTCACCACAAGCATTTGAATCATTGCTCACTTTCTATCACTAAAGCCAATCAACCTCACACAAATCACTCAGGCTTAGTTTTTCTGAAAATATTGGTCACTCTTACCAGTTATTCTCTCATATCACTCTGTCACCTACATTGTTAATCATCTTTTCACAGTACCACACATCATTCGCTCACTATTTACCACCCACAACGCATTCACTACACCATCTGCTTGCCCACAGCCACCCCTAACTCAAACCACCTTATCTCTCCATAACTCAGCAGCGTCGTTTACCCACGCATTTGTATCATTTACTCACCATCCTCTCATCTCTCCTTGACAGTAATACCAATCTCACAATATAAGTCACCCATACCCCCTGTTTACCTTAAGCCTTCCACAGGTGCACTCAGCCATGTGCACCAGCTCAGTCATGCACATACTTATGGCGCAACGTATCCTCTTCTTGCACCACTTTCATAAATCACAACGTTAATCACTTCTCTCACTTGTTCAACAAAATAACTCACCTCTGCAACCCGATTGGGCTCTCAGCATACCACTTAGCCTCACGGAATACACAGCCACCTGCAACATTACTAAGTGCTACATGTCACTGTAAACATGTAACATAAGGCACAGTACTTATTGTTCACACCATTCACTCGCCCTCATTGACACATACCGCTCAGTTGCAACACCAAACACACGTACCAGATGTAATATCACTCATACAAGCCATTTTTCAATCACTCTCAACCACACAACACAATACATATTCAGCCACATGTAACACTGGTGATCCACTGCTAAAACAAACATGCAACTTGCACAAACACAGTGGCCCTCATTCTGATTCTGGCGGGCGGCGGAGGCCGCCCGCCAGAATTCAGCCCTCCATAATACCGCTCCGCGGTCAAAAGACCGCAGAGGGTATTATGAGTTTTTCCCTGGGCTGGCGGGCGGTCTCCAAAAGACCGCCCGCCAGCCCAGGGAAAAACTCCCTTCCCACGAGGACGCCGGCTCGTAATCGAGCCGGCGGAGTGGGAAGGTGCGACGGGTGCTACTGCACCCGTCGCGTATTTCACTGTCTGCTACGCAGACAGTGAATTACTAGCGGGGCCCTCTTACGGGGGCCCCTGCAGTGCCCATGCCATTGGCATGGGCACTGCAGGGGCCCCCAGGGGCCCCACGACAATCCTTACCGCCATCCTGTTCCTGGCGGGCGAGCCGCCAGGAACAGGATGGCGGTAAGGATTGTCAGAATCCCCTCGGCGGCGCAGTGAGCTGCGCCGCCTTGGAGGATTCTTAGGGGCAGTGGAAAACCGGCGGGAGACCGCCGGTTTTCCCTTTCTGACCGCGGCCAAAGCGCCGCGGTCAGAATGCCCAAGGGAGCACCGCCGGCCTGTCGGCGGTGCTCTCGCCCCCGTTGGCCCTGGTGGTTCTCTACCGCCAGGGTCATAATGAGGCCCAGTGTTCCTTACACCACCAATCACTGACTCTTAGATGATTAATAAAATTTACTTTCAGCAACATTCACACTGTTACACAAGTACAATATATCCAGCCCCACTGAAATTATGCGGCAGGGGAGGGCCAAATTATGCTGCAAGGTTAACTAAATTATGTGGCAAGGAAAATTAAATTATGCGTCACATTTTGTTATAGTATTACTTCCTTATTTTGTCAATTTGTCATTTTTAAACTTGCTAACAGTGCCTGGACATTAGTTGTACCTCGTAATTATTTTTTTACAATCTGTAGGTTATGCAACAGTCAATGGATTACGTGGCAAATGCGGCAAATCTACAAATATTCTAAAATCGCCACAGACTCACAATCGCATAATTCCTGTGGCCCTTAATATATCTTTCCCATGTTACCATACAGTTCACTAATCCCTGCATAACTTGGGCCACTGATGGCACTGTCCTGTGGCTCTCAGAATTTGGTCAATCACAGAACCACTTTCATGACACCTCTCATTCCCAGTCTCCTGCAACACCACTCCTCTATAGCAGTTACAGTACTCGTTCACTACCCTACTCTGTACAACTCTTAGCACTTGTCAACTACATCCCTTAGCACAGCCCAAACACCATTTTTAACAAACCACTCAACTTCAACAACCTTGAGCATACACCCACAGCTATTCTGCGACACGAGTCGTACGATCAACCAACCACTTATTAATTCATATTCTTCGTTTATGCAAACAGTCATGTGCAGCCATTCCAAAATTATCCACTTATTCATACGTTTTACTCACCCTTAGCCGTTTTAAACGCCACTTATCAACATAACCAGTGTCTCATGCCATTCTGTCATGACTCACCTACAGTCAGATGCAACCCTTTTCAGTCATAGCCTGCTGCTCGCATCTCTCATACTGCAAACTTATGATCACTCAGAACATTTACTTCAGCTACTTGCACTACTCATTCAGCACTTCTGTTTGTACAGCAGTCCATGTCACTCATCGCCAGCGCTTAACAATGCTAGCCCAGAGGCATTCAGTAACACATTTCTCATTGATTCTAACCCACAGCCATCAGTAACACATTTTCCATAAATCCACGTATGATCATGCAACATTCTCCACAATCATTTGCAGTACCTAATCTTCACAACACTTTTGCAACCATCACAACACACTCTGGCGTGAACATGGTAACAATTCCTGTTCAGACTTTCCTATTTCCATGGCATAGCCACATCAGACTTTATTATTTCTATACTGTGCCTAGTCTCATACAGTATTATCTTTATCCTAGAAAGTGTGAAGTTTTCAAGAAACGCATACAAATGTTGCCATCATGTCTATCAAGGCCAACATAACATCAAGCTCTTTTATTGTGTAAGCTCACATGCTTTTAGTTATAGATACATATAATCAATATGTGAATCGAGTTAACATTTGTTGCCATGATTGTTAGCCTTGCTGATGCTTTACTGTCTGCACCCCCTGCATTTGTTTTCACAAAGCAAGATGAAATTGAGGATCAGATACTGCAAAACTCCAGGTATTGGATCATGGTTGGAGAAAAACTTTGCACTAGGAATATGACACCAGCGGTCACACCATTACAGCGCAAACCAGCCTCAGTTGGAGGCGACACCAGGGATAGCAAGAAAAAGTGGCTTTGGACTAGTCACTTTTTATGTCAAAGCTCTAAATAAGCTGTGATAAAGGATAGCTGAGTTGCTATTTCATAAAGAAAACAGGTGTGCCATGCGATTCATTTTAAGAAACTCAAGCATAGGCTTCCAATTTACTGTGTTAGCTGAAACATCTCATAGCGCTTAGAAACAGCTGGAGGGTGTTTGGATGAAAGGAACACAGCCATGGTACAGACGTTTGTACTGTTTTCACTGATCACGCCATGCTTAATTGCATTCCTTTTTTCATCCTGTGTGGTATCATTCATATCTTTTGCACTACTAGGGATTTTGAAAATAAACATTTTATGGTACATGTCCAGTTTATTAGGGCTATTTTGAATGTGTTAATTGTTTACAGAAGAGGGTTTGGAGTTCCACTGTGTCCCTGAACACATATTGTGGGACAAATCGTTATGTAAAAAAACAGTTAAAGTTTTTTTCACAAAATTGTTCACCCATTATTACTCACAGGATCATCCTGGAGTGACATCCTCCATCCCAAAATCATCATGTTATCGTCCTCGAGTAATGAAACATCATCTTTAAGTCATCAGAAAGTGATCATGGTGTAATACAGCCTATCCTAAAGTAATCCTGACATTACTGTGTATAGCTCAGGGGTGCCTCTTCTTATCCCGTCTTAGGCATAGCTGCCAAGTTCCCCATGTCCACGTGGGTTGTGCTGCTCCAGGAGATTGTTTTCTCTTTGAATTCTGGGACATGTAGTTCTGTTTTAAAATTGAATAAAGAAGTCTACAAGTCCCAGAATGCAAATAAAAAAACTGGACTGCATCAACATATCACAGATGGACCTGAAAAACTTGGAAATGCTGCTTAGGTTGTCTTTCAGCCACCCTAGCGAGACTTAAGGGTTCCCTCTACTACTCCATGGTACAGATGAAAAGTAATGAAACAAAGGCATGAGTAAGGTGGTTTGAGGGTTGACCCTTCTGGGTCCTTCAGGGGCCCACTGAAAAATGACTCAAGGCTCTTCCGCCAAAGTATGGGCTATCGCCTGGTGTTTAGCAGTATGCAAGGTGTTAAGCACTATTGTTATGTTATGAAGTATGTTGTTTTGTTTTGTTCTATTGGAATGTTATGAGGTAAAAGAATGTAGGGAAGGAATGTCTAAGGGATGGAATGTGGAAGAGGGACAGTTGGAGATGAACAGGGCGGCAGACACCGGTGTTGGCGTATTTACTGCAACTTAAAATAAATACAAGTTGAAGTGTTCAGTCTCTGTTCTTCTTGAGATACAACACGAATTTTGGCGACGTAGGTGTTTTCAAGAATTCATGCTGGATCGGCAAGGACTCATGCTGCACTCTCTACATGACCCTCTTCTCAGGATTATCTATACAATGGAGTGAGTACTCGCCAACACCTCCCCGCACCTTTTGAAGCCTGAAGTGTCCCCTTGGACATTTTTACAGCAGGCCTGCCGTTTTTTTTTGTCTTTTTGGCTATTTCCAAGTTCGCAGATTTGAGTTATTGGAGCAGCGGCACGCGCGGACCTAACTGTTGTACTCGCACTTACTAAGCTTCACGCGAGTCACTTTCCAAGTATTCTTGTGGATTCTCTGCCGCAACTGAAGCAAACCTTAGGGGCGGCGCGCAGCACGCACTGCTGGGCGTTGTGTGCTTACCTTATCGTGCGCACAGCGCGCTGTATGTTTTTGTCCTTCCTCGGGGGTGTACGCCAGTGAGCTTTACGCTGTGCTGTCTGGGCACGGAGAGGCGGCCATCTTAGGAGTACATTGCAGGTCAGCACCCTATTCGGCGGCCATCTTGAAACTACTACATATGCTTTTAAAAGACTCACATTTTTATTTATTTTTATTTAGCTTTTAATGTGTAGTATTTTTCACGGGGAAAAATGTGTGCTGCTCAAACATTTACCCTCACTCCTCCACAACCCTTTCTAAGCTCTACAGGTGATCAACAAGTGAAATGGCTGGAGTGGAAGGAATATTTCTTGAATTACTTAGACACAATTGATGAGGAAGATTTAACCCCGGCTAAGAAGAAGAATATCTTGTTGCATTGTTTGGGACCTATAGGTCTTAAAGTGTATAACTCTTTGGAAAAAAAAGTTCATCAGGATGGTGACTCTAATGTTTTTGCACATGCCCTGGAAGATCTAGACAGATATTATTCGATCTCTGTGTGTATTGCTATTGATAGATTTAATTTCTTTAGTAGGAAACAAGGGAAAATGGAATCTATAGAGGAATATGTCTCTGAACTAAAAAAACTAGCAGTTACTTGTAGGTTTGGTGTGCTACATAATGAGCTGATCAGGGATCAGATTATTATGCATGTGAACAATTCCCATATTCAAGAGAGATTGTGGGTGCATGGTGAGTCGCCATTGGAAGAAGTTGTAGCCCTTGTTAAAAAAGCTGAAATTTCTAATATATGTGCTAAGGCTATTTCACTTGAAAAAAAAGAAACGCAGAACGAAGTTGTCAGTAAAGTTAAATTCAAGAAATATAGGGAGGAGACACAAAGAAAGCAGCCACCTGAAACAAAGAATAATGATAAAAAGTGCTTTCGTTGTGGGAGTAAGGAGCACTTAGCGTTCTACAGGAAATGCCCCGCACGTGACCAACAGTGTGCCAAGTGTGGTATTAGGGGCCATTTTGCCAAAGTATGTAGAAGGGGTAAAAAAGTTGCAGCTATTGTCAGTAAATCAGATTCAGAATGTAGTTCTGATTCTAGCCTTGACTCAAAAGTACATGAGTGTGTTCTAGGTATTAACAGCGCTAGTGATTTTTCAGTTTTAGAAGAATGTGAAGAAGTGAATCTTTTGGAAAATCCTTATGTATCACTCTTGAATGTACAATCAAGGAATAAACCTGTGTGTGAGATTCTCTTGGGAGGTGTGCAAGTACTGATTGTAGCAGACTCTGGTTCTCCTTACACAATAATTAATAAGAATTTATGGGAGAAAAAATTCATAAGAGTTCTTGGGTCCACCTTGATTCCTCCAGATGTCTCTCCTGAGAGTTTCACAGGAGAATCTATTCCTATGATTGGGTTTAGAGAAGTAGTCTTTGAGTTTAAAGGTAGGAAAACTGTGGGCAAATTATATGTTGCTGAAGAGGGCCCAGCGGTTTTGGGGTGGTTGGATCAAAGAGCTTTGAACATTGTGTTGGACCCAAATAGTACGGAACAAGTTAAGGTGGTGAGTGTCAGCAGAGATTATGGGCTCACATTGAAGAACAATTTTCCTGAGCTGTTCTCTGATAGGATCGGTGCACTTCAGGACTTTACACATAAAATTTTGTTAAAGGAAAATGCTGTACCAAAAATTCACAAATCTCGTAACATTCCTTGGGTGTTAAGAGAGGAGGTTAATAAAGAATTGGAGTCTCTATTAAGGAAAGGTATAATTGAAGAAGTTGATGCTTCCGAATGGATCTCCCCATTGGTGGCAGTACGTAAGGCCAATGGGAAGATTCGTTTGTGCATCGACTTGAGGGAATTAAATAATAACATAGTGATGGAAAGATTCCCATTACAAAAGATAGGCGAGATGCTTGCCTTGACAAAAGACATGAAATGGTTCACCTCCATTGACTTGTCTTCGGCCTACCATCAAGTCAGATTACATGAGGATAGCAAAGGTTTAACTGCTTTCATGACTCCTCAGGGTTGTTATCGATATGTTCGAATGCCGTTTGGATTAGCATCTGCTGCAGCAGTTTTTCAGAAACTAATGCACAAACTTTTCAAGGATGTAGAAGGTGTAATCTTCTTTCAGGACGACATTTTAATTATGGGCGAGAATAGGAAGCAACATGATGCTAGAGTTGTTAAAGTACTTGGTATTCTGAGGGATAAAGGCTTAACAGCTGAATTCTCTAAGTGTAAGTTTGGTGTTCAACAATTGAACTATTTGGGGCATGAGATCACTGCAGGTGGAATTAAACCAAAAAAAGAATTGCTGTCTGCTATTAAAGATGCTCCGGCACCTAGTAACAAGGACGAATTAAGATCATTCCTTGGCTTAGCGGAATTCTATGCAAGATTTGTTAAGAACTTCTCAGAAAAAACCTTTAGTTTAAGACAATTGTTAAAAGAAAAATGTAAATTTGTTTGGACAGATGCATTACAGGGAGACTTTCACTGCGTAAAACAAGAGATTTGTTTGGGTAAAACGTTGGCAGGCTTTGATCCTAAACTCGCTTCCATTCTCACCACGGATGCGTCTAATAAGGGTATTGGAGCAGTTCTAAGTCAGAAAGGGGTCAATGGTGAAGAAGTGACCATAGCATTTGCCTCTAGAGCACTGTCCCCCACAGAGGAAAGGTACTCAGTTATAGAGAGGGAGGCTCTTGCTGTTGTTTGGGGCTTAGAGCACTTCAGGAATTTTTTGTGGGGTTTTGACATTGAAATTAGATGTGATCATAAACCCTTAATTAAAGTATTGACCACTGAAGGACTACTGAAGGCCACGGCAAGAATAGCTAGGATGTCCATAAGATTGTTGGACTTCAAGTATAAATTGGTATATGTCCCAGGTGTTAAGAATAAGGTGGCGGATTGTTTGAGTAGATTGCCCCTACCCCTCCAAGAATCTGTGAATGAAGATGAAGGGATCACTGTTGCATGGTCCGGGAATACTGAATGGAATGCCATTAGTTGTGAAGTCTGGGATGAAACCAGTTCAAATGATCCTATTCTATCTACGTTAAAGAGGTACATTCAGTGTGGTTGGCCAGAAAAAAAAGAAATTACAGCTGAGCTCAAAGTTTTTTTTGAGTTACGTGATGAGTTGTCAGTGGACTATGACAAGGTTATGAGGGGTGATAGAATGGTTCCACCTGAAAAATTGAGGGATTCTATCATCAAAATGAATCATGAAGGACATTTGGGCATTGTCAAAACCAAACTGAAAATTAAAGAAAATTATTGGTGGCCTGGTATGGATGTTAATATTGAGAGAATGGTTAGGAATTGTGATTTATGTATGAATGCTGATAAATCTCTGGTGACCTTAAAACCAACCTTATATCCTGTGCCTTGTCCTGAAATGGCTTGGGAAGTTATTGGTATCGATATAATGGGACCAATCATTGAGGAGAATGTGGAATGGTATATTATAGTGGTGGTTGATTACTTCTCAAAGTGGCCAGAGATTAAAATTGTTACCAAACCTAATTCAGCGAATGTTTTGATGTTCTTGTATGAGCTTTTTCAGAGTGAAGGCTTACCTAAGAAAATCATCACGGATAATGGTGCTCAATTTAAAAGTGAGGAGATGAAAGAATTTTTTAAGAGGAATGGAATAGAACATAAGTTTGTTTCGGCCTACCATCCAAGTGGGAATGGTGAAGTGGAGAGATTTAATCGAGTAATTAAAGATTCTTTGCAATTAGCTAGATATAAAAATGTTGACTGGAAAACTTGTGTTAAGAAAATGATTTGGATGTACAGAACCAGCCCGACTGTTACAGGGCACACTCCATTTACTGTCATGAGAGGAAGAATTCCATTCACAAAAGATAATCAGGGTTGGTTAAACAAATCTAGGATGAAAGAATGGTCACCTGCTGAGGTTAAAAAAAATATTCAAAAAGCGCAAGGTCTTTATAAAAACTTTGTTGATTTGAAGAGTGGTGCTAAAGAAATAAATCTTAAGAAAGGTGATGTAGTTCGTGTCAAATTACCAGGCAAGGTTAAAAAAGGAGATACCAAGTTTTCTGAACCTAAAACAGTTCTTGAGATATACAAAAATTCGGCCAAATTGAGTGATGGAGGAGTATGGCATATGAGCCGTTTTGCGAGGTTTAGAGGAGACTCTACTGATGTGGATGGAAATAATTCTGCAGAATCTACAGAATTTACAAAGAATTACTTTTGGATAGATACTGTGCATAATGACACTCCCACCGGGATGGAAGATCTTATTGGAGCTGAAGAAGGGTATTCGGCGTATAAAGGTGCTGGAGTTAACAATGATAGCTCAACACAAGAAGCTAGAGTCACCAATGACAGTTCAGCACAATCTGGAAAGAACGGAACTTATGAAAGTAAACTGGGAAGAATTGTTAAGAAACCTGCTTATTTAAAAGATTATGTTGTAAATTAGTTATTTCCTTTTCCTTGGCTTCTCTCATTCATATTGTATTGTGTAAGGGGGAAGATGTGTTATGTTATGAAGTATGTTGTTTTGTTTTGTTCTATTGGAATGTTATGAGGTAAAAGAATGTAGGGAAGGAATGTCTAAGGGATGGAATGTGGAAGAGGGACAGTTGGAGATGAACAGACACCGGTGTTGGCGTATTTACTGCAACTTAAAATAAATACAAGTTGAAGTGTTCAGTCTCTGTTCTTCTTGAGATACAACAACTATCCAAACAAAGTAGCAGAGTCCCACCTGCCTTCATTTCAAGCCCCTGGAAAGACCCATCCCAGGTTCAGAACTCTTATGGAAATCTCACCCTTTCACAAGCTCTGTTCTCTTCACCATGTCTACTTTGTTCATAGGCTCTCAAGAAACTGACAGATTCAACATTCTCTCCAACATATCGTCACCACACTTTAAGTATACAACCAATGAGACACCTGCTGGTGCGGTCACTCATGCTGCACTCAGTATATGCATACCCTGGACACTCCAGCTGTCCCTCTCATTGACACACTTTGGTGCACCCATGAAAGTGTTCCAGATGCCTGCACACCTGCAGTAATGTGCAGGCACAAAATCTTGTGCCCAGAATAAATTTCAGTCGCACCTTCAGGGAGAAAGTGCCTACAAACTAATAAACCCATGTTTGGAATTATGCAAGGTGACAAGGCTACTTTGAATTTTAATTAAATTTAGGTTTTCTTAATTCCACATTAGTAATCTGAGTCCATCAAGTCACATTTATTTTTATAAAATGTTGCTTTGCTAGTTTGCCAACAAGTGTTTTGTGACTTCACAACTTCTCACTTCCTCAGGTCACAAAAGCTTATCAATAAAATTAGTGTTTTAAACCTAGTGATTTTGCAGTAGGATCAAAGATGCGAGTCAGTATACAATAGTTCTATTTGAAGCCATCCTTATAACTCAGTGTTAAGAAGTTAGGGGTGATTTAAACTGGTTTAAAGTTATGAAGTACACATTCAGAGGCAAAACCTTAGTACATGCCATGTGTCTAGGTCAATAGTGAATAGTGGGTGCAAGTCAGCAGTGTGTCCTCACTGCAGTGCTAGCTGATGAGGTAAACGTGAGTTGCTTACATTCTTTGTGGTGCTGTGGGTAGGCAGTGTATGTGGGTCTTTTGTGTTTTTGGCTGCCACTCTTGTGTGTTTGGGTGTGTCTTTGTGTGTGGGTTTGTGTTTTGCATATGTGTATGTGCTTGACTGTATGGCTGTGTATTTGGGTGTCTGTCTTTGGGTTTACCTGTGCATGTGTGTTTCACTCACGTGTGTTTGTGTGCTTGACTGTATGGATGTGTGTTTGGGTGTATCTGTGCCCTTTTTTGGCCCCTTTTTTTTAAAGGGGGAGTGGTGTGGAGGGAAGCACTGATGTGCAGGCCAAGTGTAAACAGTGTTGGGCTCTAGACTGAATCTCAGTTTCCTGCACTACGAACCTTAATATGAAGCCACTTACATTGATTATTTTTATGGTCCTTTTTTGCAAACTATTTTTGAGTCATTATATGAATCCATTAATGAGCAACAGAGGGAAGAACACAATCCGCCATCTTTGTTGACTGCAAGGATCTCGGTGGGATGGGCCAACCCAAGTCAAAAAAGAAGATCTTCCTAGGGTCATTATGAAGTCATCTGAAGACTTCAACTGGGCCATTCCTGAAACTACCTGGTGAAGTCAACAAAGGACATCCTGTGGTATGTGGATAGGGCAAAATGTTTAAATGAGATGACTCCAGAGTGATCAGAAAAAATACTCTAGGATGGTGTCATGATGACTCCAAGGTGATGGCCTTCTGATTACTTCAGTGAAATAAATGTTATTTTTTTTACTACTCCTGGATGATTTCTCTGGTGTTTTCTGGAAATGCTTGTATTACTCAAAAATTGTAGCAGGATAACGGTTGTTGTAGAAACAGTAAAAATTGTTCTAGAAACTCATTGCAGTGAGATAGAGAACACGATCTGTTGTAAACTTAGTAATAAATCCTAGATACTCCTGTGAGTGATATATTTCCCCCTACTCACGATCCACCTATCAGTAAAGACGAAACAACTGGTCCTGTATGTGATTGGTTTGAAATTATCTCACTGTCACTGAAGAGCGGCACTCATTGGGATCTCTTGTTAAATATAATAAAGACTAGAGCATGACACCACTATGTGAGAGTGAGTGCCCCCTGACAGTGTTTAATTTGTCAATAAAAACGTGCCCATGCCCAAAGCCCTCCCCATAAGCAGGCGGCTGCTGCATTTAAATGTCCAAGCACGGAATACAGAAGCAGGGTAATACTGAAGCCATTGCGGGCCTTTACAATCCATTTAAAGCCACTCCCTGCCCCTTCAGCTCACTCTTGCAGCTTTCTGCTTTCTACCTTTGTGACGCTTTTTCGGTTTTCTCTTCGTCTCTCCAATATGTGTATTTTGCTCGCAGTATATGCGTGAGGCAAAAGACTAAGCGCCTGCCCTCAAAAATAAGTGCCGGTGCTCAGCACCGGATACAACAAGCACAAATTAAGCAATGCCCCCTGCGCAAGCAAGTTGTGACAGTGTGCCTAATGTTGAAAATATATTTTATTTTAAACGAGGACTGAAAAAACTCTTACATTCTAAATAAATATAAAAGGTACGCCCCTTCCCAGCAGCAGCAGAATCCTGCGAATTAAACATTTGTGACATGTCAGAACCTCCAAAGCGATGTCACGAGGTCTAGATTACGTTCAGAGGGGAGGTTTCCGCTGTAAACAGAGAGTCAAGAAGAGGCCACAGATGGGGAAGAATGTCGGGTAAGGTGGGGATCGTCTTTTAGGTTTATCGCAGGATCCTTTTCTGTGAATAAATAGATGCATTTTCTATAAAACGGGAAAAAACGGGTTACACCCGTGAATTGCCTGCTCCCCCGTTGAACTGAAACGCGTGGCATCACCCATAACACAGTGATGTCTGATGCGGCGTTGAAAAGTCTACATTGTGACGTGACCTTGGTATTAGAGGCTGGTAACCAGGCAGCTGCAGCATTGCACGCAAGTACACCGGACGGGAAGGACAATTGCTGGCGGTTGGAGCTGAGGCCAGTGAGAGGCCAAAGCTGAAGGGGGTTAGCAGGCTACAAAAACGGTAGGGAGGGGATGGGTCTAAGAGCACAAGGCGAGTAAATAAGCCAAACGAAAAGCGAACTGGAAATTAACTTGAAACCAAACTGAAAACTAACTCGAAACTGACTTGATACGTCAATTCCCTTCCTTTCAGATCACCATCCGTAACTACCTCTTCCCTTCCCTTTCCCTTTTCCTTTTTCTTCTCTTCCTTATGCTCTATGTACTCTTCGCACCCTTCTCCCCCTTCATCCTCGACCCTTCCCTACTCCTCCCCTTCCATTTCTCCCTTCCCTCCACTCCCCATCGTTCCCTTCTCTTCCCTCCCGCTCTCGCCCCCTTTCCGCATTCCACTCTCCTTCCCTTCTCTTCCTCAACCCCTTCCCTCACCCCTTCCCCTTTTCCGCCCTTTCCTCCTTTCCCTTCCCTTCCCTTTTTCCTTCTTCGCCTCTCCGCCATCCCCTACCCATACATGCCCTCATCATTTTCCTCCCTTACCTATCTCCTTTCCTTCCCCACCCCTCTCTCGCCTCTTCCCTTACGTCCCCTTCCCTTCCATACCTATCTCTTCACTTCCCTTTCTCTCCCTTCCCTATCCTTCCAATTTCTTCCCCTCTCCCTCCCCATTCACCTCCTTCTCCTCGCTATTCCCTTCCCTTTCCTGTCCCCCTTCTACTCACCTTTACACTCACTTTTCCTCTTCCCTTCACCCTTTCTCTTCCCCTCACCCTACCCCTCACTTTTCGCCTCACCCTTCCCTCCCCTTGTGTGTATTCCCTTCCCTTCTCCCCACTTCTCCCCCTCACTCCTCATCTCCCTCCCTTCCCCTTCCCCTCTTCTTCCTCTCTTTTACCCTCACTGTTTCCCTTCCTTTCCTCCACACTTCCTTCTCCCACACTTCCCATCCTGCCCTATCCCTTCTCTCTCCCTCCCTTTCCCCTTTCCTTCCACAAACGTCCCTTTCCTTCCATTCTCTTCCCTTTCACATCCCTCATCCTTCCCTTCACTTCCCTTTTCTCTTCCCTTCCCTTTCCCATCTCCTACCCTTCCTTCCCATATCTAGTCCCCTTCCCCTCTCCACACTTCCATTCCCTTCCCCTCCCTTCCCTTCTCCCCGTTCCCTTCTCCATCCCCTTTCCTTCGCTATCCCCCTGACCCTTTCCTTCTCTTCCCTTCCTCTCCCTTCTCTACCATTCCCATCTGTTTCCGTTCTATCCCCTTGCCTGTCCTCTTCCCTTTCCCGTCTCCCACCCTCCCAAACGCCCCTTCCCCTTCATCTCCCTGCCCCATCCCTCACCTTCCAATCACCCTTCTCACGTCACCATTTCCCTCACCTTCCCCAGACCCTTCCTAGGGAAGGGTTCCCTTGCCTCCAACCTCCCCCTTCCCATTGCTTCCCTTGTGGTCCCTTCCCCGTCCCTTCCGTTCCCAGTCTCTCCTCTTACCTACCCTTCCTTTTACTTCTTCCACTCTCCCTTCCCTTACCCTTTTCCCATCCCTCCCACTCTACATCCTTCCCCCTCTCCCCTTCCATTTACTGCACCCTTCCATTCCATACGCTTCCCATCCCTTCGCTATCTTTTACCCTTCATGTCCTTTCCCATCACTACCCCTGCCCTCCCCTTCCATTCCCTTCTGTATCCTAGTCTTCCCTTCTAGCCCTCTTTTCTTTCTCTCTCCCTTCTGCTTGCCCATCCCTTCTGTTCTTTCCCCCTCCCTCCCCCTCTCTGTCCTTTTCTACCTTTCCCTCTTCTTTGACTCAACTTTCCTTTCCCTTTCCCGTCCCCTCTCCCCCTCTCCTCATCCTCATCCTTCCCCTGCCCCATCCTTCCCCTCACCCTCTCTTTCCCTTACACTTCTGTTTCCTTTCTCTACCCCACCCATTCCTTCCCACCTCTACCCTTTGTTCTTTCATTCTCTTACCTTCCGTTCTCTCTCCCCTCCTGCCCCTTCTCATCCTGACTCTTCTCTTCCCTACCCTTTGCTTCACTACCCTCCCCTCACCCCTTCCTCCTCTTACCCTTTCACTCACCCTTCCCCTCACGCTTCCCCTCATTCTTCCTTTCCCTTTTATTCCCTTCCTTTCCTCTTTTCCCTTCCCCTCATGTTTCCCCTTTCCCTTTCCCTCTCCCTCAACTCAGCCTTCACTTCCCATCCCTTCCTCTTTCTCTTCCCTTTCCTGCTCCCTCCTGCTTCCTCTCCCTCACTGTTCCCTTCCTTCACCCTTCACTTCCCCTACCATACTTATTGCCTTGCCACCCTTCCCTTGTCTCTTTCCAGTTCCCCCTCCATCCCCTTCTCACACTCACCCTCCCCTTCCCTACTCCATACCTCCACTTTCACTTTCCCCTTCCCCTCTTTCTCCCTCTACATCCTAGTCACCTCTTCCTCTTACACTCTGCCTCCCCTTCCTTCACCTTTTCCCCTCTCCCTCCCCTCTGTCCTTCTTCACCTTTCCCTTCTTTTCCACTCACCCCAACCTTCCATCCCCTTTCTACACTTTCCCTTTTCCCTCCTCTCCTCCCCTGCCCCTTCCTTCCCCTTCTCTCTCCTTCCACTCTGTCCTTCTCCCACTTTCCATTTCCTTCCACTCATTCCACCATTCCCTCCTCTTCCCTTTTTCCTCTCCCTCCCTTCCTCTCCCTCCCTTATTCTCCCCTTTTCTTTCCCATCCCTCAAAAGTCTTTTCCCATACCATCCCTTCCCTTCTTCTCTGTCACCTACCTTTCCCTTCCATTTCTTTCCCCTTTTCTTCCCCTCTCCCTTTCACTTCTCCTCACCCTTTCCCTCCCTTTCTACACCTTCATTCCCTTTCCTTCCCTTTTCCCCTCTCCGTCCTTCCCCTCTTCCCTTCCACTCACCCTTTACTTCCACTCGCTCTTTCCTCCCCCCTCCGCCTCTCCCTTCCACACACCCTTCCCTGCATCGTCCTTCCCTCACCCTTCATTCCTTCCCTTCCTCTACCCATTACATTCCCACCCCTACTCTGCACTCCTCTGCCTTCCCTTACATTCCCTTACATTCCCTTCTCTAACCTACACAACCCTTCAGTTTATTTACCTTCCCCTTTTCTTTTTTACCCCTCTCCCACTTCCCTCCCTTGCCCTCTCCCTCTACCCCTCCTCCTTTCCCCCCGCCCTTTCTCCTCACCCTCACTCTTCCATTTCCTTCCATTCTCCTTTTATTCCTGTTTCCCTTTCGCTTAGAAAAGGAAAAGAAGTGAAGGGGAGAAGGGTGAATAGGAGGGAAGTTAAGGAAACAAAAGAGGAGGATAGGGTACAGGAAACAGGGAAGAGAAGGGGAGAAGGAGAGGGGAAAGAGGGTGAGGGGATAGGGAATGGGATAGGGAAGGGATTGGGTTAAGGAAGGAAAGGGAAGGGAATGTAAGGAAAGGGAGAAAGGAAGGGGAAGGAAAAGTTGGGAAGGAATGGTAGGGGTGGGGTGGGATGGGTAGTGGAGGGGACAGGAGTGGATCGGAAGGGGAATAAGATATAGGGCAAGGAGAAAGGAAAGGTGCAGTAGAGGGGATGTGAACAGGAATGGGTATGAGAAGAGGGAGAAGGGGAAGGTTTGGTGAAGGAAAGAGATGGGGGAGGGAAGGAAAGAAGGGAAGTAGAAAGGAAGGGGAAGGGAATAGATTGGAAGTGAAATGAAGGGAATAGGAAGGAAAGGGAGAAGGGAGAGAGGAAGGGAGGAGGAGGAAAGTGAAGCAAGAGAGGAAGGGACAGGAGGGGAGGCGAGAAGGGGATGGCAAGGGGGGGCAAGGAAAGAAGGGGAATGGTAGGGAAGGGAAGGCAAGGGAAGCAAACAGAAGGTTTAACCCCAGTGGTGTGTGTGTGTCGACCAACATAACGCACACCCTCCTTGGTGCAGGCCATGACCACTGGTCGACACCAGGGAGGGATTTTTTTAAATTTAAAAACCCCTCAGGAGACATGGAAGAGCTTCCGTGCCACCCCCCATCCCCACCTGCCCATCTGTGAGGTCAGCATACCACGAGGCGCACTGATGCCACAGCTTGTTTTCCCCACCGGAGCAGGAAGCAGCAGGTAAGGCCGCTTTTTACTCTTGAGGGGAAAAGGGCCTCCCCACCTTTCAGGAATGCCTTGTTTGAAAGGGGAGAATCTCCCCTTTCAAACAAGGCTTTCCTGAAAGTGTTTCCTGGCCGATCTATTCCTGAAAGTGTTTCCTGGCCGATCTATTCACTAGACACCAGGGATGTCATCTGGAGGCGTAGACCCTCATAGGAATGGGCGTTCCCCCCCAGGGCAATTTATTTAAAACAAAAACTTGGTTTACCCCAGGGGAGGGCGCAATCGCTCCAGTGGGTAAATTTTTTTTTTCCCTAGGGGTATGGTTTCCCTAGGGCCCACCATTGTCCCCCCCCCCAAGGAAACCACACAGCTATATTTATATATATATATATATAGAGAGAGAGAGAGACAGAGAGAGAGAAAGAGACAGAGGAGAGAATCTATAGAGGGAAAGAAATCTCTCCTATATGTATGTATATATATATATTTGTATAGAGAGAGAGAGAGAGAGAGTGAGAATCACTTTTGTCATTGCATGTCTGGTTTCCCTGGGGGCTGCGATCGGCCCCCAGGAAAACCACACACACATAAAAGGGATCTTTTTACATATACATATGGAGAGAGAGACATTCTCTCCCTATATATGTGTATAGGATATATATACATATATACATATATCTTTAAGAGAGCAATAAAAATAACTTGTGATTATGTTCCTGCTAGCCTGCTAGAGAAATAAATGGGACTTTTGTCTAGTGGCAGTTTTGATGCCATAAAGTAGCCCAAAGAACAGATTTGTATATTATTTGAATTGCTGAGTGGATTAGTATAGCCAGCCGTTACCTGTGCTTTAAAACAAATGAAATGTATGTGCAAGGGGGGCTATAGAGAGATGAAGGGCAATTTTGCTGGGTGGTAGTGAGGGAATCTATGGTGGAGGTCATGGGAAGGGGAGCGGTAAAAATGCTTGTCGTACTGGGCGCCACCAGCGCTAAAGGCTGTGATTGGTATGTGGCAAGGTGAAGTAATAGTGTCTTAGTTTTTTTCAGTATCTTCAGAGAACCTGCTTATTGAGAGAAGAAGCAAAGGTAAGGTAACTGACATTTACTGTTGCACACATCACACACACACCCACTAGCAATTGTGTCACCATATCTGCCACCTTTGTAGGCTTGTGTTTTAGAGGGACAGTTTAGCCAGTAGCAGAGATGTTTTTTTATTGGATGACTGCTGCTGAAGCTGTAACTTGGGTTATGGTGGACAGCTCTGAGGTAGGATCAGACACTGGGACAGCAGATAATGAGACAGCATCTGAGGAAGAGGACAATGGAGCAGAATCTGGGAGTGACTTTTCAGTCGGCAGCGTTCCATCTGACAACACCTCTTCCACTGATTCTGAGGGAGACAATGAGGACAGGTGTCCTGTCCCTTCGCAAGCCTAGTCTGTGCAGTGCGACAACAGTGGGTTATCCCAAACCAGCGAGGAGGTGTGAGCGGCAGCAAGCACAGACAGAGTGCTCTCTTGGCAGCTCCCCAATTCAGTTTAGCGTCAAAGTCCCTCTTCTACTGGTGACGCTGTATGTAAAGATGACACGGCCAACTTCTTGCCAGTCAACTATGTCCATCCCTTTTTGGATGTTGACTTCCTTCAGCAAATTATACAGCAGACAAATTTGCATGCAGAACAATATCTGGGGAAGCATGGAGGCACTGTAGGGCCCTTCTAGGGCACGCCATTTAACTCCCATTTCGCTGGCGGAGTTGAATATAGTTTTGGGCCCTAAGTTCAAAGTGGGGTTGCTGCAGAAACCCACCTTGCAGGACAACTCACACGGTTTAGGCAATATATTTTGGGACCTTCCCTCTCAGAAGTACTTGCCCTACCCACACAAATGAGGCAACATTTTTATCATGGGATCTGGGGGAATGCTGGGTGAAAGGAAGTTTGTGGTTCCCCACAGATTCCAGAACTTTCCATCACTGAAATGTGCAGAAAAAGTGTTTTTAGCCATATTTTGAGGTTTGCAAAGGATTCTGGGTGATGGAACCTGGTGAGAGCCCCACAAGACACCCCATTCTGGATTCCTGTGGTGTTTAATTTGAAAAAATGTTTAGGTTTGCTATGTTTCCCTATGTGCAGGCTGAGCTAGAGCCCAAAATCCACAGCTAGGCTCTTTGCAAAAAACCTGTCCATTTTCATTGGAAAAAAGCAATGTGCCCAAGTAGTGTTTTGGGGCATTTCCTGTTGCGGGCACTAGGCCTACCCACACAACTGAGGTACAGTTTTTATCAGGATACTTTGGGAAATGCTGGGTGGAAGGACATTTGTGGCTGCCCTCAGATTCCAGAACTTTCCATTGCTGAAATGTGAGGAAAATGTGTTTTTTAGACACATGTTGAGGTTTGCAAAGGATTCTGGATGACAGAACACGGTGAGAGCCCCACAAGCCACTCCATTTTGGATTTCCTTAGGTGTCTAGTTTTAAAAATATGTAGGTTTGCTAGGTTTTCCCTATGTGCCAGCTAGGCACTTTGCTAAAAACGCATCCGTTTTCATTGGAAGAAGGGAAAGGGAAGGGAAGAAGGGGAAGGGAAAAGAAAGGGAAAGGGAGGGAAATGAAGGAAAGGATAGGAGGGGAGAGGAGAGGAGGGAAGGAAATAGAAAAGGGAAGGAAGTGGGAGATAGAAGGGAAAAGGAAGGGAAGAATGAAAGGGGAGAAGGGAAGGGGAGGAGAAGGGGAGGGTGAGAGGATAGGGGAGGGGTGGGGAAAGGAAGTGTATAGAAAGAAAAGGAAGTGAAGGGAGGGAAGGAGGAAGAAGGGAAGAGGAAGGGAGGAAGAGGGGAAGTGGAGGTTGAGGGGATGTGGAAGGAAATGGGATGGGGAAGGCAAGGGGATAAAATATGGAAAGGGAAGGAAAGGGGAAAGGGATGGGGACTAGAATGGAAGAAGGGGAATAGGGAGAAGGAGGGAAGGGGAAGCAGAAAGGAATACATGAGAAAGGAAGGTAGAGGGGAGGGATAGAGGGGGATTGTAGAGAAGGGAATGATGGGTCCGGAAGAGAAGGGAGGGAAAACGGGAAGGAAGAGATGGAAGGCAAGGGCTTCGTAGGACAGAAAAGAAAGTAAGGGAATGGAGGGAAAGAGAAGGGAATGGAAAAAGTAATAGAAGGAAAGGGAAATGGAAAGATCAGGGAGCGAAGAGGAGTGAGAGGAATGTAAGGAAAAGAAGGGAAAAATGGAAAGGGAATGGAATGGGAAGGAGTAGGGAAGGGAATAGAATACAAGGGGGAAGGAGAGGGGAGGGGAGGTGGGCTAGTTAATCTGAAGGGAAGGGAAAGGAATTGGAGGTTCAAGTCAGTATCAAGTCAGTTTCAAGTTAGTTTTCAGTTTGGTTTAAAGTTCAATTTAAGGTCACTTTTTGTTTGATTTATATACTTACCTTGTGCTGTTAGATCCATTCCCTCCCTACCTTCTGAAGCCTGTTAAGTACCTTCTGCCTGTCACTGGCCTCAGCTCCAACCACCAGCAATCATCCTCCCTGTCGGGTGTCCTTGCTTGCTATGCCGCTGCTACCTGGTTACCAGCAGGTGCGGTTCCAGGAATTTTCATCTAGATGGGCCAAGGGTACGTTCAGATGGGCCAATGTGGGCCCAATTTTTGTAAGTTCTGGAGGTAGCCTACAAGCCTAGGATTCATATCATATCTTCTTCCAAACAGGCAGAGCGTGTACCTAGAGAGTTATTTGAGAGCAAGAACTGATATCTATACTCACCAGTCCCAGCCCTTATATTTTTCAGCAGGCCATGCTTCAATACAAGCACCTGAGTCCCAAGCAGATTGTAATAGTATTTCAAGAGGTCCCTGTTACCACATCTACGCTTTTACATTTTGCACTAGGAAGACTGGATACTTACTCCTTGCAATTCGCTGAACCCTATTTCATTTCCTACTGTGAACTTTACAACTGTTTATTTTCACATCTTTCTTTTGCAGTGTACTTTCATTGATAAAAATGTTTTAAAAACAGCAACACATTTGGGAAAAAAAGAAAGCAGTATTGTTGACAACAAAGAACAGTTTTCATGCTTGACAAGTGTAAAACCAGTAATTTCATTCAAATAGGTAACTTTGGTCCATATTACACAGAGTGCCCCAGTTACAGAAGGGGCCACAGATGGTCATGCAGCCCCTTCTGTGATACTGACGCATGTATAGCCAGTGTTCCAATCAGAGGACGCTCCTTCATTTGCATGGGGCAGGGCCCCACACAAACGAGAGAATCACGTTGCCTATTAGTCCGTATTATGGATGTGGGGAACAGATGCAAACAGGCACCCAACAAAAGTAATCATCCAGACTAACAGAATACTTTAGCATGGTTGGGTTTTGTACCAGTCTGAACTGAATGCTCCATAAAGTGCATTTGTTTGTCTCAGGTCATGTCATCTCATTTAATGTTGTGTTGTTAGGCACACTCTAATCCAGAAGTGTGTTCTGGCGCTGAGCAGGTGTGGGATTAGCCAAGCCAAGGGCCTAATGTGGTTACTCAAAAAGCCAGTTTCTTGTGGAATTTAAGTAGTGAGGAGGAAGCTCGGATGTGTAACTGCACGTCATTTTAAGCTTTAGGAGCGATGTAGGAGAATGCCCAACTGCTGGATCTGGTTTTCAGTATATGTGTGATGCATGTAAATAGCAGTCTTGCCGAGCTGAGGTGTCTTGAAGGTTTGTGAAAGTAGATGGTTTTGTTGAGGTTTGCTAGGCCAAAGTGTCTTGAAAGTTTGGGTGAGGAGTTTGAAATGTGCTCATTTGAGTATGGGTAGCCAGTGTAGCTCATTTTGAGGTGAGGTAACATAAGATGTGTGTCGTGGGAGGTTGGGAATAATTCTGGCTGCCAAGTTCTGTATGTCCTGCATCCTCCTGATGAAACACTTGTTTATCGTGGCATACAGGGTGTTCCTGTAGTCTAGGTTGTTGGTAGCAAGAGTGCATAAGATGATTTTCCATGTGTTGACTGGTAGCTATTTGGAACTCTTCTTCAGCATTTTCAGTATGTGGAGGTATAAGGCAATGATGGTGTTGACTTGGGCTGTGGTTTTGTGTTTGTAGTCGAGGATGATTCAAAGGTTCTTCGCTTGGGTTATTTTGTTCAGAGGTAAGTTCAGATAATTAGCATGAATGCCACTGTGTGTATATTATCCCACATTACATCACCCTTGGTACCCCTTTATTAAATTGAATTATGATCTGTTCCATTTTGAGTAGAAGTGATTAGATAGAAAGTATCACCAGGACCACTGAATTTATGCAGTAGAGGAGGACCAAATTATGTGACAGAGTTGACTACATTATGCAGCAAGAAAAGGAAAATTATGTGGTGTAATGTGGCAACATTTTGTGATACTATTACGTCATTATTTTGTAATTTGTTTACACTTGTTAACACCGTCCAACCTTAGGTTGTACCTCATTACTCCAAGTTTAACATGCAAGTATAGCAATAGGCAATTGAAAAATGAACTGTCAACCATTGCAAATGGCCATCAACTGCACATGCACTGCACCATTTTTTGTAATTTTTGATCCCTTTCAGGAAAAAAACATTTCTTTAATCTGTAGATTATACAACAGATTAAGTGGCAAGTGCGGAAAATCCATAATTTTGCAGTAAACACCACAGCCATGAATTTGTATAAATCCTGTGGCACTGGCTATAACCTGGGAATGTGAAATGAACTGTAACTAGATATCAGAATATGAAATGCTTACATTTCTAACTCTGCCGTACTGAGAGCAAATTCACCCCAATACTATATCTGAATTGAGACAACACAGGCATTTACTTCACCTCAGCATCTGGTACAAAACAGACAGGCACTCTTCTGATTCACAAAGGTAAGCTTAAACTGTGTTAGAAACTGGGTCTCTAGTTGGCAGCGGTATGCACCCTGTCCAAGTAGGGATCGGAATCCTACTCAGGGAAAGTCAGTGACATGACATAAATTAGCCTGTGCTTACCTTCCGGTAGTTCGTCACAGAGCAGGCAGGCCTAACTTAGAAGGCAATGTGTAAAGAACTGGTGCACACACACACATACAATAACCACAGGAGGTACACCACAAAAAGACTCCACACAGAAGTGGAAACATAAAGCGTGCTTATCATGTTTATTTAAGATCAGCACAATGCATATCACATTCGTAAATGGGTAAATACTAGCTTTGCAGACTCAAAATAAAACAAGGTTGATATCCAAAGATGCGATCGAAGAGATGGTACCAGGGACTGCTCTGCACTAGTGCATGATGATTTTCTAGGGCATGGTACTGTCCTGGCTGTGCTCCTCTGGGAGGCAAATCAGTGATTTCCAGGCACAGCCACCAGATAAACAGGGACCGCAGGAGAACGGTGTGGTAGTCAGGTTGAGCAGGGCCACTCCAGGTGGAGGGAGAACAAGGGCGATGGCAGCTACAGGGGCCATTCCAAGTGCTTGCAGCTGCACGCATTCAAGTTGGACAAAGCCACTTGGGTAGATTGAAGCAACAGGCGGTAAAGGCTCAGCAGGGTACATACCGCTGCGCTCAAAATACACACACACATACAAAACAACACCACATTGGACAATTCAAACAACACACACCTGACAACCATACACACACCAAACCCACACACCCACACCATTATAAAACACACACTCCCATTACCCACAACCCCTTACGAATACAAACCATTGGCACAAGACAGACACCGCAACTGCAGACAAACGCAGAGCCACACACCACCTACACCTATATACCACCCATGCACCCCACATCACACACTCCCAACACATCACCCCACATACCCTTACCTACACAACTCACACAACACCCATGGCACCACAAAGACACCCCAGATTCTCACAAGAGGAGCTAAGGGTCATGGTGGAGGAAATCATCTGGGTAGAGCCACAGCTACTTGGAGCACGGGTGCAGCAGATATCCATTACTAGGAAGATGGAGCTATAGCGGAGGATCGTGGACAGGGTCAGCGCCGTGGGACAGCACCCCAGAACAAGGGACGTCATCATCAGGAAGAGGTGGAACGACCTACGAGGGAAGGTGCGTTCCATTGCAGCAAGACACCAACTCGCTGTACAGAGGACTGACAGTGGACCCCACCTCCTCCCCCATAACTAACAGCATGAGAGAAGCAAGTCTTGGCAATCATGCATCCTGAAGGCCTGGCCGGAGTAGCAGGAGGACTGGACTCTGGTAAATCAACTCTTTACTACTACTACCACCCCCTACCTGAATGCCATCCCATACCCCCACCCTCACCCTCACCCTCACTCCCATCACTCCACAACCTCCCCCACTCCCCACCATCACATCTCAATCATCTGAATGCCAAGCCCTGCATGCCATACCAATGCATAGACACCACTCACTGCCCTGCATGGACACCTATCACTAAAGCATGAACACTAGAGAGAACTAATCATCCCACCATACACTAACGTACACAAGTGAAAGCTGCAAGGGCAACTACAAACAAAGAGGGCAACCCACTGTTGCACAATATGTCACACACAGAAACAATGACACTGAATTTACATCCCCACAGGTATCCCAGCCAATGCCAGAGGCAAAGAGGTGCCAGCACTATCCAGTCCCTCCATTGAAAAGGCCCACAGTGATGACAGCAACTCTGGTTGCCTGGATCTGGATGACCAACCTGGCCCGTCAGGGACCTCTGGAAAGTCGGTTACCCCGGCCCAGTCACAGACAACCACAGAGCCTCCCCCATCTGGAAACACCACCACAGCACCCACCCAGCGTACCCATACCTCTGTCCCCAGGACACGTCAATCAGCAGCGTGTCCACCACTACAGGGACCCCAGGGCACACCTCATACCCAAGACAATCAAGGACCTGTGGTCAGTGGCAGTGGGCAAACGGTTCAGGGGACAGAGGCACAGGACAACAGGAAAACTGGGAGGACTGCTGTGCGCCAGGGGGAGGATAGGCCCAGGGAAGGGAAGCGACTCTCCAGGAGGCACTTGCAGAGATCCTGGGAGCCCACCAACATTCCCAAGATAGGCTGGGTCAGATCCTGGACAACGTGCAGGAGAACAGATGGCTGGAGGGACAGTACCAGGGGATCAGGGATTACTTGCAGGCCATCAACACCACCCTGGTCTCCATAGCAGGGGTGCTGGCAGACATGTCCAACATTATGAGGGAGGCAGTCTCGCAACAGCGGGCCCCTGCCACAAGCCAGACATCTGAACTGCCTTCCACCTCCGCTGCCACTAGTGGATAGTAGGCCCCGCCACAGGACCAACAGGCCACCAGCACCCATCCCCCTGTAGAAGGTGAACCACCCGCAAACGTTCCCTGCAATCCAGGCAGAAGCCAGAGACTATTGCCAAGACACCCCGCCAGGAAATGAGACTCTCCTGATTGTCACCCTTATGTCCCACTCTGTCACCCTGTCCACCTTGAACTGCCATTGCTCCCCTTCCTATGTCCTCCTGGACAATGCACTTGTGCACCAAATAGACTGGAACAATATCCTGCACTTTCCTCTATCATCACCCCATCCCAATACTCTTGCCCCTCTTCTTCTTAGCACTTTAATAAACACCCTTTGAAAAAATACAACTATGGAGTATGTCAAACTTATTTAAGTATGTATTCATATAACCAGGATCAAACATTGCAATTCAACTGTACAGTAATGTTCACATAGGAAAGACATGTAGTTGGCTGCAGTGCTCACACAGGAGTGATAGTGGGGCACCAACATCTGCAAAATGAGTTGCCAAAGGGTACAGGGAGTGGGCATAGAGGTGGGAAATAACATGTCAGTGCCAAAGATAATCTAAATAATGACAATGAAATGTGAAGTAACACTGTCTTACCTGTGTGTCATTGGAAGTATTGTAGAATCACTGCTGTTCTTTTGTCCTCATCCTCTGCCTCCTCATCCTCACTGCCCACAGGGTCCACTGCTGCCACACGGCCATCTCCAGCTTCCTCCTCCTGCAGAAAAGGCACATGGCGGCTCAAGGCAAGGTTGTGCAACATACAGCATGCCACAATTATCTGGCAGACCTTCTTGGGTGAGTAGCACAGGGATCCTCCAGTTAGATGGAGGCAACTGAACCTGGCCTTCAGGAGGCCAAAGGTCCTTTCTATTATCCTTCTTGTTCGCCCATGTGCCTCATTGTAACATTCTTCTGCACTTGTCCTGGCATTCCTCACAGGTGTCAGTAGCCATGATAAGTTGGGTTATCCTGAGTCACCTGCAAATATCGAGAGACCACATTTAGGCACACATAATCCTATATGGGCTACACCATACCCATACACCAACATATACTCAGTGAGAACCAGGGCTTACCTATTAGCCACACCCGGTGCCTCTGTAGTTGGGCCATCACATTAGGGATGCTGCTATACCTCAGGATAAAGGCATCATGCACCGACCCGGGATACTTAGCATTGACATGAGAGATGTACTGGTCTGCCAAGCACACCATCTGTACATTCATGGAGTGGAAACTCTTTCGATTTGCCGGGGGGGGGGGCAAATGCAATATGAGTTCCATCAACCGCCCCAGTTATGTTGGAGATATGTCCCATTGCATAGAAGTCAGCCTTCACTGTGGCCAAATCCTCCACAAGTGGAAAAACAATGTAGCTGCACATGTGTTTAATCAGGGCAGACAACACTCTTGTCAACACTATTGAGAACACTGGCTGTGACATTCCTGCTGCCAAGCCCTCTGTCACTTGGAAAGAAACAGTTGCCAAGAAATGGAGCACAGATAGGACTTGCACAAGAGGGGGGATCCCAGTGGGGTGACGGATAGCATATATCAGGTCAGGCTCCAGTTGGGCACACAGCTCTGTGATTGTGGCCCTGTCAAGTCTATAGGTGAGTATAATGTGCCTGTCCTCCATTGTTGCCAAGTCCACAATGGGTCTGTACACAGGGGTATGTCTCCATCTCCTATGCATCCGCAGTGGTTGCAGTCTAAGGGACAAAAGAGTGAGGAGCTGATCACAAACTGAACATCTGAGCCACAACAGTACAATGCATGATGTTAATTTGAAATGGGTAAGTGGTATTTGTCCTGTAGGTTCTATTGTTAACTGTGATGCTTTTATCATCCAGGGCCTGCACCACCCCTGAAATGGCATCCGCCTGTCCTGTCTGGAGGGACAGGTGGAAGTGAGGTAATTCCGCTGATGTTGTGTGCCGTTGCAGTAGGCGGTTGGGAACCGCAGTGCAACTCCTCATTGGTTAGCATTGGGCCCTATGGGGTACAGTGGCCAATGGTGATGTAAGCCGGTGGTGACGGTGTGCACCGCCATGGACGTGACCGCCATTTTCTATCTGATCACTCACTTGCAACCTGACCTTCAGCAGGAGAGGACCTACACTGCATGTGCTGCTGTGACCTGTGTCTGGAACCTACCATGGCTCGTGTGACTGGGGAAAGGGCCCCTGCCTTCACCTCAGCAGAATTAGAGCGACTGGTGGATGGGGTCGTACCACAGTACGGACTGCTGTATGGGCCTCCAGACCAACAGGTGAGTACACTGTGGGCACGATGTATGTGGCAGGAATGCATGAAGTTGTGTTTGTTAAGGCCTTGTGTAAGGGAGGGTTGGTGAATGTCCTCTGGGCAGCGTACAGGTTGTGTGCTGGGCCATGTGTGTGTAAATGGTGATGGAAACAGGTATGGTGGGCCATATGTTTAAGGGCTGTTTGTCTAAATCTATTTCTGGTGTGTATTGCTTCTGCAGGTCAGTGCCCATTGAAAGAAGGGTATATGGCGCCATGGAGATGCGGACCCTGGGGGTCTATGGCAGGCGGAGCATCCACTGTCGCAAACGGTGGGAGGATCTGAGACGCTGGGCACGGGAGACGGCGGAGACCCAGCTGGGGATGGCCTCCCACTGAGGAAGGAGTGCCAGTCAAACCCTGACCCCCCTGATGGCCTGCATACTGGCGGTGGGCTATCCTGAGATGGATGGGTGCTGGAGGGCATCACAGCAGACACAAGGGGGTGAGTACAGTGCCCTTCATTACAACTTATCCATGGTAGGATGGTATCCCTGTGGGGGATGTGTGTCAGTGGGTGCCAGGCCTGACATTGCAGTGTAGGTCCCCTGTTGGCTTGAGATCAGAATTGAAAATCTTGCAACCTAGCTCGTAGGCATCCACTAATGGTCAGGGCTGCGTGGGTCCCACGTGTGCTGCATTTGGTGGTGTGTGCCCCTCCCCATGCCTTGGATGCTATTTCTCTGGTAGTGCAATGGCATTTGAGTAGGCCTGTTCCCTGTGTGTGAGGGTGCTGTGTACGCCAAAGGTGGTGTTGGTGCAGCCACTGACCAAGTGTATCCTTTGTCTCTTCCCCCGTTTTTGTTTTGTCATCCTGTCCTTATGTGCATTAGCATCATCTGGCGGAGGAGCAGAGGCACCGGAGGGAGCTGCATCCCACAGGACCCAGGAGGCAGAGTCCACCGACACTGAGGGCACCAGTGGGACGAGGGGGAACCACGGCAGAGACTGGAGGGGACAGTTCTGACACAGATACCTTCTCCGATGGAAGCTCCCTGGTGGTGGCGGACACTTCTGTGACCACCCCAGCTACAGGTACATCCGCCACCCCCGTACCAGCACTGCCCTCCCAGCAGCCCCTCATCGAGTTGCCTGTGCCCGCTCACCCAGGAGGGTGGGCATCTTCACCGCAGGCACCTCAGGCCCTGCCCCATTGAGCCCTGCTGCCCTGAGTGAGGAGGCTATTGACCTCCTGAGATTCATCCCTGTAGGGAAGTCAACCATTGTGAATGCCATCCAGGGGATGGCAGCCTAGATGCAACAATCTAATGCATTCCTGGAGGGCATTCACACTGGATTGGGGGCCCAACAGAGATCGATTCAGGCTCTAGCCTCCTCTCTGATGGCAGCCATTGTCCCTGTTTCTACTATCCCACCTCCAACCCCCACTACCCAGTCCCATTCCTCTCAACCACAACCCATCCCAAGCACATATGCAGATGAGCATGCACACAAGACAACACCCAAGAGTGTCACAGGCAAACATAAGCACCACACTTCATCCCACAGGCACTCACACAAACACCATCCAGTTGCAGACACACCAACATCCACTTTCCACTGTCTCCCCTCCTCCTCCTCCTCCTCCACCTCCCACCCAGTTCCGTCCACACTCACACCTGCATGCACTACATCATCATCCACTATCCACATCACCACACCAAGCAGAGCACACACCTCACTGGCAGACACCTCCACGACAGCCATGCACTTGTCCCCTGTGTCCTCTCCCATTGTGTCTGTCCCCCCTCCGAAAATACACAAACGCAAGCACTCAGACATCCTACAGCCATCCTCCTCACAACAGCATACTGGCAATTCACCTGCACCCAAAAGCAGCAGACACCTCCAACAACCGCTCCCTCATCCTCCACTCCCATTCCTTCTCACTCTTCCCACCGCAGTGTTCTTAAAAAACTGTTCCTATCCACCATTGACCTCTTCCCTTCCCCTACCCCCATCCTGCACATATGGGCAGGGTAGGAAGAACCCAGTCAAGCACCTCAGCCACACAGTCCATGGGCCCAGTCGTCACCACACCCACTCTTGGTGGAAAGGGATCCAGGCCACGTGTCTGAAGGGGAAGAAGCCTGCACCAGGCAGCCTAAAGGGAAAGGAGCCTGCACCAGCAGTCAGAAAGACCAAGGAGCCAGCCCCAGCAGGCAAGAAGGGAAAGGAGCCTGCCCCAGCAGGCAGGAAGACCAAGGAGCATGTCCCAGCAGGCAAGAAGGGAAAAGGAGCTTGCCCCAGCAGCCAGGAAGACCAAGGAGCCTACCCCAGCGGGCAGGAAGACCAAGGGGCCTGGGCCAGGTACTGTGACGGAGCCCCCACCACCAACCATGGTTGTGCAGCCGTCCGAGGATGCAGGTGATGGGCAGGAGCCTCCCCCACCAGCAGCACCACCACTGTGCAGCCATCCGGGGTTGCAGGAGATGGGCATAAGCCACCCCCCACCAGCAGCACCACCACTGTGCAGCAGTCTGAGGTTGCAGGGGATGGGCAGGAGCCTCCCCCCACCAGCAGCACCACCACTGCAGCCGCCTGGGGTTGCAGGGGATGGGCAGGATCCTCCCCCCACCAACAGCACGACCACTGTACAGCCGTCACCGCCGGCGGATGGCATGTAATCCTGCCTCCATGGGCTGCTGTGGGGCCTGCCCCCTCCAAAGCCAGTGGGTATGACACCCACCTGAGATTCAGTCCCTTACTATCTCCCGGCTGGACTACGGTAATGCCTTCTACCTCAACTCGCCAAAGTATGTAAGCAGAAAACTTCAGGTGGTCCAAAATGCTGCTGCCCGACTACTCTTAGACATATCTAGACATATGTCAGTCAAAGAGACCATCTCCTCTCTTCACTGGCTCCCCGTGGCACAGCGCATAAAGTTCAAAGCTCTGTGCTATATTCATAGGTTCTTACACAATAGAGGCCCTACTCTGCTACGGTCATTAGACTCCTCCTATATGCCTTCCAGACAGCTTAGATCCTCTTCGGCTGCATTAGCTAGACTTCCAGTTGTAAAAAAAGCTAGATGGGGTGGTATCTCTGTGGCTTACTTGGGAAGTAAACTATGGAATTCCCTTCCCCTCAACCTTCGGCTGACCAGCCATGAGCTTCCCTTTCAGTGACTGTTTAAGACTTGGCTATTTAGAACATAAATCTCAGACTGTATTTTGAAGGGCTACATTCAGCGCTGGGAGGCCCTCGGGTAGCCATGCGCTTTATAAATCCCTATAGCATAACATAACAAACACACAACATACAACACCCATGGCACCACAAAGGCATCCGCATTTAACTGAGGAGGAGTTAAGGGTCATGGTTTAAGAAATTGTCAGGGTAGAGCCACAGCTGTTTGAAGCTCAGGTACAGCAGATTTCCAGTGCCAGGAAGATGTAGCTATGGCAGAGAATTGTGGACAGGGTGAACGCCATGGGACAGCGCCCAAGAACAAGGGATGACATCAGGAAGAGGTGGAATGACCTACGGGGGAAGGTACTTTCCATAGCATCAAGGCACCAGCTCGCCATACAGAGGACTGGCAGAGAACCCCCACAGCTCACAGCATGGGAGGAACAAGTACAGGCATTACTGCATCCCCAGGGACTCGCTGGAGTAGCCAGACGACTGGACACTGGTAAGTCTACATTTCTGATGGATACAACTACCTGTGGATTCCTCACCTTATGAATTCTCCCAAAGCACCAGTATTCAATGGAAACTTTCTTCCCAGCTCTTCACGTTGACGAGGACATCACAATTGCACGGCTCCACACGGGCCTGCTTCTGGCGTCAATGTGGCAATAAAAGGTCTTCGCTGACGTGCTAACGTCAGTTCCCTTTTTCCTGTGCCTTCCACGCTAAAGTTTTTTTCCTGGCTCTCGAACAGCTACTGTTTCAAAGGTGTCTTGTACTTGTTACAATGTCTCCCTCACGGACCCTCATTAAGACTGTTAGTGATGTCTGAGTTCAAACCACGATGTGGAAGGGTGCGTGTCTTGCCAGAGGATGAATCCAAAGCCTTTAAAAGAAAGAGAAGCTAAACTCTTCTTAGCAAAAGCTAAGGGAGGACACAAGAGTCATCGGAGATCTGAGACAAGGGACTCTTCTTCTCATAAGTCATCGAGATCACACAAGAAGCGGCGCCAGCATTCTCGATGCCGTTCTTCTAGAGATCGGTCTCAATCTCGGTCCCTTTCGAGACGACATTGTACGGCATGGGAGGTCAATGCCATATACGCCATGGGAGGTCAGTCCAACTGTTACTCCCCAGTCTCAGAGTCCTCAGGCTTCTCCGGTGCCATCACTAATCAAGGTTGTCGAGTCCCCGGCGAGTCATCCGACTCACTTTTCATCTGTGTTGGTTCAGGAGCCGGTGGCACAAGTTTCGGATCTGACCCAAGCGCTGCAAGACTAACAAAGGTTTCCTGCCTTCCCGACTCCGGGAGCGGATCCGGCGGATTTTCTAAATGCTAAGTTCAGCATTTTTAACAAAGCTATGGCCCCTGCTGGTGTACCGGCTGGTCCCACGGGTCCATTAGCATTCTCCTTGGGTTCGCCAGCGGCATACAAGTCGGCTCCGTTTGTGCCCTTTTATCAGGCTGAGGGTGCTGACGGCGCCAATGGAGTCAATACCGGCGCCGTATAAGCAGTATATCTCCTCCATCTCGTATGCCACATCCATCTGTCTTGAAAGCTGGCGTCGTCGACATCGGCTAACTCTCTGTCGACGCCAAGATTGGAGGCCAGACTGAGATTGTGGAGGAGAGCATTGAGGCTCTTGGAAGAGCAGGAATACCAGTGACAGTTATTAGAGGAAGGAGAGATTTCTGAGCCTTGGGGAGAGTTTCAGGGTCTGGACTCTGCTAGAGGACTGGATACCTCCCCTGAGTGGGATCTTTCATCCCCGGGTGAATTTGTAGAGGAGGCAGCATCCTATCACACTGTCATAAGGAAGGCTGCAGAATTTTGGGATCTTCCATTGCCATCTTCAGAAGTAAAGACAAACATTTTGATGGAGGTATTGCATCCTTCCTCCACTTCTGCGGAGCCCGTGCTCCCTTTCAATGATTCTCCTACCGAGCCTAATTTGGACATTTGGTGAAAGCCTGTTATGTCTCCAGTGGGGTCCAGGACTGCAGCAAGGAGGTACAGATTTGCTCCTGGGGATCCTGGATTTTTATCCCAACATCCGACTCCTGAGAGCTTGGTGGTCCAAGCGTCTTGTTCTGCTCGATCTGCACCTGGCTCATTTCCTTCTACTCCATCGGACAGGGAGTCCAAGAGAATGGAGCAAGCAGCCAAGAAGAGTTTCTCCTCTTGTAGTATGGCCCTAAAATCAGTCAATGCAACCTGTGTGCGGGGAGGTATGTTCATGACCTGATGGACACGGATCGAGCTGTGGTGCCTAACTTGCCTCAGGAGATGCAGGGGCAGTTTGATTAGCTCCTTTTGGACACTCCAGCGGTGGCCAAGCAGATTATCCAATCTAGTCTGGATACAGCGGACTCAGTAGCCAGGGCAATGGGTACTTTGGTGGCCACCAGGAGGCATGCGTGGCTTAGGTCTTCTGGATTTTGACCGGACGTTCAAGCAACTTTATTTGACCTCCCGTTTGACGGCAAAAAGTTGTTTGGGTCCAAGGCGGACTCTGCTTTAGAACATTTCAAAGACAGCAGGGCTACTGCAAGATCTTTGGGGCTACAAGCGTCTGCATCTACTCCATTCAGATCCTTTTGGAGGTTTAGGGGGTTTGGCCGTGGATCCTCTTATCGTGGAAGGCCACAGTGCAGCAGTCAACAGCCTGCCAACCCTCTGTATAGATCTTTTAGTTTTAGAGGGTGGGGGATTGTTAGGACACGAGGAGCCACCTAGCAGCACCCTGCCTCATCCTCTTCCTCCAGGGGAACACATCAAGAAAAGCAGCCCTAGTTTTCCATCCATTCTAAGTCATGCTTCTGCCGTAAGGGGCAGGAAATTTCATTTTCTCCAGGAGTGGGAGTTAGTCACAACAGACTTTTGGCTACTAAGTATTGTGGGGAAAGGTTATGCCCTTCCTTTTCAGGAGTTTCCTCCTCCCATCCCTCCCTGTCATTTGTTTTGTTCAGAAGATCATCTCCTGTTGCTGCAATAGGAGGTTCAAGTCATTTTATCAAAAGCTGCAGTAGAGTTGGTTCCAGAGCAGGAAAGGGGTCAGGGATGCTATTCAAGATATTTCCTGATTCCCAAGAAGGATGGTCGATTGAGACCTATCCTGGACCTGAGGAATTTGAATTGGTTCCTCAAACAGGAAAAATTCAAGATGCTGACTCTAGCACAGGTGCTTCTGGCGTTGAACAAGGAAGACTGGATGGTGTCTGTTGACTTGCAAGATACTTATTTTCATTTCCTCATTCTGAAATTGCATAGGAAGTATCTCCGGTTTGTGGTGGGGTCACAACACTACCAGTTTGCGGTCCTTCCTTTTGGTCTTACTTCCACACCTTGGGTCTTCACGAAGGTGATGACGGTGATGGAAGCGGACCTCAGAAGGAAGGGAATATCTGTATTCCCTTACCTGGATGATTGGCTGATCAAAGCCAAGTCTCCAGAGCTTGTGCTAGATCATTTTCAAGTGACAACAAGGTTGTTGTTCAACCTGGGCTTTCGGTGAACGTGCCCAAGTCTCACCTGAAGCCCTTTCAATGCTTCCTGTTCATAGGAGCAGTACTGGATACCACATGGAATCGGGCCTATCCTCAGCGGATTCAGGATATTCAGGCGTTGATTCCAATGTTTCAAAATGGAGCGGTTGTTCCGGTCCTCAAGGTCCTACGTCTGCTTGGTCTGCTCGCTTCTTGCATTCTGTTGCTCATTCATGCACGTTGGCACATGAGGGGTCTCCAATGGTGCCTTTGCAAGCAGTGGTTTCAACACAAAGGGGATCTCGAAGAGTTGATAACGATCTCCAGGAACGCTGCAATGGATCTACGATGGTGGGCTGTGGACGGCAACCTTTCCCAAGGAAGGCTGTTTTGTTTACCACCTCCAGTGGCCAAGGTCATAACAGATGCTTCTACTCTAGGGTGGGGAGCTCATCTGGAGGATCTGGAGATCAAAGGTCACTGGTCTCCAGTGGAACAGATGTTTCACATCACAGAATTGCGGGCAATACGTCTGGCTCTCAAGGCCTTCCTCCCATCCCTACGCGTCAGTCAGTTCAGGTCTTGACAGACAAAACTACTGCGATGTGGTACATCAACGAGCAGGGGGGAGGTGAGTCGTACCTTCTCTGCAGAGAGGCTCTGCAGCTCTGGTCCTGGGCTCGGGACCATCAGATTTGCTTAGTAGAAAACTATCTGGCCGGGGTTCTCAACGTACGTGCAGACAGTCTCAGTCGGCATTTTTTTGGCCGATCACGAGTGGTGTCTTCATCCAGACCTGGTCCTTCATGTCTTTCAGATGTGGGGACTTCCACAGAGAGACCTGTTTGCCACTCGGGTGAACGCACACTGCCTGTCGTTCTGCAGCCTCCAGTATCCCGTGCAAGGAGCATTGGGGAACTCGTTTCAGGTGTCTTTGTGTGGCCAGTTACTTTACGCATTTCCCCCATACCCTTGATTCCTTGGGTTCTGAGGAAGATTCACCACGACCGGGCTCATGCCATTTTAATAGCTCCGGATTGGCTAAGAAGGGGGTGGTACTCAGACCTCCTCCAACTCTCTTTGTGCCCTGCGCTCCGTCTCCCTCACAGGGCAGACCTCCTCTCGCAGTCGCAGGGGCAGGTTCTACACCCCTACCTCCCGAGCCTGCACCTACATGCGGGAAATTGAACGGGGCAATCTGAGTTCTTTTTCTCTCCTTCCAGAAGTGGTGGATGTTATTTTATCGGCCAGGTGACACTCCACCAAAACTGTCTATGCCAAAGGATGGGCAAAATTTGTTACTTGGTGTGGAGAGAGGCAAATTGATCCCTTAAAGGCCTATTTATCTGATGTTTTGCTTTTTGCTCTTTCCTTAGCACAGAAGGGTTTTGCAGTTGCGACAGTGAAGGGTTATTCATCAGTGCTGTCAGCCTTGTTGTGCCTCCCTGATCAGCCTGCCGTGTTTAAATCTCCTATAGTTATCAGGTTTTTGAGAGGCCTGACTAACAAGTTTCCTCCCACTCGTTTCTCATGCCTCAGTGGGATTTGAATTTGGTTCTTACTTTTTTTAGGGTTTCACCGTTTGAGCCTATGCATTCTTGTTCGTTGAGGCTCTCAGTCTTCAAAACAGTCTTCCTCATAGCTAAGCACGTCTGCTAGGTGTGTGAGTGAGCTCCAGGCTCTTAGTGTGAAACCTCCCTTTACATCCTTTCATGCTGACAAGGGGGTTTGAGAACCAGGGCGGCTATCCTTCCTAAGGTTGTCACTCCCTTCCATATGGGGCAATCTATAACTCTTTCATCTTTCTACCCTCCGCCCCATCCTTCAAAGGAGGAGGAAAGACTTCATCGCCTAGATCCGAGAAGAGCTCTGAGTTTGTATATTGAAAGGACAAAAGACTACTGTAGCCACCAGAAAAAGCATTACCAAATGTAAGTAACTTGCTCTTACTACCTATCACCCCACCATACCTGCATGCCATCTCACACCCTCACCCTCACTCCCATCACTCCACTCCATCCCACACACTGCACCTACACATTTGACTAACCCCAATGCCAAGGCCTGCATGCTATACCAATGCATGGACACCCCTGCCAGCGCTGCATGGACACCCATCACCAAAGCATGCACAGCATAGGGAAACTAACATTCCCACAATACATCACTATACATAAGCAAAAGGTGGCAGTGCAACACCAGCCATAGAGGGGAGGATAGGGATGTACAATATGTCAAACACATGAAGCATAATACATCACTTACACCCCAACAGGTACCCCAGCCAGTGTCAGCGGAGCGGAGGTGCCACGACTATCCAGTCCCCCAACAGAAGATACCCCCAGTGATGACAGTAACTCTGAACCTCTGGATCTGGATGACCTGCCTGTCTCATCAGAGACCACTGGACAGCCAGTCACCCAAGCCCACTCACAGACTACCACAGAGCCTTCCCAATCAGGATCCAACAGCACAGCACCCACCCAGCATACCCACACCTCTGTCCCCAGGACACATCAATCAGCAGTGTGCCCACCTGTACAGGTATCCCAGGCCATACCTCATACCCAAGACAATCAGGGACCTGGGGTCAGTGGCAGTGGGCACACAGTTCAGGGGACAAGGGCACAGGCTAACAGGGACACTGGTAGGACTGCTGTGTGCCAGGAGAGGACAGGAGCAGGGAACCGACTCTCCAGGAGTCACTCCCCAAGATCCTGGAGCCTACCAACATTCCCAGGACATGATGGGCCAGACCCTAGACAACGTGCAGGAGAACAGGCGACTGCAGGAAGGACAGTATCAGGGGATCAGGGAGGACTTGCAGGCAATTAACACCACCCTGATCTCTATAGCAGGGGTGTTGGCAGACATGGCCAACATCATGAGGGAAGCAACAGCATACCTGCGGGCCTCCACCACTAGCTAGTCCATTGACCAGCTCTCCACTTCCGTTGCCGCTAGTGGCCAGGAGGCCCCGCCTCAGGACCCACAGGCCATCAGCACCTCTCCGCTGCAGAAGGTGAACCACCCTGCAAACGTTCCTTGTGACCCAGACATAAGCCAGAGACACTTGCCAAGACCACTGCCAGGAAATTAGACTCTCCTGATTGTCCCCCTTGTGTCCCACACTGTCACCTTGTCCACTTTGAACTGCCTTAGCTCCCCTTCCTGTGACCACTTTGACACTGGACCTGTGCTACAAACAGACTGTAACAGTATCCTGGACCTTCCTCCATCATCAGCCTATCCCATTGCACTTTCATCTCATTTTTTAGCACTTCAATAGACACCGTTGGACACAACTTGACTCCTTGTATGCCATGTGTTGAAAATGTGTATTCATGGAAACAATTACATCCATTGCAAAAGTACTGTACATTGTGGGAGCATAAAATAATGACCTGTAGCTGGCTGTAGTCACCACAGCAGTACACAGTTGTTATATCAACAACATCTGCAATATGGCAAATCATAGGTGACAGAAATTAGAGTTAAAAGGCAGTGAATGCCATCTTGCCACAGCCACACAGAAAACACCAATAGTTATAGGAATGTTAATCTACACTGTCTCACCTGTGTGTCATTGGAAGTACTGACGGATTACTGATGTTCTGTTGTACTCATCCTCATCCTCAGCATCTTCATCCTCACTGTCCTCAGGGTCCACTGCTGCCATAGGGGCATCTCCAGTCTCCTCCTACCTCCTACTGGTACATGGCGTGTGAGGGCCAGGTTGTGCAACATGCAGCATGCCACTACTATCTGGCATACCTTCTCAGGTGAGTAGCACAGGGATCCACCTGTCAGATGCAGGCACCTGAACCTGGCCTTCAGGAGGCCGATGACCCCTCTGGTACTCCCATGTGCCTCATTATAACGTTCTTCAGCCCTTGTCCTGGCATTCCTCACAGGGGTCAGCAGCCAAGATATGTTTGATTTGCCAGAGTCACCTGCAAGTATTGAGGGACAACATTTAGCCCCACACAATCCTATGGGGTTGACACCAGAGGCATACACTGGCATACAGTGGGTGGGGACCAAGGCTCACCTATTAGCCACACCCTGTGCCTCTGTAGTTCGCCCATCACATTTGGGATGCTGCTATTTCTCAGAACAAAGGCATCATACACCTACCCAGGATAATTAGCATTGACGTGGGAGATGTACTGGTCCGCTAGGCACACCATTTGTACATTCATTGAGTGAAAACTCTTACGATTCCTGAACACCTGTTAATGCTGGCGGGAGGAGGACAAACGCAATATGTGTTCTGTCAATCGCACTAATAATATTGGGGATATTTCCCATTGCATAGAATCCAGCCTTCACTGTGGCCAAATCTTCCACCTGGGGGAAAGACAAGTTGATGCACCTGTGTTTCACCAGGGCAGACAAAACTCTTGCCAGCACGATTGAAAACATTAGCTGTGACCTTCCTGTTGCCAAGCCCACTGTCACTTGGAAAGAACCAGTTGCCAGGAAATGGAGCACTGATAGCACTTGCACAAGAGGGGGGATCCCAGTCGGATAACGGATAGCAGATATCAGGTCAGGCTCTAATTGGGCACACAGCTCTGTGATTGTGGCCCTGTCCAGGCTGTAGGTCAGTATTATATGCCTGTCCTCCAGTGTAGGGAAGTCCACCAGAGTTCTGTACACAGGGGTCATGTCTCCACCTCCCATTCATCCACAGCGGTAGGTATCTAAGGGATACAAGAGCGAGTAGGCTGTCACAACTGGAACAACAAAACTACAACTGCAGTCCACATGTTGCACTTATGTACTGGGACAGTGTAAATGTCGAAGGATGTGCCTATTTAACCTGTGACACAGTAATTGTCGATAGGCCTGTTCTCCCCCCCCCCAAAATGCCGACCTCCTGTCCTGTATGGAGGCACAGGTGGAAGTGAGGTAATTCCACCGACGTTGGGTGTCATGGCGGTAGACGGTCTTGCACTGCTGTGCAATTCCTCATTAGATAATATTGGGCCCTGTGGAGTACAGTGACCAATGGGGATGTACGCCAGCGGTGACAGTGTACACCGCCGCGGACATGACCGCCATTTTATATCGGATTCTTCACTTGTTTCCTGACCTTCAACAGGAGAAGTCCTACACTGCGTGTGCTACTGTGACCTGTGCCTGGAACCTACCATGGCCCATGTGACCGGGAAAGGGCCCCAGCCTTCACTTCGGAGGAGTTGGAGCGACTGGTGGATGGGGTTCTACCCCAGTACAGACAGCTGCATAAGCCTCCAGACCAACAGGTGAGTACACTTTGGCCACGATGCATGTGGCATGAATGCATGGAGATGTGTGTGAAGGCATTGGGTAAGGGTGGGTGGGGGGACTGTCTGTTGGGAGGGTACATGTTGTGCGCTGGCCTTTGTGTGTGCCAATGGTGATGGAATCGGGTACGGTGGGCCATGTGTGAGATAGGCTGGACTGTTTGTTTAATAGAGTTGCTGGGCACGGAAGAGCGTGGAGACCCAGCTGGGGTTGGCCTCCCAACAAGGAAGGGGTGCCCGTCGGACCCTGACCCTCCTGATGGCCCGCATACTGGTGGTGGCCTACCCTGAGCTGGATGGGTGCTTGAGGGAATCACAGCAGTCACAAGGGGGTGAGTACAGTGGGTCTCATTACATATTTTGGCTGGTGGGGTGGTATCTGGGGGGTGGATGTGTTAGTGGGTGCCCCTAATGCCACGCCAGACATTGCAGTGTGGGTCAACTGAAGGATAATGGTTGCATGGTAAATACAGGTAACCTAGCTTGTTAGCAGTCCATTTCAGGCGGGGCAATGTGGGTCCCAGGTGTGCTGCAGTTGGCGGTGTGTGGTCCACATCTTGCCTTAGTGATTAGCCATATCACTGGTAGTGCAATGCATAGTGCTTAAGCCTGTTCCCTGTGTGTGACGGTGATGTGCATGCCAATGTGGTGTTGGTGCAGTCACTGACCCAGTGTATCCTTTGTCTCCCCCCCTTTCTTGTTTTGTCATCCTGTCCTTGTGTGAATTAGCATCATCTGGCGGAGAAGCAGGGGCACCAGCAATGGAGGGAGCTGCATCCTACAGGACCCTGGAGGCAGACTCCACCGTGGGAACCAGTGGGACGGAGGGCGAGGTGTGCACCACAGCAGGAGACTGGAGGAGACAACACAGACTCTGATATCTCCTCCCTGGTGGTGGCGGACACCTCTGTGACCAACCCAGCTGCATACAGCTGCCACCCTCGTACCTGCATCGCCCTCCAAGTAGCCCCTCATAGAGTTGCCCATGCCCGTCAACCTAGGAGGGTGGGCATCTCCTTCGCCCTAGGCACCTCAGGCCGTGCCTCAGTGAGCCCTGCTCCCTGAGTGAGGAGGCTATTCACCTCCTGAGGTCCATCTCTGTAGGGCAGTCAACCATTGTGGATGCCATCCAGGGGCTGACAGCCCAGATGCAGCACTGCAATGCATTCCTTGAGGGCATTCACAGTGGATTGGCGGCCCAACAGAGATCGATTCAGACTCTGGTCTCCTCTCTAATGGCAGCCATTGTCCCTGTTTCTACCATCCCACCTCCAACTATCACTTTCCAGTTCCATTCTCCTCAACCCCAACCCATCCCATGCACACAAGACAACACCCAAGAGTGTCACAGGCAAACACAAGCACCACACTTCATCCCACAAGCACTTATGCAAACACCATACAGTTGCAGACACGACAACATCCACTGCCTCCACTGTCTTCCCCTCCTCCTACTCCACCACCTCCCTCCCAGTCATGTCCACACTCACACCTGCATGCACTACATCAACATCCACTACCAACATCACCACACCAAGCAGAAGACATACCTCACTGGTAGACACCTCCACAACAGCCATGCACGCGTCCCCTCTGTCCTTTTCCACCCTGTCTGTCCCCCCACTCCTAAAGGACACAAACACAAGCACTCACACACCCAACAGCCATCCACCTCACATCAGCACACTGCCCATGCACCTGCACCCAAATCCAGCAAACATACACCTCCAACAACCACTCCCTCATCCTCCACTCCCATTACTCCTCCCTCCTCCCGCCCCACCATCCCTAAAAAGCTTTTCCTTTCCCAATTTGGCCTCTTCCCCACCCCTCCTCCCCCGTCCTGCCCATATGGGCAGGGTACCAAGGACACAGCCCAGCACCTCAGCCAAACAGTCCAATGGGACAGTGGTAGTACCACCTACTTGTTGTGGTAAGGATACCACACCTCCATCGAAGAAGGGGAAGGAGCCAGCACCACATGGAAAGAAGGGGAAGGAGCCAGCACCACATGGAAAGAAGGGGAAGGAGCCTGCACCACCTGGAAAGAGGGGGAAGGAGCCAGCAGCACCAGGAAAGAAGAGGAAGGAGCCTGCACCACCAGGCAGAGCGGGGAAGAGCCCATACACACCCCATGTACTGGAGGAGGTGAAGTACTCTACTCCAGCAGAGGCTGTCAGACTGGCACCTCCACCACCACCAGCTGTCACGGGGCCCCAACCACCAACTGAGCAAGTGCAGCCATCAGAAATTGCAGAGGCTGCCCAGGAGGCTCCTCCATCCACCACCACAGTGCAGCCATCAGACAGTGCAGAGGCTGCACAGGAGGCTCCTCCATCCACCACCACACTGCAGCTGTCACCGCCAGCGGACACCATGAAGGCCACACTGCAAGGGCTGATGTGCGAGTTGCCACCTCCAGAACCAGTGGGAAAGTCACCCACTCAAGAGACTCTGGCCTTACACTCCGCAGCCCCCTCCAGAACCAGTGGGTTAGTCACCCACCTGAGAGACTGTGGCCTTGCACTCCCCAGGACAGAGCAATGGGCATGGAGCCCCCTTCAGAACCATGGAGCCCACTTGAGAGCCAGTGGGGTAGTCACCCACTCGAAAGACTATGGCCTTGCACTCCCCACAACAAAACAATGGGCATGGAGCCCCCTCCAGAACCAGTGGGGAAGTTCCTGTATTCTGCTGAGGGTATATATACTTACTAATTTAAAGTAGTAGAATAGGGATTGGATTACGGGACATGCTTTTTGCAATGTTATGTAACGTATGCATGACTTATATAGAAAAGATGTTAAACTTACACTAAATAAAACTTTTAAAAATATAACTACAACTTTCATTATTGATGCCCAAGAATTTACTACGTTTATGAAAAATATGTATTGATGTTAGAATTGTCGTTTATTTTCTCCCACTCTTTTCCAAGGTCCTCTATGGGGTATCTAAGTGTTGGGGAGTGTTTATAAATTTAGGATTTGTAACGTCCCCAAAATGTTGGTAACAGAGGTAAGGTTTAAATGACAACGGAAAAGAAGACGCACTAATTAAAAAGTGCCCTAAATTGGATAATGCCCAATTACCCATAGCCTATTTGCGAAGAGTGATGAAGTGCAGCTTCTGAAGCAGTTGTGGATTGCTGGTTGTGTGTATGGTGTGTGTGTCATGCGTGTGTGTGTCACTCTGGTTTTCCTCCCTCCCTTGTGTGCTAAGTGGCTGTACTCACTGTCATCGTCTTTGTCGGCGTTGGTGTTCCAGGTGGAGCATAACGTAGAAAATCATCGGGAAGACTTGCAGTTTGGGTTCCATGGCGGCGTAGTTGTTCCCTGTGTCTCCAATGATGAGTCCTTTCACTTCTCAGCTCTGTTTCCATTTTCATACTTACAATATGAAAACCAACTTCACCAAAAGAGGTATTTTTAAAATTGAGAGTTCAGCGACCGCACACTCTATATCTCTATCTCCTCCCAATGTGAAATTACACTTAAAAGATACTTCAGAGCAATCTCAATGTTACCTTGTTACACTACCTTCCAATAGTGAAAATCAAATTTAGTAGTATTTCTGTATCAGGACATATAAAACAAACTAGTACATGTCCACCTTTTAATTGTACTGCACTCTGCCTATGGGGCTGCCTTGGACCTACCGGAGGGATGACTTACATGTAGTGAAAGGGAAGGTTTGAGCCTGGCTAGTGGGTGCACTTGCCAGGCCGAAATGGCAGTTTAAAACTACCCACACAGACATCACAGACACTGCTGTGGCAGGTCTGAGACATGTTTACAGGGCTACTCATGTGTGTGGCACAATCAGTGCTGCAAGCCTACTAGTAGCATTTGATTTACAGGCCCTGGGCACATATGGTGCACTATACTAGCGACTTACTAGAAAATCAAATATGCCAATCATGGATAAACCAATCACCAATATCATTTAGACAGAGAGAACTTGCAATTTAGTACTGGTCAGCGGTGTCCAGAGGCCCTAAAGCCAGCAAAAACTAAAAATAGCACAGGATCGAAAACAGAAGGTTAGAAGCCAAAAGGACAAGGGAAACCCTGCTGAAAGAGCCATTTCCAACAAAATTGCATGGGGATTTTGCATTTGGGACCCTCCTTTTTCCTCTGTCCCCACTTGACGGATCACCCTGAAAGTTTCCATGCACAAAAAGAGCATTTTTGAAGATAGACACACACACACACATACATATATATATATATATATATATATATATATATATATATATATATATAAATCTACTGTTGATAATTATAGTTAGGACCTAGTTTCCATAGGAAAAGCATTTTTTGTTTTGCCTATCACTTCTGTGCCATTTGACGAATCTTCAGGAAATTTTCAAAACTAGTACACCACTCTAGCTGCTATGTGGATAGTTTTAGGGTTGCTCGCCAAGTGTGGGTGGAGAAAAAGGTGGAGTCCCAATACAAGTCCAAAAAGAGCCATTTTGTTATTGGGTATAAATCTTTTCCATAGTTTGGAGTTATTAAAGGAAAAAGAAATATAGAAATCTAGGGATGTGGGCCCTTCTGATCCACTTGCGAAGGATCAGTTGATCTGGGGGAATAGCAAGGGGCTGATTGGCTGGCTGCAACCTGAGAGGAGATACTGGTGTTTTCTTTCTCGCATTGAGCCGGGGGAGAATAAAAAACAATAGATAATTGACATAAGGGGTCAAGATACAGGCATCCTCACCCCATAGGAGAGACGGAGGAGTCCTGATCCGCAGCAACACTCAGCGTGGCCACCGCATGTAAACTCACAAAAAATGTGTGGATCCAAACACCAATGAAAAGAAATACACCAGCTCACGCACCAAAACCCACTGTGCATGGTCAAGGTCTGTGCACAGTATGGGGGTGCTGCATGCAGAGGGGAGTGGGTTGACCGCAGAGTAAGGCAGTAGTTGTATTCACATGCAATAACTAGATATTACTTTCCGGTAAAATAAAAAACATAAAAATTAACTGAAAAAAGTAATGGTTACAGGGATGTTATAGGTAGGTTGACGTATTACCATAGAAATTCCACAGTTATAGTTATACTTATCTGAAGAAACTATAACTCACACCTTTAAGTAACTTTAGGCTATGAGTTAGAGTTTCTTAACATAAGTACAGCTGAATTTCTATGGTTTTGTATGGGTAAAACATCAACCTAACTATAACAGCCCTGTAACATTTGTGTTTTTGTGTGAATTATATGTATACATATATATATATATATATATATATATATATATATATATATATATATATACAGACATATATATTACCTACTAATGATGATTATAGTTAGAACCTACTTACCATAGGAAAAACATTTTGTTTTGCCTATAACTTTGGTACCGTTTGAAGAATCTTCACGAAATGTTCAAAACTAGTTTGCCACTCACTTCAGCTGCTGTTTACAAAGTGATGGGGCCAAGAAAAAGAGGGTCCCCCAAATCATGTTTTTCCCCATGCAATTTCCCATTGGGGTTTTGAACACGACTGCGGCCTGAACCGCTGGATGGCATTACACCAAATGTGGCAGAAAGCTAGATCTTGGTCAGAAAGGGTGCTTTTGTAATTTGGTGCAAATCTGGTAAGTGGTTTTGAAGTTATAAAAGAAAAAAGATTCATGTATATCTATGGACAGGTATCTACTGTAGATACACTGTGGGGGATCTGTGCATCCACAAGCCAAAAGCAAGACCTTGATTGGCTGGACGCAACCTGGGAAAAAAGTTGCAGCTGCCATTTTGTTTACTGTCTTGATCCAGTGGGGGAGTCGAGGAATACACATTCAAAGTGATGGAAGAGGTCACAATAGAGGTATCCTGCCCCAGGGGACTGATGGAGGGGTCTCTGAGGGACCCCTAATGGGCAACAAATTGCTCAAAACGGCCCATCAACATTTTGGGGGGCACGCAAGGATCTGCAGATCCACTGCTGACCTCAGCGAGGCCCCCAGTGTAAATCTGTGATGGATCCACAGATCCAAATCCCAATTAAAGGAAATGCACCCACTCACACTTGCTCACCAAACTCCCTCCACACATGGCCAAAGGATGAGTGCATGTGGGGTTTGGCTGCAGGGCCTGGTTGCAGATTATTGTATGGTGAATAAATATTACTTTGTGTTAAAAAAAACATAGAAATTCACTGAAAAAACAAAGGTTACAGGGAGGTTATAGCTAGAAAACTGTAACTCATGCCATTTTAGGCCCAGAGTTCTAGTTTCTTAACATAAGTATAACTATAACTGTTGAATTTCCATCGTTTTCTGTGTGTAAACTGTGAACCTAGCTATAACGTCTTTGTAACCTTTCTTTTATTCAGTGAATTTCTGAGGTTTTTTAATTCTATTTCCTAACTATAACGTCTCTGTAACCTTTGTTTTTTTCAGTGACTATATGCATATATTGGGTCAAATTTGTTACTGATTACTATTCAAATTCAGGCATGTGAATCTATGAAAGATTCCATACTGGAGAAAAACAAGTTACTTACCTAAACACTGTGGTTCACGTGCAACCCTCCTGCCTCCCCTTTTCAGATATTCATCACATTGATCAACTTATGTGTTCATATGATTATATACACTCATGCTCTGAAATCTGAGGTGTGGTGGCTTTGGAGGGGAAAGGTAATTCAGAAGCTGCTCTCTAACTGGACGAAGTTTAATTTTACCTAAAATGATCAGAAATGCCATACACTTTTCATTGGTTGAAATGTTACTTCATAATGCTTTGCTTTACATTACTTTGGAACAAACAGAGACAGGACTGGGAAACAGAGAGCAGGCTCTGGCTGGAACAGGCAAGGACAGGGCTGGAATATAGGGAGTAGGAATAAGCAGTAAACAGGACTTCAGGCAGGTCGCTGCCCTGCACCGCGTGCAGGTGTTGCCGCTGCTCCAGGTTCCCTATTTTTTTCTCTGCCCTGGTCTCCCTGCCGCTACGTCCCTGCGGCCCTGCCCCCCCACTTCAATTTCCTTTTTTCCCACTGCTGCGTCCCCGCCCCCTTCCTCCACTTCAAATTCCTTTTATCCCGCCGCTGCGTCCCTGCGGCCCCGCCCCCTCCCTCCACTTCAATTTCCTTTTTTCCCACCGCTGCGTCCCTGCGGCTCCGCTCGCCAATTCGCTGCCCCCTCCCTCCTCCCTGCTGCCCCTCCCTCCCACCTCCCCTTATTGGACAGCTGCCTAAGGCAAGCCTGTCTGTGCCCGTCCGTGGCCAGACCGCACCCAGCGCCAGGAACCCTGGTCCCCAAGACCACCACGGCCAGCAACGCCATTACACCGCCAGCACCCTCTGGCACTCAACACCTGACAAGCACACGCCTGCTTCCTGGCCTCCCCTAAGCACACCCAGGGACCCTTCACCTGCCGGAACTGCAGCTTCACCAGCCTCCAAATCGCCAAACCTCCTGCCAAGCCTGACCGCAACTACCTCTGATGCATCCTACTTAACACCCGCTCCGCACACAAACACGCCGTCGAACTCTGGGACCTGCTCGACACCTCCACCCCGGATGTCGCCTTCCTGACGGAGACCTGGATGAACGACTCCTCAGCCCCAGACATCGCCACAGCCATTCCGGATGGCTACAAGATCACCTGCAGGGATTGCACCAACGGAGTCAGAAGCAGAATCACCATCGTCCACAAGAACACCATCAGGGTCACGACCTGTACCGACAACACCTTCAGCACCGCCAAACACCTGCACTTCCAGATCCACACCAACCCCAACACCACCCACAGAGAAACTCTCATCTACAGACCCCCCGGGCCACGGCCTCAGTTCTGTCACTCCATCACTGACCTCATCAGCATGCACGCCCTAGCCTCTGCCGACTATGTCCTCGTCCGCGACCTGAACTTTCACCTGGAGAATAACAACGACCCCAACTCCACCACCCTGATCGACAACCTCGCCACCCTCGGACTCAGACAGCTCATCACTACCCCAACACACTCCGCTGGCCACACGCTGGACCCCGTCTTCTCCGCTAGCCCCCACGTCACCTTCAGCCACACCACCGAACTCCCATGGACCGACCACTGCTGCATCCACTTCACCTTCCAGAAACCCACCATGCACCACCGCACCCAACAGATCCCCCGCCGCAACTGTAGCAAAATCAGCCAAGACCAGCTGAACACCAGCCTTACCCAAAAACCACCCACCGAACCCACCAATCCCGACTTCGCAGCCTGCAACCTCTGGCCCTGGATCGAAGACTGTGCCAACACTCTCACCCCGCTCAATAAACCTTCCAACAGAGGTGCCAACAAGAGAGCCAGCTGGTTCACCTCAGACCTCCGAGCCTCCAAGCAAACCTGCCGGAAACTGGAGAGAAAGTGGCTCCTCGAACAGACACCAGACAACCATGCCACCTTCAAGAATGCCATCTGCAATCACCATCACCTCATCAGATCTGCCAAGAAAACCTCCTTCAAAGACCGCCTGGACAACAACGGACACAACAGCAAGGAGCTCTTCAACACCATGAATGAACTCTCCAACCCCAGCTCCAGCACAAACGACATACCACCTTCACAAGACCTGTGCAACTCCCTTGCCGCCTTCTTCCACCACAAGATCACAGACATCCATGACAGCTTCAACAGCCAGACCACCCCGCCAATTATCGACTCCTCAGACTCCCCACCCACCTTAAACTCCAACCCCCCGCTCGTCTGGGCCAATGTGAACGAAGACAACACAATCAAAACCATGGGCACCATCCACTCTGGATCTCCGTCAGACGCATGCCCGCACCACATCTTTAAGCAAAGCAAGCGCCACCATCGCACCCCACATCCGCAAAGTCATCAACATGTCCTTCAAAACCGCAACCTACCCCATGATCTGGAAGCATGCTGAGATCAAACCCCTACTCAAGAAATCCATGGCGGACCCGAGAGACCTCAAGAACTTCCATCCCATCTCCCTGCTCCCATTCCCGGCCAAGGTCATTGAGAAGTTTGTCAACAGACAACTGAGCCACTACCTCAAAGAAAATAACATCTTGGACCCATCCCAGTCAGGGTTCTGCAGCAACCACCGTACCGAAACCGCCCTCATCGCAGCTACCAATGACATCAGGGCCCTGCTTGACAACTGCAAAACTGCGGCCCTCATCCTCCTGGACCTCTCGGCCGCCTTCCACACCGTCTACCACCGCATCCTATGCAAACGCCTCCACAACGCAGGGATTCGGGACAAAGCTTTGGAGTGGACCACCTCCTACCTCTCCAGCAGAACCCAGAGCGTCTGCCTCCCCCCTTTCCGCTCCGAAGCCTCCAAGATCATCTGCAGCGTTCCCCAAGGTTCGTCCCTCAGCCCTACACTTTTCAACATCTACATGGCGCCACTCCCCCACGTCGCCTGGCTACACAACCTCAACATCATCTCCTACGCCAACAACACCCAACTGATCCTCTCCCTCCCCAAAGACCCCCTCACCGCCAAATCCAACCTTCACAAAGGAATGAAGGCCATCACCGAATGGATGAGGAACAGCAAACTGAGGTTGAACTCACATAAGACCGAGGTCCTCATCCTTGGCGCCAACCCCTCAGCCTGGGACGACTCCTGGTGGCCCACCTCTCTGGGAGCAGCCCCAACACCCACCAACCACGCACGCAACCTGGGCATCATCCTCGACTCAACACTCTCCATGACCAAGCAAGTCAGCGCTGTCTCTTCATCCTGCTTCAACACCTTCCGCATGCTGCACAAGATCTACAGATGGATCCCCACAGATACAAGAAGAACAGTCACCCAAGCCTTCGTCAGCAGCAAACTTGACTATGGAAACGCCCTCTACGCAGGAGCCCCGGCCAAACTCCTCAAACGACTGCAACGCAAACAAAACGCCTCTGCACACCTGATCCTCGATGCCCACCACCACAGTCACATCACTCCCCTTCTGAGAGACATACACTGGCTCCCCATCAACAAAAGGATAACCTTCAAGCTCGTCACCCACGCACACAAGGTGCTCCACTACACCGGTCCAGCCTACCTCAACTAATGACTCACCTTCTACACAGCGTCCCGCCAACTCCGCTCAGCCGACCTCACTCTCGCCACCATCCCCCTCATCCAAAGAGCGACTACCGGAGGCAGATCCTTCTCCCACCTCACCACCAAGACCTGGAACACCCTTCCCTTGCCTCTACGACAGACCGAAGACCTGCTGACTTTCAGGAAGCTGCTCAAAACCTGGCTATTTGAGTAGTAGCAGCAACCTCCCCGTCAGCACCTTGAGACCCTCACGGGTGGTAGTGTGCTCTACAAATACACTGATTGATTGATTGATTGATTGGGAAACAGAGAGCAGGTTCAGGCTGAAACAAGGCAGGAGCAGGACAGAGAAACAGGAAGCAGGCTCTGGAAGAAATAAACATGTACAAGGCTAAGAAGTAGGGCGCAGACTCTGGCTGGAACAATCAGGAGCAGGGCAGAGAAACAGGAAACCGGTTCAAACTAGAACAGATCAGGAACAAGACTGGAACACCATCCGATAAAGGGTCTGTAACACAAAGGAATCGAACTCCAATGCACAATGGGGATCTTGAGGAAATGGCTGCTTATAAGCAGTTCCAAGCTGCAGAAAACTCCAGGTGGAATCACATGACTGGGCTGCACAGGAGAGGACTCAGGTGTGTGTAGTTTCAGACACTTGCAAGTCCTGGAGGAGAGGATCTGGTGAAAAGGAGCCACTGGACTTCTCCCATAGAAAACAATGGGAAACAGATTCCAGGCTTTCCTGACTACCAGGCTGTGCATTGTGGGATTTGCAGTCCCAAGAAGCAAATGTAATACTACAAAAGCATACCATGGCGAAAAGAGAAACAAACAGGAGTCAGCAAGGGACTCTAGATAAGTGTTCAAGGTGATTCCCAAGCTACCTACAGTCCCCTTACAGCGCCCCCTAGAAATGAGACGACAGAGTCGTAACATACTTATTAATTACTGTGGGACTCCCATCTCAACATACTGAACCTATGAAAGATTCAGTACTGGAAAGCTAAAGCTTATGTTTACAATACATTATTTACCTGCGGTTTTCTTTGCACATGCATGTTGACATCAAAGAGCTACCATGCTGTGCTATCAACATTCTTTTGAAAATGGTAGATTTATATGGTACAGATATTTATTTTCAGAAGTTTAAAAACATTTCTGAGACTTGTTGAAGAATCTTAATCTATAGGAGGTTCACACACGGTTCAAATCGCAGAATAATTGTAAGCATTGTTATAATGGTGTAGTACGCCATTCTGCTAATTTCAAGAGTATGTGTATGTGTAAGGTATTTTTACAAACATGCCTTATCAGTGGCTAAAGCATAGTTGTAAATCATCTGACTTAAAATTCTATGTCAGACCAAACACACTTTTGAAATGTATTTATACCGCCCGTCTTATTGCAAGTGCATTACATCCTAATAAGGCGAACTGGATATGAGTCATATTTGTAATAATGTATACCTAACTCAAAAACCAGCTTTATTCAGTTCATTTTTACAAACTATAAAAGAAAAACAACCTTAAATCCATGACAATATCCAAAGTTAAAATAAGTCCAACATACTGTATTATTAAAACACAAATCCTAAAATTACGGCTACAACAAGCACCACATATATAAAGCGACCCTTAGCAAATAGCAATAAAAATCAGTCATCGGCTTTCCTCATACTCGTAACGGTTTTAAAAAAAACATCCCACGGAGAAGACAATGGGGGTCATTACGACCTCGGCGGTCTTTTCAAAAGACCGCCGAGGCCGTGGGAGACAGAATACCGCCATTGCCGGCAGTATTTCTGTCTCCCTATTATGACATTTCCGCTGGGCCAGCGGAAATGTCACATCAACATTGCAGCCGGCTCGTAATAGAGCCGGCGGCAATGCTGATGTGCAGCGGGTGCAGTAGCACCCGTCGCGCATTTCACTGCCCGAAATTCGGGCAGTGAAATGCGCGACGGGGCTATGCCTGGGGGCCCCTGCACTGCCCATGCCAAGTGCATGGGCAGTGCAGGGGCCCCCAGGGGCACCCCAAGTCCCCTTACCGCCGGCCTTTCAATGGCAGTGTGTACCGCCACGGACAGGCCGGGGGTCGGGGTCGGGGACTCATAATCCCCAGGGCAGCGGTGCTTGCACCGCTGCCCTGGGGATTATGACCGCCAGGCAGAATCCTGGCGGTATAATGGAGGGGCCGGCGGTATGGCGTGGCAAATCCGCCACGGTCATAATTGCTGGCGGAACACCGCCAGCCTGTTGGCGGTGTTACTGCCAACATACCGCTGGCCGCCAGGGTCGTAATGACCCCCAATGTCTTGTGATACCAACTACAAGAACAAGAGAGCAGGTTGTACTTGGGAAAAATGCATTCTTTTTAATAACGGAATAAGGTACGCCTTCCTGGGTCCCTCATATAATTTGTAGAACATAGTAAAATGCAGGGTGTCCTGCAGGGACAAATTATCACAGCCACAAGGCTCAAGTGAATCACCTAAATGCCTCCCCTGGTGAAAAGCTAACAAAAGACGAAGAAGGTCAAACCTAAATCTAGTTAACAGAAATACTCATAACTGTTTTTTACCATTAAAAGATATGGTTCTGTAAGACGAACAGTTTGCAGCACATAATAGGCACGCACTTGAGGTTTCAAAAGGGAGGCCTCCTCCATAGAGCTGGATCCCAACTGGAAAAAATGGTATTTCATCCGTTTACAACTTACTCCTTCCTATGCTCTGGGCTCTGAGAAAAGTCCTTAGTGTACTTGAGCCATGAAATATGAAGTGACCGATCCGAGTGCCATACAATCCTTTAAAATCTCATTGCTCAATGTAGTAAAGGGCTTTGTCAAAATGTCTAATCATAAGAAGAAAGGGCGAAAAGCCATTACATCCGTTTTATAACCTACGCTCAGCTCCTCATGAACAGAAAATATTGGCCGTACTGTACGGAACACACAGTAAACATCTTAGAAAGGAGTTTTCGATGGCTTGCATTTCTGTCTGACTGACAAACCCCCAAAGCCCACTCCCACAGACTACCTTAGAAATACATTTTGCCTGATATATCTGCACTAAAGCCTTTATCGGTCTTCTCCCTAAATGAGAGCCAAAGATAAACACTGCTGCGTTAGACCTAGTAAACTCCTCCTAATCACAAGAGGACACCAACACAGGGAGGAGACAAATAGCAGACCCAAATAAGAGAAAGTTCTAGTTTTAGGAAAACACTAGTCCCCAGAGTAAACCTGCATGTGTTTGTCTTATAAGGGCCCACAACCATCACATAAGATTTTTAAGATTAACTGTTAAATCCAGGTCCTCAATAAAGTTGGCACAGGAGTTCAACAGGGACTGAAAGCCCCTGGCTGTTTTGGCCATAACAGAGTTGTCCGCATATAGGGGCACCGGCAAACACCGAGCCCCTGCATGTGAACAATCTGCCTTGGTGTCAATGCCTAACTCTAAATCGGGCCCTTAGTAAATTCACTGTATATGATTAAGATACAGTCATATCTAGCAAGCGATATTGGTTACAGACAGAAATATGGAGCCTAGCTACGTTTGCGGATTTGATTTGGATTCAGCTGAATGAAGTGGGTTTAAACCAAAGACTATCTTTTACCCATTGAGAAGAGATTTTTTGTCAATTATTTTTTAAAAGCTATGGAAAATTAACAGTTTCATCATGGTCTGAGTTCAGTTTTATAAAATTTGGGACAGGGTGATACTTTAGCATGATGATGTATACTAAAGTAAGTGATACAGGACAAGCAATATTTGTGGGGGACTCTTATAAAATATGTGCATGGCATCATATAACAAATATCAGATAACATTTACCAAGCCCTAGATAAGAATGCAGCACTTGAAATTCAGAAAATCCATTTCGCATATATAGGGACTGATTAGGAGCTTGGCAGAAAGGGTCCCGCCGTCTAAATGGCATCGGATTCCCCGGCCTCCAACTTGGTTGTCTGCACGTCCAATCATGAAGCAAGTGGGTGCATAGACTAGAGACTGCCATGGCCCCGCTGTCACTGCCAGGAAATCTCTACAGTAATGGTAGTGGGATAGGCCAATGCCTATGTCAAACGGTGGACTGCTTATTTCCCTACCGGTCCAATCATAATGCCCCTTCCTGCCGATGTCACTGTGGTGGCAAAACCTCCACACCTGAGTTGGCGGAAAGGGACGGATATAACATAGAAACTCACCTGTATTCAGCTGCAGACGTCCTCCTTTCCCATGGAGCCCTTCGTACACGTGCTGCCGCTGCTGCTTGATGACATCCAAAACCCAAACCCGCTGTGGATACAACCAATGGTAAGCCACACGCTTACCCTTTTCCATTGACATTTCTGTTAACATTAGCAGAGGAAGGTACACCTTAGGGTATTTGGGGGCCCGGGCCCAACCTATTTTTTGGGTGCCTATTCGGAACAGTTTTGAATGTATGATCCAAAGTCTGCTCTTTGATGCTCTCTTTGGCAAGGTCATTGACACTGCACAGGCGCATTCTTCCAAATGCTAAATGTGTTTCTAACTAATATCCAGGAATAGTGATGCATGTTTATAATATTGTAACACAACAGCAGCTCTTCACTAACATTACAGCAAAAAATCTATGTAACACCCTTCGATTTCTCACATGCTAGGTCCTTAATTGATAGAAAATAAACCTAAGTAAGGATGTCTCATGGAACAGAAGAAACTAGTTATCTGTACACTGTGGTTCTCTAGTATTGACATCTTTCATAGATTCACATGCTTGAATCTTCCCCATTGTCATGGTTGGAACCCAAGTGTACTTTACAAAAAGCACCACCAAAAGTATATTAATAGACCATAGAATAAAAGTTGACATTGTTAACCAATTCACATTGTTTTAATAGACCCAAACGTCAGCCAATCAGAGGCTGAACCCATGATCACTTAACCCTAGAAGAGCCACTCTTCTTCAGATTTCTTAGCACAAGTGTGGATATAAATATATTTGAGTGGTATGAGTAAACAGAGAGGTGGGTGGGTCACATTTGAATCTATGAAAGATGTCAATACTGGAGAACCACAGTGTACAGTTAAATAACTCGTTTTTTCTCCAGTACTGAATCTTTCATAGATTCACATGCTTGAATCAGAATAGCTAGAGGTATATAATGTAGCACATTTAGGTATACCTACTCGAAAGACAAAAGGTGCTTAACATAAGTTTCAAAGCATTATGAAATGTATAGCACATAACAGGTCACTTATAAGAAAATATATATATTCAATGATAGTAACAGTCAGATAAGATGTAATATAAACGACTACCTTAATCAAAGAGGTGGAGTAAGACTGCCAGTCTGACGGCTGCATCAGCTTTCCATGCTTGGTGAAGGTGTGCACATTAGACCAAGCTGCTGCCATGCAAATATCTGGGAGGGACACTCCCGCGAACAAGGCAGTTGATGTTGCCATCTTTCTAGTTGACTGTGCCTTCACATTCCTGGACAGTGGTCTTCCTGCTTTATCATGACAAAATGCAATAGCTGATGATGTCAATTGAGCAATGCTGCCTCTAGGACGAGCACACCCCTTTCTGAGAGGTGCAAAGGAAATGAACAATTGATCCGATTTCCTGAAAGGTTTTGTGCAGTGGCTGTAGAATTTTAAGCCGTGTCTAACATCCAAAGAGTGAAGAGTTTTCTCCGCCTCCGAAGAAGGGTCTTTACAATATGTTGTCAGGATTACAGGCTCATTTGGATGGAAAGAAGAAATAATCTTAGGAATTAATTTTAGATTTGTTCTCAAGAGCACCTTATTGCTTTTGAATTACAGGAAAGGCTAAAAAATAGAGAAGGCCTGAATTTCACTAACTCTCCTGACTGACATGAGGACCCCAAGAAGGGCCATTTTCCATGGGAAATACTTTATGCCCCCCTTATGAATAGGTTTAAAAGGAGGCATCATTAGAATTGGATAAAACCGTGTTCAACTGCCAAGTGGTAGCCGGTGGTTTTATCGGTGGGTAGACTCTGCAAAGGCCTTTCATGAATTATTTGACTATTCTGCAGGACCACAGAGAGACTTTACCAGGTTTTCTACAGAATCTGGAGATAGCTGCTAAATGCACTTTTATGGAAGAGTGCATTAAGCCCAACTTAGCCAACTGCAGGAGATTTGGTAATATCTGCTCTTGATAACAATAAAATGGGTTGGTATTATTTATGATACACCAATGACAAACTCTCTTCCATTTTGCAGGGCAAGATGTATTCATGGAAAAGTATTTTGCCTGCCCCATTATAGATCTGCATTCCTCTAGTATCACTATGGATCCGAACTCATGCTCATGAGGAGCCATGCTGATAAATTTAGGACTGTGTGGCTGAGAATTTAGTGTCTGTCTGTTGCTCATTGATATTAGATTGCTCCTTGTTTGTAAATGTATGGGCGAGGATATTGACAGCAGGAGGAGCTCCCTGTACCAGTGTGGTCTCAGCCAGGCCGGAGCTATTAGAATGAGGTGACACAGCTCCCTCCTCATCTTGCGCAGCGCCCTGGAAATGAAAGGGAAGGGTGGAAACGCATATTCGACCATTCCCTTCCAATGGATCTGGAATGCATTTCACAAAGACCCTTTCTGTGAGAATCTGCTTGCAAATCTCTGGCACTTCTTGTTAGATAGAGTTGCAAATAGGTCTATAGCCAGTGTGCCCCATTTTTTTAAGAATTAAAGGAGCGGTTTTTGGTCTATTTCCCACTCATGGCATTGAGTAGACGCTCAGCTGAGACAGTCCGCTTGTACACTGTCTATGCCTGGGACGTCCTATATTTTTAGTGATATGTTGTGTTTCAGCAACCATTCCCAAATCTGCTGGGCCTGACACAAAAGGGTCTGTGACCTTGTGCCATCTTGCTTTGCTAGGTAAAACATTGTGGTGGTGTTGTCCTTTCTTATAAGAACAGAGGAGCCACAGAGTCTCAGACTCTCAGAAGAAATAATTGGAGGCCCAGGAAGACAGTTTTCAGCTCTAAGAGATTGATGTGCATCTGAGCCTCTTATGAGGACCATTTCCTGGAGATTTGTAGTTCCTGAAGCTGCACTTCCCAGCTTTCTAATGAAGCATCTGTTGTCATTATGAAACTCGGTTGCTTTGCTTCAAAGGAGAGACCTAGAGATAGGTTGATCTCCTTTCTCCACCATGATAGAGCTTTCGTCAGGGTAGATGTAATGATGATGACATCCTCAAACGAACCGTGGCTCTGAACCCCCTGAGCATCGAGCTGCTCTTGTGAAGGCCTCATCATTAGACGGCAGTTTGGAATCAATGGGACACATGAGGATAGCATCCCCAACACTGACTTGTACATCCTCACTGAAACCGACCTTCTTTCCCGCAAAGAAGGGGCCAGACTTATTATCCTGAGTATCCTTTACCTGGTTGGGTAAGCTTTGGCTATTGGAGTGTCTAGGATGGCTCCTAGAAAAGTCAGCGACTGAACTGGAATGAAAGATGACTTTTCCGCATTTAGCAGAAGCCCCAGAGACTTAAATTAAAAGGCTGCTTGCAATCTCTGGTAGAGTCTCTTGCACCAGGAAATGCCGGATTTCTGATCAACCAGTCGTCCTGGTAAGGAAATATCTGGTGACCCTCTCTTCTCAGGAAGGCCGCTACTGGCGCCATACACTTCGTGAATACTCTTGGGGCCGATCATTTTAAAAAAATTGTTTTTGCATGTCTCTTCATGTAGTCAGCAAACGAGAAAAGAATGATGCATATCTCAGAGAAACAGTACTTAAACAGAATCAACAAGTACAGATCGCGGCTATGCCCCGTTGTGGTCTAAGCCATTTTGTTTAACATAGCAGGCCCCATAGTATTGTTACAATATGTTACCACTTAATAACACAACATTTAAATGGTGGCATCCAGATTTCATATGGGGTAGATGCCACTGTAGGGTGGTGTCCTACTATCTAATTGGCAATGGTTCTTCCTCTGAAGGGAATCAATTTGTTTGTAAGGCAAAGTTGTACTGAGGTTAACAGATATACCAATAAACAACTAAAACAACTACAACTGTACTATGGCTAGTCCTGGAATAATCAGATCAGATCCAGGGTTGTGTAAGGGCAACATCAGATGTGTGCATCAGCATAATGTGTTGTGTTATGTCGTGAAGATGTGGGGGGCCAGTAATGCCCTCTTACGGGTGATCTCACCCATCATTGCATGTGTGGATAATCTCTATGCCCTCCTTTCTGTGCTAAAAAAAGGATGAGGCACAGGAATGAATGGTGGCAAAATCTTCCCCCTTGAGGCCGATCTTAGCCCCAAAGGGAGAACTTAGAATTGGTAGTGGCACCCCGCCACCTTGAACCTTAAAAATTGCAGATGACTGCTATGTATGGGTATATGAAAATATGCATCTAGAAGATCCAAAGATGTTGTGAAATCCCCTTTGTTGATTATGGGAAGGATCTCCTGCAACAATAGCATGTGAAAGGGTTGTGTTTTTATGTATTTGTTTAGTTGTATGAGATCCAGGACCTGCCTCCATTTGCCAGACTTTTTCTGTATTAGGAAAAAGTTTAAATAAAACCCTCTGCCACGTTGGTTGTAAGGGACTTCTTCTATAGCTCCCTTTAAAAGAAGGTCCGATATTTTCTGTTGTAGGAGAGAAAGATGTTGATGTGCCCTTTTGCATGGTGGTTGGTAAGGGGGCTTTTGCAAGAATTCCAGAATGTGACCCTGACGCATGATGTCCAATACCTTGAACCTTAAAAATTGCAGATGACTGCTATGTATGGGTATATGAAAATATACATCTAGAAGATCCAAAGATGTTGTGAAATCCCCTTTGTTGATCATGGGAAGGATCTCCTGATCAACAATAGCATGTGAAAGGGTTGTGTTTTTATGTATTTGTTTAGTTGTATGAGATCCAGGACCTGCCTCCATTTGCCAGACTTGTTCTGTATTAGGAAGAAGTTTGAATAAAACCCTCTGCCACGTTGGTTGTAAGGGACTTCTTCTGTAGCTCCCTTTAAAAGAAGGTCCGATATTTTCTGTTGTAGGAGAGAAAGATGTTGATGTGCCCTTTTGCATGGTGGATGGTAAGGGGGCTTTTGCAAGAATTCCAGAATGTGACCCTGACGCATGGCGTCCAATACCTTGAACCTTAAAAATTGCAGATGACTGCTATGTATGGGTATATGAAAATATGCATCTAGAAGATCCAAAGATGTTGTGAAATCCCCTTTGTTGATCATGGGAAGGATCTCCTGATCAACAATAGCATGTGAAAGGGTTGTGTTTTTATGTATTTGTTTAGTTGTATGAGATCCAGGACCTGCCTCCATTTGCCAGACTTGTTCTGTATTAGGAAGAAGTTTGAATAAAACCCTCTGCCACGTTGGTTGTAAGGGACTTCTTCTATAGCTTCCTTTAAAAGAACGTCCGATATTTCCTGTTTTAGGAGAGAAAGATGTTGATGTGCCTTTTTGCATGGTGGATGGTAAGGGGGCTTTTGCAAGAATTCCAGAATGTGACCCTGACACATGATGTCCAATACCGATTTGTTGCTGGTAATACTCTCCCATTGATTGAGATAGGCTAAGAGGCAATGAGTTAGATACCGACTGCTGTGGTGCAAGGTGACTTGTGCTGTAGAATTGATACTGTCTCCTCGCAAAGTCTTGTCCTTTTCCTGCCAGTGATGGTCTTTTTCTAGGTGCTTGCATAGAGAATGCAACCCCCGGGCCTCTGTACTCTTGATGGTGTCCAGCATATTGTTGCTTCTAGCCCTGCTGTGCATATGGCTGGTACCTGTAGGATTGGATGGAGGACCTCGGAGCATATTGATCCCTTCCTCTTGCACCACAGGGAGGGAAACGTATTTGCTGGAGCATGCCTAGAGAACGAGCAGTGTGGGTAACTGCATTGATTGCCTAAAGGGCATCATCTATATGATTCCCGAACAAATTCTACCCATCGAAGGGCATGTCCAATATTTTAGCCAGCACCTCAGGGAGAAAGGATATGGCCTTGAGCCATCCTTGTCTGTGAAGAACTGCTTCGCCTGGCATTTATTTAAAACCTAGCAAAGATAAGTCCATGACTGTGTTGATTATCTCAGAGGAAGCTTTGGTACCTTCCGGAAGGATCTCCTTGGCCTCCTTCCTTTTGCCGTCCGGCAGATGACCTAGAAGCAAAGCACGTTCTGGCCACATCTGCCTATCATACTGAAATAGAATGGCCAATGCATTTAATGCTCTGATAGATGTCGCTGACATTGAAGCAAAAGAACGAGTTACTTACCTTCGGTAACGACTTTTTTGGTGGATACATTAGCTACCTGTGGATTCCTCACCTAATGAATACTCCCATGGTGCCAGCATTCGATGGAAATCTTCTTCCTAGCTTCTGCACGTCGACGAGGACGTCACTCTAGCCCGCGCGACGCCGTCTGACGTCATACAGGCAATAAGAGGTCCTCGCCGACGTGCCGACGTCAGTACCAACATTTTTTTACGTGCATGAGAATAATAACCCAATGCAATGAAAGAGCAAGGCAACATCCCATAACATTGTAAATCACACAACATTGCAATAAAATGGCTGTAGATTTAATATAACTCTCCTTTTTTTTTTTTTTTTTAAATCAAACAAACAAATATATGCAAATCATGTATATACAAAAAGATATATACATATATCTATATATATATACAAGTATCCATATATACAAAATCTATTGCAGCCTTGAAGACCAAGAGGAGCGCACTCAAGGATTACTTGGTAAGACCAGAAAGGCAACGGGGAGGCGGGTGGGACCGTGAGCAATCCACAGGTAGCTAATGTATCCACCAGAAAAGTCGTTACCGAAGGTAAGTAACTTGTTCTTCTGATGGATACAACTACCTGTGGATTCCTCACCTAATGAATAGAGTCCCAAAGCAGTACCACGCCCGGTGGTGGGTGCCGAAATGGTCAAACCAAGAAATCCTGCAGCACTGACCATGCAAAATGGCCGTCCCTTCTGACCTCAGAGTCCAGACAGTAATGTTTCGCAAAAGTGTGACGGGACGACCAAGTTGCGGCCTTGCAGATGTCGACCACAGGAACACCCCTGGCCAAGGCCGAAGTGGCCGACTTAGCTCTGGTGGAATGAGCTCTAATGCCATCAGGAGGATCCTTCTTTGCCAAAGAGTAACAGATTTTAATGCAAAGAACAACCCACCTGGAGAGTGTTCTCTTGTGGACTGCCTTTCCTCTCCTCTTGCCCACGTATCTGATGAACAGCTGATCCTCCAGCCTGAAATCCTTTGTTCTATCAATGAAGAAGCTTAACGCACTCTTTGGGTCCAAGCGATGTAGTCTCTCTTCCTCCTTAGAAGGATGAGGCGGAGGATAGAACGTGGACAAAGTAATTGTCTGGGCCAAATGGAAAGGTGAAACAACCTTCGGAAGGAAAGCAGCCTTGGTCCTCAACACCACCTTATCCCCATAAAAAGTTGTATAAGGGGGTTTTACCGCTAAGGCTTGCAACTCACTCACTCTCCTTGCAGATGTTATAGCCACCAGGAAGACTGTTTTAATAACTAAGGGGGTCATTCCGACCCTGGCGGTCATAGACCGCCAGGGCCGGGGACCGAGGATGCACCGCCAACAGGCTGGCGGTGCATCCAGGCCAATTCTGACCGCGGCGGTAAAGCCGCGGTCAGAAAAGGGAAACCGGCGGTTTCCCACCGGTTTTCCCCTGGCCTGAAGAATCCTCCATGGCGGCGCTGCAGGCAGCGCCGCCATGGGGATTCCAACCCCCTTCCCGCCAGCCTGGTTCTGGCGGTTTTGACCGCCAGAACCTGGCTGGCGGGAACGGGTGTCGTGGGGCCCCCTAACAGGGCCCCACAAAGATTTTCAGTGTCTGCATAGCAGACACTGAAAATCGCGACGGGTGCAACTGCACCCGTCACACCCTTTCCACTCCGCCGGCTCCATTCGGAGCCGGCATCCTCGTGGAAGGGGGTTTCCTGCTGGGTGGGCGGGCGGCCTTCTGGCGGTCGCCCGCCAGCCCAGCGGGAAACTCAGAATGACCGCCGCGGGACCGCGGTACGATCTTTTGGCGGTTCCCGCTTGGCGGGCGAATACCTTAAGGGGCAAGAATGCATAGGCTCAAAAGGGGACCCCATAAGGAAAGTAAGGACCAAGGACAAATCCCATTGAGGCATAACGAATGGTTTTGGAGGATATTTATTTAGAAGACCTTTCAAGAATCTGAGAACAATAGGGGATTTAAATAACGATGGTTGGTCAGGAAGACAAATGAAGGCTGACAAAGCCGACAAATAACCCTTAATGGTAGCCACTGCGCAACCTTTCTGCGCTAGAGACAGAGCAAAAGACAAAACGTCCGACAGATGAGCATGTAAGGGATCAATCTGTCTCTCTCCACACCACAAAACAAATTTAGACCACCTATTAGCGTAGATTGATTTAGTGGAGTGTCGCCTGGCCGCTAATATAACATCCACTACATCAGGCGGGAGAGAGAAGGAACTCAGGTTGCCCCGTTCAATCTCCAGGCATGTAGGTGTAGACTCTGGAGGTTGGGGTGTAAAACCTGCCCCTGCGACTGCAAGAGGAGGTCTGCCCTGAGAGGGAGACGGAGCGGAGGGCACAGCGAGAGTTGGAGAAGGTCGGAGTACCACACCCTCCTTGGCCAATCCGGAGCTATTAAGATGACTTGGGCCCGGTCTTGGTGAATCTTCCTCAACACTCGAGGAATCAAGGGTATGGGGGGAAACGCGTAAAGCAACTGGTCGCACCAGGTTATCAGAAACGCGTCCCCCAACGCTCCCTGCACCGGATACTGGAGGCTGCAGAATAACGGAGAATGCGCGTTCTCCAGAGTGGCAAACAGATCTATCCGAGGAAACCCCCACATCTGGAAGATTAAACGGACTTGATCTGGATGGAGACGCCACTCGTGGTCGGCCGAGAATTGGCGACTGAGACTGTCCGCACGTACATTCAAGACCCCGGCCAGATGATTTGCTACCAAGCAAATCTGATGGTCCTTTGCCCAGGACCATAGTCGAAGAGCTTCTCTGCAGAGAAGGTACGACCCTACTCCTCCCTGTTTGTTTATGTACCACATCGTGGTAGTATTGTCCGTCAGGACCTGTACCGACTGACCACGAAGGGAAGGGAGGAAGGCCTTGAGAGCCAGACGTACAGCCCATAACTCTAACAGATTGATATGAAACATCTGTTCCTCTGGAGACCAAAGTCCTTTGATCTCCAGATCCCCCAGATGAGGTCCCCACCCTAGAGTGGAAGCATCCGTTATGACCGTGGCCACTGGTGGCGACTGCGCGAACGGCTTTCCTTGTGAAAGATTGTTGCTCGCAATCCACCACTTCAAGTCCACAGCAGCATCTCTGGAGATCTTGACCACACCTTCGAGATCTCCTTTGTGTTGAGACCACTGCCTTCGGAGGCACCACTGAAGAGCCCTCATGTGCCAGCGAGCATGCGTGACCAACAGTATGCAGGAGACAAACAGACCGAGCAGACGAAGGACCTTGAGGACTGGAATGACCGCTCCACCTTGAAACATTGGAATCAACGCCTGAATGTCTTGAATCCGCTGAGGCGGAGGAAAGGCTTGATTCAATGTTGTATCCAGTACTGCCCCTATGAACAGGAGGCGCTGAGAGGGCTCCAGGTGAGATTTGGGCACGTTCACCGAAAAGCCCAGGTCGAACAACAACTGGGTTGTTGACTGCAGATGATGCAACACAAGCTCTGGAGACTTGGCTTTGATCAACCAGTCGTCCAAGTAAGGGAATACTGCTATCCCCTTCCTTCTGAGCTCTGCCGCAACCACCGACATCACCTTCGTGAAAGCTCGAGGTGCTGAAGTAAGACCAAACGGGAGGACCGCAAACTGATAGTGCTGCGACCCTACCACAAACCGGAGATACTTCCTGTGCGACTTGAGTATCGGGATATGAAAATAAGCGTCCTGCAAGTCGACAGACACCATCCAATCTTCTTTGTTCAACGCCAAAAGCACCTGTGCTAGGGTCAGCATCTTGAACTTTTCCTGTTTGAGGAACCAATTCAAGATCCTCAGTTCCAGGATTGGTCTCAACCGACCATCCTTCTTGGGAATCAGGAAGTACCTTGAGTAACAACCTCGACCCCTTTCCTGCTCTGGGACCAACTCCACCGTGCCCTTTGAAAGGAGGACTTGAACCTCCTGTTCTAGCAACAGGAGGTGTTCTTCTGAACAATAAGATGGGCGGGCGGGATGGGGGCGGAAACTCCCGAAAGGGAAGGGTGTAGCCTTTTCCCACAACACTGATAACCCAAGTGTCCGTTGTAATAGTCTCCCACTTGTGGAGAAAATGCCGTAACCTTTCCCCTACAGGAGAGGAGTGAGTGGGAAATGGTGGAAGCCTAAGGCTGCTTTCCCTGCTGCACCCCTCCAGAGGACGAGGAAGAGGCAGAGTGCTGTTGAGAGGCTCCTCTGGTGCAGGCCCTACCTCTGCCTCTAAATGATCTATAGGGGTGGGAAGAGGCGGGTTGCTGAAATCTCCCCCGAAAGGAAGAGGAGGAAGAGCCACGCCCAAATCCACGAAACCTCCTGAAAAACCTGGAAGAGGCAGAGGAAGAAGGAGCTTGCAGCCCTAACAATTTGGCTGTGGCCCTGCTCTCTTTAAATCGCTCCAAGGCCGAATCTGCCTTGGCTCCAAACAGTTTGTCCCCATCAAACGGGAGGTCCAATAGGGTCAAACCGCAGAAAACCCTGAATTACGGAGCCAGGCCTGTCTCCTTGCCACCACAGCCGTGCCCATCGCCCTGGCCAGCGAGTCGGTCGTGTCCAGCCCAGACTGGATAATCTGGGTTTCGGCAGCCTGGGCGTCCGAGACAACATCCAAGAGTCCCTGGGGAAGCTCCGTAAATGAAGATGAAATATCGTCCATAAGGGCATGGATGTATCTCCCCAGAATGCAAGTTGCGTTGGTGGCCTTCAACGCCAAACTGCAAGATGAAAATATTTTCTTGGATTGTGCATCCAACTTTTTGGAGTCCCTGTCTCCAGGTACCGTCGGGAAAGATCCAGGCGCTGACTTCGATGAACAGGAGGCTTGCACCACCAAGCTCTCCGGCGTAGGGTGTCTAGAAAGAAAGCCAGGGTCAGATGGTGCAGCTCGATATCTCCTGGCCACAGCCCTATGAACCGCCGAGGAAGATACTGGCTTCTTCCACACCTCTAACACCGGATCAAGCAAAGCCTCATTAAACGGCAAGAGGGGCTCCGCTGCAGCAGAGGCCGGATGCAATACCTCCGTCAATAAATTCTGCTTCGCCTCTGCCACCGGCAAAGGCAGGTCCAGAAAGTTAGCTGCCTTCCGTACCACAGCGTGAAAGGAAGCAGCCTCCTCCGTACACTCCCCTGGAGATGAAAGGTCCCACTCAGGGGAAGTATCCAGCCCACTGGCCGTATCCAGACCATGCAATCCATCACCAGAGTCCTCAACCTCTCCTTCCTCCAGGACTCGTTGGTACCCCTGCTCTTCCAAAAGACGGAGAGCACGCACCTCCTCGAATGTAGTCTCTGCTCGATACGCGAAGTCGACATGGCCTCCGCCGAAGTCGAAGATCGGCGCCGATCCCCAGCAGTATCCGACGCCGCGTCCGGCGCCACAGGCAGCTTCGGCGCCGTTGAAGGAGCAGGACGAAGAGATCTTGGAGCCGATGGACACACCGGAGTCACAGGACGAAATCCTGACGTCAACGGGATGGAAACCTCCGAGGCCAATCCCTCTGAAGCCACCGGAGCGGCCACCGGCGCCGAGCCCACATTCCCAAAAGGGAGAAAGGGCATAAAGGGTGCCGGCCGTAGAGGCTCAGGATCACCCAATGAAAAGGCCAAAGGCCCCGAAGGACCAGCCGGAGCACCCCCTGGAGCCATCTGTTGAAAGATGGTATACATCGCATTCAGGAATGCGGTACTATCGGCTCCAGGGGTGGGAAAAGCCGGATACTGGGGTGCCTGGATCGACGGCGACCCCGACGCCGGCCTCGACGTCTGCGACGCCGGAGACAACACCAGAGGCTGCATCACCTCAATCACAGACGCCTGTCCAGGCGAAGTCGGTGACGCCGGAGAGGGCAACGGCGTCAATGGATGCGGCGTGACCGTGGGACTGACCTCCCAAGTTCTCCGACGCCGAGCCGAAGGCGACCTCGAACGAGTCTCCTTGCTGGAATGACGCCGTGAATCTCTACGGCGCCGGGAGTCTCGATGACGCCGATGAGACCTTGGCGAAGAAGACTTTTTATGATGTTTTTCCTTTCTCTTCGACTTCGCCATGAATAGTTTAGCCTCACGTTCTTTGAGGGCCTTCGGGTTCATGTGCTGACATGAATCGCAAGTCACGACGTCGTGGTCGGAGCTCAAACACCATAGACAGTCGGAGTGAGGATCTGTAACGGACATCTTGCCCCCACACTCTTGACAGGGCTTGAAACCCGACTTCCTCTGAGACATTATTACAGCTGAGAAGAACTTCGCAGCAGAAAATACACTGTAGCTACGAAAGTAACAGTAGCTCCCTCGAAGATAACCGTTTCGAATGCACGGAAAAAAGGGAACTGACGTCGGCACGTCGGCGAGGACCTCTTATTGCCTGTATGACGTCAGACGGCATCGTGCGGGCTAGAGTGACGTCCTCGTCGACGTGCAGAAGCTAGGAAGAAGATTTCCGTCGAATGCTGGCGCCATGGGAGTATTCATTAGGTGAGGAATCCACAGGTAGTTGTATCCATCAGAATGTTTGCCTATGTTATGTAATCTACGACCTTCCTTATCTGGTGGAGTTGAACAAGGGGCTGATGGGTTCCGTGAACGTCTTTGAGCTGCTTGCATCACTACAGAATCAGCTCTAGGATGTCCTATTCGGCAGGCTGGTGAGGTATCTGGGGCTTTGTATTTCCTGTCCATCTATGGGACCACAGCAGCGACTGATGCAGGATTTCTGATCAATTTTAGACCTTCCTCCCAAATATGATCTATGATTAGGATGGAACTGAGCGATTTTCTCTTTAAAATCATATAGAAAGTACTCAGCTTGCTTAGTTTGAAATTGCAAATCAAACCTTTTGGATGCCCGCTTCATTATCTCATGAAATCTCCCAATTTCCTTGAGGGATCAGGCTGGAGATGGTGTTGGTCAAGGAGATGAAGGTGAAGGTGAAACAATTGCCTCATTCGTCTCCAGGTGTACCAGGGTCATTAAGCAATTTTCCTTCTTCAGGGTGGCCATCCTGATCACTGTCTAAATATGAATCTCTTATTGTTATTGTGGGCATTTCCGCTCTTTGCTTTCTAGTCCCTTCTGGTACAGGGGTTGCAGGTAGGTGCTGCCCAAAGGGTGGGACCGCACTTCCCGGAGTGAGAGGAATTGGTACCTGTGAATCAGGGAAGCATTTGTAATAATCATTGATCATATGTCTCTAATCAGATACCAGTGAGATTGGGATTGAGATGGTATCTTTTTGTATATGGTGTTGCTCTTCCTCTTCTTGCCCATCGTAGGGAGAGTGCTCTTGAAAAGAGTCATATCTGTGGGAGTTAGGCTGATCACAGGTTGAAAAATTGCCTTGGTTGTCTCCATCATTCTCTGAGTCCTCATATTTACTCACAGTTGCGACAGGCTGTATGAGGGCCAGAAAATACCTTTGTCCTCTGATTCCTCAGTAGGTAGAAGATGGGCAGTATTCAGGTGGGTGTAAGGTACACACAAAATAATTGACACATGTCCAAAAAAGAAGACAAAAAGTTATAACAACTAACCACCCTCCAGGTGGGGATAAACAAATAACTACCTTGCACACATATAACACAAATCCAACATACATCATAGGGAGATGTGCAAGAAAAAGTAGGTTGACATGGCTCAAGACATACTGAAAACTTTACCATTTGAAATACCACCCAACTCAATGTCTGGACCAATTTGGATACACCCCACATATCCATCCATGGAACATTTCCCCTTGTGCTTTAAATATACCAACCTGGTCATATTGATCACCAATCAAGGTGAAATAAACACACCTGTAGTCACACATCCCAATGTTTTCTATCAAATCAATTAGGTGGTGCACATGCTCATCACTATGGTGAATGCCTGCCCATAAAAGCTAAACCATATCAAATTGTGCATGTACATAACAAGGTTACACTCTAAACATATATGTAGTATAACATGCCATAATGTGTAAACATATGAAATTGAATCACAATCTAACCAATGCAACATTGCTAGGTTCAATAAATAGCTGGGGAAAAGTTATTCAAGGACTAATGTGTACAAAACAAACAGAAATGTATTTCTCCATCAAAAAATAAAGGAAAAACATAACAAAAGGCCAATGGCCTATCCATTTTGAACTTGTGTGTGTTAGCACATTGCAGTGTCATCAAACTTTTCCCAGAAGATACTGCCAGGATCACCTATTCACAAACGGACATCCATTGGGCAGGGCAGACACCGCAAAGATGGTATTTGGAAAGGGGACATTTTGGTTTGGGAGGGGTGTCCTTGGTTTTGGAAGTGGTGGTTTGGGAAGAGGAAGGGGAGTACCTACATTTAGGAGGGGGGTTGGGAAGAGGAAGGGGTTGAAGAGCGTATGACGGGGGTGCCTCTGGACCTGGAAGGGGTAGATGGGCAGTTGTCAGGGGTGGATTTGGGGGTGGAAGATGTGGGTTTGTGCGTGGGAGGGGAAAGAAGCTTCTTGGAAGTGGTGGTTGGAGGTTTGGGAGGGTTGATGGCAAGATAAAAGGTAGGATCTTCCGTAGAGTACTTAGGAGTGGGAATGGGAAGGAATGGTGTCTTGGAGGAAGATGAAGTGACTGTGTGTGTTGTGCTTGGGTCTATTGTGGGTGCAGGTGCATGTGTGTCAGGTATATGTGCTGCACGTATGGGTGTGTCTTGTATCTGTGGTGTCTGTTGGGTGCTTGATTATATGCGTCTGCGTTTCTTAGGTGTATAGAATATGAATGGTGGATGTGTGGAGGTTGCTGCAGTGGAACTGCTGGGTGTGGGTGTTCAAGATACTGATGTGGTGGTGGCAGTGGGATGGGTTGTGGGTGGTGTGAGAATGGATGTGATGGTGATTGAGGGGTGCATGTTGGTGTGGTGTTGTCTGTGCTGACTATGGATGTGGTGTTGGTGATGTGGTGTGTGCATGTGTGTGTGTTGTCATCTGTGCTGTGTGGGGATGTGATGAGGAGAGGTGTGAATATGTGGGTGTGGTGTTGTCAGTGGTGGTTGTGGATGTGATGGCGGTGGGACTGTCTGTAGGAGTGGTGGTGGTTGTGGTCTTTCTGTTTAGATGCATGCCTGGTTTCTTTTGTGTTTGCGCTTATATGTGGATGTGCTGCTTGGGTCGCTACGAGTGTGTGTGTGTAAATGTTTGTGTTTGCTTTGGACAGGTTTGGGAATAGGCTGTTGGTATGGGGAAAGGGTGGTAGGAGGGACACAAGGTTGGGGGAGGGTGGGAGGATGTGCTGAGGTAGGAGTCCAGAACCTGAAAAGATCTCAGTGGGCCAGGCATTGCACTGGGAATGCCTTCATGGTAGGCCACCATCTGCTGCAGATGGCCGCCTTGCCCCTGGATGGCAATCAGAATTACAGTCTGTCCTGCAGAGATTTTTCTAAGCAGGTGAATAGCCTCTTCACTCTGTGCTGCAGGGGGAGAGAGCCAGGGCCTGAGGTGCCTGGAGCAAAGGAGATGTCTCCCCTCTTAGGGGAGGTGGACCGGGCAACTGGGTGGGGAGCAACAGGGAAGGTGGAGATGGAACTGGGGGTGGTGGATAAGGACGAAGCTGGAACAGATCCTGTGGGATCCACCACCACTTGGGAGTATCTACTGGAGGATGACTCTGAAGGTGATGAAATAGAGCTTGCATGCTGCGTGGCACTCCCCATACCCTCTCAGCCACTGGGTCCCTCTGCGCTGGTACTGTCAGGACCGGAACCACTGTGGCCAGCTACTTCCACAAAGATGTTGGCCCTTTCTCCTTCCCTTGCCTGGGATGAATCTGAAATGAGACATAAACATTTGTTAATTACAAATTCAAACACAAAATATTGCAGAAAAGTGTGCAGGTTACACCAGCTTCATGGTTCACTACATGGACCTCAACATTAGCATGAGCACATGCATGCACACTACAATAACTGAAAACAGTTGGTCACAGTGATTTCATAACCCCATCAGCCCCAGTACCATGAATCAACTTGTTTACACTCCACTCTTAGGTATATACTAAGATAGTTGATCAGCATGTATAGTTTGGCCCTTGTAGCATACCATAGTGAATTGATGTCACTAAATAGGATGCCTACAAAAAATACATTTCCACACTGCCCACACAAGCCCCTGAATTCCGAAAAAAAAGGCTCATTTACCTTAAACAACATCAAGATGTGGGATGGTCAAGTAATGCAGCAATGTGGATGCAATATGTGCTGTAGCAAAATTAATGTCACATGCAAAGGCTTATTTCACACTGATGTCATTTTTTCCTTGAAACTACCTCATACGTTCACAGTAAAAAAAAGTCAGAATAAAAGCTGTACTGAATTAGTTTAACTTTGTATCACATGCAGCATAGAAATGTAGCCTGGAGAATTTCAGGGCTAAAATATTGGGAGATATATACTACAAATTCACACATCATAAGAGTCATAGAGCTCTATGAATATTCCAAATACTGCCTAAAACTGGTGACGACACGATTCTTAGATTGCATTCCTAATTGCCAATACACCTTTGAAGGCTGTTGTGTGACAGTCAATATTTATGACAAGAAGAGGTCGAATCACTTCAGTGCTAATGGGATGGCACATCACAGCACTATTTTGCATTGCAAACACCAACTGCCTTGTAAGACTGAGGGTAGACACACATATGATCCCTACATTTCTACATCTCACCTTCTGATGCATGTCACTAGGCAGTGAATGAATCTTGAAACAGCATTGCAGATGAAACAATAACAGGGTAAGGGACGCCCAGCACTATGTAAGCACTAATGCTGATGGCACAAGTGATGATGCACACTCTTATTAATGTAGAATCTAAACTTCCCATGGGAAGTGTTGTCCAGTCACTGCAGCAAAAGTGCACTGTATGCTATGTCACATGTAATAGAGCTATAATCACGAGACACAGTAGTGAGGGAGCATCACTCCTGACACAATGGAGACAAATCTGGTACAACTGTCACCCAGAACATCAAACAACAAGATGATTTTTGCCTTTACTCAGCCAGGTGTCAGCTCAAAACAGCAAATTGGTACTGAACTGAACTCGGCTGGCTTTCTGGTCATAAAGACAAAAGGCAAAGCACATCATCATGTACCTACTACCAGACCCACACAATCCAGAAATTCTTCTTGTGCGTTGGATGTGGCTCAACCCCCAATGTTGATGGGGAAATACCTGCCTGTAACAAAAAAAGTTGGCATGCAACATGTATAACTCTGGCCAGGACTTACCCCCTTATAGCTGCTGTAGGCCCTAAACTGCCCAGCAAGCTCCAAATAGGCCACCATCTGTATGTGGGCCGTTAGGGGGGTCAGGTTGGGGTGTGCACCCATCCACATTGGGAAGACGTCCCCCGCGGTACCTCTGTGATCTTCTGCGTCCAACGCCTCACGTCCTCCCACCTTTTCCTGCAATGGATGCTGCACCTGCAATAGAACGCCCCAGGATCCATACCTTCCGGGTGATGGTCTTCTAAATGTCTCACTTCTGAAAGGTGTTGATCAGTATGAATACAAGAGAGGGTACATTTAGCATTAGCATAAATCAAAAGTTAACACAAAATATGTGTAGTTCTCACATTCTGAGCTCTACAAAGATATGCAAACACACTTCTGTAGATCCCTGATCATGTTCTACACTGACTAAGCCAGCCCCACTAACATCATGTAGTCCTGGGCCATCATACATGTACTGTGATGTGAGCTACTATGAAACACAACACACCACTGTGAGCATTTGAAGAGTACACTATTTGTGCATTATTGCACAGGCACCTTTACAGCCAGGCCCATTGACTTGATGCATGGGGTCCATAGAGCCTGGAACCATAGTATAGACTATGAGGGTCATTCTGACCCTGGCGGGAACCGCCAAATGGCCACTCCGCGGTCAGAAGACCGCAGATGCCATTCTGGCTTTCCCGCTGGGCCGGCGGGCGACCGCCAAAAGAGTGCCCGCCGGCCCAGCTGGAAAGGCCCTGCAACAAGGAAGCCGGCTCCGAATGGAGCCGGCGGAGTTGCAGGGGTGCGACGGGTGCAGTTGCAAGGGCCCCCAGGGGCCCCACGACACCCGTTCCCGCCATCCTGTTCCTGGCGGTAAAAAACGCCGGAAACAGGATGGCGGGAAGGGGGTCGGAATCTCCATGGCGGTGCTGCTTGCAGCGCCGTCATGGAGATTCAGCCCATGCAGGGGAAATCCGGCGGGAAACCGCCGGATCCCCTTTTCTGACCGCGGCTTTACCGCTGCGGTCAGAATGGGCTGGGAAGCACCGCCAGTCTGTTGGCGGTGCTTCCGTGGTCCCCGGTCGGAATGACCCCCTATATCCTAAGACTTAGGTCACGCTGAAGGGCTGCCATGTGTGTCAGTGAGAGCTTCCTCTCTGGGGATGTGTGGACATGTGGACTACTTAATGTACTAGCATACTGCGTATGATTGAGTTTGTGTGGTATGTACCGGCATCACAGGAGAAAACCTTTTGCCATATGTGGCACTGCTACCAGGATGACATGAACATACCATTGTATCTCTTGTTTGATTAATTGAATTTAAAAAGCTGGTGATTCACATATCAAAACCTCTTCTGAAGTAACCAACCATCTGCACTGTTAATGTGTCACATGTGAAATAGGCCTGTACAGTGAAAGCATTACCTATGGAAAATTGAAAACAGACCTAAAGGAGCAAGGAGCCTGTCATTAGTAAATGACACACATTGACAATGTGGGTCAATGGAATGAAGTATCAGGTCAAGGCGGTTACCCCAGTCACCATTACAAATGTAATCCATGTAAAACCAATCAGGGCTACTACTGTTTCTGAAAACTCATTTTTGTGATCATCCAAGGATCCACACATCTACAGGGACTTTACTCTGTGGATCAGTCGTACTGCTACAGAACCTCTACCCCAGCCTAGCTTATGATTCAGACTAGGCACAACTCATTGTCAGGCCTTGCTGTCTGCAGGCTGAGCATATTAATCCCAAATGAACATCACATTTCCACCAGTTCAACATATAAAATTTCATCATGTTGCCATCCAAATCATGAGCTCTAGGCTGTGTGGCACTCTGAAGGGGACAGTGGACTATTTGTAGCTCACAGATAACAGTTTGGTGAGCCCTTATCTAGGCTGAGTGATATGTAGGGCTGTACACCTACCTAACAACATCCTCATCTGCTTTTTACAGCATATATTCACAGCTCATGCTGTAAAGCTGTACATGTGTTTGCACAGATAGCATGATCTGAATAGTAAATATATCATAGGTACAATGACAGGTATACATGCAGAGATGTCTACATGCACCACAAATGGAATCTAGGGCTTTCCATACCTCACACATCCCAATGTTGATGTTATGTACTCAATGTATGGTGCACAAACATCCCTGACATGATTTTCCTATGTAGGGACCACAACATTTTACAACAGTAATCAGATTTAACACTTTAACTCAGAGGCACACTGTAGCCTGTGGGAATGGAAATGATGGACTAAAACAGAGTAACAAATGTACATAAGATACAGGGAAAGAATCTCATCAGCCAGCAGCTCCAGCTCCTCTGCAGAGAAGGCATGGGCCCTCTCACCTGCTTGACCTGCCATGATTGCTCCCAGATGTGGCAAACTGCAGCTAAAAGTGGAGGAGGTCTTGATAGCAGCAGTGTCAAGAGGCAAGTGAGGTATTTTTCAAACCACGGCATACATGTAGACGATGTACATAGTCATCAGCGTTTATGGACACAGCCTCTGACCCTTTACCATCACAATTACCAATGTTAGCTTATAGCTGTGTCCTTCGTGGACTCAACTGCCCACTGCGCGGTCAACTTTCTGATGCTAGAGTCAGATACACTATGTCCATGTGCAAGGTCAGGCATTCGCCATTTAGCGGTTGAAAGTACTGTATTAGTGACTGTTAACTGCGTCACCACCACTCCAAATGAGGGGGTCACAGGTTTACATATGTAGAAATCCAGTGACTATGAAATGTAACTCCTCTGTTCATTTGTCTAGTGCGTTAGTGTGCATAAAGGCTGCATTAGTGCAGTGCAGTTTACACCGCAGTTGACAGTATTTTGTCCAAAACAAAGGCCCTTATTACAACCCTGGCAGTAAATCCCGCTTTCTGCTGTGCTGAAGACTGCCAACATACCGTTGAGGCGCCGGAATACCGTTACAGGTATTGCGACCCACATCTCAGAATCTGCCACAATACAGACACTCACAAAAGTCTTCCACAACAAAGGTCAGTGATAAACTGGCGATACCAAAACCCACACCGTCACGCCAACAAGAATACGACCACACTATCATGACCCACGAATCAACGCAGCGGTCTTTCAACCGCGGAAATCCATTGGGGTACACACCACCGAGCTCAAAATACACACACATTTACAAAACACAACCACATTGGACAATTCGAAATACACACCCCTGATACACATACACACACCACACACCCACACCACTATAAAACACACACCGACATTACCCACAAACCCTTACAATCTAAAATTTCGAAGAAGGCCAGAGAGAGAGATTAGCTAACACAACACCAGCATCCACAGACACACAACATCATCACTTATACAACATCCACGCACCTCAAACAACACACACCAACACATCCCCCACACATCACAACAGACAGCACCTCACATATCACCCACACAACATCATGGCACCTCAAAGACACCCCAGGTTTTCTGAGAAGGAGCTCAGGGTCATGGTGAAAGAAATCATCCGGGTAGAGCCACAGCTATTCGGATCACAGGTGCAGCAGACCTCAATTGCCAGGAAGATGGATCTATGGCAGAGAATCGTCGACAGGGTCAACGCAGTGGGATAGCATCCAAGAACACGGGATGACATCAGGAAGAGGTGGTACGACCTATGGGGGAAGGTACGTTCCGTGGTATCAAGACACCAGATTGCTGTACAGAGGACTGGCGGTGGACCCCCACCTCCTCCCCCACAACTAACAACATGGGAGGAGCAAGTCTTGGCAATAATGCATCCTCAGGGCCTCGCAGGACTAGCAGGAGGACTGGACTCTGGTAAGTCATATCTTAACTACTTTAATCCCCCCCACCCCACCTGCATGCCATCACATACCCCCACCTTTACCCTCACACCCATCACACCATCATCTCCATATGTCCCACTATCACAACCCACACATCTCAATACCAAGGCCCTGCATGCAACACCTATGCAAGTTTCAGGAGACCCAGCGGCTGCAGGAGGAACACTACCTGGGGATCAGGGAGGACTTGACGTCCATTAACACCACCCTGGTCACCATTGCAGGGGTGCTGGCAGACCTTGTCAACACCATGAGGGACACTGTGGCACACAAACGGGCCCTTGACACTAGCCTGGACGATGAACAGCCCTCCACCTCCGCCGGTGCTAGTGGACAGGTGGCACCGCCACAGGAACAACAGGCCACCAGCACCCAACCCTCTGCAGAAGGAGAACCAGCCCGCAAACGGTCCCTGAGATCCAGGAACAAGACAGAGAACATTGCCAAGACCCCCGCCAGGAAATAAGACCCTCCTGAATGTCACCTTTCTGTCCCACTTTGTCACCCTGTCCACCTTAAACTGCCATTGCTCCACTTCCTATGCCCCATTGGAAAATGGACTTGTGAGACCAAGAGAGTAGATTCGGACATTCCTCCACCATGACCCCAGCCCATTTCACCCTCCCTCCACTTATTTGCAAAGAAATAAACTCCCTTGAATCACAAAACAATCTGGAGTCAGTCTGTGCTTTCACAAATGTGTAATTGCAAAATCTCTGGAATATAGCAATGTCGATGTACTTGTTCATATACCAATGTTACACAGCTGTAGGGCAGGGGTAAACATAGCAGAGGGCACAAATGGGGATCCAGATCTGTGAAATGTAAAGCCAAAGTGACAAGTCAGGGTCCATACACAGAGTTAAAAAGGCAGACTTGTGCTAGGTCCTACAATAGTATGATATGCGGGAAGCAGTTCCATCTTCTTACCTGTGGCTCACTGGAAGTATTGCATGATGATGTTGTTTCAGTTGTCTACATCTTCTTCTTCTGCCTCCTCTTCTTCACTGTCCACAGGCTCCACAGTTGCCACAAGACCAGCATCATGCCCATCCTCCTGCAGAAAAGGCACCTGGCGTCGCAAAGCAAGGTTGTGCAACATACAGCAGGCCACGATGATCTGGCGCACCTTCTTTGGTGAGTAGTATAGGGATCCACCTGTCAGATGGAGGCACCGGAATCTGGCCTTCAGGAGGCCGAAGGGGCACTCGATTATCCTCCAAGTTCGCCCATGTGCCTCATTGTAGCGTTCCTCTGCCCTTGTCTTGGGATTCCTCACTGGGGTGTGTAGCCATGATAGGTTGCAAGCAGTGCTGCCATGGGGATTCTGACCCCCTTCCCGCCAGCCTGTTTCTGGCGGTTGTCATCGCCAGGAAGAGGCTGGCGGGAACGGGTGTCCTGGGGCCCCTGGGGTACCCTGCACTGCCCATGCCACTGGCATGGGCAGTGCAGGGGCCCCCTAACAGGGCCCCAGCCAGCTTTTCACTGTCTGCCTAGCAGACAGTGAAAAGCGCGACGGGTGCAACTGCACCCGTCGCACGGCCGCAACACTGCCGGCTCCATTCGGAGCCGGCTCCTGTGTTGCAGCCCTCCTTCCCGCTGGGCCGGCGGGCGCTAACATAGTTAGCGCCCGCCGGCCCAGCGGGAAGGTCTGAATGCCGTGAGCGGTCTTTTGACCGCGTAGCGGCCAATTGGCAGCTCCCGCCTGGCGAGCGGCGACTGCCGCCCGCCAGAGTAGGAATGAGGGCCTATGTGTCTCTCTTCCATTGTCGACAGGTCCACCAGGGGTCTGTACACAGGAGGATGCTGCATCTCATCACCTGCCCCAGCGGACATGCCCTATGGAGGAGAACAGTGAGCAGAGGGTCATACAACATTTAGGTATCACAATGCTGTTTTGCAAAAACGTTACATCTTCTCTATGTGCCTTTGTCTGTCCGTATTCCTGGCCTAAATAGGTGTGATGCAGTTATTTTCCTGCCACATCACCCCCTGAAATGGCGGCTGCCTGACCTGTAAGGTGGGACAGGGAGAAATGAGGTAACTGCGCTGGCGCTGTATACCATCGCGGTAGGCGGTCAAAGACTGCTTTGTAATTCAGCATTGTTAACATTGAGCCCTATGGGTTCCAGGAGCCAATGACAATGTACGCCGGCGGTGACGGTATGCACCACTGCGGACGTGGCCGTCATTTTCTAACTGTTCACTCACTTGATACCTGACCTTCAACAGGAGAGGACCTACACTGCAAGTGCTGCTGTGACCTGTGTCTGGAAGCGACAGTGGCTACAGTGTCTGGGGAAAGGGCCCCTGCCTTCACTTCAGACGAGTTGGAGAAACTAGTGGATTGGATCCTCCCCAAGTACATGCAACTGTACAGTCCTCCAGACAAACAGGTGAGTACACTGTGAGCATGGTGGATGGCACATGATTGTATGGAGTGTTGTGGATGGAAGGGGGGGGGGAACAGGCCAGCATTTGAGGATAGTGTGTGTGTATGTATGTCTGGGCCAGGGTGGGAGGTTTTTAGGCAATGTGTGAGAAGAACTGTACGGGATAGTAAGATCCATTATTCACTTTTCCTCTAGGTCAGCGCACACCAGAAGAAGGGTGTTTGGCGTGCCATCGCCAAGGAAGTGTGAACCCTGGGGGTCTACCATAGACGGAGCACCCACTGCCAGAAAAGATGGGAGGACCTGCGCCGCTGGAGCAAGAAGACGGCGGAGACCCAGCTGTGGATGGCCTCCCAACGTGGAAGGGGTGCCTGGCGCACCATGACCCCCCTGATGTACCGGATCTTGGCGGTGGCATATCTGAAGTTGGATGGGCGCTTGAGGGCATCACAGCATCCACAAGGGGGTGAGTACACTCTGCGCGCTTGACTGGGTGGGGGTGGTGGCCTGTGGGTTCCCCTAGGCAAGGGCAGACGCGCAAAGGTAGATCGATTGTTTTGCAGCCTCATTCCCACTCCAACCCCAAAGGGAGTATTTGTCTTCTGCACCTAGGCAGGCTCCCATGGGTTCCAGCTGTGCATGAAATGGGTCTAGACAGAGTCCCCCTTGGGCATGTGCTTTTTAGTGCATGGCTTAGTGGATAAGGCTGCTCCCTGTGTGATGTGTCTGCCAACGGTAGTGGTGTTGCATGCACTGACCATGTGTCTCCTCTGTCTTTACCCCCCTTTTTTATTTTGTCACCGTGTTCTTGCGTGCATTAGCATCATCTGGCGGAGGAGCAGTGGCACTGGAGCAGAAGGGAGCTGCATCCCACATGGCCCTGGAGGGTGAAGTAACGGAGTCTGAAGGCACCAGTGGGATGGAGCTCCACTACAGGGACAGGAGCATACAACAGCGACAGCGACTCCTCCTCTGATGGGAGCTCCCTTGCGGTGGCAGGCACCTCTGTGCCCACCGCATCAACAGGTACAGCTGCCACCCCTCCTACCATCACCGCCCTCCCAGCAGCCCCTCAGTGTGTTTCCTGTGCCCGCTTACCCAGGAGGGTGGGAATCTCCTTCGCACCAGGCACCTCAGGCCCTGCCCCAGTCAGCCCTGCTGCCCTCAGTGAGGAGGCTATTGACCTCCTGAGATCCCTCACTGTTGGGCAATCAACCGTTTTTAATGCCATCCAGGGTGTTGAGAGGCATTTAAAGCAAACAAATGCATACCTGGAGGGCATTCATTCTGGGCAGGTGGAACAACAGAGAGCATTTCAGGCTCTGGCCTCAGCACTGATGGCAGCCATTGTCCCTGTGTCCAGCCTCCCCCCTCCAACTTCATTCACCCAGACCCAATCCCCTGTACCTCAGCCTATCCCAAGCACACCATCAGACCAGCATGCACACTCATCAACACACAAGAGAGGACATGGCAAACATAAGAACCACACATCCCACCAGCACTCACACAAGCACCATCCCCATGCAGACACAGCAACATCCACTGCCTCCACTGTGTCCCCCTCCTCCACGTCCTCCTCCCTCCCTGCCTCGTCTCCACTCACAACTGCATGCACTACATCCTCAGCCACTACCTCCACCGCCAGCCCGCCCATCACCACACACTGCTCACGTGCACTCACCACCCCCACTACCATTCACTCATCCCCTGTGTCCTCTACCAGTGTGTCTGTGAGCCCTCCCCCCAAACTACACAAACACAGGCACACACCCACCCAACATCCATCCACCTCACAACAGCCTCCGGCCCATGCACCTTCACCCAAATTCAGCAAACGTACACCTCCTACAACCACTACCTCTTCCTCCACTCCCAAACCCCCTCCATCTTTCTGTCCCAGTGTGTCTAAGAAACTTTACCTGGCTAACATTGACCTCTTCCCTACACCTCCCTCCCGTCCTTCCCCTAGGGTCCCAGCCCAGCACCTCAGCCACCAAATCCCTAAGCACAGTGGTCACAGCAACTCCGGTCTCATCGCGGGCACCACCCATCAGGGCTGCCAGTGTGCCACCTAGCGAGGCCAAGGAGCAGGCCATTCCACAACCTGCCAAGGTGAAGAAGGTGCCCACATACCGGAGGGAGAAGCCACATCTACCAGCAAGCAAGGGCTCCTCCAAACCAAAAGGGCACAGTGGCAAGACACCAGCAGCAACATCAAAGGTGGGGAAGGGACACAAGCTGAAGAGCAGGTCAGGACAGGGCACGGTGGCTCTGGCTGAGGGACCAGAGTCACCCCTTCTGTCAACCAGTACATCAACCTGTATGGCGGTTCCACTGGTGAGAGGGATGTCCACACAAATTACCAGGAGGTGTGGATGGAAAGACCTCCAAAACCAGCAGCGAGAAACCGCTAACTAAATTTCCTCCCGCGTGTGTAACACATTCACTCTGTGGACTATTTCTGGACACTTCAACCTTTCTGATGGCAGTAGTATTTTGGACATTGGACTTCAAACAATTTGGCATCTAAAACTATGGTTTCATTCACGATGATTGACGTCCTCACATTTCAGTTTTCCTGTTTGGTTTTCACAATGTTTCTTTTCTCCTTGTTCAGTTAAATAATTCCACTAGTCTGAAACGCATTGCCTGCTGTAGTAGATCCAACAACACTAAGAGAAGTCTGCTTCAATGAGGCCCATGGAAGGACATGATGGCCAGTGGAGTGAGCTTTTGGGCTCCTGATGGCCTGATTTAGATATCTGGACAAAACTAGGGAAACCCTCCTCCAAACACCCAAATCACCATGACCCGCTGCATGCTCCACAACCTCACCCTTAATGGCTCATCCCTTATATCCCAGAGCAGACCATTAGGTCCCACCGGTGAGGATCCTGAAATGCCAAAATATGATTATAGTGGTGAAGAGGAAGGAGCTGATTTGCGTCAAGATCTCATCAACTACTTCTTCTTATGAGTGTTCCTATTTTTGTCAAATGTCATAACTTTGACTGTTACAGCAACTCTAGTTGTGATGATGAGAGGACTATGTTAAGAGAAAATATTAGGGAGAGCAACTTCTCTGTAATCCAGGAGAAATGTGTTTCTTGAACAAGGGTTTGACACATGGTCATTTTGTGTGTTGCTTTGTTTTTCTCAGACTTTTGTCATGGACTGTGTTCTCCAGGAGTTGGCTATGTGAATTGTCTTACATGTATGGTTGGATAGCTAATTTTGTTATTTTGGTCTGTTTGTTTTAGGTACCTTTACCATGGTATCTTCATTTTGGACAGTTCAGATTTGTGGCATTTGCAGGGATATGATGATGTTTAGATGTACAATGGGAACATAGGTTGTTTCTGAGTATGACAGACACAAGCTTGGGATGTAGAAATCCTGTACCAAGACAGCTTGCACAGTTGTAAGATGGAAGTTATGAGAAATCAATTTGACTTGTTCCTTGTCATGTGATGGTCCTAATGCAATATGTATACTATCAACAAAATGTTGTTACAGAGCCAAATCATGCTATTCTCCCTTTGTATTGGCTAAATCCTCATTTTGTGTAAAGTGTATGTAGCTGTTGATGTTTCTCATTGTAGGGCAAATGGCTTATGGCACACCACAGAAATGTGTTTGTGCCATTCCACCAGACACTGGAACAATGGATTTGAATGATTCTGTGAACAGAAAATGTTGTACGGCCATGTGTTTGTCTATTGGCATTATTGATGTGGGATTCCATTTGTGAGCTAGGCAATATGGCTCCAGCTGATGACATAGACCAATTTTATTTTGCCTGTTCAGCAGGAAATTGTCAGATGTATCCCCTCCATCCACGTTGTTAAGGTCTGCAACTGAAAATGTTACCACTGGCACAGATTATTGGTGTCATGTATGATTTTCTATGTTTCTGACATAATGCCAGCCTATTGTTTGTACAATGGAGTAAAGATGTTATATGAGAACACTCTTGTGATACATGGTTATGATACTAAGCATTGTGTACATGCAACATATCCATACTTACACAAGTAGATATTTTTGCCATTGTAGAGTTCATATGGAAGTACATATATACATTCCTAGATGTGAGATCTACTACAGCAGGCAATGCGTTTCAGACTAGTGGAGTTATTTAACTGAACAAGGAGAAAAGAAACTTTGTGAAAACGAAACAGGAAAACTGAAATGTGAGGACGTCAATCATCGTGAATGAAACCATAGTTTTAGATGCCAAATTGTTTGAAGTCCAATGTCCAAAATACTACTGCCATCAGAAAGGTTGATGTGTCCAGAAATAGTCCACAGAGTGAATGTGTTACACACGCTGGAGGAAATTTAGTTAGCGGTTTCTCGCTGCTGGTTGTGGAGGTCTTTCCATCCACACCTCCTGGTAATTTGTGTGGACATCCCTCTTGCCAGTGCAAGGGGGATCCACAGCTGCAGGAACAAGGGTGTCTGCATGTGCGCCTTCCTCTGGCAGGGCCTTCCTTTCTGTGGCTGCAGCAGATGTTGATGGGTATGATATAGTTGGACCATAGGAAGAGTTAGATGGTGCTGGAAAAGCTCTGCACAGGTGTGTTTGAACGACCAGCAGTACCCCAATTAGTGAGCTCATGGGCCTCCATCTCATGGTGTATGTCCCTCTGCAACTGCTTCATCTACCGGATTTCAGTAAGTACCTGGCCTATGATGACTTGGGACACATGATAAGCTCCTAAGACTTGGTGTATGGTGGCCCCAGTAGCCTCACTCTGAGGGCCCTCGTTACCCTCCCATGAACCCTACCACCACGAGCCTGTGCCCTTGGCCCAGGGTGCACTCTCCCACTGGTTACTGACTCCTCTGTAGCTGGGGTGGTGATTGTCTCAACAGGATCCAGCACTGGCAGGCACACAATGGTTTTTACTGTGCTAGGTACACAGGTTGTGGGGACTGATGTTGGCTGAGGTGTTGAAGCTGGGGTGGGAGGAGTTGTGGGTCCAGTGACACCCACTGTTGATGTATTCCCTGGCTGACCAGATGGACCAGCACCATCATCCTTGTCCAGATCACCAGGAGTGCTGTCATCCCTGAAGGCTTGGATCTGGGGTGGAGTGGGTGTCTTTTCTGTGGCCAAGCTCAGAGCAGGTGCTCTGCAAGACAGACCAGATGTAAAATAGAGAACAGTGTTATTGGTCGATTTGTGGCATCTGTATCCCAATCTTTTCTGACACAGTAAGTAGAAACCTAAAAAAAGACAAAATAGGAATAGATCACTATTGTGATATATTTCAGTGGTATTACATTTCTTAACAAGACATTTGAAGACATTAAATACATGTACTTGAACTAAGCAGCTCATCAGATGTCCTGGAACATGACAACTCCCAAATGTTCGAGCCGAAACAGTGGAGAGTTAACATGAGTATTTGACCATTCGAAGGCCTAGCTGTGTACAAAACAGGCAATCACACAACTTGGTTGTATATTTAGCATTCGTCATCATGTGAGCAGTGCAGAGTCAATGGGTCACCTGTACCTTCTAATCTGCTGAGTTAACGTCATGACTTGCAAATATTTGAGCCACACACTTGGTATGGTGTCACATATTCTTTTAGAAATGGGGTCTCTAGTTGGCGGTCAGTTTACACTCTGTCTAAGTAGGGACCCTCACTCTAGTCAGGGTAAGAGAGGCACGCACCTAAGATAACCCCTGCTCATTCCCTTGATAGCTTGGCACAAACAGTCAGGCTTATCTCATAGGCAATGTGTAAAGTATTTGCATAAACACATAAAGTAACACAGTGAAAACACTACAAATGGACTCCACACCAGTTTAGAAAAATATCCAATATTTATCTAAATCATAAAAGACCAAAACACAAAAATCCAACATCCACATGTAAAGATAGCAAGTTTTAAAGTAAAAAAACAGTCTTAATCCATAAGAATCAATGGATGCGATGTTTTAGCACAAAGTACCTAGTATGCATCACAAATAAAGCCGCAGCAGGCGAAAGTGCATCAGAAAAGTAAGCAATGCATCAATTCCCTACTTGTAAATGAGACTGTGTGTTGTTTCTTTCCCCACCGGGTAAGCGATGCGTTGGTTCTTTCCTCACAGGGAACAAATGCATCGATTTCCAGACAGCCAGCCTTAGGTCCATGTGGTTATGTGGACGTTTTGGCACCCAGGGTGATGCATGGTAAATCCGGATGCACAGTAACAATGAAGACATGCTAAGCTGGCGATGTGTTGATTTCTGCAGCCGCAAGGCATGTGCTGCGTCGACTTTACAGCTGCAAAGCAGGTGCTGCATTGATTTTACAGCTGCGGTGTGGGTGTTGATTGATTTTTCTGCTGCTCGGCTCTGGTGTGCAGATTCTCACTCAGGTCCTACCAGCTTCTCTTTCCAGGGGCCCAGGGACTGGATGTTTCACCACTTGGCAAGTCAGGGGGTCTCAACAAGAGAGCCCAGGTGCTGGCAGGTGAAGTCTTTGATGTCGCTGAGACCTCTTAACAGGAGGCAAGCTCAGTCCAAGCCCCCGGAGAAACTTCCCATGCAGGATACACAGCAAAGTCCAGTCTTTGTCCTCTCTAAGGCAGAAGCACCAACTGGAGGCCAACCCAGCAAATCACAAACAGCAAAAGGGCATCCTTCCTCCTCACAGCCCTTCCTCTTGGCAGATGTTCCTCTTGATCCAGAAGTGTTCTAAAGTTGTGGGGTCAGCAGTTCAATAGTTATACTCTTTTCTGCCATATGAAGTAGGCAAAAGTCAAAGGAAAGTCTTTTCAGTGCTCAAGATCCTGACTGTATTGTGTGCAGTCAGACACAGCCCATTCAAGTGCAGATATCAGCTCGTACCTCCCACTCTAGCCCAGAAAGACTCATCAGGATGTGCAGGACACACCTCAGTTCCAGAGCCCAACTGTCAGTCTGACCCAGACGTGGACTCAGCAGCCAAGCACAGACACAGAATGGCTAAGCAAAAAAAGTGTCATTTTAAAACAGACAATATAAAAATCAACTTTACCTGAAGATGTATTTTTAAATTGTGAGTTCAGATACCCCAAACTCCATACCTCTATCTGCTCCCACTGGGAAATTACACTTAAAATGTATTTAAAGGCAATCTACATGTTGCCCTATGGGAGAGGTAGGTCTTGCAATAGTGAAAACTGCATTTCGTAGGATTTCATTATCAGGACATGTAAAACACACTAGTACATGTCTGACATTTTAAATACACTGCACCCTGCCCATACCTAGGGCCTACCTTAGTGGTACTTTATGTGTACTAAAAGGGAATGTTTGGGCCTGACAAGTGGATTAACTTGCCAGATCGACATGGCAGTTTAAAGCTGCACACACAGGCACTGCAGTGCCAGGTCTGAGACATGTTTACAGGGGTACTCATGTGAGTGGCACAATCAGTGCTGCAGGCCCACTAGAAGCATTTGATTTACAGGTCCTGGAGACACATGGTGCACTATACTAGGGACTTGCTAGTAAATCAGATATGCCAATGATGGATAACCAATCATAATCACAAATTACACAGGTAGCACTTGCACTTCAGTACTGGTCAGCAGCAGCAAAGTGCCCAGAATACCAAAAACCAGCAAAAACAAAATCCAGCACATAGCCAAAAAATACAGGAAGCAGAGGCAAAAAGACAGGGGGACCCATGCCAAGGATATCAGGTCTAACATATTACATCAATTGTTTCAGTTAAAGAGACCAGGACAACATAAAGCAAAGTAGACAGAAATATCTCTGAGTAGAGCATTGCATGTAGTCTGCACACTCCAAGAGAAGTGAACATCTGTTGTGATGTCCGAAAAGTGAGAATGGGCACAATTTTGTCTTGTTTTGAGTTCAAGAAACAGGGCCTCGTGGTAGTTGTAGTCATCTCAATCTCTACTTGCCAACACTTACAAAAGGGTTAATGTAACATACCTGATCACAAAATGCAGTTGGGATGGACCATATATTTACATATTGACAAATATCAAGGATCATGAAATGATAGTTTTGTAGAAATACACATAGAGACACCATACAACATGTGGCATGTAATGAAGATTGATAAATGTGATCTTATATGCAACAATACACATAAACACAGACAATTCAACATCTCTGATACTTTGGGGCATGCATATTAGGAAACTAGGTATACAACACAATGGAAGATGCTGAGTTGAGAGCAAACAGAACATTGAGGTATTGTGACAGTGAGGTATAACTTACCAGACTCCACTCCCACAGGTATTCCTGTCAAGCTTTAACGATCTAGGATCTGCAAGAAATTCTCCTTCCAAGGAAACATTTTGATTAGGGTGCTGGGAGAACTACAACCAGTCCTATAGGCCTCCAGGTGCTGCTTGGAGGCCAGGGAACATACTTTCCCCCTCAGATCGTTCTGCCTCTTCCTAAATTCCCTCCTGTGCGAGCATGGGTGGTTCCTGCAGAATTCACTCTGTTTACTATTCTGGACCACATGTCCCTTTTCTGACTAATAGTAGTAGTCCTCTTATGACTTCATTCACCATGACTGCCAACTCTGCAGCTGAAAAAACAGGATTTTTTTGCCCTGACATATCCCCAAATTAAAGTCAGCTGCAGTACAATTAAAAATACACCAAGAGATGATAAGAAAATGTGCTGGGAAAGTGTGCAAAGAGTGGAAAAAGGGATGGGGAAAAAGGCCTGCCTTCTCTCACCAAAATGTTGTCGAAGAATTGCTGTGCTACAGTGGAGTGGCAAAGGATAATGGTCTGGAATGGGGTGTGTTTTATAATGTGATTTGAAGGTACATCCACTTGGCCAATGGACATCAGGTGTGTTGTATTTGTATCCATTCAATGACCACTGTCATGGTGCTTTGCTGACCACATACCACAACGTCCTACCACCATTGGGGTACCACTGCAAGAGCACTGCCAGTGTCACTGTGTTTTCCTAATTTGCTCAGTTGGAACCCGCGGCCCTTATGTCTACGGGGTTCGGATCACCAGCATTGCAGTCTGCCGCTTCACAGGCAGGATATACTTCGTCAATGTGGTCAGCGGTTCCGGCTGCATACACCGTTGTAGGGTGAGAGAAAGACTGCCAACTCGACTGAGTTCTTGGGACTGCCGCCACTGCAGAAGAGGGGCACCACCGCCAAACTCGTACTCAAGCCCATAGTTTCAAGGAGTGAAAACATTGTGCAAACTGATGATGAATGTAGAACTCCTAAAACAAATTCAAAAGAGCCTTGTTCTGTGTATGTCATCTAAAATAAGTAATATTTAAGTTCAATTACAGTTCCTTATCAAGGTGAAGTTATGGAATCTCTATTGATCTATGGTAATTATTTTATTTATCCTACATTAAAAACACCAATGATATTCTCTGTCACTAGAAGACTTTATCATAAATTCTAACTACAATGAAGTGACTACTGATGTATTCAGTCTGTTTAAAAGCATAAGCTATGTGAATGGCATTCAGGCACTTCATTATTTCTAGTCCAAAAGATCTGCAAAGCTCTCCTCACACAGCGACATGACTTAGGAAAGTACCAGTTATATTTGATTCACAGTTTTATTGAGATACTTAGAATTCAGCAACAGAGAACACTTTTTCCATCACCTAGGCCAACCTATACTGTCAAAGAATTCAAGACTTCATGAACATGCATTAGAAAGGCTAATAGGTTTTGCCTATACAAAAGATATTGGCCTAGCCTATGTGTATTAGCCATGTTGTACAGCAGCATGGCTGCTGTTCAGCATGGTTAAATGTTAGTGGTGTAGAGGAGAGTGACGTAGAGTGGGGTCTTGTAGAGTGGCACTGAGCGCAGTAAAGTGGTGTAGAGTTTTGTGGAGTGGCATAGAGTGGCATAGAGTGAAGTGGAAGGTTGTGGAGAGGCGTAGAGTAGAGAGGAGTGTCGAAGAGTGGAGTGGAGTACCATAGAGTGGAGTGGAATGGGGCAAAGTGGAATGGAGGGGGGTAGAGTGAAGTGGTATAGAGTGGCGTAGAATGGAAAGATGTACAGTAAAGATGTGTAGAGTGGGGGGCATAGAATGGAATAGAGTGTCATAGAGTGGAGTGACATAGGGTGTCGAAGAATAGGATGGCACAGAGTGGTGTAGAATGGAGAGATGTAGAGCGGAGTAGTGCGTCACAAAGTAGAGTAGAGTAGAGTGGAGGCCTGTAGAGTGGAGTAAAGTGGTGTGGAGTGGCATAGAGTGGAGCAGACTGTCGTGGAGTATCGTAGAGAATCATGGAGTGGCCCAGAGTGGAATGGAGGGCTGTTGAGTGGTGTAGAGTGGAGTGATGTAGAGTAGTGTAAAGTGGAGGGGTTTAGACTAGAGTGGCACAGAGTGGAGGAGTGTAGAGTGGAGTGGTGTGAGTTGAATGGCATAGAGTGGAGTAGATTGGAGTAAAATGCAGTGACATAGAGTGTCATAGAGTGGGGTGGCATGGAGAGGCATAGCGTGGGGAGGTGTAGATTTGCGTAGTGGAGTAGAGTGGAGTAGCATGCTGTAGTATAGAATAGAGTTAAGTGGAATGGAGTGGCATGAATGGAATGGGGAGATGCCCAGAATGTCTATTTAATGGAGAGGCATAGAGTGGAGTAGAGTGTTGTAGAGTAGAGGAGCGTAGAGTGAAGTGGCATAGCGTGAGTGGGCGTAGAATGTCGTGGAGTGGAGTAGTGGGGTGGAGTGTTGTAGCGTGCAGTGTCACAGAGTGAAGAGAAATTGAGTAGAGTGTTGTAGAGTACAGTGTCAGAATGAAATGTTGTACAGTATAGGGTCATAGGGTAGAGGATCGTATAGTGGAGGGTTGTAGAGTGGGGAGTTATAGAGTGGAGTGTCATAGAGTGTCATGCCATCCAGTACAGTAGCACAGAGTGGAGTGGGGTGGCACTGAGCGGAGTAAAGCGGCGTCGTGTTATGTAGAGTGAGGCTAGAGTGGCATAGGGTAGCACAGTGTTGTGGAGTGGAATGGAGTGGTGCACAGTGGAATGAGTTGGAGTGTCATAGAGTGGAGGGGTGTAGAGTGGCATAGAGTGAAGTAGAGTAGAGTGGCGTACAGTGGAGTATGCATGGCAACGTAATGCACTACCAGTACAGACAACACTTTTTCAATTGAAATGGCCATTACATTTGCACAAACATACAGTTTTAATGGATGGAATTGGCATCACCTAGTGTATTGATTTGTTTTGATCATATTAAAATATTTGTTTACAGCACATCTCAGAGTTACAAAAAATGTGCTTTATTTGTGCATTTCCAATTCTCATATATTCCGAAATATTTGCACAGTTGATTTACAGACTTTTAAATTGGCCTTTGTGCAGAAAAAAACCTTTACTTTCACATCCCCGCATTCACAGATAAATCGTCTCACATTGAAGTCAGAGAAAGAAAAGTAAAGACCAAGCTACTTCGGAACACAGAGTCCAACATTTGACTTCTGTCTTTGACGGCACAGCAAAGGTCACAAGAACAAAATTTAAAGGCCTGTTTACAGAAGGCAAGCACTTGTGAAAGAATACAGTAAACAGTGTATGCTCTATCGGAGGGACAAAGACATGCTGGACTGCCAAAAACAAACAAAGCCAGAAAATAGAAAGCAAGCAAGTGTGTTACAAACCACATAGCCAATGGTAAGCAATAGGTGTAATGTATTCTTAGGTCAGCTTTCTGAATGTCCCCTAGAAATCATTAGCAACCAGATCGCTGCACTATCTGGTAGGCCTTGACCTAAAAATGATTATAGCAAGCAAAGCAGCATTTTTAGTACAAAATAAAAATGCAAAGTATTTCTTTTTGATGGTTTAAAAACTAACATAAGAGTGGGCAAGACGGAGTTGATTTTCGCATAAACAGAGGCATAGATATTTATTCGACTAAATAAAAAACAAATGTACTCAATTAGGGGAGGCTGCATATCTGTTTTTGAAGAGGCGAGTAGTTTTTCATTACATTTTATGAATTGGAACAGTATAAAGTATAATGATTAGTAGGGGTTTCTTTCTACTTGTGCAATATACGGACAGGACTAACTTAAAAAGCACTTGAATTTTTGATAATGAGAGACTTGAAACACACATGTATGAATGGGAATTATTGCGCAAAAACACCATATTCGTAGGACCAGTCAAGCTATGAGAAAGTATTTGAGCTGCAGAGTGTTTATGAAAGTATATCGTGATTATGCACTGAAAATGCACCACCTGTCTTTTAGAGAACAATGTGTACTAAATTGTTAGTACTGAATAGCACACAAATGAATCTAGAACAAATATAACACACCAGCATGGTAAAATACAAACATGTTTCAATGAAGGAAGTGAGTACTTTCTAGATGGGACTGTGGAAAGGAAAAGTGATTGACCTAGGAGAGGCAAGAAAAAGGATATATGCGGGAGTGCCATTGGTATTTTCTAAATGGGCACATGCTTATGCTGTTTGGTTAATTTTTATTATATTTAACCTTTCCTGTGGCTTGTTTTATTGCATCACTATGCCTGAATGTTTTCTGTAAATATAACAAATATTGGCATATACTCTATGTACGACCATGATATAGGCCTAATACTGAATATAAATAGGTAAAGAATGCAGCACTTCCATGAAGTAAGTTTTCAAAATAATTTTTTCCTGAAACCATTCCCTTGTTTCAAGAGAATTTCGTTGTGTAGTCAAGGTTTCAATGGATTGGATGTTTTATGGAGATCTCCCATCACACTAACTGCAAAGAAGGAGTCTAAAACGTAACTCGTCTTTTGAGTGGCATGTTGCACAGCTGTTATTGTATTGTAATAGTATTTATATAGCGCTTACTACCCCTGATGAGGCGTTAAAGCACTTTTTGGTGAGAAGCATGCTGCTATGAAATCCAAAATTAATTAGTGGTGGATTAGTCTACAGTATTAGTATTATTATGAGTTAGTTTGAGCAGAGGATATGTGAGTTTGTTAGTTGGATTGGCTAGAGTAATGGAGGGATAGAGGAGGAAAGAATCCAGAAGTGATAATCGGGAGTTTATAATAATTTGATGAGGTTTGGGATGAGTAAATGAGAGATGGAGGAGGGAAGAGTCTGTGGAAAGGGTTAGGGAGATCACAGTAGCGGGAGAGGTTTGGATGAGTCAAAGGTGAGATAAATGTAGGGTTGTTTGGGAGATCATGGTAGTAAACTGAGGCTTAGGGTGAGCTAAATGTGGTAGAAGAGGGAAAAGCTTAGGCAAAGTTATTTTGGAGATGAAAGTAGTTGAATGTGTTTGGGATGAGTCACAGTGGGGATGGAGGATAGATTGATAGAGACATAGAGTGATGGGGAGACAGAGTAAAGCTTACAAGAGAGTCATGTTTTGTATATATTTATGATTTTATTATATATATATATATATATATATATATATATATATATATGTATTTTAATTACTATTTTTATTTTTATTTTTTATTTTGTTTATTTGTTATTAATATATTTGTACATATTGTAACTTTAATTTAATTATTTATAATGTGAATTTTATTTATAGATTTTATTTGTATGTAATTTTTCTCTAGTACAGTAGGACTAGATTAATAAATAGATAAGTAAATACATAGTAAGGGAATATATGTGCAATTAATATAATAATGGGTATAATAATATGAGAAGAAAAGTAGTATTAAATAAACACAGATTTTCAAGATTGGTCACCTTTGAAATTAATTAATAAATGTACTTTCCTAACATTGATTTATCTTTCCTCAATTTTTGAATAGTGAAAAGCCTATGATAATAAAACATTTGATCAGTGTGATTTAAAAATTAAAGCAGGGATACATAAGTATCTAATATAACAACTATACACACATCTATATATCTATATATATATATATATATATATACATATATATATATATGCACACACACATACACACACACATATATAGATATATTTAACCGTGAGTAAAGTACAAATTACTTACCTTTGGGAACAATATATCTGGTAGAGACATAGGCCCTCATTACGACATTGGCGGTAAATGCCGCTTACCGCCGTGCAGAAGACTGCCAACACACCGCCGCGGCCACGGAATTCCGCTACAGCTATTACGACCCACAGCTCAGAATCTGCCAAAATCTAGACACCCACACAAGTCCGACACACCAAAGGTCAGTGATAAACTGGCGATAACAAAACCTCCACCGTCACACCAACAGGAATACGCCCACACTATAACGACCCACGAATCCACGCGGCGGTCTTTCAACCGCGGTATTCCATTGGCGGTACACACCACCGCGCTCAAAATACACACACATTTACAAAACACAACCACATTTGACAAATCAAAATACACACACCTGATACACATACACACACCACTCCCACACACCCAATCCAATATAAAACACCCACTCACATCACCCACAAACCCTTACAACGAACAATTTGGAAGAAGCAGAGAGACAGCAAAGCAAAGACCACACCAGCATACAGAGGCACACAACACCATCACTCATACACATCCACGCACAAAACACCACACACCCCTAAACATCACCCCACACATCAAAATACACACCACCTCACACATCTCCCACACCACCCCATGGCACCGCAAAGACACCCCAGGTTCTCTGAGGAGGAGCTCAGGTCATGGAGGAGGAAATCATCCGGGTAGAGCCACAGCTATTCGGATCACAGGTGAAGCACACCTCCATAGCTAGGAAGATGGAGCTATGGTGCAGAATCGTGGACAGGGTCAACGGAGTGGGACAGCACCCAAGAACACGGGATGACGTCGGGAAGAGATGGAACGACCTACGGGGGAAGGTGCATTCCGTGGTCTCAAGACACCAGATTGTGGTTCAGAGGACTGGCAGCGGACCCCCACCTTCTCCCCCACAACTAACAACATGGGAGGAGCATGTCTTGGCTATACTGCATCCTGAGGGCCTCGCAGGAGTAGCTGGGGGAATGGACTCTGGTAAGTCAAATCTTTCACTACTTCATCCCTCACCCTACCTGCATGCTAGCACATACCCCTACCCTCGCCCTCACCCCCATCACTCCAACTCATACATATGTCCCACTATCACAAACCACACATCCCAACACCAAGCCCTGCATGCAACAACAAAGCATGGACACCCATAACCAATGCATGTCCACTATAGATATCCACACTGACCCCTAAACAATCATCACACAAGGTCCTACACAAGAATGTAAGCACTGGGATACAGGGTCACCCACCCATTGCACACCATGGCATACACAGGTACAATTATCATGCCTTTACACCCCTGCAGGACCCCTACCCAACGTCACCGGACAGGGGGTTCCAGACATGTCCACTCCCCCCACAGAAGAGGCCCACAGTGATGACAGCAGCTCTGTCCAACTGGATCTAGATGACCAGCCCGGCCTATCTGGGACCTCGGGACAGTCGGTTCCCCTGACACAGTCACAGGCCACCACAGAGCCTCCCCCCTCAGGAAACACCAGCACACTCCCACCCAGCGGGCCCATACCTCTGTCCCCAGGACACGTCAAGCAGCAGTGTGTCCACCACTACAGGGAACCCATGCTAACCCACTACCCCAAGCACATCAGGGACCTGGGGGCAGTGGGCACACGGTTCAGGGGACAGAGGCCCAGGAAAACCGGGGAACCTCGAGGTCTGCTGTGCGACAGGGGGAGGACAGGCCCAGGGAACCCACTCTCCACAAGGCCCTCTCCAATATCATGGGAGCGTACCATCATTTCCAGGAGATGATGGCAACGGTACTGGCAAAGTTTCAGGAGACCCAGCGGCTGCAGGAAGACCAGTATTTCGGGTTCAGGGAGGAACTCAAGTCCATCAACACCATCCTGGGCACCATTGTAGGGGTGCTGCAGGACCTCCTGAACACCAGGAGGGACCCTGTGGCACAACAAGGGGCCCCTGACGCTAGACTGGACGATGAACTGCCCACCACCTCCGCCAGCGCTAGTGGACAGGAGGCACCTCCACAGGACCACGACACCAGCACCCCACCCCCTGCAGATGGAGAACCACCCCGCAAGCGGTCCCTAAGATCCAGGACAAAGACAGAGAACAATGCCAAGACCCCAGCCAAGAAATGAGACCACCCTGAATGTCATCCTTCTGTCCCACTTTGTCACGCTGTCCATCCTTAAACTGCCCTAGCTCCACTTCCTATGCCCCTTAGGACAATGCACCTGTGAGACAAATAGACTGGACTCTGCCATGGACATTCCTCCACCATCACCCCTGACCATTTTACAACCCCCTCCACTATTTAGCACTTAAATAAACACCCTTGAATCAGAAAACAATCTGGAGTCTATCTGTGCTTTCACAAATGTGTATTTGCAATAACTGAGGGAAATAGCAATGTCCATTCTATTGTCAACATACCTATGTCACCCAGCTCTAGTCCATGAGGTAACATAGCATAGGTCACACAGTGGGACCCACATCTGTGAAATCGAAAGGGAAAGTGACAAATAAGGGTCCATACACTGCATGAAAGTGACAGACAGATGATAGGTCGAACAATTTTATCAGATGTAGGAGGCAGTGATGTCTTCTTACCTGTGTCTCACTGTAAGTATTGCTGGATCACGGTGTTTCTGTTGTCTGTGTCCTCTTCTTCTGCCTCCTCTTCTTCACTGTCCACAGGCTCCACAGCTGCCACAAGACCTCCTTCTGGACCATCCTCCTGCAGAAAAGGCACCTGTCGTCGCAAAGCCAAGTTGTGCAGCATACAGCAGGCCACGATGATCTGGCACACCTTCTTTGGTGAGTAGTATAGGGAGCCACCTGTCATATGGAGGCACTGGAACCTGGCCTTCAGGAGGCTGAAGGTCCTCTCTTTAACCCTCCTAGTTCGCCCATGTGCCTCATTGTAGCGTTCCTCTGCCCTTGTCCTGGGATTCCTCACTGGGGTCAGTAGCCATGACAGGTTGGGGTAGCCAGAGTCACCTGCAAATGTCAAGGGACAACTGTTAGACACACACTGACCCTTAGGGACAACCCCAGACCCAGACAACTATTCACACTGTATAGGGTCCTTGTCCTCACCTAATAGCCACACACGGTGCCTCTGGAGTTGCCCCATCACATAAGGGATGCTGCTATTCCTCAGAATGTAAGCGTCATGCACTGAGCCAGGAAACTTGGCGTTCACATGGGAGATGTGCTTGTCTTCCAAACACACCAACAGCACATTCATCGAATGGTAGCTCTTCTGGTTTCTGTACACCTGCTCACTCCTGTGTGGGGGTACCAAGGCCACATGTGTCCCATCAATGGCACATATGATGTTGGGGGTATGTCCCAGGGCATAGAAGTCACCTTTCACTGTAGGCAAATCCTCCACCTGAGGGAACACGATGTAGCTTCGCATGTGTTTCAGCCGATCAGACAACACTCTGGACAACACGTTTGAGAACATAGGCTGGGACATACCTGATGCTATGGCCACTGTAGTTTGAAAAGACCCACTTGCCAGGGAATGGAGTACTGACAGGACCTGAACTAGAGGGGGGAATTCCTGTGGGATGGCGGATAGCTGACATCAGGTCTGGCTCCAACTGGGCACACAGTTCATGGATTGTGGCACGATCAAGTCTGTAGTTGACAATTACATGTCGCTCTTCCATTGTCGACAGGTCTATCAACGATCTGTACACCGGAGGATGACGCCATCTCTTCACCTGCACCAGCGGATGTGCTCTATGGATGAGAACAGCGAACAGAGGGTCAGCCAACGCTGAGGTACTAAAAAAACAACTTTATTGCACACATATGTCAATCTGCTATGTGCCTGTCTTAGTGTGTATGCAAGGCCTAGATATGTGTGACGCATTTAAAATTAATGCCATGTAGCCCCCTGAAATGGCGGCTGCCTGACCTGTAATGTGGGACAAGGGGATATAAGGTAACTACGCTGGCGTTGTACACCGTCGCGGTAGGCGGTCGAAGACCGCGGTGCAATCCTGCATTGGTTAACATTGGACCCTGTGGGTCCCAGAAGCCAATGACGATGTACGCCGGCGGTGATGGTACGCACCGCCACGGACGGGACCGCCATTTTCTATCTGTTCACTCACTTGATACCTGATCTTCAACAGGAGAGGACCTACACTGCAAGTGCTGCTGTGACCGCAGTCTGGAAGCGACGATAGCTCATGTTTCTGGGGAAAGGGCCCCTGCCTTCACATCGGAGGAGTTGGACAAACTAGTGGATGGGGTCCTCCCCCAGTACACGCTACTCTACGGTCCTCCAGACAAACAGGTGAGTACACTGTGAGCATGCTATATGGGCAATGCCTGTTTGGAGTGGTGTGGATGGGAGATGGGGGGGGATGAGGCGTGCATGATCCGAGGGTGAGTGTATGTGTGTCAGGGCAAGGGTGGGAATGTGGGCCAATGACAGTGATGGTCCGGACAGTTAATGTTATACCTTTTCCCCTGTACTATTCCACTAGGTCAGCACCCACCAGAAGAAGGATATTTGGTGTTCCAAGGACGTCCGGGCCCTGGGGGTCCACCACAGACAGAGCACCCACTGCCGTAAAAGATGGGAGGACATTCGCCGCTGGAGCAAGAAGATGGCAGAGGCCCAGCTGGGGATGGCGTCACAACGTGGGAGGGGTGCCCATCGCACCATGACCCCCCTGATGTTGCGGATCCTGGCGGTGGTGTGTCCGGAGTTGGATAGCCGCTTGAGGGCATCACAGCAGCCACAAGGGGGTGAGTACAGTCACATCCATCTGACTCTGCACGCATTGGAGGTGTCTGAGTGGGGGAGGTAGGCTGTGGGTTCCCCTAGGCTAGGGCGAGGCTTGTAGGCAAGGACCCTTTGTGAGGCAGGCTAAGTGGCACCCCAACCCCACCAGTAGTAAGAGCCATCTACACCTAGTCAGGCTCCTGTGACTTCCATGTGTGCAGCACTGGGGCATAGGCCATGTACCCCATGTCCCTGTCAGGAATTAGGGAACTCTAAGTGCATGGCGTAGTGCATGTACTGAACATGTCTTTCTACTCCCCCCCCTTTTTGTGGTCTCCCTGTTCTTGTGTGCATTAGCATCATCAGGCGGAGGAGCTGTGCCACCGGAGCAGGAGGGAGCTGCATCCCACATGGCCCTGGAGGGCGAGACTATGGAGTCAGAATTCACCAGTGGGACGGAGGGCGAGGGGAGCTCCACTGCGGGTACTGGAGCAGAGACCAGCAACACCGACTCCTCCTCTGATGGGAGCTCCCTTGCGGTGGCGGGCCCTTTTGTGCCGCCAGTGTCTACAGGTACAGCCGCCACCACCCCTGCCAGCACCGCCATCCCAGCAGCCCCTCAGCATGTGCCTCGTGGCCGCTCACCCAGGAGGGAGGGCATCTCCTTCGTCCCAGGCACCTCAGGCCCTGCCCCAGTCAGCCCTGCTGCCCTCAGTGAGGAGGCCACTGACCTCCTGAGATCCCTCACTGTTGGGCAGTCTACCATTTTGAATGCCATCCAGGGTGTAGAGAGGCAGTTGCAACAGACCAATGCATACCTGGAGGGCATTCATTCTGGCCAGGCAGCCCAACAGAGATTATTTCAGACTCTGGCCTCAGCACTGATGGCAGCCATTGTCCCTGTGTCCAAACTCCCCCCTCCAACTTCCTCCACCCAGACCCAATCCCCTGTACCTCACCCTATCCCAAGCACACCATCAGTCCAGCATGAACACACATCAACACACAAGGGTAGCTCTGGCAAACATAAGCACCACACATCCCACAGGCACTCACACAAGCATCATAGACATGCACACATACCAACATCCACTGCCTCCACTGTGTCCCCCTCCTCCACGTCTATCTCCCTCCTCTATGTCACGTCACCACTCACACCTGCATGCACTACATCCTCAGCCACTACTTCCATCACCAGCACGCCCATCACCACCCACCGCTCACGTGCAATCACCACCCCCACTATCATTCACACATCCACTGTGTCCTCTACCAGTGTGTCTGTGAGCCCTCCTCCTAAAGTACACAAACGCAGCCACACACCCACGCAACAGCCATCCACCTCATGACAACCTACAGCCTATGCACCTTCACCCAAAGCCAGCAAACGAACACCTCCTACAACCACTACCTCTTCCTCCACCCATAAACCCTCTCCATTTACCCGTCCCAGTGTGTCTAAAAAACTTTTCCTGTCAAACCTTGACCTCTTCCCTTCACCTCCCCCACCCCTTCCGTCCCCTAGGGCCTGCCTTTCCAGGTCCCAACCCGGCACCTCAGCCACCACATCACCGGGCACAGTGGTGCCAGCAGTCACCGGATTCTGGAGTGCGCCAAGCAGCAGGGCTGCCAGTGTCCCAAGGAGCGAGGCCAAGGACATTCCCCCACCTCCAAAACAGAAGTTGCCCACATCCCAGAGGGAGAAAGCCAAAACACCTGCCACCAAGGGCTCAGCCAAGACAGCAGTTGGGAGTGGCAAGACAACTGTGCCACCATCCAAGGTGGAGAAGGGTCTGAAAAAGAAAGGCAAGTCAGAGTTGCTGCCAACCTGCACGGCAGACAAGACCGGCACCGCCACAGGCACCGCCACATGCACCGCCGCCATGGGCACCGCCGCCAGCACCCAAGATACTGAGCCCTTCACCAGCACTGCCGCTCATGTCACCGCCACCAGCACCAAGGTCAGTGAGCCACCCACCAGCACCGCCGCTCATGACACCGCCGCCAGCACTGAGGTCAGTGAGCCACACACCAGCACCGCAGCTCATGACACCGCCGCCAGCACCGAGGTCAGTAAGCCACCCACCAGCACCGCCACTCATGACAACGCCGCCAGTACCAAGGTCAGTGAGCCCCCCACCAGCACCGCCGCTCATGACACCGCAGCCAGCACCGAGGTCAGTGAGCCCCCCACCAGCACCGGTGCCCAATGACCGCCGTAAGCACCGCAGCTACTGAGGCCACCGCCAGCGGCCAAGCCACATCCTGAGCCAGTGGCACCACCGCAGACATGGCTGCCATCCCCAGTGGTCATTCGTACGAGTCCGGTGGTCAGTTCCATGGGCCTGGGCAGCTTCCATGTTGCCCCACCGTCAGTGTAGTATCACATCCTCTACCTCAGTTCTTGGCAGGATGAAGCACTCTGGGCACAAAGCCCCCTCCAGAACCAGTGGAGATTCACATCCACTACCTCAGTCCTTGGCAGGATGAAGCACTCTGGGCACAAAGCCCCATCCAGAACCAGTGGAGAAAGGCATCCACTACCTCAGTCCTTGGCAGGATGAAGCACTCTGGGCACAAAGCCCCTTCCAGCAGAACCACTGGAGATTGACATCCACTACCTCAGTCCTTGGCAGGATGAAGCACTCTGGGCACAAAGCCCCCTCCAGAACCAGTGGAGAAAGGCACCAACTACCTCAGTCCTTGGCAGGATGAAGCACTCTGGGCACAAAGCCCCCTCCAGAACCAATGGAGAAAGGCATCCACTACCTCAGTCCTTGGCAGGGTGAAGCACTCTGGCCACAAAGCCCCCTCCAGAACCAGTGGAGAAAGGCATCCACTACCTCAGTCCTTGGCAGGATGAAGCACTCTGGGCACAAAGCCCCTTCCAGCAGAACCACTGGAGATTGACATCCACTACCTCAGGAGCTGGGTAGCTTGCATGTTGCACCACCGTCAGTGGAGTGTCACATCCACTACCTCAGTCCTTGGCAGGATGAAGCACTCTGGGCACAAAGCCCCCTCCAGAACCAGTGGAGATTCACATCCACTACCTCAGTCCTTGGCAGGATGAAGCACTCTGGGCACAAAGCCCCATCCAGAACCAGTGGAGAAAGGCATCCACTACCTCAGTCCTTGGCAGGATGAAGCACTCTGGGCACAAAGCCCCTTCCAGCAGAACCACTGGAGATTGACATCCACTACCTCAGTCCTTGGCAGGATGAAGCACTCTGGGCACAAAGCCCCCTCCAGAACCAGTGGAGAAAGGCACCCACTACCTCAGTCCTTGGCAGGATGAAGCACTCTGGGCACAAAGCCCCCTCCAGAACCAATGGAGAAAGGCATCCACTACCTCAGTCCTTGGCAGGGTGAAGCACTCTGGCCACAAAGCCCCCTCCAGAACCAGTGGAGAAAGGCATCCACTACCTCAGTCCTTGGCAGGATGAAGCACTCTGGGCACAAAGCCCCATCCAGAACCAGTGGAGACTGCTATCCACTTGAGAAACTGTGGCTTTGCACTCCCCAGGATGCAGCAGTCGGCACACCACCCACTGGAGAGACTTGAGAGACTGTGGCTTTGCACTCCCCAGGATAATGCAGTGGGCAAACCACCCACTGGAGAGACTTGAAAGACTGTGGCTTTGCACTCCCCAGGATGTAGCAGTGGGCAAACCACCCACTTGAGAGACTTGTGAGACTGTGGCTTTGCACTCCCCAGGATAATGCAGTGGGCAAACCACCCACTGGAGAGACTTGAGAGACTGTGGGGGTCATTCTGACCCTGGCGGTCCGAGCCTGCCAGGGCAAAAAAGACTAAAGCACCGCCAACAGGCTGGCGGTGCTTTTTTCTGTATTCTGACCACGGCGGTATAGCCGCGGTCGCACCGCCGGGGCTGGCGGTTTACCGCCGTTTATGCCCCGGCAGTGATATTCCGCCAGGGCAGCGCTGCAAACAGCGCTGCCCTGGGGATTATGACCCCCTTACCGCCAGCTTGTTTCTGGCGGTTTTCACCGCCAGGAAGAGGCTGGCGGTAAGGGGTTTCCAGGGGCCCCCTAACAGGGCCCCGGCCAGCTTTTCACTGTCTGCATAGCAGATAGTGAAAAGCACGACGGGTGCAACTGCACCCGTCGCACGGCCGCAACACCGCCGGCTCCATTAGGAGCCGGCTCCTGTGTTGTGGTCTCATTCCCGCCGGCCCAGTGGGAATTTCAGAATGGGGGCCGCGGGAGTGCGGCCGCATTGGTCGGAATGACCCCCTGTGTCTTTGCACTCCCCAGGATACATCAATGGGCTTGGAGCCCCCTCATGGAGCTGGCGTCGTGCACTCATCCGGCTGAGGTGCCCCCTTCCCTTCCCCCTGAGGTGCCTGGTTTTTTTCCATCTCATGCCCCTGCAGTGTTCTCTCCATTTCGAGCGGGTATCTTGTGTGGGCCTCGCCCATGCATTTTGGGCCCTGTGGTCCACAGACTATATTGGTGCAGTACCTTGACTTGAATTCTTGGTGTACATATTTGTTTATTGTGTATAGAAAATGTTCATGAATGGATTTTACATGATTACAATCGTTCAACTCATTTCCTTTTGTCATTGCATTCTGCCTGGGGGGTGTTGGGGGGTGTAATTGGTGTGTGTGTTGTAGTGGGTGAGGGTGGGGGTGTTGCGTGTTGCATGTGTGTGTCACTTTCTTTTCCCTCCCCCCTCCCCTGTGTTGTAGGTGCAGTACTCACTGTGCTCGTCGCCGCCGTCGGTCGTGGTCCTGGTAGAGGAGCAGGAAGACAATCGCAGAGAGTATTTGGAGTTCAGGCTCCATGGCGTCCTGGTTCCATGTGGGTTGTGTAGACAACCCCTTCCAAGTCCTGTTTCCGCCGTGTTTTTGTTCGCGTTGAATCCGACCCGGAAAGGTGGCGGATTGGCCTCTCATAATAGTGTGGGTGGTACATTGTCTTCCGCCTGACTGTTGGCGGTGACCGCCATGCTGTCTGTCTGTCCCGCCGTGGCGGTCGGAGTGTTAAAGTGTCTGTCTATGTTGGCGGTTTCCGCCGTGGTTGTAATCCCTTTTTTTTTCCACCAGCCTGTTGGCGGTGTTACCGCCGCTTTAACACCGCCCGCCAGGGTTGTAATGAGGGCCATATTCTAGTTGCAGATTCGTTACCTTTGCCTTTCCCAGGCATCAGACTGGATCTGGAGATTTTTCTTCGAGCAGCACCTCGGCGCGCCACCAGGTGGTGTTGGTCAACTCCAAGGGCGTAGTTGGCGTTGTGTTCGCCATGATGACATTGCGGTCGTAGATAGGCAACAACCCAGCGCAATGACATCAGTTTCTTTTCATGACTTTCCACGCCAGTAGCACGGAACCATGAAGAACACTGAGAGTGGTACGCCAAAATTAGGGCCCTTAAGGGGAAGTTCCTGTCCCTAGAAATAGTTTGCAGTGCGGGGAGGATGGGCGGGTCATTAAAGAATCTGCAACTAGAATATATCTCTACCAGATATATAGTTACCGAAGGTAAGTAACCTGTACATCTGAGAGAGACTTCTAGTTGCTGATTCCTTACCTTTAAATAGATACCCGAACAATTCCATCCCCGGTGGTGGGGTGTGAACCAAGATCACATCAAGAAGTCCTTCAGGACCGACTGGCCAAAGTAGCCGTCCCTTCGGAACTGATTGTCCAGGCAGTAGTGTTTGGTAAAAGTGTGCAGAGAAGCCCACTTTGCTGCCTAACAGATGTCCAGGACTGTGGTAGCAGGAGTAGCTCTGGTGGAGTGAGCGCGCAAACCTTTGGGAGGTTACTTTTTAGCCAGAGCGTAGCACATTTTCATGCATAAGAGTACCCATCGTGAAATGGTCCTCTTCTGCACTGCCTTCCCCTTCTTTGCACCCACATATCCCACAAAGAGTTGATCATCCACCCGGAAATCTTTGGTACGATCAAGATAGAACGCCTGTGCTCTTTTTGGGTCCAGACGGTGGAGTCTCTCCTCTTCATGAGAGGGATGTGGGGGTGCATAAAAGGTAGGCAAGGTGATGGACTGTCCGAAATGGAAGGGTGTCACTACCTTAGTAGAAAAGAAGCCCTTGTGCGAAGCACCACTTTGTCAGGATGTATGGACAGAAAAGGTGGCATAGATGACAGAGCCTGGAAATCACGTACTCTGCGGGCAGAAGTAATGGCAACTAAAAAGACAGTCTTGATAGTTAAGAGCCGTAAAGGACAGTTGTGAAGCGGTTCAAACGGGGTAAACATAAAGTACGTTAAGACCAGGTTAAGATCCCATTGGGGCATAATGAATGGGATAGAAGGAAAGAGATATGTGAGGCCTTTAAGAAACCACCCAACTATAGGAGATTTGAATAAGGAAGGCTGATCTGGTAACCTCAAGAAAGCAGAGATAGCAGAGAGATATCCCTTAAGAGTGCCCAAGGTGGCACCCTGCCGGGCGAGAGAAAGAATAAAGAGAAGGACTTGAGAAAGAGGAGCAGATGGAGTATCGACAGATTTGTTGATGCACCATGCCACAAATTTTTTCCAACAACAGGCGTATACAGTTTTGGTTGAGGGACGTCTGGCTGCCAAGATAACGTCACAGACTTTGGGTGGAAAGTCAAAAGAAGTCAACTGTCGCTGCTCAATCTCCATGAATGAAGCTGAGTAGTTGCTCCCCTACTGCTGAGACAGAAGATCCTCCCGAAGGGGCAGTCTGATCAGAGGAACTATTGCCATGTTCAAGAGCTCGGGATACCAGATTCTTCATCCCCAGTCTGGTGCCACCAGTATTACTTGGGCCCGGTCTTGCCTGATCTTCTTCAGAACTCTGGCCAGAAGTGGTATAGGTGGAAAGGCAAACAGGAGGCCTGAATTCCACTCGCAACGCAAAGCATCGCCGAGCGAGTGCCGCCTTGGAAACTCCAACGCGCAAAACAGCTGACATTGCACGTTCTCTACGGAGGTGAACAAGTCTAACTAAGGTTCTCCCCACTGCAGGAAGAGACCTTGCGCCACCTCTGGATGGGGATGTCATTCATGATCGACCTCGCATCGTTGGCTGAGTTCATCTGCTCTGGCATTCAAGTAGCCTGCCAGGTGTTGAACCACCAGGGAAATGCCCTGATGTTGCAGCCAGCTCCAGAGACGAAGGGCCTCTTGACAAAGGGTCCACAACCCCACTCCGCCTTGTTTGTTGCAATACCACATGACGGTTGTGTTGTCTGTGAACACCTGCACTGCTTTCCCCTTGAGAGAGGGAAGGAATGCTTTTAATGCTAGTTGAATCGCTCGGAGCTCCAGATGATTGATATGGAGCCCGGTTTCCGCCAGAGACCAGATGCCTCTGATCTCCACCTCTCCCATGTGGCCACCCCATCCCAGGAGTGACGCATCTGTCACGACTGTAAGATCTGTTTGGGGAAAGGCCCTTGACCCAATCCTGATTTGTTAACCACCACTGCAATTCCTTCCGAGATCTGGACCTTGTCGGAGAGATTCCCCTGCTGCTGCGCCCACTGGAACATCAGGTCCTACTGCAGAGCCCGCATATGCTATCGGACATTTTGAACCAGCAGGATGCAGGAGGCCATGAGGCCCAGCAGTCTCAGAGACATTCTCACCAAAATCCAGGACAGAGGCTGAAACATCGGTATCATAGCCTGAGTATCCTGGACTCGCTTTTCGGGAGGATGTGCCCGAAACTGCACTGAATCCAGAACAGGTCCTATGAAAGGGAGCATCTGAGAAGGAGTCAGGTGTGACTTTGGCACATTGATAGTGAACCCCAGCAAATACAAAAAGTTCACCGTACTCTGGAGGTGGGAGACAACTGTCTGGTGCAAGTTTGCCTTCAACAGCCAATCGTCGAGGCAGGGGAAGACTGGGGCCCCTAACCTGCACAGATGAGCTGCCACCACTACCATCACTTTCGTGAACACTCGAGGGGCACTGGTAAGGCCAAAGGGAAGCACGTTAAACTGAAAGTGCTCGGGACCTACCACGAATCGAAGGTAACGTCTGTGGGCTGGCAAGACGGGAATATGGAAGTATGCATCTTGCAAGTCCAACACCACCATCCAGTCTCGGGATCCAGGGCAGATAGGACCTGAGCCAATGTCAACATTTTGAACTTCTCCTTTTTGAGGAAGGGATTGAGGGACAAAAGATCTAATATAGGCCGAAGACCTTTGTCCTTCTTTGGAACAAGAAAGTAGCGGGAATAGCAACCACAACCTACTTCTATCAACAGAACCCTCTCTAAAGCTCCTCTGGCCAAAAGGGCTTGGACTTCCTGGCAGAGAAGCGCCTTATGATCCTCCGATATCCGATTGTATGAAGGTGGCATGGCAGGAGGAGATGTCTCGAAGGGGAGGGAGTAGCCCTTTTTGACAATTTGGAGGACCCACTTGTCCAAGGTAATGGATTGCCATTAGGGCAGGTGATGTCAAATCCTGCCACCCACTGGCTCCGGATGTACCTGCAGGACCAAGGGACCGGGCCGTGGCTCAGGAATCCTTAAATTGCTTGAGCACCAAGTTCGCCTTGTCTCCGAGGAGAAGTGTGCCATCAAAGGGCATGTCCATCAAGGATTGCTGCACATCCCCTGAAAAGCCAGATGTTCTCAGCCAGGCGTGGCGTCTCAATGCCACTGTCGATGCAACCGATCTGCCCAGAGAGTCGGTTGTATCCAGTCCACAATGAATCATGAACTTCTCTGCATCCCTCCCATCTGTTACGGCTTGGGAAAGGATAGTCCGGGCCTCCTCCGGAACTGCAGGCAGCACTTGCATGACCGTATCCCAGAATGTTTGGGAATAGCAGCCCAAAAGGCATGTGGTGTACACAGACCGCATCGCTAGACTTTTGGATGAAAACAACGTCTTCCCCAAATTATCCAGTCTTTTTGATTCCCTATCCGGCAGTGCGGCAGGGGATGCAGCAGATGAAGAAGAAGCCTGGATGACAAGGCTCTCAGGAGTGGGGTAGTGGGTGAGGAATTTCAGGTCTGACGGCACAGGCCGATGGCGGCCGGCGATTGTCCAATTCACAGGAGCCCCTGTGCTGGGTCTGTACCAAGTACCCAAAAGGAAGTCTGTCAGTGCTTCATTAAAGGGAAGAAGGTGCTCGGAAGAGAAAGACATCGTCTGAAGCACGTTCGGTTAGGATATTAGGCTAACCTCCACAGAAGGTAGCTCGAGGTCCAGGACCTCAGCCGCCCTTCTCACCACCATGGAATAAGAAGCACCCTCCTCTATAGCCACGCTAGGAGGAGAGAGCATACCAGTGTCAGGGGAGGTGTCTAGAACACTGCCATCACCCAAATCCAGCACCCAGTCCATTTGGGGGTCAAGCTGGTATTCTAAAGGGTCCAGAGTCCCCTCCATACTCTCCCCGTACCCATACCCACAAGAATAAGGGTCTGGATCAACCCGGGTCCCAGGAGAGACCACAGAGAATGGAATCGGCGTCGAGCAACGTCGCAGGCTCCGGGTCGTCGGGTATGAGGATGGGATCGACGTTGATTGTGGGCGCAACCGACGTCGGGAGCAATGACATTTGACCCGATGCCAGTAAAGGTTGCCGTGGCATGACCGGCGTTGGGACGGATCCGCGATTGGATCTGGAGGGGCCCTCCGGAGCCATGGCTGAAGCCGATGACTTTGAAACCGAGGGAGCCCCAACCAAATCACCTGTGCCCAAAGGCGCTGAAGGTGGGTCGGACTGCCAAAAAATAAGGCGCATGGGCTCGTAAAATTATTTAAGTTGGGCAGAGGTGGCTCCAGCTCCCGAGAAGTAGGGGAAACGCGGAGCCGACCCAGATGAAGGCTACGTTGACGGAGGCCTAGAGCGTCGACGCTTTTCAGCGTCGCATCATCTGATCGACGGGGTGAAGTCGAAGAACGCTTGTCCTTCTTCGACTTCTTTTTGTGACCCGAATGTCCCGATGACTTGGAGGACGAGGAGTGGTGATGACTCCGTAGCCGGTCTGGAGACCTTCCTCTCGAACGAGACCATGAGCGCCGCGAGTCAAATGTCGGGCTGCCATGAGCTTTAGGGACCGCTCCCTCAAAGCTTTCGGGTTCATGGCCCGACACTCGGAGCACAACTTCGAGTTGTGATCGTGCTCCAGGCACCAAAGACACACAAGGTGTGGCTCTGTCACTGACATAGTTCGGTGACAGGAGTTGCAGAGCTTGAATCCGGTCTTGCGGGACATTCCTCGATGCATCCATGAACTCATCAAAAACTTCGACAAAAGTGTCGACGTACTCAAAAAATGACTGAGGTAGCTCTCTCTGGATCTGTGCGTAGGCTGGTGCAGAAAGAAAAAAACTGATGTCAGAGTGCCAGGTTAGCACCTATATACGACCGCAACTTCATCACGGTGAGCAGAATGCCAACAACGCCCACGGAGTTGACTGACGCCACCTGATGGAGCGCAGAGGTACTGCTTGAAGAAAAATCTCCGGATCCAGTCTGATGACTGGGAAATTCAAAGGTAAGGAATTTGCAACTAGAAGTCTCTTTCAGATTATACATTTGTTAAACGGGTTTAAAGAGTATGTGTATAATTTATTAGAATGACATAATAACAATATATATTTCCTAAAGAACTATACATATCTAGAATATACACATAATCAGATTATACATATTTGTCAACACAGGCATATGCAGTCCATTGCTGTTTGAATATGGTGGTTATGAAGGAAAGAGCCAACTCTTGAGTAGTTTTCTGAAAGCAAGACATTCATCTGTGAATCTTATATTTTAGGGTAATGAATTCCATAGTTTGGCTGCTTGGAGGGAAAAGGATGTACCACCTATTGTCTTTTTCTTGTATGGTGGTGTTCTAAGGCGGGGTTCCAATCTTGAGCAGAGGTTTCTTTGTTGAATGTATTTGGTTATTTTGTTTCTGATAAAAAAATGGTCCTGTTCCCTATATAGCTTTGTGGGTGATACAAAGCAGCTTGAAGGTCGATCTTCTGGCAACAGGTGACCAGTGTAGTGCCCTCCAGGTAGGGGAGATGTGGGCTTGTGGCTTTACATGTAATAGTAGCCTTGCAGCGGAGTTCTGAATATGGTGTAGTTTTTTCATAATAGATAGAAATGATCCATGGTAGAGGCCATTGGTATAACCCAGTTTGGATAGTGCAAGAGAGGTAGTAGCCTGTATCGTGTGTGGAAATCCAAGGTGAGGGAAGATGTATTGCAGAGTCTTCAAGGTGATGAAGCTTGATCATGCTAATTTGTCTACTTGGGCCAGGTGCACAGTGGGTCATCATTTTTCCAGTCACCACATGTGAGTATTTCCGTTTTGGAAGCATTCAGTTTGAGATGACTCCAAGTCATCCACTGATCAATGGCTCTGAGGCAACTGAAGATTTGTGAGTTTTCAATGTCTTTGGGGCATTCTAACTTAAATAATATTTGTGTGTCATCTGCAGAGTTGTAGCATGTGAGTTGAACATCATTGATCACATCTTGGAATGACATCATGTAGATGTTGAAAATCAAAGGTGAGATGATTGATCCATTGGGGACTCCTTTTGTGAGATAGGTTTTGGGCAAGAAGGGGGGAGAATAGATAATAGATGTAATCCAGTCGAGAGCGGTCCCTTCTGTACCTGCTTTGTGGAGTCTTTAAATTAGGGTGTCATGGTCAACAGTATCAAAAACAGCTGAGAGGTCCAAGAGAAGTAGTGTAGCAACTCCATTGCGATCGACTATATTTCTAATATCATCCCAGATTGCTATGAGTGCCGATTCAGTGCCTCTTCCTGTGAGGAATCCAGTTTGGTAGTCTCAAAGTATGGAATTGATTTCAATGAATTGTGACATCTGGGTGAAGGCTGCTCTTTCTATCAATTTGCCCAGGAAAGGTCCATTTGTGATTGGTCTGTAGTTGCTGAGGTCCTGTGGGAGTTGGTTTGTTTTCTTTAATAACGGATGTATGTATACCTTTTTCAGGTCTTCCGGAAAAGTTCCTGTAGTTAAAGAGTTATTGATGATTCTTCTTACAGGTGCGGCAGATGAAGTAGATAAAAGAGTGCTCTTGAAGAAGTGTGGTTGACAAGGGTCAGAAGGGCAACCGGAAGCCCTGCTTGCTTTGAGCAAATCATATATTCAACTTGTGATATTTGTTTGAAGGAGTGCAGAGGCTGGGTTGGTTTATTCTTGGAGGGGATTTTAGGAAAGTGGTTAGTGCTGATGGTTTTCTTCTGTTTTAAATAGTTATCTGGTGTCCCACCTTAATGCTCTCTGTTTAAGCCCCAATTTAATATAATACTTTATGTTTAACAAATGTTTGTCAGGGATTACCCACACTGGCTACTTTAGAAATGTTTTCCTTTATGCCGAACACATAATTCTCACATCGAGATTTGTGGATAGTGAAAGAGGGATTTCTGTACTGGCACAATGCTATTTACCAGCTATTACCTTGTCAATCTCCTTCCCCTATGCGATTGGGGTGGCAGCGGACCCAGGATGGGCTGCAGAACCCTCCCCCAACCACTGACGTCATTTAGGGGTCTCAAGGGCACTGCCTTTGCGACCCCTGGGCTGTCACTTTCGCTGCCCTTGGCCACCACTGGCATTTCGGGGAATTGCTGACCAATCCCCCAACCCGGGTGTTTTTTTAGGAGTAGTGGAGCAGTCATGATTGGTAAGCTGGGCAAAGGGAGAGGAGGAAGAAAATAAGTTACTTACCTGTAACTGTAATTCTCCAGTGTTGGAATCTTTCATGGATTCACATGCTTGAGTCATTCCCTGTCATCAAGATGGGACTCCCCGGTACCTTAAAAAGTAGTGTCAACATAGACATAAGTATACAGGCCTTTGGCCTTTTGGTTTAGTAACATGTCAGTCATTATTTTAAAAAGGACTAAACTTGAGAGTCCGCAATCAGACGTCACCACCCTGTAGCCCCCTACAGAGAGAAGCTCCAGTACCTCAGATTTTCAAAGAACTAGTGCTTATAAGTAGTACGATACTGAAAGAGGAAAATGTGAGCTTTCCAGGGGAGGGGGGAGGGTAGCATGCAAATCTATGAACAATTCCAATACTGAGGAGCTACAATTACAGGTAAGTAACTTCTTTTTTTACTCCAGTATTGGAACTTTCAAAGACTTACATGCTTGAATCAGAGTAGAAAGCAGTAATAAGAGCACATTGTTATGTAGGGTGTATGCATACTAATCAAGCCAATTACTCTAAAAGAATGCTCTAGTGCAAAATATACACTGAAGTCAGTACCTGAGCCACAAAACGTGGTTACCGACCTGAACATCGTCATATGAATGTAGTATATAGAAAATAACATATTATAACTCTAAACAATGGGCAACTAGCAAGGATGGTAGGAAAAAGAAAGGGTGTCTCACCTTTACTGAAAATGATACCTGAGCACTGCTTGGCTCACTCCAATGTTGCCCTTCGGGGTACAGTCCAGACATTAATGCTGTGCATAGGTGTGGGTAATCTTCCAGGTAGCTGCTCTGCAAATGTCCTAGAGAGGAACACCAGCAAACAGCGCTGTGGACGTTGATAAACTATTCTTGTGGAGTGGGCATGCGCCAAAGTTTGTAGTGGCTTTCTTGCCACTCGGTAACAATAGTTTATTGCAGCAGCTATCCAACTGGCTATGATTTGTTTGGAAAGGGGTTGACCTTTACATGGTGCGCTAAATGCCATAACTAGTTGGCTAGACTTGTGGAAAGACTTTGGGGGTTATCACAACTTTGGAGGAGGTGTTAATCCGTCCCAAAAGTGACGGTAAAGTGACGGATATACCACCAGCCGTATTACGAGTTCCATAGGATATAATGGACTAGTAATACGGCTGGTGGTATATCCGTCACTTTACTGTCACTTTTGGGACGGATTAACACCTCCTCCAAAGTTGTAATAACCCCCTTTGTTCTGTCCATGTAGAATTTGATGCATTGCTTTATATCCAAAGAGTGAAGAGACTTTTCGGATGGTGTTGAAGGGTTTGGGAAGAAAGTGTTTGAGAGAATCAGTTGATTAAGGTGGAAGTCCGAAGGGACCTTAAGAATAAACTTCAGATTTGTGCGAAGAATTACTTTGGGGGTCATTACAACATTGGCGGTAAAAGACGCTTACCGCCGTGCAGAAGACCGCCAATACACAGCCGCGGCTGCGGAATTCCGCCACAGCTATTATGACACACATCTCGGAAACCGCCAAAATTCAGACACCCACACAAGTCCGCCACACCAAAGGTCAGTGAAAAACTGGCGAAAACAAAACCTCCACCTCCACGCCAACAGAAACACGCCCATGCTATTAAGACCCACGAATCCATGCGGCGGTCTTTCAGCCGCGGTATTCCATTGGCGGTACACACCGCCGTGCTCAATATACACACACATCTCCAAAACACCGCCACATTTGACAAATCAAAATACACATACACACAACACTCCCACACACCCAATCCAATATAAAACACCCACCCACATCACCCACAAACCCTTACAATGAACAATTTGGAAGAAGCAGAGATACAGCAAAGCAAAGACCACACCAGCATACAGAGGCACACAACACCATCACTCATACACATCCACGCACAAAACACCACACACCCCTAAACATCGCCCCACATATCAAAATACACACCACCTCACACATCTCCCACACCACCCAATGGCACCGCAAAGACACCCCAGCTTCTCTGAGGAGGAGCTCAGGTCATGGTGGAGGAAATCATCCGGGTAGAGCCACTGCTATTCGGATCACAGGTGCAGCACACCTCCATAGCTAGGAAGATGGAGCTATGGCGCAGAATCGTGGACAGGGTCAACGCAGTGGGACAGCACCCAAGAACACGGGATGACATCAGGAAGAGATGGAACGACCTATAGGGGAAGGTGCATTCCGTGGTCTCAAGACACCAGATTGTGGTTCAGAGGACTGGCAGCGGACCCCCACCTTCTCCCCCACAACTAACAACATGGGAGGAGCAGGTCTTGGCTATACTGCATCCTGAGGGCCTCGCAGGAGTAGCTGGGGGAATGGACTCTGGTAAGTCAAATCTTTCACTACTTCATCCCTCACCCTACCTGCATGCTAGCACATACCCCCACCCTCACCCTCACCCCATCACTCCAACTCCTCACATATGAAACACCACTCCCACACACCCAACACTATATAAAACACACACCCAAATCACCCACAAACACCTACGACAAAAAATTAGTCACGAAGGCCAGAGAGACAGCACAGAATAGACAATCCCACCACACAGAGGCACACAACACCATCACCCACACAACATCCACGCACAAAACACCACACACCACTACACATCAACACTGACACCGCCCCACACATCACACACACCACCCCATGTCACGCTAAAGACACCCCCGGTTTTCCGAGGAGGAGCTCAGGGTCATGGTGGAGGAAATCCTACGGGTAGAGCCACATCTATTTGGCTCACAGGTGCAGCACACATCCATAGCCAGGAAGATGGAGCTGTGGCGCAGAATAGTCGACAGGGTCAACGCAGTGGGACAGCATCCAAGAAATCGGGACAACATCAGGAAGAGGTGGAACGACCTACGGGGGAAGGTGCATTCAGCGGTCTCCAGGCACAACATCGCGATTCAGCAGACTGGCGGCGGACCCCCACCTCCTCCCCCACAACTAACAACATGGGAGGAGCAAGTCTTGACCATCATGCATCCTGAGGGCCTCGGAGGAGTCGGTGGTGGAATGGACACTGGTAAGTCAAATCTTAACTATCAGATCCACCACCCTACCTGCATGCTATCACACACACACACCCTCACACCCTCCCCTATCACTCCAACTCCTCACTAATGTACTAAGAACACAAACCACACATCCCAACACCAAGCCCTGCATGACACAACTAGGCATGGACACCCATCACTAAAGCATGCTCACTGCACATACCCATAACACCCCCCCAACCATCATCACACAAGCCCCCACACAGGAATGCTTACACTGGGGTACACGGTCACCCACCCATTGCACACCATTACACACACACATGCAATAATCATGCTCTTATGCACCTGCAGGATCATGAAGGACCGTCACCACACCGGAGGGTCCAGACAACTCCACTCCACCCACAGAAGAGGCCCACAGAGACGATAGCAGCTCTGCCCTACTGGATCCTGATGACCAGCCCGGACCATTGTGGGCCTCGGGACAGTCGGTTCCCCTTGCACAGGCACAGCCCAACACTGACCTTCCACCCTCTGGTAACACCAGCACAGCACCCACCCAGCGGGCCCAAACCTCCGTACCCAGGACAGGTCAATCAGCGGTGTGTCCACCACTACAGGGAACCCAGGATAACCCACCACCCCAACAACAACAGGGACCTGGGGGCAGTGGTAGTGGGCACACGGTCCAGGGGACGGAGGCCCAGGAACACAGGGGAACCGGGCGGGCTGCTGTGCGACAGGGGGCGGACAGGCCAAGGGAACCCACTCTCCACGAGGCCCTCTCCTCCATCATGGGAGCATACCACCACTCCCAGGAGACGATGGCGACGGTCCTGGCCAAGTTTCAGGAGACCCAGCGCATGCAGGACGAACTGTATTTGGGGTTCAGGGAGGAGCTCAGGACCATCAGCTCTGCCTTGGGCACCATCGTAGGGGTGCTGAAGGACATACAGCAGACCTTGAGGGACACCGTGGCACTCCAAAGGGCCCCTGACACTAGCATGGATGATAAATTGCCAACCACCTCCGCCGGCGCTAGTGGACAGAAGGCACCGGCAAAGGACCACCACACCAGCACCCCACCCCCTGCAGACGGAGAACCACCCCGCATGCGGTCCCTGAGATCCAGGAACAGGACAGAGCAAGATGGCAAGACCCCCGCCAGGAAATGAGACCACCCTGATTGTCCTCCCATTGTCCCACTTTGTTACCCTGTCCATACTTAAACTGCCCCAGCTCCACTTCCTATGCCCATATGGGCAGTGCACCTGTGAGACTAATAGACTGGACTCACCATTTTACAACCCCCCTCCATTTTTGAGCACTTAAAAAAACACCCTTGAACCACGAAAAAATGTTGAGTCAGTCTATGATTTGGTAAAATGTATTATCAATGACAGTGTCAAAATGCGTTTCTAGTTGTAAAGGCAACATACCTATGTCACACATCACAAGTCCTTGAAGGATGCATGCAGATGACACACGTTGGTAACCACACCTGTGAAACCGTAATGGAAAGGTACAACTCAGTTACCAAATAATGCTATGAAATTACACACAGGATAGAGGAAGACGTGTGACAGTGAATGTAATTGTAAAAAAGAAAATGTTCTCACCTGTGTGTCACTGGAAATATTGCTGTATGACTGACTCCCTGTTGTCGTTGTCTTCTTCCTCAGCTTCCTCCTCATCACTGTCCACAGGCTCCAAAGGCTCCACAGCTGCCACAACACCGTCATCTGGACCATCCTCCTGCAGAAAAGGCACCTGGCATCGCAATGCAAGATTGTGAAGCATCGAGCAGGCGTTGATGATCTGGCACGCCTTCTTTGGTGAGTAGAATAGGGAACCACCTGTCATATGGAGGCACCTGAACCTGGCCTTCAGGAGGCCGAAGGTGCGTTCGATCACCCTCCTAGTCCGCCCATGGGCCTCATTGTAGCGTTCCTCTGCCCTGGTCCTGGGATTCCTCACTGGGGTCAATAGCCATGACAGGTTGGGGTAACCAGAATCCCCTAATAGCCACACACGGTGCCTCTGGAGTTGACCCATCATATCAGGGATGCTGCTATTTCGCAGGATGTAGGCGTCATGCACAGAGCCAGGGAACATAGCATTTACCTGGGAGATGTACTGGTCTGCCAAACATACCATCTGTACATTCATAGAATGATAACTCTTCCGGTTCCTGTACACCTGTTCACTCCTGTGGGGGAGAGACCAGAGCTACATGGGTCCCTTCAATAGCACCTATGACGTTGGGGATATGTCTAAGGGCATAGAAGTCACCTTTCACTGTAGCCAAATCTTCCACCTCAGGGAAAATGATGTATCTCCTTCTGTGTTTCAGCAGGGCAGACAACACTCTGGACAACACGTTGGAAAACATAGGCTGAGACATCCCTGATGCCATGGCCACTGTTGTCTGAAATGAACCACTTGCAAGGAAATGGAGCACTGACCGCACTTGCACGTCAGGGGGGATTCCAGTGGGATGGCGGATTGGTGACATCAGGTCTGGCTCCAACTGGGTACATAGGGGGTCATTCCTACTGCCGCCCGCCAAGCGGGAACCGCCACTTGGCCGCTCCGCGGTCAAAAGACCGCGGAGGCCATTCTGGCTTTCCTGCTGGGCCGGCGGGCGCCTGCCAAGGGAGCACCCACCGGCCCAGCGGGAAAGGCCCTGCAACCCAGAAGCCGGCTCCGAATGGAGCCGGCGGTGTTGCAGGGGTGCGACGGGTGCAGTTGCACCCGTCGCGATTTTCACTGTCTGCTAAGCAGACAGTGAAAATCATGCTGGGGCCCTGTTAGGGGGCCCCTGCACTGCCCATGCCAGTGGCATGGGCAGTGCAGGGGCCCCCAGGGGCCCCACGACACCCGTTCCTGCCATCCTGTTCCTGGCAGTAAAAACCGCCAGAAACAGGGTGGCGGGAAGGGGGTCGGAATCTCCATGGCATGGAGATTCAGCCCAGACAGGGGAAATCCGTCAGGAAACCGCCGGATCCCCTTTTCTGACCGCGGCTTTACCGCCGCGGTCAGAATGGGCAGGGAAGCACCGGCAGCCTGTTGGCGGTGCTTCCGTCATGTTAGCCCTGGCAGTCGCGGACCGCCAGGGTTAGAATGACCCCCATAGTTCCTGGATAGTGGCACGGTCAAACCTGTAGGTGCCGATTAAATGTCGCTCCTCCATTGTCAACAGGTCCACCAGCGGTCGGTACACCAGAGGATTCCGCCATCTTCTCAATTGTCCCAAATGACGGTGCCTAGGAAGGACAACAGCGACCACAGAGTCAACTTTTTTCCAGGTATGTACCCACAGTTACACAGAACACAACACCAAACACAAAACCCTTCCTGTATGTTTGTTGAGTGTAGGCCTAGCTATGTGTGACGCAGAAGTAAATGAAGCCATGTGGGTCCCTGAAATGGCGGCTGCCTGACCTCTAAACTGGGACAATGGGATTGTGAGGTAACTGCGCTGCCGTTGCACACCGTCGCGGTAGGCGGTCGTAGACCGTGGGGCAATGCTGCATTGGTTAACATTGGACCCTATGGGTCCCAGGAGCCAATGAACAAGTGCGCCGCCGGTGATGATACGCACCGCCGCGGACGTCACCGCCATTTTCTATCTGCTCAATCACTAGATACCTGATCTTCGACAGGAGAGGACCTACACTGCAAGTGCTGCTGTGACCTCGGTCTGGAAGCGACAATGGCTGCTGCGTCTGGGGAAAGGGCCCCTGCCTTCACTGCTCAGGAGTTGGAGAAACTAGTAGACGGGGTCCTCCCCCAGTACACACAACTCTACGGTCCTCCAGACCAACAGGTTAGTACACAGGTAGCACGTTGTATGGGCTAGGCCTGGGTGGAGAGGGCTGGTTGTAAGAGGGAAGGGGGCAGAGTTCAGGGAGCATTAATGCATGTGAATGAATGTGCCACATGGCTAGGGTAGGGAGGGGGGACACTCACATCAACGGTGCAGTTGGTAATGACTTCTCTTCTTCCCTTGTGCATGTCATGTAGGTCAGCGCCCACCAGAAGAAGGACATTTGGTGTGCCATCGCCAAGGACGTCCGGACCCTGGGGGTCCACCAGAGATGGGGCATGCACTGCCGGAAAAGATGGGAGGACATTCGCCGCTGGAGCAAGAAGACGGCGGAGGCTCAGCTGGGGATGGCCTCCCAACGTGGGAGGGGTGCCCGTCACACCATGACCCCCCTGATGTTCCGGATCCTGGCGGTGGCCTACCCTGAGTTGGATGGGCGCTTGAGGGCATCACAGCAGACACAAGGGGGTGAGTACAAACTCATTCTGCTGACTTTGCGCGCAGTTGAGGGGCTGGCTGAGGGAGGAGGGCTGTGCGTGTACCTAGGCCAGGCAGAAATACGTAGGCTAGGCCCCTCCGTAATGCAGGCCATGTGGCACTCCACCCCACCGCAGTAGAGTGACAAGTACAGGTATACATGCCCCTGTGGCATCCATGTGTGCAGATGTCCACCATAGCCATGTAGGCCAGATCCAAGAAATTGCATCTGTAGAGGCCAGGAGCACGGCGTAGTGCAGGGGGCTGCTGTGTCTGTATTGTCCGCCAACGGTAGCGGTATGCCATGCACTTAACCTGTCTTTCTTCTGTCGTCCCCCCCCCTTTTTCTGCTCTCCCTGTTCTTTTGTGCATCAGCATCATCAGGCGGAGGTACAGTGGCACCGGAGCACTAGGGAGCTGCATCCCACATGGCCATGGAGGGCCACACCACAGACTCAGAATGCACCGGTGGGAAGGAGGGCGAGGGGAGCTTCACGTTGGCCACCGGATCACCGACCAGTGACACGGACTCGTCCGCCAATGGGAGCTCTCTTGTGGTGGCGGCACCATCTGTGCCCCCCACTTCTACAGGTACAGCCGCCACCTCCCCTACCAGCACCGCCCTCCCAGCAGCCCCTCAACGTTCGCCCCGTGCCCGCTCACCCAGGAGGGTGGGCATCACCTTCGCCCCAGGCACCTCAGGCCCTGCCCCAGTCACCCCTGCTGCCCTCAGTGAGGAGGCCATTGACCTCCTCAGGTCACTCACTGTTGGGCAGTCTACCATTGTGAATGCCATCCAGGGTGTAGAAAGGGAGTTGCAACACAGTAATACATTCCTGGAGGGCATTCATTCTGGTCAGGCTGCCCTTCAGCGAACCCTGCAATCTCTGGCCTAAGCACTGATGGCAGCCATTGTCCCTGTGTCTAGCCTCCCCCCTCCAACTTCCTCCACCCAGACCCAATCCCCTGTACCCCAGCCCATCCCAAGCACACCATCAGACCAGCATGCACACACCTCAACACACAAAAGTAGCTCAGGCAAACATAGGCTCCACACATCCCACAGGCACTCACACAAGCATCACACACATACAGACACAGCAACATCCACTGCCTCCACTGTGTCCCCCTCCTCATCGTCTCCCTCCTCCCTCCCAGTGTCATCTGCACTCTCACCTGCATGCACTACATCTACAGGCACTAGGACTTGCTCCAGAACACCCAGCACCACACCCCGCTCACCTGCACTCACCACCCCCACTACCATTTACACGTCCCCTGTGCCCTCTCCCAGTGTGTCTGTGACGCCCCCTCCCAAAGTACTCAAACGCGGGCACCCACACACCCAACATCCATCCACCTCACGACAGCCTCCAGTACCTGCACCTGCACCCAAAACACCTAAAGTGACACCTCCTACAACCACATCCTCTTCCTCCACTCCCAGACCCCCTCCAGCTACCCATCCCAGTGTTCGTCAGAAACTGTCCCTCTGCAAAGTTGACCTTTTTGCCCCCACCCCCGCCCCTCTAATTCATCAGTCCCGTCGTAGCGCCTCAGCCAAAAAGCCTCCAGTGCCAGTGGTGCGTGTTCAAGGTGTGTGGAGTGCACCGGCCACCAGGGCAGGCAGTGTGACACGGAGCCAAGGCACTGCCAGTCCACCCCCTGTAAAGGCTCTGAAGTTGGAAAGTGGCCGACGGGACCGGGTGAAGACTCCTGGAGGCAAAACAACTCACAGGGGTCCCAGGGGGATTGCAGAGTCAGCTGTGACTCCTCCAAAGGTGGGGAAGGGCCAGAAGAAGTCTGCACAGCCTGGTGTGAGCATCACGGCGGAGAAGGGCGCCATCCTTCCCAGCGGCCGGGACGCCAGCACCGTCGTCACTGGTCAGGAGACCACCGCCAGAGTCAGTGCCCAGGAGGGCCCAAGTATCGTCACTGGTCAGGAGACCACCGCCAGAGTCATTGCCAAGGAGGGCCCAAGTATCGTCACTGGTCAGGAGACCTCCGCTGGAGTCATAGCCCAGGAGGGCCCAAGTATCGTCACTGGTCAGGAGGCCACCGCCAGAGTCATTGCCCAGGAGGGCCCAAGTATCGTCACTGGTCAGGAGACCACCGCCGGAGTCATTGCCCAGGAGGGCCCAGGTATCGTCAGTGATCAGGAGACCACCGCCGGAGTCATAGCCCAGGAGGGCCCAAGTATCGTCACTGGTCAGGAGACCACCGCCAGAGTCATTGCCCAGGAGAGCCCCGGCAGCCACAGCCCTGCTGGCCAATGAGGGACCGTCATGCCACACACCAATGCCCAGTCCAGAGAACGTCATGCCACACACCAATGCCCAGTCCAGACACCGCCATGGCAAAGCACTGCTGAACAGTCCAGACACCGCCATGGCAAAGCACAGCTGAACAGTCCAGACACAGCCATGGCAAAGCACCGCTGAACAGTCCAGACACCGCCATGGCAAAGCACCGCTGAACAGGGCATGCACCGCAGAAGAAGGAAAAGACCGCCACATCAAGCATCGTTATCCCATGTGCAGCTGGGACAGTGACGGGACAGGAACTGTCACGGGGAGACTAATCCAGTCTGGGCACCAGTCCCCCTCCAGAACCAGTGGAGACATGCATCCACTCTGTCAGTCCTTCATAGGATGAAGCACTCTCGGCACCAGTCCCCCTCCAGAACCAGTGGACACATGCATCCACTTGTGAGACTGTGGCTTTGCACTCCCCAGGATGGAACAGTGGGCAAGCCACCCACTGTAGAGACTTGAGAGACTGTGGCTTTGCACTCCCCAGGATGGAACAGTGGGCAAGCCACCCACTGTAGAGACTTGAGAAACTGTGGCTTTGCACTCCCCAGGATGTAACAGAGGGCAACCCACCCACTGTAGAGACTTGAGAGACTGTGGCTTTGCACTCCCCAGGATGGAACAGTGGGCAAGCCACCCACTGTAGAGACTTGAGAGACTGTGGCTTTGCACTCCCAGGATGGAACAGTGGGCAAACCACCCACTGTAGAGACTTGAGAGACTGTGGCTTTGCACTCCCCAGGATACATCAATGGGCATGGAGCCCCCTCGTGGATCTTGCGTGGTGCTGTCATCCGGCTGAGGTGCCCCCCCTTCCCTTCCCCCTGAGGTGCCTGTTGTACTTCTCTCTGATGCCCCAGCAGTGTTCTCTCCGTTTGTGGACAGTTATCTTGTGTGGGCCTCGCCCATGCATTTTTGGACTAGAGGTGCACGGACATTGATATGTGCATATCTGCACTACTTCTCATAATGTATATACTTTTGAATGATTTTATATACATCTGTATATATTTGAAACATATATATTGATACATTACCATGTTTGAACCGATTTCGTTTTGTCTTTGCATTCTTCCGGGGGGGTTGTGGGTTGTTACTGTGATGTTTGTAGATGCATTGGTGTGTGTGTTGTAATATGCGAGGGTGGGGGTGTTGCATGTGTGTCCCCCTGACTTTTGCCTCCCCCCTCCCCTATGTCGTAGGTGCAGTACTCACCGTTGTCTTCGCCGGTGCTGGCATTGGTCTTCGTAGATGAGTAGGAATACAAGGGCCGGTAGGATTTGGAGTTCCGGCTCCATGGGGTCCTCCTTCCTAGTGGGATGTGTTCAGATGAGCGTTTTCCCATTGCAGAAACTGTTTCCGCCGTGTTTTTATCCACGGTGACTCCGCCCCGGAAAAGGTGGCGGATTGGCGGGTTGTGATACTATGGGCGGTACATTGTCTTCCGCCTGTCTGTTGGTGGTGACCGCCGTGCTGCTTGTCTGTACCGCCGTGGCGTGCGGTGTGATAAAGTGGCTGTCTTTGTTGGCGGCTTCCGCCAGGGTCATGATTCCCTTTTTTTGTCCGCCGGCCTGTTTGCTGTATTACCGCACCTTTAACACCGTCCGCCAGGGTTGTAATGACCCCCTTTATCTTTTCAAATTTGTAGAAAGGGTTCCTGGATAGATAGAGCTTGGATTTCGCTGACACATCTGGATGATGTCAGAGACACCAAAAGAGCAACCTTCCAAGACAGATACTTTAATTCTGCTTTGTGAATAGGCTCAAAAGAATGTTTTGTGAGCTGTGACAGTGCCATGTTTAGCTGCCAAGCTGGAGGCGGGGTCCAAATGGGGGAAACATCCTAAAAATGCCTTTGAGAAACTGTTTAATTAGTCTGGAAGACCATTAAGTAGGAGCGCTCGGTGATCGTCTGAACCAGGATATAGCAGCCAGATGAACTCTTATAGATGAGTGAGCCAACCCTGAGGATGCCAGATGTAAAAGGTATGGCAAAATTTGTTCGGGTGATGAAGATAAGGGATGTATACGTTCCCTTTGGCACCGTAAGCAAAATCTCTTCCATTTGCAAGAATAGGTTTTACTGTCCGCTCTAGCCTTGGAAATTATTTCTCTACAGTCATGAGTGGTGTTTAGATGGGTGAAATCATTGTTTTCAGGAGCCAAGCCGATAAACGAAGAGAGTGGGGATCTGGGTGCAGAACCTGGCTGTTGCTCATTGTCAGTAGATAAGAAGAGACTGTCAGCCGGATGTGAGGTTTCGCAGAGAGTAGGAGAAGCTCTGTAAACCAGTGTTGGTGAGGGGCTATGACAATTATTCTGCAAGGTTTCCTCTTCATCTTTGTCAGCAACCTGGAAATCAGGGGATTGGTTGGAAAGGCGTAGGAAAAGATTCTGTACCATGCCATCAAAAACACATTCCACCAAGATACCAGATGAGGATGCCAGCTTGCAAAGAACCGGCATTTGGTGTTGTAGGGATTTGCAAAGAGGTCTAGGTTGGGTTTTCCCCACTGCAAGAATATCCAGTTGGTTGTTTCCTGATGCAGTTCCCATTCGTGGCATGAGGATATTAGCCTGCTTAGAGTGTTCGCTATTTTGTTTTAGTTCCCTGGGACATGTTCTACTCTTAGTTTCACTTAATTTGCAAGAACCATTTCCAGATGTGAAAGGATCTCGTACCTACCTGTTTGTTTATGTAGTGCAACGTTGTGGTGTTGTCCGTTCTTATGAGGACCACATAGTTTTTGATCCCTGAAAGAAAAGCTTGCAGGGCTAGATGTACTGCTTTGAGCTCTAGCAGGTTGATTGATGTGACAACTCTTTTGTGGTTTGTGCCATTTGCCACTGACTTGTAAATCTTGAAGGTATGCTCCCCATCCTTCCAGGGAAACATCCGTGGTGATAATTAGTGGAGATGGTTGGGTGAGGAATGAAAGGCCGATGAAAAGGTGTGTCTGTCAGGTCCACCAAGATAGAGCTTGTATCATAGTTGGAGTTACTTTGGTAATGTTGTTGAAGGTACCTGTTACTTGTCTCCACTGGAGATCTAACTGTTCTTAAAGGGGTCACATTCTGAGTCAACAGTACAGAACTAGAGGGAAGCACGCAGACATCATTTCCAAGAGGGATTTTTAGTCATACTGAAAGTGACTCTTTTTGCCGAACCACTTTTGCCAGCGACATCAGTTTGATTTGTCTTTCTAGAGTTGGAGAAGTCTTGGTATTCGTAGTGTTGAGGGTTGCTCCCAGAAAGGTTGTAGTTGTTGAAGGGTGTGGGTTTGATTTGTTCCATTTCAGAGAGAGACCAAGGTTGTTGACCAAATCTACGCAGGCTTTGGTCAATTGTATTGCTGATTGGTTGGCTTCTGCCTTTATCATCCAATTGTCTAAATACTGGAACACGTAATGTTTTTGTTTCTGTAGAAAAGCCGCTACTAGTGCCAGGCATTTTGTGAATATTCTTGGGGCTGATTTCAAGACGAATGGAAGGATTTTGAATTGGAAGTGGGTCATGGCTACTGTAAACCTCAGAAATCTTCTGTGAGAAGGATGGATGGGGATGTGAAAATATGCATCCTGCATGTCTAGAGTTGCCATATAAGCTCCATGGTTATGTCATAGGAGAATATCTTGCAATGTTACCATGCAGAACAACTGCTTTTTTAGATATTTGTTGAGGCCCCTGAGATCGAGAATAGGTCGCCATTCCTTTTTCTTCTTGCAAATGAGAAAGAAACGAGAGTAGAATCCCTTTCCTTGCTTCATAAGAGGGACTCTTTTTATGGCTCCTTTTTTAACATGGTCTTGACTTCCAATTTGAGTAGATGAAGGTGTTTAGGAACTGAAATGAGTCGTGGGTTCCATTGCGGGAACTGAATGAACTCTAGAGTATGTCCAAATTGAACCAGATTGAGGACCCATCGGTCTGATGTTATTTCTTGCCATTTTGCAAAGAATTAGGATATTCTTCGTCCTATTTTCAATGTTGGGGACAAATTTATTTTAGGCCATTTCTGCCCCCCCTGGGGGCAGTTCGGCCTATTATTAGGCCGAACTGCCCCCAGAGGGGGGGCAGAACCCTCAGGGCACCAGGGCAAATTTTTTTGTTGTGTTTTTTTTTTTTGTTTGTTTGTTTTTTTCAAGATGGGGAGCGACCCATCAGGCAAGGTTCGCTCCCCTGGGGGGCAAATTGTATTTAGGCCATTTCTGCCCCCCTTGGGGCAGATTGGCCGATTTTAGGTTAATCTGCCCCCAAGGGGGCAGAAACCACTAGACACCTGGGATTTGTTTTTTGGCGCCAATGTCACGCAGGGGGAGCGACCCCGTAGGCAAGGGTCGCTCCCGGGGGCGGGGGTGGGGGCTGGGGGGGCAAATTTATTTTAGGCCATTTCTGCCACCCCTGGGGACAGTTCAGCCTATTATTAGGCCGAACTGCCCCCAGGGGGGGGGCAGAACCCTCAGGGCACCAGGGCAAATTTTGTTGTTGTGTTTTTTTTTTTGTTTGTTTGTTTTTTTCGAGATGGGGAGCGACCCATCAGGCAAGGGTCGCCCCCCTGGGGGGCAAATTGCATTTAGGCCATTTCTGCCCCCCTGGGGGCAGATTGGCCGATTTTAGGTCAATCTGCCCCCAAGGGGGCAGAAACCACTAGGCGCCTGGGATTTGTTTTTTGGCGCCAATGTCACGCAGGGGGAGCGACCCCGTAGGCAAGGGTCGCTCCCGGGGGCGGGGGTGGGGGCTGGGGGGGGGCAAATTTATTTTAGGCCATTTCTGCCACCCCTGGGGACAGTTCGGCCTATTATTAGGCCGAACTGCCCCCAGGGGGGGGGGGGGCAGAACCCTCAGGGCACCAGGGCAAATTTTTTTGTTGTGTTCTTTTTTTTGTTTGTTTGTTTTTTTCGGGATGGGGAGCGACCCATCAGGCAAGGGTCGCTCCCGGGGGGGGACTGGGGGGGGGCAAATTTATTTTAGGCCATTTCTGCCCCCAGGGGGGGCAGAAACCTCTAGGCGCCAGGGCAAATTTTTTTTTTTGTGTTTTATTTTTTTTTGTTCTTTCTTTTTTTAGAGATGGGGAGCGACCCATCAGGCAAGGGTCGCTCCCCTGGGGGGCAAATTGTATTTAGGCCATTTCTGCCCCCCTGGTGGCAGATTGGCCGATTTTAGGTCAATCTGCCCCCAAGGGGGCAGAAACCACTAGGCACCGGGGATTTGTTTTTTGGCGCCAATGTCACGCAGGGGGAGCAACCCCGTAGGCAAGGGTCGCTCCCGGGGGGGGGGGGTTGGGTTGGGGGGGCAAATTTATTTTAGGCCATTTCTGCCCCCCCGGGGGCAGATCGGCCTAATATTAGGCCGATCTGCCCCCGGGGGGGGGGGCAGAAACCTCTAGGCGCCAGGGCCAATTTTTTTTTTGTTGTTTGTTTGTTTTTTTAGAGATGGGGAGCGACCCATCAGGCAAGGGTCGCTCCCCTTGGGGGGCAAATTGTATTTAGGCCATTTCTGCCCCCCCGGGGGCAGATTGGCCGATTTTAGGTCAATCTGCCCCCAAGGGGGGAGAAACCACTAGGCACCGGGGATTTGTTTTTTGGCGCCAATGTCACGCAGGGGGAACGACCCCGTAGGCAAGGGTTGTTCCCGGGGGAGGGGCTGGGGGCTGGGGGGGGCAAATTTATTTTAGGCCATTTCTGCCCCCCCTGGGGGCAGTTCGGCCTATTATTAGGCCGAACTGCCCCCAGGGGGGGGCAGAACCCTCAGGGCACCAGGCAAATTTTTTTGTTGTGTTTTTTTTTTTTTGTTTTTTTTTTCGAGATGGGGAGCGACCCATCAGGCAAGGGTCGCTCCCCTGGGGGCAGATTGGCCGATTTTAGGTCAATCTGCCCCCAAGGGGGCAGAAACCACTAGGCACCGGGGATTTGTTTTTTGGCGCCAGTGTCACGCAGGGGAAGCGACCCCATAGGCAAGGGTTGCTCCCGGGGGGGGGGTGGAGTTGGGGGGGCAAATTTATTTTAGGCCATTTCTGCCCCCCCCCCGGGGGCACATCGGCCTATTATTAGGCCGAACTGCCCCCGGGGGGGACAGAACCCTCTAGGCGCCAGGGCAATTTTTTTTTTTGTGTTTTTTTTTTTTGTTCTTTTTTTAGAGATGGGGAGCGACCCATCAGGCAAGGGTCGCTCCCCTGGGGGGCAAATTGTATTTAGACCATTTCTGCCCCCCTGGGGGCAGATTGGCCGATTTTAGGTCAATCTGCCCCCAAGGGGGCAGAAACCACTAGGCACCGGGGATTTGTTTTTTGGCGCCAATGTCACGCAGGGGGGAGTGACCCCATAGGCAAGGGTCGCTCCCGGGGGGGGGGGTGGGGGCTGGGGGGGGCAAATTTATTTTAGGCCATTTCTGCCCCCCCTGGGGGGAGTTCGGCCTATTATTAGGCCGAACTGCCCCCGGGGGGGGCAGAACCCTCATGGCACCAGGGCAAATTTTTTTTGTGTGTTTTTTTTTTTGTTTGTTTGTTTTTTTCAAGATGGGGAGCGACCCATCAGGCAAGGTTCGCTCCCCTGGGGGGCAAATTGTATTTAGGCCATTTCTGCCCCCCTTGGGGCAGATTGGCCGATTTTAGGTCAATCTGCCCCCAAGGGGGCAGAAACCACTAGACACCTGGTATTTGTTTTTTGGCGCCAATGTCACGCAGGGGGAGCGACCCCGTAGGCAAGGGTCGCTCCCGGGGGCGGGGGTGGGGGCCGCGGGGGGCAAATTTATTTTAGGCCATTTCTGCCCCCCCTGGGGACAGTTCGGCCTATTATTAGGCTGAACTGCCCCCAGGGGGGGGGGCAGAACCCTCAGGGCACCAGGGCAAATTTTTTTGTTGTGTTTTTTTTTTTGTTTGTTTGTTTTTTTCGAGATGGGGAGCGACCCATCAGGCAAGGGTCGCCCCCCTGGGGGGCAACTTGCATTTAGGCCATTTCTGCCCCCCTGGGGGCAGATTGGCCGATTTTAGGTCAATCTGCCCCCAAGGGGGCAGAAACCACTAGGCGCCTGGGATTTGTTTTTTGGCGCCAATGTCACGCAGGGGGAGCGACCCCGTAGGCAAGGGTCGCTCCCGGGGGGGGGGGGGGCCTTGGGGGGGGCAAATTTATTTTAGGCCATTTCTGCCCCCCCTGGGGGCAGATCGGCCTATTATTAGGCCGATCTGCCGCCGGGGGGGCAGAAACCTCTAGGCGCCAGGGCAAATGTTTTTGTTTGTGTTTTTTTTTTTTTTTTGTTTGTTTTTTTCGAGATGGGGAGCGACCCATCAGGCAAGGGTCGCTCCCCTGGGGGGCAAATTGTATTTAGGCCATTTCTGCCCCCCAAATTTATTTTAGGCCATTTCTGCCCCCCCTTGGGGCAGTTCGGCCTATTATTAGGCCGAACTGCCCCCAGGGGGGGGCAGAACCCTCAGGGCACCAGGGCAAATTTTTTTGTTGTGTTTTTTTTTTGTTTGTTTGTTTTTTTCGAGATGGGGAGCGACCCATCAGGCAAGGGTCGCTCCCCTGGGGGGCAAATTGTATTTAGGCCATTTCTGCCCCCGTTGGGGGCAGATTGGCCGATTTTAGGTCAATCTGCCCCCAAGGGGGCAGAAACCACTAGGCACCTGGGATTTGTTTTTTAGTGCCAATGTCATGCAGGGGGAGCGACCCCGTAGGCAGGGGTTGTTCCCGGGCAGGGGCAGGGGCAGGGGGGGCTTGGGGGGTCAAATTTATTTTAGGGCATTTCTGCCCCCCCCCCCTCCCGGGGCCGGCTGAGCTAGAGGCCAAACTCCACAGGTAGGCACTTTGCAAAAAACACCTCTGTTTTCTGTGAAAAAATATGTTCTGTCCACGTTGTGTTTTGGGCCATTTCCTTTCGTGGGCGCTAGGCCTACCCACAGAAGTGAGGTACCATTTTTATCGAGAGACTTAGGGCAATGCTGGGTGGAAGGAAATTTGTGGCTCCTCTCAGATTCCAGAACTTTCTGCCACAGAAATGTGAGGAACATGTGTTTTTTTAGCCAAATTTTGAGGTTTGCAAAGGATTCTGGGTAACAGAACCTGGTCCGCGCCCCGCAAGTCACCCCTCCTTGGATTCCCCTAGGTCTCTAGTTTTCAGAAATGTACAGGTTTGGTAGGTTTCCCTAGGTGCCGGCTGAGCTAGAGGCCAAAATCTACAAGCAGGCACTTCGCAAAAAACACCTCTGTTTTCTTCCAAAACTTTTGATGTGTCCACGTTGCGCTTTGGGGTGTTTCCTGTCGCGGGCGCTAGGCCTACCCACGCAAGTGAGGTATCATTTTTATCGGGAGACTTGGGGGAACGCTGGGTGGAAGGAAATTTGTGGCTCCTCTCAGATTCCAGAACTTTCTGCCACAGAAATGTGAGGAACATGTGTTTTTTTAGCCTAATTTTGAGGTTTGCAAAGGATTCTGGGTAACAGAACCTGGTCCGAGCCCCGCAAGTCACCCCATCTTGGATTCCTCTAGGTCTCTAGTTTTCAGAAATGCACAGGTTTGGTAGGTTTCCCTAGGTGCCGGCTGAGCTAGAGGCCAAAATCTACAGGTAGGCACTTCGCAAAAAACACCTCTGTTTTCTTCCAAAATTTTGGATGTGTCCACGTTGCGCTTTGGGGTGTTTCCTGTCGCGGGCGCTAGGCCTACCCACGCAAATGAGGTATCATTTTTATCGGGAGACTTGGGGGAACGCTGAGTGGAAGGAAATTTGTGGCTCCTCTCAGATTCCAGAACTTTCTGCAACAGAAATGTGAGGAACATGTGTTTTTTTAGCCAAATTTTGAGGTTTGCAAAGGATTCTGGGTAACAGAACCTGGTCCGAGCCCCGCAAGTCACCCCTCCTTGGATTCCCCTAGGTCTCTAGTTGTCAGAAATGCACAGGTTTGGTAGGTTTCCCTAGGTGCCGGCTGAGCTAGAGGCCAAAATCTACAGGTAGGCACTTCGCAAAAAACACCTCTGTTTTCTTCCAAAATTTTTGATGTGTCCACGTTGCGCTTTGGGGTGTTTCCTGTCGCCGGCGCTAGGCCTACCCACACAAGTGAGGTATCATTTTTATCGGGAGACTTGGGGGAACGCTGGGTGGAAGGAAATTTGTGGCTCGTCTCAGATTCCAGAACTTTCTGCCACAGAAATGTGAGGAACATGTGTTTTTTTAGCCACATTTTGAGGTTTGCAAAGGATTCTGGGTAACAGAACCTGGTCCGAGCCCCGCAAGTCACCCCTCCTTGGATTCCCCTAGGTCTCTAGTTTTCAGAAATGCACAGGTTTGGTAGGTTTCCCTAGGTGCCGGCTGAGCTAGAGGCCAAAATCTACAGGTAGACACTTCGCAAAAAACACCTCTGCTTTCTTTTAAAAAAATGGGATGTGTCCACGTTGCGTTTTGGGGCGTTTCCTGTCGCGGGCGCTAGGCCAACCCACACAAGTGAGGTATCATTTTTATCGGGAGACTTGGGGGAACATAGATTAGCAAAACAAGTGCCATTGCCCCTTGTCTTTCTCTACATTTTTTCCTTCCAAATATAGGAGAGTGTGTAAAAAAGACATCTATTTGAGAAATTCCCTATAATTCACATGCTAGTATGGTCACCCCGGAATTCAGAGATGTGCAAATAACCACTGCTCCTCAGCACCTTTTCTTGTGCCCTTTTTGGAAATGCAAAGGTTTTCTTGATAGCAATTTTTTACTCTTTATATTTCAGCAAATGAATTGCTGTATACCCGGTATAGAATGAAAACGCACTGCAGGGTGCAGCTCTTTTATTGGCTCTGGGTTCCTCGGGTTCTTGATGAACCTACAAGCCCTATATATCCCCGCAACCAGAGGAGTCCAGCAGACGTAACAGTATATTGCTTTCCATAATCTGACATTGCAGGGAAAAGTTACAGAGTAAAACGTAGAGAAAAATTTATGTTTTTTTCACCTCAATTTCAATATTTTTCTTTTTCAGCTGTTATTTTCTGTAGGAAACCCTTGTAGGATCTACACAAATGACCCCTTGCTGAATTCAGACTTTTGTCTACTTTTCAGAAATGGTTAGGTTTCTGGGATCCAGCATTGGTTTCATGCCCATTCCTGTCACTGACTGGAAGGAGGCTGAAAGCACAAAAAATTGCAAAAATGGGGTATGCCCCAGTAAAATGCCAAAAGTGTGTTGAAAAATTGGGTTTTCTGATTCAAGTCTGCCTGTTCCTGAAAGCTAGGAAGCTGCTGAGTTTAGCACTGCAAACCCTTTGTTGATGCCATTTTCAGGGGGAAATCCACAAGCCTTCTTCTGCAGCCACTTTTTCCAATTTTTTTGAAAAAAATGAAATTTTCACTGTATTTTGGCCAATTTCTTGGCCTCCTTCAAGGGAACCCACAAAGTCTGGGTACCTCTAGAATCCCTAGGATGTTGGAAAAAAAGTACGCAAATTTGGCTTGGTTAGCTTATGTGGACAAAAAGTTATGAGGGCCTAAGCGCGAACTGCCCCAAATAGGCAAAAAAAGGCCTGGCACAGGAGGGGGAAAAGGCCTGGCAGCGAAGGGGTTAATTGACTCAAGTGCCTCGACTACATGTTTTCCGAAAAGGGCCTCTCCGTCAAAGGAAAGATCCAGAATGTTATTTTGTACTTCAGGTCTAAAGAAAGAAGGTTTAACCCAACCCTGTCTCCGGAGTACAGCAGATCATGCCAGTGGTCTAAAAGCAGTTGTAGCAATATCCATAGGGCAGGCAATCACTTCTGCAGAAGTGCTCTCTCGTTCATGTAGAATCTTTTTTACCACTGCCTTAGCCTCTTCTGGGAGTTGATCTATGTATGGGGCGATGTCAGCCCACAATTTGCTGCTCGAATCGTTAATGATGACATCAAGGAAAACCTCTTCCCAATGTTATGGAGTCGTCTTCCTTCTTTGTCCGGAGGTGCCGAAATTGGCATGGATGGGTTTTTAGATCTTCTTTGGGCCGTCTGTGTGATTACTGAAATAGGATTTGGCTGGCTGGTCAGACAAGACGGAGCATCTTCCCAAGGTGCGCATTTTTTGTCTAGGCGTGGAAGAACTGCTGTCATAAAGGCTTGAGTTTTCATAGCTTTAAGGCCTTCCTCCTAGATGTAACTTACCATTGGCATGGTTCTTACACTTTTCTGGAAGGGTTCCTTAAAATTATATTAGAAACAGTCCATCTGTTTGGTAGGCATGGGGAGTGCAAATCTCTTAGTTGCCCTTTCCAGCAGGTTGTGAAAACCACGGATGTCCTCAGGTGGCAAGTCAACTGAGATAGGTGATGGAGAATCTGATCTAGTGTAGGTACAAGGTATTCATCTCATTCTGTATCAGCTTCCTATAATTTCCCTTCCTATCTTCATCTGAGGTGTCTGCATCCTGCAGAAGGGGTGTGCATGGTGTGTGTCTAAATGAGGTTGGCCGGCCTCCATGCTGGCATAGATGGAGGAGCTGCCTGAGAGCAAATGTTAGTTGTTCAGGAGATGCCTGTGTCAGAAAACGATTTCTGTAGTCTGAGAGAATTACTTGTAGATATGAAATAAGGGATTCAGGCAAACAAACCATTTATTCTTGGTATGGGTGCTGTTTGTGTTAGGCACAGTAATCCTGTTGCTCATATTCCGCCTCATATTCTTCCTCTTGTTTTTGACTCTTACCTGCATTTCTGAGGGACTACGTGCGATTCCAAAGGCTCCCTCCTCTTCAGAGTCCTCTTCATCCAAAAGATGAGCCGGTATAAGAGGTGTCACCTTACTGGGAGAGGTGTTTTCTGGGGTTAACATTTTTCTCTTTTGTTTAGGAATCATACCAGTCATCGAAGGTGTTGACGATGGAGCCATCGACGAGGTCGTCAACGGATGAGTAATCTTCATTTTTATTGTTGTCGACAGTGGCGCTGTTGATAGTAGAGAGAGAGACATCGATGATGGAGTCGCCATCAGTGTTGTCGATGAGAAGCTTGAGGAAACTTTCACCGTCAATGGTCTAGTCGTGAACGCCGTCAACGGTGACGTTGTCCACAAGAAAGAAACGTTGGTCAACAGCGTCAACTGTGTTTGTTGTCATCGCCAATGATGCAGCAGTATAACTTCTCATAGTCGATGGAGTTGATGACAATGACTTCGTCAACGGAGGGACAGTTATCAACGGTCTGTCAGCAGGTGGAGCTGAGGAGGGTTTCCTACAAGAATGGCTTGCTGTTTGTGGAGGTATAGGTGGTTCAGATGATGCGTTGGAAGCCTTTTTTGTCAATGTAGCCATTTCGCTTTTTATCTTTCTTCGAAGAGGAAGATTTACCTTCCTGAGAAGATAGTGAAGTACTGCGACCTCTGTAAGACTGACAAGAAGCCTTCTTTAAGGCCTTTTTGGGCTGCCCAGAAGAACTCTTTGAATGGGGTGATCTTTCTCCCTTCTGTGACTTTTTAAAAGACCAAGAGGAGTACTCCCTATTCAAGTCAGAAACTCTTATTAGCAGCCTACGCTCTCTCTCTTTTAATGTTTTTGTCTTAAAAGGTACGACATGCCTTGCAATCCTTCGCAGAATGATCAGGATAGAGGCAATTGATGCAGTACTTATGTTGGTCCTCTGAATGAAGGCTCTTTTTTCCACAGGTACTGCATGCTCTGAAGAGACTTTTCTTCTTCTTGTCTGACATGGTGGAAAAAGGCCAGTACAGAAAGATTTTCTGAGAGGTGAAAGTCTGTAGAGAATCAAGGAAGACTTTTACAGTTGAAATAGTAGGTAAAAGTAACCAGACAGGAAAAAACTGAGCAGAGCTCACTGGAGACTACCCAGCATGACGTGCAGTAGAAAATCTGAGACACTGAGCTTCCTTTTGGAGGTGCTACAGGGTGGTGTCACCTGATCAGTGGACTCTTAAGTTTAGTCCTTTTTTAAATAATGACTCTGATATGTTACTAAACTGAAAGGCCTAAGGCCTCTGTGCGTATGTATCTGTTGACACTACTTTTTTAATGTAGTGGGAGCTCCCATCTCGACAACAAGGAATGATTCAAGCATGTGAATCTATGAAAGTTCCAATACTGGAGTAATAAGCGTGCCGGGGGGAATAAGAGTGCCTGGGAGGAAGGGGGTCTATATGTGTGAAGGTGCAGCCCCCATTGGCTAACTTCATCTGCAGAGGGGACCACAAGGAGAAGGCAGTTGGAAAGAGGCAATCAGCTAGGTCGGAGTGGAGGTGAAACAGGAGAGCTGCAGCAAGGCAGGGCCTCTGCCATAGTGGCAGCAATGTTGGACTGGAGTGGGGAGGAGGGCAGTGAAGGAGAGGATGAGGACACAGAGAAAGCAGAGCAGAGACACTACGGTCTAGGACAGACAGGACTGAGGATGAGATCCCTCTGAGAGTTTACGGGGCCAAACACCAGTCAGGAGGCCAGGAGCAACTGAAATACATAAAGGTGGAATGGTGGTTCTATGGCTAGTGAGGCGGCTGTCGCAAGCATGGGCAGGCACAAAGGGACAACATGATGAGTGAGGAAGGAGGGGGGAACTGAAGCTGGGTGTGGATGCCAGATGAGAGATAAGAAGAGGAGGAGGTGGTATTTTCCACCACGCCTGACCGTGGCTTGATGGGAGCAGTGCCAGATGCAGAAACAACACTTGACTCTGGAGAGTATAGTGTGGGTCTACTACCCTGAGGTAAAGAGAGGACAGGGTCCAGGGTTGTCAGCCTGAGTGCGATGGGGGACAAAATCAACAAGGTCCATGGAATATTTGGTGTGGCCTCCTTTCTGGCAACAGACAAGAAGAATAACACTTTGAAATTGCGCAGTATCTTGGACAGAGAGAGAGAGAGATTGCTGGCACTAGTTGGGTGTGAGTAGACTGTTACAATGACAAGGAGACAAGGAAAAAAGAGCCCTGGAGTATGAGGAAGAGGAGCTTAAAGAAGGTGAAGTAGTGGGGGAGTGTGCAGGAGTATAGGGAATAGCACTGTTAGTTGGACTGGGCTGAACAGGGTCACAAGAGGCAGGAAGGCTTTGGTGTTCGCAGGGGGTTGACCTGAGAGACAGCTTTGAGCAAGGCACAGATGGCAGAGACGGAGCTGTTAGCGAGGCAATATGCTTCAGTGCAGGCACCGACCTTAAAATCAGGTAAGATGGGTAAGCAGATAAAGACTGTGGGGGTCATTCTGACCCCGGCGGTCATGGACCGCCGGGGCCAGGGTTGGCGGGAGCACCGCCAACAGGCTGGCGGTGCCCCGCAGGGCATTCTGACCGCGGCGGTTTTGCCGCGGTCAGAAGTGGAAAACCGGCGGTCTCCCGCCGGTTTTCCGCTTCCCATTAGAATCCTCCATGGCGGAGCAGCTCGCTGCGCCGCCATGGGGATTCTGACAGCCCATACCGCCATCCTGTTCCTGGCGGTTCTCCTGCCAGGAACAGGATGGCGGTATGGGTTGTCGTGGGGCCCCTGGGGGCCCCTGCAGTGCCCATGCCAATGGCATGGGCACTGCAGGGGCCCCCGTAAGAGGGCCCCACAAGGAATTTCACTGTCTGCATTGCAGACAGTGAAATTCGCGACGGGTGCAACTGCACCCGTCGCACCTTCCCACTCCGCCGGCTCAATTCTGAGCCGGCGTCCTCATGGGAAGGTTGTTTTCCACTGGGCTGGCGGGCGGCCTTTTGGCAGTCGCCCGCCAGCCCAGTGGAAAACCCAGAATCACCGCAGCGGTCTTATGACCGTGGAGCGGTGTTCTGGAGGGGGGAACTCTGGCGGGCGGCCTCCGCCGCCCGTCAGGGTTAGAATCACCCCCTGTGACGCTGTCCAAGAGAGTTTGGGGGTGAGGAGGATGGTAAAATGGGATGGTTCATCTACAATACGCGTTTCTAATGCAATGGGGCTCACATTTGCTAGAGCAATTAGTGTTGTAAACTCCTAACCCGACTTTTCTTGCCACATAAATTGAAAATTGAAGTAAAACATTTTCACATAACCTAGCCGATACCCAGTGCCAGACCACCATGAGCATCAGTGATAAGGAGAGCAATAAAAGGAAAAAGAAGTTTGCTCGCAGTCAAACTTATTGCCAGAAGTGCAATTATCTATGAAACAGGGGCGATGGCCAAGGTGGTAACAAAACCTTCCCAAGGAGGGACAAACATAAACCACTTACCAATGTCATTAAAGGAGTTTGATGGGCAAGCCTACGAACGAGTGGTAGAGATGGGTGTGAGGTGGGCATTGTTAGTTAAAAGCCCACATACATACCAACACGTCAGATGCAATGCTCAACCTAAAAAGGAACATATGTGACATGACAGATATGGGAATGGAGACTAACAAAGTTACAGTGGAAGAGGGCAAAGTTCCATTAGGCAAGGAAGGGAGTGAACAATAGAAGACTGGGAAAAGGGGGCATAGTCACGAAAGATGGGCAGACAACACAGAAAAGTAGAAAATCTGAAATTTGTGTTTCAGCGGGACAAGAGATTGCGCAGACACGAAGTGCAATAGGGAAGGGAAGGACAAATGTGGCGAAGATGGGGAAAAAGGGAAGAAAGAGAGTAAAAAACTGAAATTGAAGAGATTGCCTTACATGGGGATTACAAAGCCTATGGGTGTACACTTTCTGGCCACCACAAAGGAGCATATGTGGAAAGGGGAATACATTAAAGAATAGAGAAATACGAATGAAGGAAGATTTTAAAGAATAAGCATATGAACTGGCTAAGGGACCTTGAGTACCAAAGACATAGAAAACTGGATGGCAGTCTTTCTGATATACGCAAGTTTATACTGCAACAAACATCTAGAGCAGTGTGTAGCACTGTTCCCATACATGTATGTCATTAGGAAAGCATGTATTACATTCAGTGGGTATGCATGGTCAGGAATAAAGAGAATTTAAGGGCAAAATTTGCATAGGATGCAAAAAGAAAGTGAGGAGAAATGGACAGTGAGTTATGGTTACACACAATGGCACAGACTAGACCGGGACCATTGATGTTTGCAACTAGTGGTTTACCGGTAGTATGAAACAGATTGAGGTCAAGGCACACCGGGGGCACATGCTAGACGTGTATATGGGATTTCTGCTGTAGGAGATCCTCTAAACTGAAGCATGAGTGTTCCAAGTGTGGCTAAGGCACCCGCTTAATGAGTGCTGGGGCAATGCAGGTGGGATGCAAGGAATACCATGAGGATCTTGGCAACAACAGCATCAGGGGGGGGGGTTAGGAGGAGCCAGAGACCCTTGGGTGAAGCCACATACTCCGGTTACACTGGACAGACTTTGGATGAGGTTTAGAAATGGCTTTGAATTTGGATTTCACAAGACCAAGGAATGGGAGCTAGGCAGAGGATTTAAAGTTGGTGAAAGACGAAATGGCTGTGCTGAAGGCAAAACTGGACAAACCTAATTGTTGCACCCATAGGGGTAGTACCCAAAAAAGCGCATGGACAGTTTCTACTGATACAACAATTATCTTGGCCAAAAGGACAGTCAATGAATGATTAAATTCCTGATGATTTGGCAGCAGTGACTTTTTCATCAGTGGATGTGGCAATTGACCTGGTACCACAGGTGGGAGTGGGGCAGGGTATGGCGAAGAGCGACCTGCCTTATGCCTCATGCCTGTGCACTTGAAGGATTATGAACTGTTAGGTATCTAGTTTGGGGGTTAATGGCTTTGCCTATGGCATGCTCAATATCATGCACATTGTTCGAGAAATTCAGCTACTTTCTGAAATTGCTGTTTATGAGGGTGACAAGGACGAGGAAATGACACATTACTCAGATTACTTTTTTCTGTAGGGACAACTGGCTCTGCGACTGTCAGTGAATGCTAGCTAGTTTTGAAGAGGTCATGGAGGATTTGGTGGTCCCTTTCGTAAGGGAGAAGACACCAGGACCTCATACAGTGATGTCATTTTTAGGTGTTTGAAATTGCCTCTGTAAAGATGCAAGCAAGGTTGCCGGAGGACAAGCGACGAGCAATGATGGGGATGATTGATGGCCAAAAAAGAAAGTGCAGGAGAGGGAGGTGTGGGTTTTTAAGGCTCATTTGAACTTTGGCTGTAGGGTAGTGTATGCAGGTGAACATTTGCAGGAGAATTGGTCAGGCTTATCACTTCCCCATCGTCGACTAAGGTTGTTGGCAGTAGTAAAGGCAGATTTGAGCATGTAGAGTAACTTCTTATACTTCAAGCGTGTAGCCTTAGTGGGGCCAGGAGATAAAATAGACTGTAATTTACATTTTTTTCTGATGCACCAGGGGAGAATGTTTCGGGCTATATTGATTGAGACACTGATGAGTTGAGCAATGATCAGAACAATGAAGGGGGGAAGCATTGCCTTCCTCAAGTTCTTTCTTTTGGTGGTGACGCTGGTACTGTGGAGTGACAGGCTGATAAAAAATGTTCTTTTTTTCTTTAATGTAGACAACATGACAATGGTACAGATAGTGAATAGGCAATCTGCAAGAGATTTTAAAGTGCTGAGGCTGCTGCATGTTTCTGGGATCAGTTGTTAGAAGCATAACATTGCGTTTCTGACCGGGCATGTGCTGGGAGTTGATAATGACAGTGCAGGTGACCTATCTCATTCACAGCAGAAGAGATTCTGTAGGATCGCTGTAGAAGGGGACAGTGAGAGAACAGCCATGCCACAAGAAATGTGGGAGATAGGCATATGAAGATTCTGCAGTTGGTGGTGGGGTCCATCACACCATCTACAAGGAGAGGATGTGAACAGGCTTGGATGGAGTTTCTGGAGGCATGGATACAACAGAGAGGGAAGGAGAAGGAAGCATGGGAGAGGAGAGAAGAAAGTCTATTATGGATACAATAGACAAATGCTGGTTTCAGGTTACGATAGCCAGTAAGTTGGAAATAACATTTTCAGTAATTTGAGTCTTCGGATTTTGGAAGGTTGGACAAAGGAGATTACTAACGGAGGACGATGGAGGAGAACCTTGGGGTGGCTGGAGTTGAGAAGGGTTTTGGTTGTTCTCCCAGTAGTTTGTAAGGATGAGACTGAAATGATATTACTTTCATTATTAATGGATTACATGTTTTTAGTAGCCTTTTGGGTATCAGAGCTATTAGGCGGTAAGGATGAGAGAGGCTGGCAGAGAGGAGATGTTGACCTGAGCATTGTGGGTGTGGAGATATAGTTGCGAAGGTCCAAGGCGGATCAAATGGCAAAGGGTAAGAGGGTGTTGTCAAGAAAATATGCAAAGCCGCATTTCTGCCTGATGAATTTGGTGGACTATATATATGTAGGCAGGTTTGTAGTAGAGAGGGAAGACTTTAAGGCACAGCGATGCATCCAATGTTATATTGTTTCAGATGCTAGCTGTTTTGCAAAAAGCACTTTGACAACTGGGTTTGCCAGGGAAAGAATATGGAACACACAAAGGTGGGATGTTGTGGCATGAGTTGTTACATACATTGAATAGAGACCTAGGTAGGGAGGAATCTGGTATTTAGGAAAGAATGATCTGGTAGAGGTAAAGCCTGTGGCTTTAATAGAAGCTATGATGGCAGACCTGAAGGAAGTTCTAATGCAACAGGCAGAAACTTTAGTTTTTTGTTTTATGTACGGAACTGATACTGAGACGTCAGTGGAAAGGAGCAGATAAGCGGACAGCTTTAAATAAAACCAGGCAGAAGGTGAGGAGATAAGTGTTATTAATGGATAGTGAGGTGTCAGTAATCTGTATGGCATTTTGCCTACGTTTATGTTTTGTAATTGTGCACCTGTTGTTATTATATCAGCCTTGTCACACTATCAGTGAGTCTGTATGTCTGTGTTGCACACCCCCACCCAACAGGGATTTGGGGGACAGCCGGCATGGGAAAGTCTGCCCCGGGTCTTTGGGCGTAGTTTAAGGGAATAAGGATACCTGGGAGCTGTTAGTCTCACACATGTCATTCAATGAGGAAAGGCGACACACGAGCAGGGAAAGGAGCGAGGGGTAAGATTTTTGGCCACCCTTTAATAAGGGGTCTGCTGGAGGGCAGATGGCGAGGTTAGCACTTTTGGGTCAGAAGCACAAATTGGATTGTTACTATGTATTGTGGTTGCCGCTAACTGGCATGTGCTATTTGTGGTTTTGATGAGATGTATGAGGCTTTATAAGATTTGCATTCAATTTTGGGGTGGGTGAAGCAGCTGAAAGAGGGACGGGGTAGGTCTATAATTTTCAGAAGACAGGAGGTTGAAGGTTTACATGGGCAGGGAGTTTTTACGTTTCAAGAGCCAGGCTACAGTTCCCATGGGTCGGGATTAGAAGTGGGATGGTGGGGCGATAGGTGCTTTTGGATCAGGTGACAAGTTGGTCTCTTGCTATGTATTGTGTGGTTGTCGCTGATGGGCAGGTGCTGTTTGGAGTTTGGATAAGATGTTGGAGCCTTTATAAGATTTGCATTGCGGTTTGGGGTATGTGAAGCACTTAGAAAAGGGAACGGGGGTAGGTCAATAGTTTTCAAAAGACAGAAAGTTGAATCTTTACAGGGGCAGAGAGTATCTAAGTTTCAGCAAGCAGGTTACAGGTACCATGACAGGCAGTTAACACGAGGGAGGTTTTGGGTGGGGATTATGAGTGGAGAAGGTGGGGCGCCAAATGTTTATTAATGTATAGTGAGGTGGCACTAGTCTGTATGGCCTTGGGTTATGTTTTTGTAATTGTGCACCTCCTACATTAAAGTAGCCTTCATCACACTATCAGTTTGTGTGCCTGTGGTGTGCCCTCTCGCCTAAATCCAACAATCTTCTGAAGTGTACTGAACACCTAACGGTTTGCTTACTGTAAGTTTGCCAGTCCTTGTCATAAATGCTCCGGGCTCCGATCTCATAGCGTCTTGATTTACATTTATAGGCAGATAGCTTTAGAATGGTTTGTAATACAAATGTCCAAATTCGAATCAACACAAGCGTTGGCAAATAGTATAGGTCTTGGCTTCTCAAATCAGTGCAATGATTATTTACGGAAAGCATATGCCACAAAATAAATAGGAGAAAGAAAGAAAACATTATGCAGCCAAAATGAGGTTGTCAGATTCTTGCAATAAAAATGTTGTTTTAAAAAAAAAATCTCCGGCGGCACAAGTAAAGGAAGACTTTTCGGTTTGAATACACATCACAGAAATGTATGAGTCTTATTTAAAAAAACAAAATATATTATTAGCTTTGAAATACGGTAACCTGAAGGCATAACTGAATAGACAATGACAATTAATTTCTTTTTTTTAAAAAGGGTAAACAATGTAATTAAGAACTCACTGGCTAATTAACTTATTCAGGACCAGTCCTGGCACTGAAGAGGACTACTTTTAGGCCCTTCATTATAATTGACTGATTAAAATTATCTTTATTTACCAACCCTTTAATTGCTGTAATTACAGGGGCAGGGAAATAATAGGGATTACATTTTTGGGGCAATAATGTGTGTGGCTCAGTGATTCCATGCCTATTCCCATGGAGTTCAACAAAGAGATTTCAGCTACATTTAGCCTCTGAAATTTCTGTGTGAACAATCAACAAATTCTGATGGTCCCTGAGTCTCTGTTTACCATTTCCATCGGAATTAATAGGCCACTCGTAATGAGAGCCTCAGGTGGATGTGCAAATGTGATCAGGAAAGATGCTGTCACTCATAGTGCAAGAATGCCAAACGTAGAAGTGGGGTGACCAATTGCCCCGTTGTACGCTGAGGCACGTGGCAGCAAAATCTGAATGAGAGCTGAACCGACCAGTTGGTGAAGGGGACTACTCAAAGCCCCCTAGAGCTATAATGGTTTTATTTAGAATTGTTTATTTCATGAGGCTTGAAACTTAACTATTACGTTACACTTACCTGATTATTCTTAGCAAGTTGTCCCACATCAACATCCTGAATAGATGGGTAGATTTTGTTTTTTTTATGTTTAATTTCAAACACTTCTTCCTGTCAATAGGTGAAATGAAATATTAATATAGTAATGTTGCATTCAATATAATTGAATTTACAGTGACGGACAATGATTGCTGCAAAAAGATTCTGTCCAGCTATACATGTATGTTAGACAAAAGAAAGTCCAAATAAAACAAGAAATGTCAATGCTGGCTTTTTAATATGAACTGCTTTTTCAGCAATTCGCGAACATGTATGTGTTGTGTGCTTGTGTGTATAAAGAAAGTCAAATTAAGGATGATGCGTTTGTTTTTTTGGGCAGCTTAATCCCTGTCCTGCTGAGCCTCACCTTTAATCCACCATTGGAATTCCACAGGGCTCATAGGATCCGCTGGAGACGCACACCAAACGAGCTTCGTCCATGTCATGTCCTGACATGTTGTGTACAGCATCAACATGCCAGACAGATTCTCCAAGAAACCAAAAACATGTTCCCTACTGGCATGCAAATGCTCAATTTCTGTATGTGGCAGATTTCTCTGCCCAAACCAACATCAAACGGAAACAATTCTTAACTCTTCACTCCCTACTTAAGAAGAAAGACATTAAATGTGGGCTATTGGATCTTGCTACTATGCTCATCACTTTTTAAGTCTGACCATCTGGATACCATGAGCCAAGAGTTCTGTAATCTTTCCTGGATGCCTTGATAACAGTTCGTCTTCATCCCAAAAGGATGTACCTCACAGTAAGTTCTCCAACTCTAAGAATAAACTTTAACTCTGAGGCTCAGTTATGTAGAAATGGTCGCATATTGCCAAACTGCGATAATTGTTTGAATTCTAAGTTGATGTTCTTTTGCCCATGGAGTGAGGCTGAGGGGTAAAAGGTATTGTTCTGATGAATTTAATTGCAACGTGTAGATCCTGCTATGATCTGCACCCATTCTGGTCATTGTGAGCGGCCTCTACTCCCCACAGTCTCAACACCTTTCTAGCACGATTTTTTTTATTTTTGGGCCAAATAAGATTCTCCTATTTGGCAAGCAGCCCTACTTCCTTTGCTATCAATGCTTCTTTTTGCAACCTGCTTGGAGGTCGAAGTTTAAGATCCATCGAAGTTCCTTCGTGGCTCGGGTATCTTGTCCTGTTAAAGATGGCAGCTTTTTAATTTTGAGCGTTTCAGTAGTATTGATTATCCTCCTCCTCCATCGCATGCACCTTCCTCTTTTTCCCTACTTTCCTCCCAAAGTACTTTAATAGTTAACAATTCTGTAAATCCCACATTTGAAAATGTTTGACAGTTGATCTTACCCCTTGGAACTCGCCTCACAATCCTATAGCACATATTAATCACATGGCATGTCCCCTGCGACAAAAGTTCCTTGCAGTTAGTTTCTCTAAACATGCACAGTTTGAAACATTTTATCAAACTGAAGAAAATTCTCCACTTTTTGAGCCATCATAGGCCTGAGAAAGCCCTCTGTCAAGAAACCCACCAGTTTCCAGTAGAGTGTGACAAGTTACAGAGAGACTGGGTGGCTTGGGTCCTTCATGCTAGTGTCACTTTTACATCACAGGGTCAGGTTGCAACAGGTGGTCCAATTAGGGCGCAAGGTATTGCTATACTTCTTCATGAACACCTCTCATACAAAACTCTTCAAACGTGGTCAGATACAGATGGCAGCTATGAGTTTGTCAAACTCTATACAGGACACAACAGTTATCATGGGGAAGCTGTGTACACTCTACAGACCTATAAGACTGGTTTTCTTTCTCAAATCAGTAGTTTATCAACAACATTTGGCACCTCTAGAGTCATCTTTGTAGGGGACTGGAATGTAGTTCTTGACCCTTTCTTAAACAGATCAGGTAGGCTGGACATATACCATGAGCTCCAGCTTCTGCAACACCATTGCAGACTAAATTGCACCCCTAGCCTTAGACTCCAAGGGCTGCATCTTCCTCAGAGACCTAAAGTTCCACATCGATGACCCCAACAACAGCAACACTGCACACCTGTTCGACAGTATGAGCAGCCTCTGATTAACCCAGATCATCCATGACCCTACACACACACCGCATGACACAAGTTAGACCTCATTTTCACCTCCAGAAATCATGTCAAACACAGCCATGTCACAAAATTCACATGGACTGATCACTCCATTGTCCACTTCAGCCTGTCCAGTCCACGCACCTCCAACCCCAAAATGACCAGCACCCCCTACCGGAGATAGGCCAAAATCTCAAAGACCAGCTGGGGGGACGCCCTCAACACCTCCAACCCCGCTTTCGCCACCAACCTCAAACAGCGAGTGAAAAACTTCAATGCCTGAATCACCAATTGCGCCATCAGCATCATCCCCATTAAGAACAAAATCCAGAGAAAAACCTTTCAAAAATACCAGCTGGAATGCCCAAGAACTCCGAACAGCGAAACGAGACATCAAACAACTGTAGAGAAGATGGCGTGCCAGAAAGGACACTTCTGACAGAGCAGCTTTCAAGACCTCCCTCGGCCTCTACCAACGAATGCTGAGGGCAACTCAGAAGACAGACCTTGTAACATGCATCAACACCAGCGCCAACAACACCAAGGAACGCTTCAACATCATGAAGGAATTCTCCAACCCAGCTGTCAGCGAAACTATCATCACACCCTCACAGGAGCTGTGTGACACCCTCGCCCACTTCTTCCACGACAAGATTGCAATCATATACAAAAATTTCGAACTGCAACCCACACCTACGGTCTTCCTCGACAGATATGCCACCAACGTAAACAACATGAACCACACACTGACCCCCTGCAACATCCTCTCCACTCGGACCCATTCCTGCACCACATTTTCAACCTTGGAAACCAAAGAATCGGCCAGGAACTCACAATTCTGCTCAACACCTCTATCACCACTGCAACATTTCCCAATGGCTGGAAACATTCCAAAGTCAGACCACTACTCAAAAAACCCTCAGCTGACCCGAGCGAAGACAAAAAACTACAGCCCAATTTCCCTGCTGCCACTCGCAGAAAAAGTACTGGAAAAGATCATCAATAAGCAACCCATGACAAATCTGGAGCAGAACCAGCTACTCAACGTCTCCTAATACGGCTTCCCCAGCAATCACAGCACCGATATTGCCCTGATCACAGCCACCGATGACATCTGGCTCCTTCTCGACTGAGGAGAAAAAGCAGCTTTGATCCTCATCGATCTCTTGGCAACCTTCAAAACTGTATCCCACCAGATGCTGATTGAAAGACTCCACCACATTGGCATCCAAGGGGAAGCGCTCAGATGGATCACCTCCTTCCTCACCGGAAGAAACCAGAGAATCCACCTTCTACCTCTGACCCCAATGAGATCACCTCTGGTGTCCCCCAGGGCTCAGACTTCAGCCTCATGCTCTTCAACACATATCTGACCCAGCTGGCCAACGTCGTCAGATCCCACAGTCTCAATATAATATCCTACGCAGACGACACCCAACTCATCCTCTTACTCACTGACAACCCCTCCACCACCTGAAAGAACTTCCACAGATGCATGACAAGCATCGCTGACTGGATGAAGAACAACTGCCTGCAGTAGAGCAAAGACAAGACAGAAGTACTGATCTTTGGCAACACAAGGAGCGACTCCTGGTGGCCATGAGACCTATGACTGGCACCAACTCCCTCCAACCACGCCAGAAACCTCAGAATCATCATTGACAACAAGCTCACCATGAAATCACAGATCAACCCTATCTCCTCCGCCTGCTTCCTCACTCTCCCCGTGCTAAGTAAGATCTTCAAGTGGCTACCTCTACACAGGAGACACATCGAGTCACAGGCCCTCATTACCAGCCAACAGGACTATGGCAACACCCTCTACATACGAATGGCTGCACACCTCCTACAGAGACTTCAGACCATACAGACCGCCACACCTAGACTCATCCTTGGCCTTCCCTGATGAACCTACACCACACCCCACCTCAGGCAACTCCACTGGCTCCCTGTGAAGAAGAGAAGTCAATTCAAGCTACTGATCCACGCCGCAAAGGATTTCTACAACCAAGGACCCGTGTACATTAACCACCGCCTGAACTTTCACCAACCATCGAGAAGGCCTCGCTCTGCCTCCCTTTCACTTGCTCATACTCCTCGCATCTACTGAAGCAGAAGTGAAGGACGCTCTTTCTCTCACATCAGAATGGTCCTCAAGACCTGGCTGTTTGAATAAGTCTCTGGGACCTGCAAGCGCCTGAATACAGCATTGTGTGATTAGCTGCGCTTTATAAATCCTAATTGTTTGATGATGAGTACTGTTATGATTTTCACAAACTGATGCAAAACCATGCTATTTGGGAGGACCCTTAGAGGCTCCTGAATCCAAGAAGAAGAGATTATACTTTCACCTCTTGCTTCCACCACATTCATACTCATACTGATTACTTCCCTTTCACCCCCTTAATGACCCAACATCTAAAAGATGCGAACATTATCCCTTGCAAGATTTCTGATCATGACCTTCTAGATATACACATAGACCTGGGTTTATGTACCACCTCACCCTGTCCCGGGGATCTCGGCGGTTCAATGCCACTCATTACAAAGACCCAAAGGAGGCAAAATGTCAACTTGCGGAATATATAGAAGGGTTGATGACCTCAGCACAGATGCTCTGGGGGGCAGGTAAGTCAGTTTTGTATTGCATGCTGGTGAGGGACTCGGTGCTGATCAAACCCTCTGGGCTTACAAACTCCAGACGAGAACTAGAAGCACAGGTTGTATTTTTGTCTTCTGACTATAAAACATCTCCAAATCCACCCCTTGTATGGGAGCTTTAAATGGCTACATTTCTGTTTTTTGATCTAAAGATTTTATTAATTTTCAAACGACAAGAAAAAAACATGGACAAAACAAAAATATTATATGCAGTATGATGAAATGAGACCCAAGTAATGATAACATATTATAAATGGTATAACTCATCAGAAATTACAATTACTAAGCAGACAGAACACTAAAAAGAACAGTTGACATAAAAGGAATCAAAAAGAAAATATAAGTTAGGCAACTATAACGATGACAGATCAATTTAAATGCCTATATAAGGAAGTGTGGAATGACTAAACAAATCTAATAAAATATATTACATAACAATAAAGCAAGGGAAAATAAGCATAGAGGAATAAAGAGTGAAGAAAACCTACATATGGGTCTCAAAGGAAAAATAATGCCTGTTCCGTATATGACAGACATACTATGAATGGTTGAAAAGGCAGGTAGGCTTTTGGCTTACCAACTCCACCAACAAGAATCATCCAGAATGAATCCTGCTGTCTGGGAAACAGAAGCTTGTCTCACCACCCACCCAACGGCAATAGTAGCAGAGTTTCAGAAGTATTATGAACATCTTTACACAGCTGGAGCACCTCCAGCCTCAGACACTGAATCTTCCTTTTTTAGGGTTGAGCCTGCGTCGCATGCGCTTGCGCATGCGTTTTGCTTGCGAGACGCCTCAGTAGATAGAAAAGGGCTCAGAGACCCGTCCATGTTACGTCAGTGTCTTTCATTGGTTTGTGGGCTTGCCTTTCAAAATCTGCTTGCTTTCATAAGTGGAAGGCACGCATACTTCATGCCTTTTCCGGTGGTTAGCCCTCCTTGAGCGCAGCGACCAAGTACCAAAAACATGCGAGGCTCGCTGTTTCCCATCATGTTTGTGGACTACTTTTTATATTTTTTTCGCAGCGCGATCACGCTTGGCATAAGTCCAGTGCTTTGCATGACATTAACCCTGTTACATAGTTAATTGCACTTTCGCCGGTTACATACATAATTGCACTTTTGCCAATAGGTTTCACTACGAGTGAAATGTGGCAGCGCAATCGTGCTTTTTTTTGCATTTTGTTTTTTCTACCTGCATGCCATCTTCAACTGTCCATACGAGTGAACTGTAGCAGCGGGATTGCACTGTTTTTTCCCATTTAATGTGGCAAGAAAAGTCCGGTTGGGAGTTTACAGTTGCTAATTGCTGTTACTCGGAGAAATGCGAGACCCTATTGCATTGCAAATGCTTGTTAAGTCTTTTAACATGGCAACGTTATCTCCTACACAAGCTGCGGAACTGGAAGGTGTGATCACAGCGGAGGAAATCTTATTAACTATCGATGCCAGCCCTCTGGGAAAACCCTATGTAAGGAAAGCCTCCCAGCAGAATTGTAAAAGGCCACCAAAGCTCAGATTATTCACATTTTGGTCTTGCTTTATTACGAGCCCCTAATTGATAGTCACCTCTCTGCAGAATTCCTCAAGATTCAAATTTCGATGTTTAGAAACCACAGAAGGATCCCCTGGAATGCTCTAGCTATCACTGAATCTCTTTTTTTTAAATTTATTTTTATTAAGTCAGAATTCAACAAGTCCATTACATACATAGCTAATGGCAAGTACAAAAGATGAAGAATGGAGGAAACAATGAAGAAGGTTCATACAGAGTATGAAGTAAAACCAGAAAACATTAACTAAAAGGACGCAAGGTGTGGATATAACAAGATCATCAATAATCCCAATTAAAGCTTGTCAATGTCTTCTCAAATTTCCTGAGTGAACGGATACCCCCTGCTATAGCTAAAGCCTTTTCCATCTCATGTATTTGCCATGTGATTGTCCATATGTGGGAACTGCAGAAACCTAAGCTCTGGCAATACAGAGCCTAGCAGAGGTGATTAACATGGACAACAGTCACCGTAACTCAATGTCATATTCCATTCTATAGCCTAGAATCACCTGTACTGAAGTAAACTGTGTTTCCTGTCCAAGGGCTGTCAAAGCCAATTTGTTCACCCCTTCCCAGAACTCAGTGAGGATAGAACATGCATAAAACATATGGAGGATTTCGGCTGCTAAATATCCACATGTAGGACAGGTAGTTTTGTCCGAACTGCAACTCACCCCCCACTTTACTAGTTTATCTAGCGTGCGGCAAAGCAAACATACTGTACAAAATTGCTGCAGCTTTAGGTTCACAGAATGTACTGCCCTCGTCACAGTTTCTAACGTTCTGTACTTATGTATCTCCAGGGAGGGAATCACCTTACAAGAGAGAACCTTGCTCCATTTAGCAGCCAGCCAAGGACTAACATCATTCCCCTGATCACAAAACCCCTGATATACAGGGAGTGCAGAATTATTAGGCAAATGAGTATTTTGACCACATCATCCTCTTTATGCATGTTGTCTTACTCCAAGCTGTATAGGCTCGAAAGCCTACTACCAATTAAGCATATTAGGTGATGTGCATCTCTGTAATGAGAAGGGGTGTGGTCTAATGACATCAACACCCTATATCAGGTGTGCATAATTATTAGGCAACTTCCTTTCCTTTGGCAAAATGGGTCAAAAGAAGGACTTGACAGGCTCAGAAAAGTCAAAAATAGTGAGATATCTTGCAGAGGGATGCAGCACTCTTAAAATTGCAAAGCTTCTGAAGCGTGATCATCGAACAATCAAGCGTTTCATTCAAAATAGTCAACAGGGTCGCAAGAAGCGTGTGGAAAAACCAAGGCGCAAAATAACTGCCCATGAACTGAGAAAAGTCAAGCGTGCAGCTGCCACGATGCCACTTGCCACCAGTTTGGCCATATTTCAGAGCTGCAACATCACTGGAGTGCCCAAAAGCACAAGGTGTGCAATACTCAAAGACATGGCCAAGGTAAAAAAGGCTGAAAGACGACCACCACTGAACAAGACACACAAGCTGAAACGTCAAGACTGGACCAAGAAATATCTCAAGACTGATTTTTCTAAGGTTTTATGGACTGATGAAATGAGAGTGAGTCTTGATGGGCCAGATGGATGGGCCCGTGGCTGGATTGGTAAAGGGCAGAGAGCTCCAGTCCGACTCAGACGCCAACAAGGTGGAGGTGGAGTACTGGTTTGGGCTGGTATCATCAAAGATGAGCTTGTGGGGCCTTTTCGGGTTGAGGATGGAGTCAAGCTCAACTCCCAGTCCTACTGCCAGTTCCTGGAAGACACCTTCTTCAAGCAGTGGTACAGGAAGAAGTCTGCATCCGTCAAGAAAAACATGATTTTCATGCAGGACAATGCTCCATCACACGCGTCCAAGTACTCCACAGCGTGGCTGGCAAGAAAGGGTATAAAAGAAGGAAATCTAATGACATGGCCTCCTTGTTCACCTGATCTGAACCCCATTGAGAACCTGTGGTCCATCATCAAATGTGAGATTTACAAGGAGGGAAAACAGTACACCTCTCTGAACAGTGTCTGGGAGGCTGTGGTTGCTGCTGCACGCAATGTTGATGGTGAACAGATCAAAACACTGACAGAATCCATGGATGGCAGGCTTTTGAGTGTCCTTGCAAAGAAAGGTGGCTATATTGGTCACTGATTTGTTTTTGTTTTGTTTTTGAATGTCAGAAATGTATATTTGTGAATGTTGAGATGTTATATTGGTTTCACTGGTAATAATAAATAATTGAAATGGGTATATATATTTTTTTTTAAGTTGCCTAATAATTATGCACAGTGATAGTCACCTGCACACACAGATATCCCCCTAACATAGCTAAAACTAAAAACAAACTAAAAACTACTTCCAAAAATATTCAGCTTTGATATTAATGAGTTTTTTGGGTTCATTGAGAACATGGTTGTTGTTCAATAATAAAATTAATCCTCAAAAATACAACTTGCCTAATAATTCTGCACTCCCTGTATAATACTAATCAGAGATTTTAACCTGATTCATCATTACGATAGAGCATTCCAAAGCCACCAAACCTTTGCCTCTAGAATGAAAGTAATCCCTCAACTGAAGATATTCAAAGAAGTGAGAATGGGGGAGGCTATATGCGGTTTGCAGATCAGCAAAGGACTAGAAGCCATCAAAATCGAAGAGTTGTCCCACCATCAGAATGCCTCGTCTCACCCAACGTTGCAAAAAAACACCCAAAACACTGTGCTTTTATCCCATAGTGGCGTTCTCTCATGAATTAGTTTCAATGAAAATGTAGTGCATATTTCCTTCCAGATGGATGCAGTATTCCTAACAAACTTGAACCTCACTCTCTTGTAGTAGTTAGGATCAGTACTTATATAGAAGAAAAGCCGGTGTTCGGGACCTAAAGCCAGGCCATAGCCTAGTACCAATGCATCTAAGTCTGCTAACATGAGCAGACTGAGCAGTTGGCCAGCAAAGGTGGCCCAAAAATATAGCTTGCAATCTGGAAGCTATAGGCACCCCTGTCTATATAGTAATGTCATTCAACTTTTAGAATGCCTTGCCTGTTTATATCCCCAGATAGAACTAATTATAACGCCTTCTAGCTTCTTGAAAAATATATTCCGTACTCTTAATGGAATTGCCTGAAAGAGATATAGAAACTTAGGAAGGATATTCATTTTTTATAATATTAGACCATCCAATAATGCTTATAGAAATTTCTTCCAGGATTGTAATTTGTGAGTGACGTAATTTAACTTTAAAATGTTATCGACTCATGTGCATAGTTTAATTCCCAGGTAGCTTGCTGCATTTACTGTCCCAGGGATTGGGATAGCCATGTTATGATTCAACAGCAATTGAGTTTTAGAAACATTTAGTTCGTAACCAGAAAAAGGTCAAAATTTCTCAGCCTCTCCAACAATACATCCCATTGCTGTTGACTATTTAGTTGAATATATAACAATAGCATCAGCATATGCGCTAACCTTCCATTCATAACCTGCCCAAACTATCAGCTCAATTTCCAACTTTCTTTGTAGCGCCAGCAAGAAAGGCTTGAGATCAAGTGAAAATAGCAAAGGGGAAAGTGAGCAACCCTGCCGGGTGCCTTGCTGTATCTTAGAAGGAAGCGAGGCTGCTCCAGCATATACTACTTTGGCAAAAGGGGATCTGTACGGAGACAATACCCACCTAGTAAACCATTCACTAACCCCGAAGGCTCCCATAGTTACCCATAGGCAGTCCTAGGCTACACGATCAAAGGCCTTTTCGGCATCGAGTAAGACCATTGTTAACTTAAAGCTCATTTTCTCTGCTATGTCTAAAGCAGCAATATCCATATGAACATGACTGCTGGTGTCTCTAGCTGGAATTAAGCCATGCTGATGCTTAGAGACTGTATCGGGTGGCACCGGGGCTAGTCGACTGGCTAATATTTTAGCATATATCTTAGCACCGGTGTTAATGTGGTAGATGGCGCCGATATGGCCTCATTTCATCTGGTGGCTTACCCTTTTTTGCAAAAACCATAATTATTGTCATATTCCATGACTCTGGGGCCTCCCCACCTTCATCAGTACGTCGTATCACACTTAGGAAAGGGGGGTATTATTATGTCTTTAAATATTTTATAGAACTCAAGTGGAATAAAGTCCGCCCCTGCCGCCTTCCCTAAAGGGCAGAGCCATAAGAGTGGCTTCTACTTCCCCTGTAGTAATATCTGTCTGCAGAGCTGTTGCCTGCACATCCTCCAATTTCGGCACCCCATTACCCTGAAGATAGGCCATAAGCTCTGATGTAGGCAATGTTTGAGATTGGCTATACAGCTCTTGATATAATAGATAAAACTGCTTGGTGATATTTTGGGTTGAGGTGCAAACAACTCTGTCCAGACCAACAATATGCTGAATCAATCCGCTAGTTCTTTTATCTGAGATCTAATGGGCCAGAACTGGGCCGACCTGTCCCCTATATTCATATTGAAGGGCTTTATTTTCGAAGTACTAACTGGTACCTTCTCTTTATGGTTTTCCCCTAACTGAGATCTTCTGTTGATGATCTGAGCCTGTATCGCTTGTTCACCCGAACATCCAGACCTAACAGAAGAGGCATGTGCTACTGCCACCCACAGTATTGCCTGGGCAAGCTGATTTCCCCTGTCTTGTTTAATCCAGACGTAAGCCTTCAATGTATCCCAGACCACGAAAGGGGGAGCAGTACCCATGTTTGTTTAAAAAACCCTTTAAGAGAATTTAACACCACCTTGCAATAGTGAGGGTTGACAAGCAAATGCCTCGGATATAAGAACGGGCACTGCCTCTCTCCCACCCCCAACCGATTAATAAATAATAGGATGGGGTTGTGGTCTGATGAGATCTCGGGATGGACCTTCATGTCAACATCTCCAAGAAGCTCCCTTCTGACAAAAATCATATAGATCCTGGAATAGTGTCTACGTGGTGATGAATAATAAGTGTAGCACAGTTTGGTAGGAAAGATAGCCCTCTAGGCATCAATGAGCCCATGCAGCTGGGCCAGTACTAATATAGTTGCCTGAGTCTTAGCAATCGGTCAGTGAAATGATATGAGGTCTATTCATTTTGATCCCTTCACACACTAGTTGATGTTTATTGGGTGAGTTTAAGCCAGAAACATTCCAGCACATCCCTTTTAGTCTACCCATTGATCTTCAACCAAAGACCTTGTCTAGGTCCTCCTGAGTATAACTGCATTATGCACATGGGCACAAGTACATCTCCAACCTCCAAATAATTATTCTTATTCCATCTCAATGGATTTATCTGACTATTCTTTCCCTTGTCTCCCCCACCTACAAATTGCAAAGACTTTATTCTAATGCTTTAAAGTGAGATCCACTCCCTCCCCAGCACCTACCCCCACCCACTGCCTGACCCCACCCCTAACCCTGTATCTGGAAAGGGGAATCGTCTACACCCTCAGGCTAATGATGACCATAACAGCCATAAGGAGCACTTTCCCTTCCCCCCAACCCAAGCGCCTTATGACCTACCCAAACCTAGAGGTCAAATCGAATATACCCCAAGTATATGTCAGTGCAGGGAACCCAAAAAGGAAAACAAACCCAAAATAGAAAGAAATAATGAGAACAAAATGTGAGCAAAAAGCAAATTTGTCAACCCAATTTGAGCTTGTCTAGGATAGTGCTCTTAAGCCTGTTCATTTGCTGCCATTACTTCTAATTGTAGTAATATAGTAACTTTGTCACCCCTTTGCGATTGCTGAGAGCCAGTGCAGCATCTTGTTCCAAGAAGAACTTCTGAGTCCTCCAGTTGTGGATAATTTTGAGTTGTGCTGGCTCCTGTAGAGAGACCTGCACCCAGATGGCTTTTAATGGGTCGATTAGCTGACATAGATTCCACCATTTGAACATTGTTGCTTTATAGAGGTCAGAACGGGCAAAGATCGACAAGTCCCCCTCTGCCACTGGTGCTGCTGACTGGGCCTTTGTTGCAATCGGCTGTCTTAACAGGAAATTACCATTAAATACTAAAATGGGACATGAGTGTGCTGGATGTGAGCGCAAGAGAGATTTATTTCTGACCTGGTTTAGAGGCAAACAATGTGCCTGTTGTATCTGCGAGTCCATGTCCCAATCCATTAGGTCGGGGAAGGGCTTCTCAAACAGCTGTGCTATATACTGACGAGAATCTCCCCCCTCGTACCTAATCAAGGTAGAGCTAGTTCTGCATGCTGTCCCCCCTCTTTATCAGTTGTCTGTACTTCCACACTGGTTACAGAGGGACAGGGCACCAAAGTACTTACTCCAGCTTTAGGTATTGCCCAACTCCGAAGCAGGCTGAGCAGGACCTTGCTTTTGAGAGGTTGTTTCTTAGTTCGGGAGGCAGGGGCCTTGTTTTGCTTAAGTCCTTTTGGACCCTTGCTGGGGCTTTTCATATTGTCACTCTGTCTGCTTGAGGACCGCTGTTTCTCTCCCCATGATATCGAAGCAGCCTCATGAACCACGCCTTTCGTCAGGCTAATGTCCATAATACTGTCTGTTTCATCGAGTGGGGGGATTTGAACTTGAACATGTAGACGAAGACTGATTGCAATCCGCATGAGTCGTGTTATGAGTGAATCCTGAGGGTGCATTGTTACCGCAACATCACCAACAGCTTCAAGATTCAACTCCCCCCGCCACAACTTAGTCTGATCTACTGGCAAGAGCCCCCCCCCCCAAGTCTCCACCAGTGAATAGGCTGGAGAAATTCAGAGTGATCATGGTGCAGCCTGCCGGACTCCGGGGCGATACAGTAGCAGCAGTCACATCCATTGCTGCTGCCGGTTCCTTAGTCGTGGAGGCTCTGGAGTCATGCGAAATTGAAGAGCTGCTACAATGTTGCAGAGGTGTGTCCCCACCTGTTTCTGCTACACTGTTGCTCCAAGGGGTGCTGCTACATAAAGCAAGGGTGGCTAGACAGTAGAGGAAAGCCTTGCAATTCTTGTGGCTAGAATCGCCGCCATTAACACACTTGCCAGGGGAACCTTTTCCCCCTCCATGGAAGGACCTCCTGGTCAGTCAGTCGAAAGCAGGCTGGCCACTGAGCTAGACCATAGCTTGACCGTAGCAGTTTGATCATAGACCACCCCAGTCCCGAGGCTTTATTGTCCGCTCACTGATCCACGGCATCTGCGTGTCGTGTGTGCAGTCCATCTTCTGCTGTAGTGTTGTTTCATCTCAGGCTGGGTCTGTGCGATACTGAGCACTCTGTGCCCTCTTTGAAGAGCACTTATACGCACCTGCACCATGGAGTTTGGTGGTCAATACCGTAATCCCACAGGAACTGACCAAGTGGAGCCGAGGACTAGTGCAAGGCTCCTATGCCTACTCCAGCCAGACAGTTGCCACATAGGTAAGTAGGTAAGTCCTTCAGTGTGGTGAAGTATGGTTACGTTTCTGTTTTTTTCCCCTAATCTGCCGCAAATCGGCAACGTCATGGCAGTATCTGGTTTATCCAAGAGCAAAGGCTGTGCAGCGGCAGCGTCACTGGGTTTTGCCGGGCAGATACTTTGAGATCAGAGTGCAATCATGAGGCTATCAGGGGAAGTCGGCCCCAGGGGTTGCATCAACCCACCATCTTCCCACAATGCCTCTACCACCCAATCTTATTGATAAATGTAAACGTTAAGATTTTGGCAAAGCTTTTGGCGACACATATTAATAAAGTTATCACACTGTTATTCCAGGACGTTCCTCAACCAATCACTTACATCCTCCATCACAAATTATACATATTATTTGGCAGGTGAGGGAAGAGCTGGAAAATAAGGCCCTCTTCTACTTGGATGCTGAAAAGGCTTTCAATCATGTTGATTGGGGTTATCTCTTTCAGACCATGGAAAGGATTGATGTAGGACATGATATGCTTGCACTAACCAGGGGTATGTACTCTAGACCCACTGCGTCGGCCACTTGTGGAGTCTTTTCTGCCCCATGTTTTGACATCCATCAAGGCACCAAACAGAGTTGTCCCCTACCCCCCCTGTTGTTCCTGTTGGCTCTGGAACCCCTAAAGGGTGCTCTGCCCTGAATCTGTCCCAGTGGGGTAGGGTCTAAGTAGTCAGGATAAATGTCCTCCCCAAATGTAATTACATTTCTGGTATGTTGTCACTGGTTAGGTCAGACTCCTACCTGCGGAGCATTCAGCGCTCCATCTCCCATTTCATTTGTGGTTCAGAAAGACCAAGATTAAAGGGTGCAAAGCTCTACTCCACATCGGAGAAGTGTGGCTTATGTCTTCCTCATTGGAGGCTTATTGGTTGACACACAGTTGGCCCATGTTGTGTACTGGTTGCCTACATCTAGGGTCACATCATTATGGGTGAGATTAGAGCGCCGTATTTTGCAGTCTTCCGGAGATCTTGCTGTTTACTACACTTCAAGACCTCCAATTACTGAACTTGTGAATCCCATCATACACACCTCCTGATGCATGGCACTGTGCTGTTCTCATGCTAAATCCCCACTGTGGAGCAATGCAGCCATAACTGTTGGTGGGGAGGAAATTAATTGGACAATCTGGATTAATCATGGTTTTACCACATTGAGGACCTTATCTCTAACAGCTTTATCAAATCATTCCCTGACTTGAGACAGGAGTTTGCAATCCCACCCTCCCACCAGTAGAAGCCAGCAGCAGGGCTCAGGCAGGTCCAGTTGATGCTGGTCACCTGGTTATCTGCAGGGAATGCCTCTGTAGCTTAAACAGTAGGTCAGTTAGTTGACCCTTAGAATCACTTCTGGAGACCCAGGTTCAAAGCAAACAGGTCCTGTCTTCATTCTTTAGACAGCACAGCAGTCCTTCTTCTGAATCTTTGACAAGACCCTGAGGGCTCCTATGAAAAGCTCTGCGGGTGCAATTTTAAGATCCAGTGCCAGCATTTGTCTCGGGGGCAATCCCATGCCTACTCTTAAACTAGTTCTGGCCAATTCTTCCCCTTCCCCTGGGTTTGACTCCAATCTATCTGGGGGACAAAGGCAATGGCAGAACTGCTGTTAGGCTCTTTTTTGTGTGCTGCACGTAAGGTCCTTTGAAGTGTAATCAGGGCATTGCACTACTCCTCCCTAACCATCCTTTCAAAAAGGCCCCCTTCCTCCTCACCCATGCTCCTTTTGTGCCCATGCCTGGGAGAAGTACATAACACACCACAGAAGAGCCATTTACAGTCATGTGACCCTGGACACTGGAAGAAAGGCACATTTGGTTTAGGCAAAATAATGTCAACGTTCTAAAAGTGGCATTTGTAGAATAGTACCTTAAAATCCAACTTTACCTTTAAAGAGGATTTTACATTACAATTCACATGAATGGAAGAAGTATTCCTTTGTTTATTGCCAAACTGAAGTTATCACTTATTAAGTGTAATAAGGTAACCAAGTGTAGTCTACGAGAGAGATAACCTTACTACATTGAAAAAATTAATTTAGAAGACAGGATATGTAAAAATTAAATCCACATGTCCCACTTATTAAATATGATGAGCCCTGCATTATGATCCTTTAGAGCGTCCACTAGTGGTGCTTATATGTTGTAAAAAGGCAGGTGTTGGTCCTGCAAAAGGTTTATTTTACCAGGTTGAAAATGCTGTTTAAAAATGTGCTACAGGCTGCAGTGGCAGGTCTGAGACATGTTTTACAGTACTACTTTAGTGAGTGTCATAATGTGTGCTGCTGCCCGATAGTAGCATTTAATTTACAGGCCCTGGGTACATGTAGGACCCATTACTATGAGCTTATAAATAAGTGAAATGTGTCAAATAGTTGTATACCAATTAGGCCTTGTTTAAGGGAGACAGCACAAGCACTTTAAAACTGGCTAGCAAGAGTAAAGTGCACAGAGTCCTAATTCCAACAAAAAAAGTTAAGCAAAAATAGGAGAGTGAAGGCAAAAACGTCTAGGAGATTACCACGCCAAACATGTCAGGTCACACACAAAATGGTGGACAAATATTACTCCACGGGGGTAGGAAAGGGGTCAAATTTCTGTGGTCACACACTATTCCAAAAAAATGAAAAAAATATGAAATATTAATCAATAAAAATGTGTCATTGAATAAAACCGGGTTGCGGTGCCTTTGTATATCTTGGAATTCCAGACTTACTTCATCAAGAGAATCTCCTAGATTCAACCTGCAGCTTCCCCCGGACTCAGCACATTGAGGAGCAGGGGCCAGTGAATGTGTTATTGTAATCCCTCTGGTTACGTATGATGTCATTCCATGAACACATGTATATGGTGTTACACACAAGCGCATGACTAGATCATCATGCATGTCATGTTGGGTTATTCTCTAGCTGGACATCGTCATTGTGCTTAGAAAAGCTACTTAGTAGTAGCCTAAGAAATACCATTTTAAACCTGCTATTGCAAAAGAAAAGGAGGACTATTCAGATGTTCAGGAAATAAAGAGCAGATTTCCTAATTTTTACCGCAACGCAAGTTAGCAAGCAAGCAATGTTGCTCTGCTTCATTGCGGGAAAGGGAGACAGCAGAAACGTGCCATATCAACTAATATTTGGCACATTTCTGCTGCCTCCTAGCACTGGCACACTGTGTACTAACTTGTGTCAAGTCATGCACCATTGCACCATAGTGCAAGGGTGTCTGCATCACAGTCAGGATTTTCTGCAAGAAGGGGTACATTCCTTCACAAAGCAATCCTTAAAGTCATGTCATTCTTTCTACGCATGCTGCAGAACCCAAACGATATATATCCAACTTTGTTCCCTTTCCAGAACAAATCTGTTGACCGGTGTATTTGGTTGCGTTGCACTTTTCTGTTCAATTACAACCCACGTAATATCTTTGTCTGTGTTGTTTTCTGCAGTTAAGTGGTTTGTCAGAAGTCTAGACCTCTTGTTGCACTTCGTAGTGTAGTGATTTTAACTTATCTGCATGCGAACCTTCCTGACACCAGCATATCTCAAATCACAAGGAAATGTGGTCAAGACATTAACGTTCCCAGAACTCCAGTATGCATATCGCCCATGTCTGGAGTAACCCCAAATCATTTGAGTTAGTTGGTCAGTGTATAGTGTAATCAACTACACTGTACCAATAAAGAGAGTGTCCAGTGTCGGGTGCAAGACCCCAAAATATACTTTTGGCAGTAACTGTGTTGATAGGAGCATATTTAACAAAAATTGCGCAGCAAGTCACCTTTCTGTGCTGCATGATAAGGAAAGGGCAGGAATGCGCCATACCTCACATTGTACGAAGCATTCATGTCTTTTTCAATGTGCTGGTGCACAATATGCTGCTTAGTGCCAACGCAGTCACTCTTGCACCATGGTGCAGCAGACATCCTTGCACCATGGTGCAAGGGTGCCTGCGTTGCAAGTAGGATTATTTTTGTGCAGGAAGGGACACCACCCTGCACAAAAACAATCCTAAGAGGCATATTCCTCTTTCTATGTGTGCTACAAAATGCCGCACACATAGAAAGAGGAAGTAACGAGGAGAAATAAAGCTATTTCTCCTTGCTATGCCTCACCTAGGTAGGTAATGGTGAACAGGCCAAAGCCCATGGGTGGATGCGTGGGAACGCTAACGCTATACCCATGGAACGCCTTCTCAAGGGACAGTAATGCAATGCAGCGACTTGTGCTGCAGTGCGTTACTTTAGTTTTTTCAAGCCAGGCAAGGCCACACAAGGTGGCCTTGTCTGGCTTGATAAACATAACCCAAGAGCTGCAGTGCTCTTGCACCCCATTGTGTGGCGCAAGAGTGATGCAACTATTTGATCAATATTGACCATAATTCTTAGCCTGGTATGAACCATAAGGTCCCAAATAATGGTGTCTTTCCTGAAGGAAAAGATAGGCATTTCTAGTGTCAATTTGCTTGCATTTAAAACTTGCCAATGCTTATTGATAATATTGCTGATTAGATTAGAAGCAATATTGTCTGCCACAACAGAAATGAGGCATCCAGTCTGTTTCTGGATTGCACCTTAGGAGGAAGTCACAGTTATTATTCCTGGCCCTTTTCTGCCATCACTTGTTATGTCATTGATAATGTCTATTCCTAAGTTTAGGAGATAGTGAGCCTGCTTGACGATCAAATGCCACTCTACATGAATAGTTCCTACAGAGCCTTAAAATAGACAACATGGGAGATTCTCTCCAAGGATTGGGGGCAGGGCAGTGGGGACGAATGCAGCCAACCGGTAATAAGCTGTTGCAGCCACTGGTTTATGGTATATGCGCGCTTAATTTACAATCCATCTGCAAAATAAAGGGAGGCTAATTCTGTGCCGGGGATTGTATGCACGAATTTCAGAAAGTCATTACGTGTGTTTACCCAGCTGAACTTTAAGATCAACTCTTTGTTGTCCCTCCCCATAATAAAAACATCGTCTATGTAAAGTCACCATAGGCAGATGTGATTCTTAAAGGGATTGTCATTAGAGAAAATATTGGGAGTTTCAAATACATACACATATAAACAGCCAGACCCGGGGAAAATGTACTCCACACTGACGTGCTGTGTGTTTGCAAATATAATGTTCTCTCAAACTCATAATACGTTTTCGTTATCCCCAAAGTAGCTTATCAGTAACCTACAAGGTTTCTGTTAGAAGAATGCTCAAACATTCCTCAAGCCTCTATGTCAAGATCAATTTTAAATTTGTTCGATGAATCAAATGAGGTGTCCAGTAGTAAATTCACCATGTCCTTGGTATCTTTATTACCAATGTGTGCAGAAATAAATCACAAAACTCTGAGAGAGTTTCAAATACTGAGCCTATGCCCAGTACTTTGGGGTATCCTAGCATCCTGGCAATTAGAAAGTCAGTCTCATGTGGGCCGATCCATTGGACCATCTCAGCATCCTCTGCCAAAAAGTGGATTTAATTTCTCTGATTTTGATGACCACCATTTAAAATAATTGAGGTGTGGCCAAGATGGTGCCGGAGTAGGACATGCTCTTCCCTTCGCCGGCACCCAGGCTTTCAGCTCTCATGCATAGCAGTGCCGCAGGTTCTCTGATCATGGTGCTGCCCCTTTCTCGGGCTGCAGAGACTGCCCTGAAACTAAGCAGCAGCTCTGGACCTTAGGGGCATTTTGCTCGCACCGGGGTGACTGTAGGGGCACACTACTCATTGACCAAGATGGCTGCCGCTGGAGTCATGGAGCTGCCATCCACGCAATACTGCCTTCTCTTGTTGCATTTGTAGAGGATGAACAAGACAACCCCAGACAACCCTCCTGGGCATATTAATGACCTACGCTTTGAACATGCACGTTCCGCACGGTGCTTACTGAATCCAGACAGTGGCCCGAGCGACACAGGTTGGAGCTTTCTGTGATCAGACCCTGAACACTGACGACACCTGCGCTGAGATAGGCCCCCCGTCACCATGGCAGAAGTTACAAGGAGGCAAGTGAACCCAGTTAGGGGGACTAAAGGGGGTGAACCTCATTGGATCCCAGCAATCGGCCCAACCCCCCTGCTGAGCACAATGCTGGCCCCATGGTATTTCCTCAGGCCCCAGGCTTCACATATTGCTCACACCAGTATGAAAAGGGGGCTGAAGGACCACATGGTGGCAACCTGTGAAGACTGCTGACCGGATTATCCTGACCGCAATAAGAGGTTGGAGGAGGAACTTCTACCTCTGCCCGGAAAGTGCGTTCCTAGCAGAGCAGTGACATCAAATACAGGGGGTTGCCCCTCCACCCGGAGACAAGCTTTGGCAAGCGGCACCCAGCACAGAGAATACAAAGGGTCGGGTGCAGAGGACAGCGCCCAGCAGGGGGAATCTGTGGGGGTGGTTCAGACAGGTCTTGCGTGTGCTGGATGGGTCTCGCTGCTCTCCTACTCCTGCCCAGGGCCACTGCATGCACTAGCAAACCACCAGGCGGTGCCAAACCTCCCTGCCCTGACACTCCTGTGCACCCTTAGAAACTGCCCAAGAAGGAATCCTGGGTTACGAGGCCTAATAGACAGAGTAACAGACAGGGTCCACATGCGCACATTCGCCCCTCAAGCCCCTCAAGCCATGGCAGTGGCCAAAAACAAGCATGACCAATCAGTAATCATTCGGGACATGCTCACTAGCTCCTCACTGACGTCCTCCAAAGACTCAGCCTCGGCCCGTACCAACCTCCACAAACGGACATGGTGGAGTTCCCTGACTAGGAGCAAGGCCCAGTGACCTGGGCCTTCCTGCCCTCCCTATTTGACTCACTGAAGATTCAGAACCTCAAAAAATACCTCTCTCAAGACATGCAGAAGGTAAGACAGGACCTGTTCTCGGTGGGAGAGCCGGTCTCCCCCTTAGAGGATGACAAATCCGTGCGAGATGAAGAGGTGAAAATGCAGCGACAGGAGAACATTCACCTCCACAAGCAACACAACGATCTTTGACCCAGGCAGAAAACCTCGAGAACAGATCCCGATGTAATAACATCTCCCTCAGAGGGGTCTCCATGGGCTCTGATCAAATGGGCTACACTCATGCAGTGTTCAGCAATGTTCCGCTCAATCCTGGACTGGACAGAGGACTCTAAACTGTGGCTGGATAGGGTTCACTGGGTTGGCCCCCCCTAGGGGCCCTAACACCAAACTACCAGACATCCTGGCCTCTGCACATGACTTTCAAACCACAGAGGACATCCTGCAGACAGCTACAGCTAAATAACCCATCCACTTCCACGGTCATCCAATTGGGCTCACCTCTTCCAAGACATCTCACTCCTCACACCCCAGTGCCACAGGGAATTCAAACTGGTCACTGAGTTCTTTCACTCCAAAGAGGTGTCCTATGGCTGGGAACACCTCTTCAGGCTGGTCTTTCATTGAGAAGGCAAACCCCATCAACTCAAAACACTTCAGGATGCCCGCCACATTCAGGACCTGCCAGACGATTCCTTTTCCCACACCACATGTTGCTCTGCCCACGGCTTCCTGATACAAGCGTAACAATGGCAAAAAACTGGCAAACATAGGAAACACTCATGCCCTGGGCTAGAGGAACATGCTCAGGAACACCAGGCCTTTCTGGACAGCCTAGCCTCAGGGACTGGCAAGGCCACTATATGACACTCAGTCCTATCTAAAATTTGTGTCCAGACCGCCTACACCATGCTGTGACACACCCTTCCAGCCACAGCCTGTGGTGGCGGAGGGCTTGCTGAATAAATACGTTTACTGAGAGACGCACCCTGCCCGCCTGACCAGACCATGCCCAGTTGGCATCCTTCCATTGCTAATGGACTTTTCACAGTTATTGTTTTGATACCATTGCTGTTTGGAAACTGTTCTTGTTTGTTTTTCACTCTTTCACACTTCACAAACTACTGATGCTCTGTCACTGAGACAGGCTGCTCACCACCAGACCACCCCTATATATATATTTCACATCATAGAAATACCTTTGGATAGCACATGACAGAGCCTTATCTCTTTCTGCCTGTCTGGAGATTAAAGTGACCTGCCTCAATGTGCGAAGCCTCAGTAACCCAACCAAGCATGCTGCTGTCCTGTCTCTCTTAGAACGCTCATGCAGTGATATATGCTTCCTACAGAGACCCACTTACTGTCCAAAGATGTTTATAGGATGAAATCCCAGTGGTTTCCTTGTCATTACTGGTCCTCAGATTCTATGAAGAAGGGGGGAGTGGTGATCCTTGACTAAGATAGCCAAACTTTTCGACCCAAGGTTGTGGATGGCTCTCTGACTGTGGCCTAGGAGATGTCTGGCACCTACCCCATCCTAACACAAGTGACTACATATACTACTCTGCGGTACACAAAACCTATGCCATATTGACCACTACTTAGCGACCCTTACGTTGCAGACGCCCGTCCAAGAAGTCTTCATTGCTCCAAGGTCCCTATCTGACCATGCTCCCCTCTCCCTATTGTTGCAGTTAGACTTGTGTCAGACTCGGGCTTCCCACTGGCGACTTCGAGATAGTGTCTTTCAGTCCAGGCCCATGATAGGAACATTACAAAGGTGATTGCCAACTTTCTCCAAAACAGCAATATTGCAGAGACAACACTGGCTTCTATATAGGAGACTTTGAAAATAAGAGTACAAGGGAAAGTGATAGTGTTCTCAGCGTCCGACAATTGACACCGGCAGGAGAAACAACTGAATCTGGAGCAGAATGTCCTAGAACTTAAGGCCAAACATAAATGCACAGTGGCCTCAAAGGTGTGGAGAGAACTGGAAAAGGTGTGCCTATTCCTTAAATGCTTGGACCTTCACAGGACAAAATATGCAATGGCACGCCTTAAATGTAAATGTTACCTAGGGAGAAACCACTACGGCTGCATGCTTGCACACCGTCTCTGGGCCAAAACCCAAGGAGGTACTGTCCAAATAATACCTATCAGCTTGGTCTCTGAAGTCCACGGAGATGCTCAAGTTGCAAGGGCTTTCCAAGATTTCTATAGTAAAATATACAGAGCACCTGCCAACCCGACAGTGACCTCTCTGGTTACCTCAAGGCGATCTCAATGACCCATCTCTTGCATAACGTCTCAGAGGGTTTGGAGAAACCCATCTGGATCAAGGAACTCATCTCAGCCATCACCTGCCTAAAACTAAAGAAATTCCCAGAGGTCCCTTATACTTTTTGAAAAATAGGTACAACAAACGTCCTATTACACAGCTTTACGCCGTACTTGGAAAGGGAACTCCACACAGGTACAAGCGGGAGGACGAATTGCGCCAACCCCTTTGTGTCAAAGACTGGGAGGACATTTATTACCAGCCCTGTCAAATTGCTCACCACATGGCAAGCACAGAGACAGTATACAAAATAGTATCTTTCTGGTGTCTTGCCATCAGTCAGCTCCAGGCGTAAGACCTGTTGGAGGGGATGTGGCCGAATGGGCACATTGGTCCACCTTCACTCCCTGAAGTTGGTTTGCTACTGGGAATGTATATCAGACAACACAGAGAAGGCCTCCAACACCGCGATCCTGAGGTTCCCAGCCTATACTATATTGGGACCTCCCAACCCTCTCACCTACCCCATGTTCCCTGAAGAGGAGGCATGTGGCCTTGGCCCTGGGAGCCACCTGCCAAGCTATTCTTTCCATGTGGGGTTCTGATAGGGTTCCCGATTATGCAGTGTTGCTCCATAAACTGTGGTTTATCCTGGGATAGGAAAAACTTTCTCTAGCCACTGACCAGAAAAACAACTCTTTTTCCAAACTGTGGGTACCATTCATTACTATTTTATCCTCCAAATTCAATAAGCTTACTTGACCGAATTATCTTAAACTACTACGTCTGCTTCCAGCGACTGAGTCACCCGAAGGCTTGTCCCCGAACTAACCATTACAGAAAGACACGCACTTACTCAAGTCCATTGCACATACTACCATACTGTAGTCATAGATCATGGCAAGTACCTCCCTTGAAGGAATTCAGAGGCGGGGGTTGTTTCATGGGATGTTTGCTTTGTTTTACTTTGAAAACTCCTTAATGACAAGGACGCTGCCGGACCCAGGTTGTAGGCAGACAGCTGTGTTAAGCATTGATCATAACTGTTTCTTAATTGATGCTGCTGGCCCCTGGGTTTTAGGTGGATAGCCGTGTATATGCATGTTCTGTTCCCGCTATGAATAAACAGAATTTATTAATAAAATATGGACATTTCTCTGATCTCTTAACAATTGCTTTCACTCTTCTCTGTAATTGATGGTCGGTTGTATCACTATGGGCCCACCTTTTTGGCTAGTTTAATTACCACATCCGGGTTATTTTGTAACTCACTCTGACCCAATTTTTTTTAAAGGTAATGGTCTCATTTCTCAACATCAACTCTTCGTCACCTCTAATTTGCTAATTGGAAGGAGAGAGGCAAAATGGCAGCAGACTGTGGAAAAGATCAACAGTGTGGCAGAGGTCAGGAGAATTGTAACTAAGTGCAAGAAACGCTGGCATGACTGCAAGCGAAGGACAGAAGAAAAAATGGCACGAAACAGGAAGGCCGCACTGCAAACTGGAGGTGGGAGTCCAGCACCACAAGAGGACTTGGACGAGATGGAGGAGATGGTTGCAGCGGTTATCCCGGAGGAAAACGTAATGAATGCAAGGACATGACAGCGCAGACTACCAGGAAACACCACAAATGCAGGATAAGTTGCATGTGGGAAAATATGCTAAAATGTCAACTGCAAGAAAGGGGAGGCATATAGGACTCACACAATGCATGTCAAAGGAGCGCAGAGGGACACAATGCACATTAAGCAAGTTGCACCATGCCGACGTAAGCTACACATGTACCTACGCTTTGGTAGTGCCATGCACCATGACACATACACAACCTGGACAAATTTTTAACGCCAGGCCTAAATACCCACATGTACATATGCAGCAAATGGGATGGATAGCATGTATAATCACTGTGCCACTGGTTGTGACATCACAATATACCCTGCATGTAGGCACATCAACACTACCAACACGACCAAGACCTCAGAAATCAGGTGGTCAGTCAACACCATTCCTGGGGTTACTTCATAGTGGTGTTCCTTGCAGTAACACCTTGCAACTGCCTTGCCTCATTGCCCAAATGTATGTGTCTTGCATCTCACAGCACACAAGTCATTGCAACTGTCCTTTCAGTACCCAGGCATGTGATGGTAGCACCACCACACCGCACACTGACAACACATTAATGTGAGGCAGCTGTTACTACATCATGCAGTCAGGGTGTCCCCTGGGTGATTGGAACAATGAACTGAACAGGTGATAGGGAAATAGCAGCCTGGACCTGTATCATTGGTAACATCCTACTACCCAGACCAATTAAACTGAAGTAGTTTTGAACCACATATCTTGTTGCTGAACTGAAATGTGACACTACAGAAAATATGTACCACAGATATCAAACAGTAGGTCACAACAGTCACAGGCTGAGCCCACAACTACTCTGACACAACCATGTCAGACACATGGGAATGGGTAAATTAACACACACATTCATCACATGAGGTATGACTGTGAATGTAATGGTGGATAATTCCATATCAACAGGCAGGGGGATGGTGCATGGGCAAGCCCGGTGTTGGTAAGACTGCCAGTGCAGTGTACCCTTTGCACTTGGCAGTAAGAGTCACACGTTGGGATGGCGGCTGGAAATCTGTCTGCTCATGGTAGCTCTGTGGGGCACTTAGTAAACAGTGCTGATTGATCAAATAGAGTCAGTGCCAGTTTTGTGCTGCATTGGGTGTAACAGGACACACTGCACTCAGCTCTGCAAATCAGGCAGTGGAAAGGTCAAAGGGCCAGGGTATGGGACCCCCTGAACTGCCCATGCCAAGTGCATGGGCTGTGCAGGAGCACCCAAGCACATTTATTGGGGGTTACACCGCCATGCAAAGGCTGGTGGAAATGCGGAAACAGACCTGGAGGGTGGTGTTGAATGTAACACCGGCCTGGTGTCACAGGACAGATGCCATAGTCAGTCCGTAGGCTGCTGGAAACCTTCCATGTCCAAGCCATTAGCCAATGGGGCATTCCACATTGACAACAGTTGCCACTACCGCCCGTGCTGTTGGGGGCAGTCAAATACACTATGGCAGTCAGGTGCCCCTTGGACTGATGCAAATGAAATGAGGAACCAGTATGACTACCTCCAAAATCACCTCTAATTCACTTCAGGCCCTGATCTAAGTACAGCTCCTGTTAAATGGCCATAGACTAATTTTCCATCATGCACATACAGAGTGATGTACACAGCAGAAATGTCATAACCATACTGCCCATCTTTGGGTTCAACCCTGTGCTTGTGTCAAATTAGCTGTACTGTCACCAAGCTGCACTCATGTATCATAGTATCATAGTGCAAGGAGGGCTGCATTGATGGCGGGCATAGGTGTTTAGAAAGGCAAACACACCTATACAGACAGGAGATGAAACTGAACTCTGCCAGGTTCATGAGTGCCATGCAATGTAGCACACAACAACATGAGGAGACATCAATGGCAACAAGAGCATAGTGTCCTGGCAATGCCATCCCTGGGGTAGTGCAAAGTTTCAGCACAGCATGGGTGCATGTGAAACATGTAACACTGTAACAGGTGAAAAGTGCCATGTGTGGTGTTGTGGCATGAGCACAGCAACCCCCTTTGCAAGGCCTCACCATGCAAATGGATGCAAAGGGAGGGTAGAACATGAAAAGATGGCATCAAGCCACAAAAAGGATAGACAACACACTTAGAAGATATGACGCAGCCAATTGTGCCAACTGGTCTTCCATTCATGTGACATGCAGGTGGGGCATAGGGCTGCAGACTGCAGCTATGATGTACAGGAACAATCCTTTGGAACTAAGGGGTGCATCATAGTCCCCTAGCGCCACAGGAGTGTCACTTTCAGTGATGCTCCTGTGGCGCTACGCACTGCACCATATTGACAAGGTGGCGTTAGACCACTTTTTGTGGCTTAATGTCACCTTGTAAATACGGCCCCTTCCTGACCATCACTGTGTGTGGGAAGTGGTACAATGGGTGTTGCTGTGGGCGGGCCACAGCAACACCCATTGCATTTTGATGCTGCCAAAATTTATATGCCAGCCCCAGGGGTGGCGTTAGCAGGGTGTAACGAGGATGAATACATGTATACCTCCTAGTTTTTTGCTTTTCCTATGTGTGCTGCATTCTGCAGCATGCATAGAAAGAGCAAAATGCCAGAAATTATTGTTTATGTGTGTGATGGTGTCCCTTCCTGCACATAAACAATCCTTTGTAAATGGTGCTTTGGCTGTTCTGTGTGTGCTGCATTCTACAGCTCACACAGAAGTGCCAATGCACCAATAGTGATTGTTAATGTGCAGGAAGGGACACCTTCATGCACACAAACAATCACACATCTCAAAGCACACATCCTTGCACGATGGTGCAAGGATGCCTGCAATGGCGCAGGCAGCTGAATTTTGCACCAGCGTGGGGGACAACACAGGGGTGCACCGTATTCACTTACATACAGCGCATCCTTATGTTACCAAAGTGATGCAGCATGGCACTGCCAATTTTTGCACAGCACCTCTGAACCACCTTTCCATAAATGTGGCCCTAATATGACAATGAGCTTCATATATCAAGTCAGTGACGTGACATGTCAACTGCCACAACACAGACAGACTGATTTTACACCATATCATTGCAGAGGATGATGGCCCTCCTGCGGATCTGCCTGTCCTGGAGTACCCTGATGACCTGGATGACCTGCCTGCAACTATCAGCCAAGAGACCCTCCAAGAAGTCCTTGTAAAGCTCCAGGCACCACCTCCAGTCCCAAGGAGGAGTATTGATGTAGCAGACATCCCACAGGCCCCACTTAGCACTCCAATAGTACGACCTGCCAGCACTGACACAGCAGAGAACTCCAAGGACCCAGGCACCAGCATTAAGAGGACAGTGGTAGGAGTCCAGTAGGAGCTAGCCAAGGAGGTGCGGGTAGGGATGCAAACTATGGCAGCAAGCTTTGAGGGGATTCAGACATGCATGGTTACGGCAACAGAACAGACTGCAGCCAACCGACACACTCCCCAATGCATGGAGTCCAGTCCGAGGGACATAGGTGCTGCTATGAGGGAGAGGCCACAACAACTGCCCTCCCAAACTGGCATTGGCATGCTTGAGGACAAGATGGACTCCAATCACCAAGAAATGGTCTCCTTCACGGCAGACATGGCTGCTGACCACAGGGATGTTGCATCTATACTTAAAAATCAGCAGCTCCTCCTTGCTGCAGTGATGCCATATGTAGTGCCACAGATGGCAGCTGCCGGGAATTGGGAGTCCACATCTCCAACCACTGAAGTGTGTGTGGCCCCTTCTACCTACCCACTACCATCATGAAGGGTAGAGGAGACACCACACATATTGGAGGATAAAGATGTGGACAGATTATCTTCACCCGTAGGAGTTCCTGGTAGCACCAGCCCATGCCACATGGGCAGTGTTTTCCTTTGTTTAGTGCTTGACATCATGCCAGTGTTAGCAATGTTGCAGATATTTACTCTTCTTCAACACACTGTTGGCCTTTCTGCTATGGACTGCAATTGTCTCTATTTTTTCAATTGGCAATTTATGTTCCCCTGCACTGAATGACACTTTACCCAAACATGTCCCATGACGTCCCTCAATCTTGGACTTGTGTTGTGTCAAAATTGGATGGATTCCACGAAAGGGGACATAGACCTGGACATCGTAAATATTGCACTATAACACTTGTTATTAAACACCACCTACACAACTAGCATGTTTTTGTGTGTTGTAACACATCTACTATGCCTAGGAATTGTGATGTGTGTAACATGTCTCAAGTCACAGTGTCAGTACAAGAGTGCAAGAATATTCGGGCACATATCTTTGCACATGGTACCTACATGATAAACGTCAATGCTGGTCTCATCCCCTACAAGCAATTCACTGAGTATGCAAAACATGTTGAACACATGTATGCTACACCTACTACATACGGCAGGAATGGCTGTGAAACAGTTCTCGGGCAATATCGCCTGAGAGTACCAGTAGAACACATTGGTGTGAAACAAAGGGGCTCAAACTCAGCTGTAATTGCCACTGGTCAGTTTTGCGGGATAGTAATGAAATGTAGGCTGCTGTCAAATGTCCCACAGTACTCAACCTTCCAACACAATACACATACAATGGCAGCTGAATTACGACACCTACCTGTCCTATGGAGGGTCAACATAGTCACCTTGAGTGGTAGGTACACTGGATGGTAGATGCACAGACAAGTAGATGTGTTGTACCTGCCAAAGTGACAGCTCAGTTGTAAGAAGGTGATGAACATGTCAAGAGAGGGATCTGGAGGAAGGACGGAATCCCTAGGACAACACACAGTTGTTACTGTACATCCATGGGAAGACACTGAGACCCCAGCATATGACACATGAAGTAAGGGAGTACCCAAAATATTTTTAATTACATTTTCACAAAACTAAAAAGAATTAAGAACACCTATCCTAACCTAACCTATCCTAACTATACATAACCAACAACAGATCCTAACTAATCTAAGCTACACTTAACACATTTAATGACACTCTTTAAACATTGCCTCCCCAACCCCCAATTATCACAAGACACTTTCAGGACAAGATATACTAAACTACACATATACTACCCATTGCTAAACAAATACATATTTTTTTGGTATATATTTTTTATTTGTTTTGTTTTTAATAACACATAAAGGCCCCAACATCACCCGCCACCCACCCACCCACATAGTAAAATGTAAAAAGTAGAAAAGCCACCAACCAAACCTACTTATCCTAACCACTAACTTAAACTAACCTACAACTAACCACCTAATACCCACTAAAAACATTAAAACAAATAAGGAGGGAGGGGACTGAACTGGGTATGAGAGACATTTTGGCATTCACAGGTTGGACCTCTTGAGTTTCCGCTTTATGAATTTTAGTCTTTTAGGCCCATATTTATACTTTTTTAGCGCCGCATTTGTGTCATTTTTTGATGCAAAAGCGGTGCAAACTTACCAAATACATTTGTATTTGGTAAGTTTGCGCCGCTTTTGCATCAAAAAGTGGTGCAAATGTGGCTCTAAAAAAGTATAAATATGGGCCTTAGTTTTCTTCTCAATCTCCTTTTTAATAGAGTTCAGCTTCTTGAAGACCTGTGTTGCATCCTTCTGTAGTTCACTAATGGTACTTATGTCCATGGCAGTAGGTACGGAGGTTGAGGGTGCAGCAGCTGGGGCAATTGTGATATTGGTAGCTGTAGTCCTCTGCACAACTGTGGTGCTTGGTCCTCCCTGTGTGGGCAGTGTGGGCCTCCCTTGGGTCAATGCCCGTCACTCACCGGTGGATCGCTCCGTGCGATAGCAGTGTGCCTTCCTCCTGAACCCAGATCCCACTGCCAGTATGTGCTGATAGCGGACTGCCCTCTTCTGGAAGGCATGCAGTTCCTCGTTGTTCATGTTGGCAGCTGTTAAAATGAGATAGGCAACCATCAGTGTCAGCATTGTGTGGAGTATATACAGATTATTAGCTTACACTCTACATCGAATTGTATATGCACTCCAAATCACACTCAGGATAATACAATGGCCCTGATAGATGAAAAGCCAACGCTGCCTTAGCATCATTTCCTTGACACCATAGCCACTCACAACAACATTAGACAACAAAAAAAATTAGATGTGCATAGATTTTGTGACATGTGTAACTATGCAAAGGCAGCGTCAACTTCACATAGATCTGGGCCACTATACCTCATCATCTGTGTCAAATTTCACCCATACATTACCAGTAACTTGAATCTACTATTGGGAGTATGGGATGCAGCTGGTAACCATAAGGGGTCAGTGCTGATAGGTACTCAGGCAGGCCGGATCAAAATGACTGCCACCTACACTGTGAGCATCACATCTACCTACGGATTTGTTGTTCCCATTCCCTGTGCCTCAGGGGGGATGGTCATGGAATTCATCATATCAACTGTCCACGTCATCCACCAAGGCATGCCAATTTATATATGGACTCAGGGAGTGGACCATATGTTAGGAGGGCTGACCATTAGGAGCTGATATCCATAGGTCTATCAAATCTACATTCATGTGTCCAGGTATAGACGCCCATCAATACTTGATCAGCTAATACCATTCCTCACACACCCATATCCATGCCAGCACACATTTCGACTTGACCTGCATGCACGCCTATTACATTCCATATAAGTGTCATTACATTTAGTAGTGTAATTTTAATTTTTGTGTGGTGGACCTGCAGCCCTAGCTGCCAATGGTATCATACATTCTGATGTACATTCCACAGACATGTCTGTCCAAAGTGTGAGGTCATGTGTACCCAGTGACAGGAGTGGGCCCCATGGCAGTGGCAAGACTGATTTCCATGGATGTGCTGTGCATGCTCAATTTCCCCCATTGCTTATGATACCTGGCCTAATCATGATGACCATTGTCACCAATGATGTCCTCCCCCCTTGTCACACATGCTCCTTGCAGCCATTGCAACTCTTACACTGAGTTGTGTCAGTGGTCTGTTCAAACATTACAGTCTCACCATGAATTGACATTCACTGCCTCATGTGTGGGCCCCATGATTACCTCCTATTTGGACATGTTGTAATTGTGTGTGATGAGCTATTGTTTTACATGTTGTCAACCTGGATGTAAATAACATGTTGTGGTCCATAGATTGTGTCCTTCAGTTGTCACATTCAAGTGGTGAGGCTATTTGTGAAATGAGTAATGGTAGCAATTCAATCTTACACATCACATGTGATGTTGCTACTGTACTCATCAGATTAGTGTTTGTGACATGCTCCCTGAGGTTAGACTCACAATCCTGTGTTATATGTTGTGTAGATTGAAGAGACCAAGGCCGGATTTTGAGAATAAATTAGGTGTTTATTGACAAAATCTACAAGGTGAGTTACGTGATTATTGAGTGAAGAAGTTTTCAACGATGTGCAGTTTGCGGCGTATCTTAGCAGCTTTGTTGTGCTGTTCCCCCTCATTTTCTTCTCCATCAGCCTCTTTCTCAAGCAGGTCATCAACCTGCTCCTATAGGGGGAACACATATGTTATGCAGGATGGCACAATGTCAAGATTATCTTGCAATCGATGTGTGGAGCATGTAGGAGGCTGCCTCCTGTGATGTCCAGGCACCTGAATCTGGACTTCAGGATGCCAAATGTCCTCTCCACAATAATCTGTGTCCTACGATGTACCTCATTATATGCACGCTCTGCTGTTGTGCTTGGGTTGGGAAATGGGGTCATTATCCATGGCTGTATGCCATAACCCTGATCCGCTGCAAAAGATTGAAGGAGTAAGTTGTTGTTAGGGCTTGCAACAGGTATGTCACATAGCAAGGCAGTTGATATTTAGAGCTGGTTGTGGCTCATATGTATTTGTGGTATGATGTGCGTTCCTAACCTTGTGTAATGTTTCCTCAGCACAAGGTTGTTGGACATGACAATCTTGTGTTTGGTCAAGGACCTGGGATATATGATTTGGATTCCACACTGATGGTCATTATGGCCCTCATTACAACCCTGGTTCTGTCGGAAGCACCGCCAACAGGCTGGCAGTGCTTTCCATGGAATTATGACTGCGGCGGAAGCGCCGCGGTCGCACCGCGGGGACCAGCGGTTTCCCACTGCTTTGGTCCTGGCGGTTGTAATCCCCCAGGGCAGCGCTGCCTAGGGGATTACGAGTCCCCCTCCCGCCAGCCTTTTCATGTCGGTATGAACCGCCATGAAAAGGCTGGCGGAATGGGGAGTCACGGGGCCCCCTGCCACGGCCCCATGGAGCTTTTCACTGTCTGCTATGCAGACAGTGAAAAGCGCGATGGGTGCAACTGCACCTATCGCACCGCCGCAACACCGCCGGCTCCATTTGGAGCCGGCTCCCGTGTTGCGGCCGAGATCCCCACTGGGCTGGCGGGCGGAAACCAGGTTTCCACCCACCGGCCTAGCAGGGATCTCCAAATGACCCCGGCGGTTTCAACTTGGCGGGTGGTGTTGTGTAGTGCACCTTTGTATCAGTGTGCTATCACTAGAGGGGACATGACACATCCTCACAACACAATGGGGATAGATGTGGTGGCAACATGGTAGCACTACAGAGCCTGGATGTACCATCCCTTTTGACATGTGTCATTGCAGATGATGTGTGACACTTAGGGCTTTTGAAATTGGTAAGTGAGAACGCACAACATGTTTCTAAAATTGGCTGCGCTGTCCTGCAACATTTCGACTATGCGAGAATGCCCCATGTGTGACATGTTATTTGGCAACCCTTAGTTGTCCCTGCGCCAGTTGCTCATGTGCAGCCATGCACCGACACTAGCTACCCTGCACCAGGGTACTTTGCTAGCTGCCTTGCGGAGGTAGATGTATCTGTGCAGGACGGTACACCGCCCTGTACATATGCTATTTTGATGGCCAATTGGCTCGTTCTGTGTGTGTGCAGTAGTATGGAGTATGCATTGGCGCCACAATCATCTGAGTTTGTAGCACAGTCTACTTCCTTTTTGCAACCTGCATACAGCACTCCTTGGGTGGTGTTTGTTGTTGGCACTTCCTCAGGTGTTACATGTCGCCCCCTCTCCTTTACAAAATATACTGAATGAGCATTCAGGCCAGGTCATGAAGATTTTGAAACGATTTTGACATCTAATCAGAACTGACAGGGCTACTGGCCAGCTTGTTGGCCCACATCCAAGGATCACATACAGGAAAAGTAGTTCCCTAAAAGATATACTTGTGCATAGCTATGTTATCAGATGAAGGACAGGGAAAAGTTTTTGGACAAACATCAAGGCTTTTTCAGATTTAAAAAATGTAAGGCTTGCAAAAACAGTGTAAACCGAAAAACATATGTACTACCCACAGGACAAGAAGTCAGGATGAAAAGATTTTTGAATTGTAATTCTGACTATGCAATCTATGTGATTATCTGCCCATGTGGGCTTCAATATGTGGGAAGAACAATTTTCCCCCTGAAGAAACGCATTTTGGAACACTGGCGAGCCATCAAGAATAATGATGCTTCTTATCCGGTGGCTCGCCATTGTAACCTTATGCACCAAGGAAAAATTGAGGTAATGTCATTTTCTGGAATTGACAGGGTACAGCTATCTTCAAGAGGAGGTGTCAGGGAACGGATTCTGAGAAGAATGGAGTCCGAATACATAATTAGGCTCAATAGCAGACATCTGTGGGGACTGAGCAAGGATGAGGAACTTTAAGTGCATATAGGGTAATCCTCACATTATGTAAATAATGTTGTGATGGGATCTAAAATGGAATTAGAGATCAGGTTTTTGTTAGGCTGGTTAGTGGTGCATCATGTTTGACTTGTGTTTGGTTGATAGCACAAACTCCAGAGTTATAATTTGTGTATTTGAAAAATTGTTTATAAGTTGTGAGATTGTTTTTTCTTTAAAAAAAACTACAATACCTCAGATATTTCCTGGGATAATGGAATATTGCCGGAAAAGTTAGTGAATGGCCACTTGGCCAAAATGGTGGTGATCATTATTTAAGGCAATAGATTATACTTTTTCTGTTACATTTTTTTTTTTTAAAGTATATAATTAGGAATTTGTTAAAAAGTATTTTGAAAAACTGAAACATTTCTAACAAAAGTCTAAACTTTGAGATAATGAAATACTGGATATATATTTTGATAATAACTGAGATATCATTATTTTTGGACGATTTTATTTTAATTTAGATTTAGATCTATTTGGGGTGTTTTTGGAATTGTTTTAAATGTGGGGTGCTGTGGTGTTCTTTTCAAATAATGATCTGCTTTTTTATGTCTAAGGAAACCATGGGTATTTTTTTTAAAGGAGAGGGGGCTTCTGTAATTATTTGGGCTGATGAAGAACACCGCAATGGTTGAAACGTGTAGCCCCTGCAAGTCGAGAAATTGCTCTACTTAAAATATGGTGGCAGTCTTAAATAAATAAATCATTTGTTATATATATATATATATATATATATATATATATATATATATATATATATATATATATATAAAAATGAATATGAATATGAAAAGGAGTTCCGGGGAGAATACATATGAAAAAACTGAGATGTGATTTAAATGAATGGTGACTTATAGCACATGCTCTGATGTGAGCATGTGCTCACATCAGATATATATATATATATATATATACAGAGCATCAGAGCATGTGCTATAAGACACCATTCATTTAAATCACATCTCAGTTTTTTCATATGTATTCTCCCCGCAACTTCTTTTCATATTCATTTGTGACTTTTAGCTCTTCCTATTTCATCCAGCTTTTGTACTTTCCTCCATCTTCTTACCCATGTTTGGCCTTGGCATTATAATTATGCAGGTTGATCCATCACAGAAATTATTACAAAAAAAGGAAGACACTCCTGTCTCATGTAAATGTTGGAAAGAAGAATTCCAAATGTACCTACTGGTAACTGATACCAATAAAATACCTGTGAAACAAAGAAAGCGAACCCATTCACATTGTCTGTGCTCAGAGGATTAGGACATTTTTCGCAAATTACCAAAGCTAAAGCACTTAAAGGAGATGAGGATTGTTTTTGAAGAGGCATTGATGAGGCCTGAAAAAAGGTTCAAAACTACAATTAGCATCACACTGGAGCTCTATGCTCAAAGACAAAAGGAAGGAGAGTTGTTTAATGGGTTATTACAGCACTAAGGGGAATATAAACAACCTCTCTTTGGAGAGTCTACTGATGAGATGATTTGTGACCAATGAATAGTCATTACAACTAGTCAACGTAGACAAAATAAATTGTGGGGTTATAGGTGACCCCACACTTGATGAAGTGATCAGATCTGCCAAAACAATTGAGCAACCATTTTCATGGGTCTGAGAAGTTAATGATGAAATTATCTACCAATAAGACTACTGAAGTATACAGTCTGGTCAACACAACTAGCAAACCAGAAACAAGCAAATATGGGAGAAATTAGACAAAATTGCCTTGCTTCTGGTGTGGTAGCTGTTGACACATTGCACAAACTGTCCTGTCTTAGAAAAAGATTGAAATGTTTCTGGATGCCAAGGGCATATTAGCAGAGTGCTCAAAAAAAGCCAAAGGCAGAACAAATCTAAACTGAAGCAAACTATGGTGAGGATGGATCTTCAGAGTCAGAAACTTAACCCTAAGTATGCTTTTAGTCATCCAAGAACTGAAAAACACATCTGGGGAGAAATATATAAACCTCCAATGTGTACTGTAGTGGATCCTATTTAGGGTTAATGGGAGTCAGGATTTAGCTTAGCTTCTGACTTGCAGGCCTGTGCCCTGTCACCTAGTGACTTTTAACCTACTTAGCTTGCTCTGTTTTAGTGAATTTATTTAATTATTTCTTCCAAGATGGCTGCTATGTTTATAGTTAGGAAGATGTTTTGATTTCTTGTTAACAGTGCCACTCTGTGAAGGCGTCACTATCAGCGTCAAAGACAAGTGATATACATAGGTGTTCACATCATGTCCCTTTCCCACTTATGTGTGACAGGAACATGATGTACTTTTGGAGGGAATTGTTTATGTAATTGCCACCCCAAGCATGCCTTCTTATCTGATGTGTGGGAACATACCTGCGTCAGGGGTCCTACAAGATCTGTATGAATAAATCTCACGCAGGCAAGGTTATCCGAGGGATTCCTACCAGATGCCATCAACATTTTCTATGCTAGACGTTACCTTGATGCAGACCCAGCCTTCGTGTCCCGATGGAGTTTGATCTAGAGACCTCATTCCAAGGTAACAAGGGTTGGGGGCTCTCTTCATGGACAATGTCCTGGCAGATTAGGTTTAATTCACCTAGATTTCGTTAGGTTAGAGATCAGGGTCATCATGTTTGGGAATTAGGGCCTATTTCACATCTCATGTTATTGCAAGATGTTAGAGGTCTTTATATTCATGACACTCGTTTTTAAAATTCTGTTTCCTGTATTGATCGTTATCCTAATCATTGCAGCTCATGCATGTTACAGTAGATTGCAGTCTTGTTAATAAAATGTATTGAGAACTTTATTGCATCTCCTTCATTGCCTGTGTGTGACTGAGACTTGTTGCTCATGTGAGAAAAGTGTAATCTACTTTATACCAAGACACTCCGGAGATGTCACAATCTTGAGTCCATGCGTAGAGGCTACTACAAATCACCTTTTACTGTTTGGGTTTTTGGGAAGGTACTGCTTGTGAGCTGGGAGGGCTGGGCCGACAGTTGCGACTTGTTGTAGGATTGACCTAGTCACGCACAAACATAAGTGCTGGCATCCCTAAACCAGCAGTCTTACCTAGAGCGAGAATCCAACTGCGACAGTACCCTTCAAACATTGAACAATGAGTTGGAGGTGACAGGGGATCGTGGTTCACCATATACCATAATAACTAGTGAAAGTTTTAATATTAAGTTTTTCAACAGGTTGACATGCTCTTGGGTGCAGACACCAAAGCTATGGCCTTTGAAGAAAGGGCAACTAGTTTCAGAAGTTATTTTTAAACTGAAGCCAGTTTCAAAGGAAGAACTACATTCATTAAATTATATGCTGTGCTGTAAGGACGAAAGGCTGTTGCAAATAATTTTGAATCCCAATGCACCATCCCCATTTTAGCAATTTAGGAAGATGATTTAAATAGCAATCTCATCCTAAAACGTCTTAACACTTTCAGCAATGATTTAAGAAGCATACACAATTCACGCAGCGCATCAAATTTAAAGAAGGGTTCAGAACTGTGACACTGGAATTGAGGTGTGTACCATTATGCATAGGAAATGACCTACAAAATCTACAGCATGATTTGCTGTCTCAAGGAAAATTCAATGAAACGGAATCCTCCAAGAAGGTATCAACCATAGAGTTGACTAAGAAGGCCTCCATTTGTGCGTTGATCTCAGGGCTCTTAATTCGAACATCATCATTGACCAAAAGAAAACAAACTGATCTTATTTGATGAAGAAGCAATGTTCTTGCCACTTGACGTAAGCCAAGTGTATCAGCAAACAAATTTATCAGAGGATTAAAGGCTGCTAACCGCCTTTATCACACTGTTTGCCCTTTTCCATTATGAGTGGATGGCATTCTGTTTGGCGTCGGCGGCTTCTGTTTTTCATTGCGCCATGTACCACATATTCAAAGATATGGATGAGAATATGAGCTCTTTTCAAGATGACTGCTGGGATGGAAAATTCCTTTGGATACTTATTAAAGATGTGTACCCCTGCCCTGAATGCCCAACTGTACTGTTGTCTGGATCCCTAATGCTGGTTTTCTTTGTCATAGGGGAACATTGATCATGTGTATGTGCCATGACGTAGGCCTGTCTCGTGGATTGCAGTTTTGTTGGACCGGGAGGGGCACGCAAAGCACTACCCTCATAGTGGTGGAAGGATACAATCTAGTGATCAGTAATATTTTTTACCCTGTGTTACTGGAGTGAGGTCTTTAGGCTCACTCACCTTTTAAACCTTCTGCTGCTGCATGTTTAACTCATCCATGAGTAAAGTAAAGTAGGTGGGGCTGATAAGGGAATCCTAAAGAGTAGGGCTGGATGTCTGGGATTGACCTTTTGGTGCACATATCACTTTGGCTGGCATGCAGGTAGTCACTCCCATGAACTCTGTTGTGAGTAAATCCGTTTTGAATACTTGCTTACTGTGGCAGAAATCTTTCAGGAGGAAAGAAGTAAATGAGCACTTCAAAAGGAGCACAGCCCCAACATAAAACTTCAAAAACCTAGAACCTAAATCACATTTGGTGTCTGATAAAGTACTATAAGAATGGGTGGTAGAGACCCCAAAATTTGTCATTTGCCAAGCAGCCAGACAGTCTGTGCGGAAGGGAAGCTCTGCAAGACTTTGGCCAGTGACCCAGACTAGGGACCAAGACCTCCCTGCTGGGTGAAGGAACACCATCCAGGGAAACCCACATCACCTACCCTGGCGCCTGGAGCACCAGCACCTGCCTCATTGCCACAACCAATGTGCCCTGTGAAGAAGAGGAGAGTGTTGGACGGTGGGAGGCCCAGTGGGGAACCCTACTCTGAGGACTCCCTATGTGAGGTGTGAGAATTCGGCTGTGCACCAATCGGGCTGCAGACCTGTGCAGTATTGTTTTCGGCAACCTCCAAATGAGAGGAGAGGGCAGCCAAAGCCTGAGCCATGAAACAAGCACTGTGCGAAGAGCGGCAATCCTGTACCGCCTCATAGAAGGGACCCTGTATGCCAAAAGGGTCGCCATGGACATAATTGTGTGACCAGTGTGGCAGGACTTGTGAATGCCTTAGCAGTGACTCCATGTATCAGGAGGGGCCATCGTGGAGAAGGCTATCATCTTTGTGGGGAGTTGCATTCTTTTGCCCAAGTTTTTGATGAACTGTGTGCCGCATATCATTATGTTCAGAAATAACAGATGTGTACCTTTGGTGGCTGTAGGGTGAGTTATCAGGAACGGCAAGCACCATGGACACATTGGTAAAACATCCTTGAGAAGTCATTTTTGGTGGCCAGGCATGGACAAGGAAGCAGATCATTTTATAAGAAAGTGGGAAGAATGCTCAAATTGTGATGAAACCCTCAAATGTGTTTCATATCCTATGCAGACAGTCTCCTGACCCTAATCTCCAAGACAGAAGCTCTCTTTTGAGTCCTAGGTCTCTTCAAGGGATTATTGATCCACATGCAATATGCCACTGGGATAGTTGATTACTTCACAAGTGGCCAGAAGTGACCTTTGAAGAAAGAGTTACTACTGTTGAAGTGTTATGCTATGAGAGATGAGCAGGAAGGGGTACCCTGAAACCAATGCTAGAGAAAATGGAGTAACGTTCACATCTAATGGAATGATGAAAATTCTTAATTGACATGACACCAAACATATTAAGACAGACTCACAAAGCAATGACCTTGTAAAAAGGTTCAACCATTATCTCAAGAATACTGTTCATCTTGCATTGCAAAACAAGAATCTACCTCTCCTAACAATCAAAGAAAGGTTGTGGGCCTATTGCATAAGTGCTCACTCCACTATGTGCATTTGTCCCTTTAGGTTACATGGGACGATTCCATCCTCTGATTTGTGCCAAGTGTGGTTTCTCTACAGATGTTTCAACAGCCCCAGTAATAGAGAAATGCAAGATCATATTCACATCAGGAAAACAGTGGAAAGGAAACAATCTGTGGTCAAGCAGAGAAAAGCCACTGCACATAAAGGACACCCGATTGTGTGGGTGGGAGAGGTTTTGCACATAGGATTGCCAATTAACTTGGAGAAAGGGAAGTCAAAGGTTTTGAAACCCCTTGTTAAGTTGATCAAAGGAAGTGTTATCAGTCAGGATGGCAGATGCTGGATTGTCAGGAGGGTTACGAAGTATATAGTTGGGAAAGAACAATCTAGTGATGAATGGAAGTTGATCGAAGATGGTGTTCATTCCTAGTCAGACCATGAACTTGTACTTTCCACATCCTTAACCACAATCCGTACTGGTAATGTTGACATTCTTCCCAATCACATCCTCAAGTGAACACTGATGTTGACCATGAATACATAAAAGCTCTTGACATACTGCAACTTTTGTTACTTCAGTCTACTGCTCAAAAATAATAGTTGCATTACCACTGGTCAAATTGTATTACAAAACCAGAGGCTCATATTATGCTTTAACAACTTGCTGTTATATAGCATCCACAGAACACAAAAACAACACTTCTCAGGAAATCCTGGGTCACAAACTGCGGGTTGAGGGGAAGTAAAAATACCGATCAGCCGTGAGCTTAGTTTATTTATATAGCAATCACAGGAAACAACAGCCTCTTTTCCTACTGTCCAACAATGAGTCAAGTACTCGTTGTCACTCTTTTCTGCATTCTATAGTTAGAAATTAGTTTCAATTGTGTTTGTTATGGCATATCTAATGGAGTATTGGGCATAATTCGGCTGGTTTCACACAGCTGTAGTTCCCATTAGCTTTGTTTCTATATATCTGGATACATTTTTGGAATTTGCTTTCCTTTTCCTGATACTTGGGCACCAACTACTAGGACACCATTTTTATGCACTGACATTTTGTTTAAAGATATTCTATAGACACTTGAAAGTTCAGCATGTATTGTTACAGTAGATAGATTCAGCACTGGAGCATTTACTAATTATTATTCCCATGGCTATCCATATGCATTTATGGCTTGCCGATGGGGCCTCTATCAATACCATGGTGCCATCTTCATTACTTATTGCTGAAATTTGCATGGTGCCCTGTCCCCTTGGGGAGCTCCCTCGATCTTGCTGAGTAGTTGAGGCACTTTACAACGTTGGACTCCATGGGCAGGCCCTCATTGCCTCTTCCCCTGACCCTATAGGACGGGTACTGGTTGTGGGTGGTCCCCTGCATGCCACAGGGATTGCAGTGGTAGAGGAGAGGGGCACAGAACGTGTGGTACACTTAGAACTGCTCTGTTTTTCCCCCCATCGGTGGGTACAATGATGGGAAGACATAAACAGGCGGCCCTTTCACAGGGGATTACAATGGAACATTATACCACTTCTACCACCCTTTCTCGGCGCAAGACGCAACTGGTGAGCTGGAGGATGAATGGATAATGCCTGCAGCCGCTGAGGAGCCATCTTGTGCTGAACTTCTTGCGCCGATCCAGGGATCTAGGGTGGTGCTTGAGGGAAAAATAGAGACTGTAGCTCCGAAAGTGAACCTCCTCTGAGCAGATGTCAGGAAGGTCTCTGGTAAGGTTAACGTGGCAGAAGTCTCCATTGTGGAATTCCATACAGAGGTCACCACTATCTGTAAACAATTGGCACCTGTCACCTCCAAATCGGGGGCTCTGGAAGCGAGGCTGGAGGACGCTGAGGTCAGGTCATGACACAATAATATCCACCTACTTGGATTACTGGAGCGAGCAGAGGGTGCTTCCACACAGGACTTTGTGGATCGTTGGTTTTGAGATGTGCTGAATCCTATGGGGCTATCCACTATGTTTACAATAAAACTGGCGCATAGGGCGCTTATTGCTCCTCCTAGGCCTGGGGGGCCCTCACGGGCCATTATTGTCCTGATTTAGAATTATAGGGATCAAGATTGCATCCTGCAGGTGGCCCGGGAAGCAAACAATGCTGTTTTTGAAAATCACAAAATTTCCATTTACCCGGATTACACAAAAAAGTACAGAACTCGAGGAGGGGCTTTCTGGAGGTGAAGGCCAAACTCTGTTCCATGAATGTGTGTTATGTTATTATACCCAGTGCGCTTGAAGGTCATCTCTTGGGTTAGGTCCCACTTCTTCAATCGTCCTGAGGATGTCTGAAAATGGCTTGAAATGTGGGACAAAGTGCTGCCGGTTGGGTCCGTCCGGGCCAGCTCTGACTCTGGACGAATAGTAGTTCCAAATGGATGCAGCGTAGAGTGGAGCGGATGGACACCTTGCCGAGTCCCCTGGGTAGAGACCCCATCAGAATTGAAATTGAACAGGATGGTACATTGGCGGTGGTCTCCCCTGGCTCAGTGCCGGACGCTGATGGACTATCCCAGGTGCTTGACATGGCAGCGGGATCAGCATTGTATGCCAACTAATCTTGTTGTTTCAGAAGTTTGCCTTTATCTATTTTTTTCTGTATGGAATGTATTGTTGAGGTGAATGCGCCCTTAGGGCGCCATCATGTGGGGCGTGAGCATGGGTTCTCTGGGATTTGACTGCAGGCACAGCACACTTGTTTTATGGGGTGGCGGATGCTGCCTCCACAGTTGTGGTAGGTTAAGGTTTATGGGGTTTGGGTTTAGGCTGTTAGTCCTGGCAGCATATGTATGTATGGATCTACAGTATGCATTGCTTTTCCAGTTTTACTGTTTATCCGGGGTGGGAAGGGTGATTGGGAGTTGTTCTTTCTATGCATGTTTTTATATGTCTGTTAGTTATTTTAGCAGTGCAAACCTTTGTGTGAGATATGGGTAGGACTGCACGAACGCTCTCCCACTCTCGTGTGGGGGGGAGAGAGGGACAGTTGGTCACTACGGGGTGGTCATAAAGGTCTTATGGTTTGACAGGTAAATATGGTGGCTTGGAATGTCAGGGGACTAAAAGACTACACTAAGCGGTACAGGGTTGACTCACTCCTGTGGCTGCACAAGATCCAAATAGCCTGTTTGCAGGAAACACACATGATGGATGATGAGGCACCCTAAAACTTGCTAAGAAGAGGCAGTGTCAGTTGTTTTCCACGTCCTTTTCCTCTTATGCCAGGAGAGTGGTGATATGGATGGTGCCAGGTGTTCCCTTCAAGCACACCTATAGCGAGGCTAATTTAGGGTGGACGATACATGCTTTTACAGGGTGCATTGGATGGTGCACCCCTTATTCACCAAACACCAATGATTTCTCCTTTCATGATAATGTCCTAGTGGTGCTGGGGACTGGTATATGATTCCCCCATTGTCTGGGCTGGGGACTACAATTGCATATTGGATGGGACTAGAGATCGTTATCTCCCAAAACAGGGCACTAAGCCTTTGATGTTGAAATCACTTACCTCGGCGTTATGGGATGGATGGAGGAGATTGCATCTGGAGAGTAGGGAATATACATATCACTCGACAACATACAACACATATAGGCCCTCATTATAACTTTTGTTTTACAAAATGAGGCAAGACCCAATAACCCTTGGACCTGAGTAGATAAATAATAAACACAATTTTTGGTCAAAAAGGAAGAAGTATATGCTTCGATTTCCACGGAAAAGTTAAATTATTTTCACTCAGTATGGTATCCTTGAATTAGTACATATTTTTATTTCTCTGCAACATCATTCAAGATTACCCTTTTATTGAAAAACAGATATATGAAAAAAAAAAAAATTAAGAAATTTTTGAAAAATTCTTGAATACTAGGTACTAGGTTCTCCTAATAATAAAAACACAGTGAAAGTTAATATTGTGGTGCATAAATTGCCAGTGGTATGTACAATATATACAAGAATGTGGTTAAAATAAACAATGAACTTCCATAAGACTCCTTCAATCCATGAGTCTTGAAGTTACTATATTATTTTTACAGCAATTCACATCAAAATTCTTTTGTTGACATTTCGACCCTCTATACAGACATGAATCAATAACGGGTCATCATCAGGACTGGACATTTCTCTATATTGGTAGCACATAGAGACAAACAAAATATATATTTTTTAATCTTTCCATAAAAAGTCCTTATTCTTTTAGAATTTTCTTATTAATTTATAGAGTAGAGGACCACTCACCTATTTATTCCAAGATCATCTACATTATTCCTCACAATCGTTTCATGGTAGTAGTTGCTAAAACTATTACTTGTTTTCCTAATACAAAGAGTAAATGTACCTTATGAATGGCTTATTTCCTAATGTTATCAAGCTATCAGTGGTAAAATACTAATAGGCCAGAAAACCCACTATCGCTTAATCTATATTTTAGCGGTAGGGATAGTTACTCTGTAAAAAGATTTTAATAATAATAATCCTCCCTTTGTGAGAGAGCTAAGAAACCCCTTTATTGGTTATTTATTAATAAGTTTTGTATACCAAAACCCCTTCACAATAAGGGTCACATATTCCAAGAAAAGATTAAGTATTACTGATTAATTTAGTCAAGTTCGAACTTAGTCATTACTTACAGCGGTCCGACACCTTTTACTTGATAATAAAAACAATTATCAAATTTAAAGTAGTTTTTCCCCATGGCTATTTACATCAATGAAACTAGAAACCAAGTTGGTACTAACATCGGTTGAGTGCGAGAATCCAGTACCTCTGTTATTACTCTAAGAGCCTCCTGCTGAGGGATGCTTGTATACAGGGATTGTATATCCATGTGACTAAAATGTCTGTATTTTTTTAAAACTCCACATCTTCACACATAGTGATCTGATGCATGCTATCCCTCACATATGCACTGGTCAAGGGTACAAAGGGTTTCAGTAACAAATCTAGATATAGACATAGGGGTTCCAATGGAGATCCACACCCTGACACAATAGGTCTACCAGGAGGATTCCCCAAACTTTTATGTATTTTAGGCAAAGTGTATAGCACCGGTGTTCGGGGATCTTTTTTAATGAGGAACTGATGTTCATTTTTACTCAGAAATTCCTGATCTAATCCCAATTGTGTTACCTCTGCAATCCTTATCTTCAATTCCTTTGTAGGGTCTGTCCTGATTTTTTGATAACAGCTGGTGTCACTCAATTGATTTAAGATTTCCTGGCGATAATCTGTTATATCTTGTAGGACTATGCCTCCTACTTTATCTGCTGCTTTTATTACCACATCATGTTTATCTTTCAACCCTTTTAGGGCTTTGCTTTCATTATATGTAAGATTGTATTTGACCTATTTCCATTTTTTACTCAAAGTATCAATGTGTTTCATGATCATCTTTTCAAATGTCAATATTTCCACTGGAATTGCATGTGACGGAGGTGTGAAGGAAGATGGTAGTCGCCAACCAGTCACATCTGTTCAATCTCCATTTGGGCATCCCTTATAAAAATTACTCAGACGTATTCTTCTAAAAAATCTTTGGATTTCCAAATTTACCTTAAAGAAATTCATATGAACTGTTGGCACAAATGACAAGCCCTTACTGAGCACTAATAATTAATCCGGTATAAGTTTATATTTTGAAAGGTTAAAAATAGCCATATTCACTGGACTGCCAGTAGTCTGTTCATCAGGTAGGAGTACTGGGTCTTGTATTGAAGAGGCAATCGTTTCTAATGATGTTCTAATAACTTCCAATGAATTTTCAGTCGAAGATTCATTCACCAGGAGTACTGCTGGCACCTTGTTTGTCGTTCTCTGTGAGATTCCTGAAAATAATCACGGCCTCTGTTTCTCCTCCTGCCTCTTCCTGCCTCTCCTACTGGCACTTTATGCACCACAATATTCACTTTCACTGATTTTTTATTATTAGGAGCACCTAGTACCTAGTATTTAAGAAATTTTCAAAACTTTCTTTTAACATTTTTTTTTTCAAATATCTGTTTTTGAATAAAAAGGTCAACTTGAATGTTGTTACAGAAAAATAAAAATATCTACTAATTCAAGGATAGAATATTGAGTGAAAATAATGTAACTTTTCAGTGGAAGTCAAGGCATATACTTCCCCCTTTGTGACCAAAAATGTGTTGCTTATAATAACTTTGGCGGTAACCTCTGCCTACCGACACGGCGAGGGTCGCCAACATACAGTCGCCGTGGCTACCAGCCGACCAGCTGCATTATGATCGTAGACGGAATTCCGCCAGAAGGCTGGCGGAATACCGTCGACGGTCATGACAGCGGACGGCGGGCGACGGTAAGGTGGTGCTGCTGCCAGCAGCAGCGCCACGACAGCAAAACAACGCCGACCATATCATGAGCCATGATACGGCCTGGTGGTGTTTTGCTGGCGGATGCTGCTGCTGGAAGCGGGGTCGCATCCCCTCTCCTGCCAGAGGACCCCCTGCAAGCATGTAAGTTGGGTTTTCTGACAGGAGAGGGGGGTGGTGTGTGCGTGTGTGTGGTTTTTGTGTGTGTGGGGGGGTGTCTGCATGCATGCGGGTGTGAGTCGCATTGAATGCATGTGTGAATGACTGAATGTGAGTGTACGTGTATGTTGTGTGTTGTGAATGCATGTGTGAGACAATGTATGTTGTGTGTGTTGCGGTGTGTGACTATGTATGTGTGCATGCGTGGGTGGATGTGGGTATGCGTCTGTGTATAATTGTGTATGTGTGGGTGTGTAAATGTGCGGGGCAGGAGAGGTGGGGGGGGTGGGGGAGGACTCTGGTGAATGGGAGCGGGTGGGGGAAACCCCTATCAGTGTCAGGGAAGGAATTCCCTGGCCCTGATAGTGCCTACCACCATGGTTTACGTGGTGGTACACTTGCCACAAAAACCATGGCTGTATGCGGGGTCATAATCCCGAGGGTGGGATTCTGACAGCTGCCTGGCTGGAGACTGAAGTCTCCAGCCCAGCGGCCATTACCACCCTGGCGGACGGAGTGGTACATTGGCGGTTTGGCTCACATTGGTGGTTTGGCTTGAGCCAAACCGCCAATGTCATAATTTGGGAAAAGGTATCACCAGCCTGTTGGCAGTACCTTTCCCCAAATTACCACCCTCCGCCAGGATTGTCATGAGGGCCAGAGTCACTTAGATCGATTTCTACTTGGTGGCTCAGATTGTTCGCAGGTAATGGAGGTAAAGCACGTAGGGTGGTTCCTTATTGACCTTCCCCTTTACTTCTACAGCTGGTGTGGGGGTTGGCACATGCCTCATGACTTCCTGACAGACAATGCATGTTGAGACACACTGGGCTTCACGATAACTAATCATCTGGTTACTAACTGGGGTACTACTGCAACCAGGGGTACTGAGCGGGAAGCAATGAAAGCTGTTGTGTGGTGAACATGTATAGGCACCACATGTTGTGTTCGTAGACAACTGGAAAAGATCTTAAGAGATGGGAGGGGCAACTGGTGGATGTACACTGCCATGAATCCCTTACCTCGTAAGGAAACAGAAAGCATCTCCGCCTGAGTAGGGAAGAAGGCAGGAGTTGGGAGACACTTAGATCTTATTGTCAGAGACTGCACAGGGAAGGGTGTAAGCCTGGTAGACTGCTGACATGGATCCTGAAACGAGAGGTAGAGCTGCCCTCTATTTTGCATATTAGAAGCTCGTGGTGTGTTGGTCACCAGCCGTAGGAATTACTTGAGCGTGCTGGCAGAGCATTGCAGACGGTGTCTCAAGCATCTGAGGAGGCTATGCAGGGATTTTTGCAGCAGTTGAGGCACCGGCAGGTGAATCCTGAGTGCAGAAGGGAGTAGGATAGTGACATCACTGTGGAAGAGGTAGAAGCAGCTATTGCTTCACTTCTAAATCCAAGGCCCCTGTCAACATTTTTAAGGTATACTCCTTCGTCCTTCGAGAGAAATTGCTGGCGGTGTTCAAGGAGGCACATGATCAGGGTAGCCTGATAGAATCAATGCAGCAGGGTATTGTCAGCCTTATGCTCAAGCTCAGGGGCGATTCAAGAAACCCCTCTTCTTATAGGCCACTCACGATGTTAAATAGTGATGTAAAAATTCTCTGTAATATTTTAGCTACTAGACTGCGTGGGGTTGTTAGTGGGTTGGTCCATGAATATCAATGTTGTTTCATACCGGCCCGCAGCACGACATTTAACTTACATGGTTTGGCCCATATCCTACATGAAACCATGGATGTACCGCAAGGTTTGGCATTGGTATTGCTGGACCTTGAAAAGGCATTCAATACTGTTGAATGGAACTATCTGATGGCCGTGTTGCAGGGATTGGGGTTAGGCCGTAGGTTTTTGCACCTGGGTCCACCTCCTTTACACTGAGCCCATAGTACAAGTTCGGGTGGGGGGTGAGCGCTCAGACCTCTGAGTGGTTTGTAGGGGAACCAGACAGGGGTACCCTCTCTCGCCGCTCCTTTTTGCCTTAGCAGTGGAGCCATTGGCCTTGTTATTGCGTGGAGAGCCAGCTTCTTGGGGGATAAGGGTGGGCGTCTCCGCTCATAACATCTCTTTTTGCACAGATGATGCACTGGTGTATCTTCTGTCGCAGGGTTAGTCGATTCCACTATTATTGCGGCTGTTGACAGAGTTTGGGGGTATCTCAGGCTTACGAGTAAATCAGCATAAGTGTCTTCTGTTTCCTCTGGGTACACTTCGTGGTAGACCTCTGGATGACTTGCCTGTGGTAGGTCTTCGTTGGGAATTGGAGAGCTTTCAGTACTTCAGCATGTGGGTCACTCACACCGCTATGGCACATGAGATGTTTAATGTGTAAAGAGTCGTGTCGGGTCTGAAACACTCAGTTTTATTTTGGAACAGGTTGCCACTCTGTAATGGGTAGGGCATCTATTCTTAAGATTGTGTTCCTCCTGTGTTGTCTTTATTTGGCACAAAACGTGGTGTTCCTGCTGGCCCCTCTATTTGCTAAACTGGATAGTTTGCTGATTTCTTTGGTTTGAGTGGAGCACCACAGTAAAGTGGCTTTGTCCACACTGCAGAGAGATCTGGAGGATGGAGGGTTGGCTATCCCTAATATTCAGCTATATTATTATGCTGCATCCCTGCAGCATGCTGGGAAATGGTTGGCTGAGTCACACACATGGGAGAAGAAACTTTTTTGAGGGTATGCTGGGTACAGATACGCTAGCGTGGATTCTGATGAGAGGTGGCGGCTCGGAGGAAGCAATCCCTCACCTTGTTTATAATACTGCAAAGATCTGGGAACAGGGTGTCAAGAAGGTGCTTCGTCGTGCCCTGCTTGATAGGGAATTGAAGGTATGGGAACTGGCTCCCTTTTGTGATATTGAAAACCACATGTCTATCGACCACTGGTGAACCAGTGGATGTCTAGAGGCAAGGGATGTATTTCCTCTTTTCAAGAGGCACGGGATACGTTTGGTCTGGGCCCAGGCCAATACCTGCAAGTGTTGTACGGGAGGCCTGGAAGGATTTCCCAGATGCCACACTCTCATCTAAGGTGTTGGGGGACTGATAACTGCAGGAAAGGGAGACATTTAATTACCTTGTTCTATAGTGCTCTTCTGGAGGATATGCCTAGTACACCCTATGCAGCACACCGGGCGTGGGAGCAGGAATTGGAGGAACTGATGGTGGACTCCGATTGGGCATTGTCATTAGTGTGGACTGTCTCGTGCAACAATAGATTTAAGCTCCGATACTTTCATTTTGCACATCGTACCTATGTTACACTCTACGATCTTAACAAAATTGATCCAGCTAGGGGAGCTGGTTGCGTTCGCTGTGGTGAAAGAGACGCCTCCTATTTGCACCTGGCGTGGTCCTACAGGGGAGTACAGAAGTTCTGGAGGGAGATAGTTGTCAAGATTGTGGAGGCTACGTGACTGGTTATTGCTCTGACACTACTGATGTGCATACTCTGGGTTGTGATACAACTCTGGGGGTGGAAAATCCCATGCAAATTACCACAGCTGGCTCCAGTGAAGCGCAGGGTGACCATGGGCTGAATGAGGAAGAGGAGTTCTTTTGTTGGCTACGGCTGTGGGATCTTCTGGAGTGGGATGTGGCTGAGGAACAACATATGAGGCTGGCAAACATGTATGAGGGTGCATCCACTGATCTGATGGTGTGGGGACAGTTGCTGGAGCGATTTACTGATACCGAGACAAGTATAAACTCTAAAGACTGATAAATGGGATCCACTTATGAGTCAAATTTGTGTGGCGAACAACTGTGTTTATTTCAAAATTCTGGTATGCATGCCATGTTTGCGACTTGGTTACATTATAGCACTATCATGAGTTGAGAATTATTATGATGTTCCTCTTGACAAGGTTGATATGTATTTCAGACTGTGTGGGTATCCCTCTTAGAAGGCCACTGTATGGGAGGTCTCACATGTTTTGCACTGTTTTGATTTTCTTTGATTTATTTGTCAAAAACAATAAAAAGTTTACAAAAAAAGACAAAAGCTATCTACTGATCCTGTCCCTAAAGAAAGGTGTTTCCCAGGCATAGTGTTAGTCATTCTAGATGCCAATGTTAACCCAATGTTTACTCTACCTCTTGTTTAGCATCCCAATTTCACAGCTGCTCTTGTATTAGATCTTAGTATGATTATCTTTTATTGCTAAAAGTGGGGCTGCCACTTGTGGCCTCAAAGATAAGGTATAAGACTACTAACATGAATATTAAAGGCTTGATTCATTGTGTCTCAATAGTAATGTGTCAATCTATCAATCCTTTGTACGATTTGAATAAAAATGATAAAAGCACAGATTAAAAGAAATACATCATATGTAAAAACTACATGTAAAATCATAAGCCATTGAATGCCTTTGTAAACAAGTTGCTTAGTGCAAAGAAGAAGGCAGCCTATTTGTTATGACGGTCATCAATTTAATTGCAAGCATTTCTTGTGCTGTTCCACAGGTTTAATCAAAGCTATTTACTAGCTAAATTTCCCCACTTTTGCTCTCCTCTAGACAAGTCATAAAGGGCCATATGTACGAACACATTTTTTCATAGACACGGAATGGGTAAAACCCTTTGATACATCTGGCCCTAAATCACTATAAGAAATAAAAATTACATTTGACAAAAAGGAATCCTTACCTACTTTCCCCCAACTCATGATAACCTCTTTGTTAGAGGCAAGCGATAGTGGAAAGGTGATGAAAGAGCTAGCTCCTCTGTTTTTCGAAAAAAAAGCACTGCTTGATTTAACTGAAATCAGCCTGTGATCACTCAAAGGGGAGCCCAAAACCTCAAAGGTTCCTAGCTATGCTCTCAGACTAACCAAGATCGGAATAAAATCAATGAGGCTAAAGCTACCATTCCCCACAAATGTGGGTGTGGCAACTAGACCACTATTAAAAGGAGTCAAAGGCAAAGATCAATTTGTACCTAATTAGGAGCAAATTAACCTCATTCCCCAATGGGTTGTGACAGAAATGTGTGGTGGGCTCTCTGTCAGTCCCCAGCAAGTCACAGGCCTTTGGAGGTGTCACACAGGTTTTGGCATTAAAATCCCCCATCCACATAAATACATAGCTGTCTTCAAGATCACTTATCAGCTCTGCCGATATTATTTGGCGTTGCAGGAGTGAAATAGGTCACAAACCCAGCAATACAGGCAGGTTTCAGAAGCCAGGTTTCTTAAAAGCAGAGAACTGCATTGCGGCTCCCTCCTTGCTGGACTTCCCCTGGAATGGGCAGAAGCACTGTTAGGTCACCCGCATTTGAGAGGAAGATCTAGGGGGAAAAGAAATGTTCCTTTGGTCCATTACATGTCCCCTACCCATTCCAAAGTCTGTGCTTGCTTCCTTAGCCTGGGGCCTGGGCATAGGGAAGCTAAGGTTAGAGTTCAATAAATGGGCCCCTAAAGAGTCCAGCCTGCCCAGGATGGTAGAAATGAAGTTTCCCATTTTCGCTTCCAAGTGACAACCTCAAGGCCTGTCATTTGAGATGGAACCCCTTGAGCTAACGAGCAGAGGCCAACTTTCCCCTTCCTGCGCTGGGACACTTTTACTTTGCTGGTGGTGACGAGCACTGAGAGTCAGATGGATTTTGCGTTTTGGGCATTTCAAGTGTAGGTTATAGTATAGATATTTCCTCTGCGGAATTCACTACACATGGGTTGCTAGCCTTGCTACGCGAGGGCCACGAAGAGATATTGGCAATTGTGGCTGATACCGGTTAAAATGTTAGGTTCATCCCCACTACCTTCTCCAGCCACAGACTTCCTTACAGGCCACAACTGCTCTTCAACAGATCCTATCTTTTGTTCAAGTGCCACCATAGCATTTGTGACAAAGGATACAATAGTGCCTGCCCGTGGATTCTCCCTAACGGAGGTAGACTTTCTCTTTACCATGGTTTCACAGCACAGCTCAATCAAAGATATTGGCAGGGGACAAAGGCAGATGCTTCCAATAGAGAATGAAAGGAAGTCAAGGAAGAACTTACTGAATGCCGCTGGCAAGACTCACTTCTCGTAGTGGGGGGGCCCAGCCTCTTCTGGGCGCGTCCTGCACTGTGGGTGGTTGCTCACACTTTGAGCGTGTCACAGTCCAGTCCTTCCAACACACGGGGAAGGCTAGTTGACGAAGTCCTACCCCAGCCAGGACCACTGAAGGCTAACAAGGATGCAGCAGAGAAACCTGCTTCTAAGCTTCCCGCGCTGCTGGAGTTTGCTTGTGCTTTGAAGCACGTCGCGGTCCGGCCCCTCCTACCATCAGGGGAATGCTGGGGGATGAAGTATCACCCCAGCAAGGACTTCTAAATGCTGCTGAAGATGCAGACAGAGAGACCTGTTTATGAGCCATAATTCGTCTGTTTTATTACAAAGAGTTTCAAGTCTAAAGGAAACAACTAAAAAGTAATTTGTTTCTGTGATCCCGAAGAATGGAATTCAGAGGGACTGGGTCTCCAGCCTAGACAAGCTTTTGGATGTAGTGAATTCCCTTATTAAAATTTTAGAACTCATGGAACAAGGCAAGGAATCTCTGGATTCACTACGCTGTCTTGTCTAACTGGGCTCACAAGCTTTGTGTTTTGCACTAACGCCAAAGTAGCTATTTCAGTGGACAAATGCAAAGTCTTTTTGCTTAAGATTGATTACAAATGGTATGATTGTGCAAGCTCAGACTGGTTCAACCTCAGGGTTTGCTTTTTCAGTGACCATTTTAAAGAGAAACTGGGGATATATGTCAAGGATTTTCCTCGTCATACAACGTATCATAGTCTCTGAAGAGGGTGTTCCAGAATTCTTTTTGACTAAGCCAGTAGGTCTAGGGACTGTTGTGCCAACAATTGTTTAAACAACTAGTTACAACAGTACCCATGTAGTGATCAGTTTCAGCAATACCAATGCCCCCCTTTTTCCCCAAGGAGAACTTCGCAATGTTTCCCCTCCAACAGAAGGTAAAGGAGAGCTTTTTGTCAAGGTCAAGATCCCAATATCTTCCCCTCTGTTAAATGTTTTTAAAAGATATGCTTCTTCACATTTAACAATCAATATAGAATAATCTTCAGATTCTTTAAATAGTGCAGGGTTTTTCAAACAGGCAATTTCTCTTCACTGTTTCAAGTTTTTTTCTCTAAGACATATCAATTTATATGTTAAAGAATAATTGTCCTACATAATATATGAAGGTTTCTTTGCGAGGCTGCAATAGAAGAATGTTTATTCCAGCCTAAGGGTTTTTGTGACCAAATGTGTCCAAAAACTGGAATAGAAAAGAACAAAAAGAACCATCACCTCAAAACTGAGGTAATTTTTCTTCTCAGGAATGTTCTTTCTGCAGGGGAATGCATGGTGAAGTGAAACCGTAACTAGTCTTATCTTTCTGTTCCAATTTTTTGGGAACATGGAAGGTTTCTTTAATTTAACTGGCAGTCCAGGATTTACCAATTTAAGCCTCACTCTTTTGGTTGTGTCTTCTGCTCCACGTTTCAACAAGTTTCTCTGTAGTATCGAAGAAGGACATTTTACAAGTACTAGAGTCCAAAATAAAACTTGTCAAAAGGATGACATCACTCTCATACATCTCACAGGTAGAATGGTAGGGCTTTTGGCATTGTCTCTTTAAGCTATATTTCCAAGACCCCTTCATCATCACACACTTTAATGTCTCACGATCAGACATTCATGGAAGAGTCTCTCTGTAGAAAACGTACCCTTAGACAAACATACTCAAGATGAGATCTCATGGGGCAAGACCATCTAGTTTGCTTGGAATGATGTCAGTGGAAATGAGGTCCTTGGACGGTTCAGTACTCAACTAACAGTACATCATCTATAAAGCAATGGTCAATGCATATGAGTTCCTTAGATCATTTGCAAGTTCCTTAGTTATTCAGTTTCACTAAGGACAAGGTACATTTCACTGCACTTTTGTTGATGGGCAACATTTCTGAAGTCTAATGCATAAACCACCTGGAAGGCGTCAAGTCTATACCACTAATAAGCTTGGCAAAGTCATTTTGGGAGTTCTGTCAAATAAATGTGTGTAGCTAATGCAGATGTCATCAATTTGCCCTGCTGCCAAGATATCTTTGTCACATGGTAGAACTTCAAATTCCCCCACGTTTACAGTATCTTCTTCACATAAACATGTTCTAGCAATTTTGGTGACATTTGCACGTTTCCTCCTTTTGCTTTCATTTCCAGGTGCCAGGCTCTGATTCTTAAACGGAAGGCCTCACTGGTACTGATTTCAGCTCTCAGGGTGGCTCAAGCCTTGTTCTGATTTATCCTCAAATTGGCCATACATATCCTTGTATTGTTACAGTGTCACCCTCATCTACTCTACCATCCCCACAGCAAGATTGACAATATGGTCCTTTTTGCTAATACCTTACGCAAATGGCCTGGAAACCTTCTGGTATTCTTGATTACTGATAAGCTTTTTACCTTTTACTGCTAGACTCATAAAATCTGCCAGGGCCCCTGGCACCAACAAGATTTACAGGAAAGCTTATCAAGCTTGAAGATGGTTGGTGTGTTGAAAGGAATCTCTAACTCAGTTCTTAATTTCATTGGCATCTCAAGGTTACTCTTTCAGGAATGTTAATGACTGCAAATTTAGCTATTTTTCTGGGCTTTGAGGGAAAACATAAAGAAACGTCCTTTATTTTGTAAATTGCTGATCGATATCAGCTACTCCATCTTCTAAACTCTGTTACTCCCCAAGATGGGATGTTTTAACTAAGTCTGCAGTTGTTCCAAACATGTGCTGATAATGACTCCCTCTTAGTGCAAAACCAACTGCACTACTATGCTTGATTTCCTTTGAAAAGAGTCTCAAATGATAGGCCTCCAGGCTTTCTACAAAGATCTTCTCCGTCATCAGTGTAGTTTTTTCAGTGGTGTACTTTTTTGTTAGCAGATGCATGGAGAATGGCTCCACTAATGTTAAGTATTCTTATTTTCCTTGCCAAAGTTGTGTGTAGACTGGGCTTTAATATTATAAATTAAAGACTACTAATTTAGGAATATTTTCTCTTCATTTGTTAATTGTCCTTAAACAATGTTCCTGATTCTTCTCATACTTTAGCCATATGGGATAAAGCTATATCTCTGGTTGAAAAAGATGCAAAAAGCTTTTGGGTTAATTTCACTGAAACTACGTTACAACACATTTCTAGAACTTCTGATTGCTCTAGAAAATCAGCATTCACAATGTTCTAGTGGGTCAAACAGTGGAGTCTCTCCTCCTCCTTAGAAGGATGAGAAGGAGAAAAAAATGTAGGCAGCATGATGTAGGCCAACATGGAAGGGAATTACCACCTTCGGTAGAAAAAAGGCACTTGTCGAAAGAACCTTTTAGTTTGCATAAAATCTGGTGCATGGTAGGTTAGTTGAGAGAGCTTGAAGCTCTCTGACTGTCTTGGTCAATGTAATGGCTGTCTTGATGAACAGCTTGAAAGTTTGGATTCAAAGTGGGTAGCTGTGCAAGTTACGATTCAAAGTGGATAGCTGTGCCGGAGGTTAAATGAGGCACTCATAAGATATGTTCGGACCAAACTAAGATCCCGCTGGGCCATGATTAAAGGGGTAGGAGGGAACAGACCTAAGCCATTAATAAAACAAGTCACAATGGGGGACTTGAACAGTGAAGGCTGATCCCACAACTACAAAAAAAGAGGATATGGCTGAAATGTAATATTTAACAGTGCAAAGGGTAAGGCCTTGCCAGGCTAAAACTACACAAACAGTAAGGCCTCTAACAAGGAGGCAGAAAGTGGGCCAAACTGATGAACACCAAGCCACAAATTTGTCCCAGTGTCAGGCACATACAGTGTTATTTGAGGGACACCTGGTTGCCAAGGAAACTTAAATGTTCTTGGGAGGAATATCAAAGGAATTCAACTGCTGCTTCTCAATTTTTACACATGAAGTTGGAGTGTGGGTAGGTTTGGGTGTAGAACGCTGCCGTGCTGCTTTAACAGAAAGTCCTCCCGGAAGGGCAGCCTGATCAGAGGACAGAAGCTCAGTCTCAGGAGTTCAGGATACAAAACTTTCCTTGACCAGTATGGAGCCATTAGGATTACTCGGCCTTAGTCTGTACTGATCTTCTTGAGAACTCGGGGCAGGAGCGGTACTCGGGGCAGGAGCTGGAAGTGCATACAGGAGTCTCCAGTTTGTCTAAATAGAACGAGTCTCCAAGCGAGAGCCACTTTGGAAACTCCAATGCAAAGAAATGCTGACATTGCATGTTCTAGGTGGTGACGAACAGACTGAGCCAAAATTCTCCCCATCCTAGGAAGAGATCTTGTGTCACCTCTAGATGCAGACGCCATTCATAACCTGCAAGGCAGTGGTGGCTGAGCTCATCTTCCCTAGTATTCAGATATCCCGCCAGGTGCTGCACAATTAGGAAGATCTCCTGTTCTTCCAGCCAGGTCCAGAATCACAGGGCCGCCTGACACAGAGTTGACGACCCACTCTGCTCTGCTTGTTGCAATACCACATGGTGGTAGTATTGTCTGTGAACACCTGAACCAGCCTTCCTTTTATGGATGGGAGGAAGGTTTTTAATGCAACGAGAATCACCCTCAGCTTCAGAAGAGTGATGTGGAGCAGGGACTCAGCCAGAGACCAGAGTCTCAGATATCCACCTCTCTGTAGTGGCCCACTAGCCCAGAATTGATGCATTGGTCACTACTGTTAGCCCCTGCGGGGGCTGGGGACAGGGGGCTGCCAATGGACCAGTCACAGTCCATTAGCCACCACTGCATATCCTTTGCAGTCTCAATCAAAATCTGGAGCAGGTCTGAGATTCTCCAGATGCTGCACCCACTGAGACTTGAGGTCCTATTTCAAAGCATGTATGTGCGATTAGGCGGTTGTCACCAGCAGGAGGCAGAAGGGCGTCAGGCACAGGGGCCTCAGAGACAGTCTCACCGAATTCCAGGGCAGAGTCTGAAACATTGGAATTATAGGCCAAATGCCCTGGACTTTTTGCTCTGGAGAGTAAGCAATGAACAGTGCTGTATCCAGCACAGCTCCAATGAAAGGGAGCATTGAGAGAGAGTCAGGTGTGACTGTGGCATGTTGATAGTAAACTCCAGCAAGCGCAGGAGGTTCGCTGTAGTCTTGAGGTGGGTGACGATTGCCTGGGACGAGCACACCTTCACTAGTCGGTTGTCGAGGTAGGGGAAGACTGGGACTCCTGACCTCCGAAGGTGAGCTGCAACCACCACCACCACTTTTGTGAACACCGGTGGGGCACTGGTGAGGCCAAAGGGGAGCACAGTGAACTAGAAATGCTTGTGCTGCCATGAACCGCAAGTAATGCCTGTGGGCTCACAGGACAGGAATGTGAAAATAAGCATCCTGCAAGTCCAACACTCCCATGCAGTTTTCAGTGTCCAAGGCAGACGAAGAACTGAGACAAGATGAGCATCTTGAAGTTCTTTCTTCAGGAAAGCATTGATGGGGCACATACCTAGTATGGGACGAAGCTCTCCATAATATTTTGCCAATAGAAAGTAGTGGGAACAGCAACCTCATTCTACTTCTGGTGCTCTCAAGGGCTCCCTTGGCCCCTAGAGTATACACTTCCTAACAGAGCAAGAAGTGATGGTCCTCTGTCATCTGTTCTGGGGTTGGTGGCAAGCTTAAAAGGTTTCCAGTAAAGGAAGGGCATAACCCTGCCGAACAATTTGAAGTACTGACTTGTAAGATGTTATTGCATGCCATAGGGGCATATGGTGCTTCAGTCTTCCACCAGCAGCATGGATGTGCTGTGTGGAGGACATGCTAAAGGAGCTTAGAGGCTGCGGCCACTGAAGGCAAAGGGGTTGAACAACAAACTCATTTTGGTTCCCAGGGCATGTGTGGGGGCTGTGCCCACAGCCACAGAAAGGCTGGGTGGTCTGATGACTTAGCGATATGACTGGTATTGCAGGTGCAGCTGACAATCCCTACAGTAGCCACAGAAGGGGTGAAACGAGAAGTGCATTTGGTGCAATGCCAGGGAAGAGCCTAAAGATCTCGTGGTAGCCGACTCTCCTTGAAGTGCTCCAGGGACGAATGGGCCTTACTCATCACCAACTAGGTGGGAGCTGTCGAAGGGCATGTCCATTACAGACAGTTGGGCATCCCTTGAGAGACCAGTGGATCTGAGCCAGGCATGGCAGCAGAGTGCCTTCTTGTGGGTAAGGGCCAGAGGTAGCAAAGGTTTTTCCCCATTCTGTGTCTACGGGAAAAAGTGTTTGTACATATGGCCCTAAGAGCCCTGCCCAGCAAATCAGTGGTGTCAAACCCACGCCTGTTTGAGAACTTTGCTGAATCATTGCCATCAGTAATGGCCTGTTCCAGTATGACTCTGGCCTCTTCCGAGACCATGAGCAACACTTCTGTGACCATGTTCCACAAGGTGTGGGAGTAACAGCCCAAGAAGCATGCAGTGTTCTCTGATCTGATTGCAGTGCTAGGCTGGTGGAAGAGAAGATCCTTTTACGAAGGTCTGCAGCTTCTCTCGGGGGAGGGGAATTTGCTGGGATGAAGCTTGGTGGTTGAGGCCTGCACCACCAGGCTGTCAGGCATTGGGTGCTGGGTGAGTAAAGCTAGGTCCCCAGGAGCGGGGTGGTGGCAACGGGCAATCATCCTGTGCACTGGTGTACCAGCACAGGTCTTGGCCCAAGTCCCCACAAGTGTCTGTGAGTGCTTCAATGAAGGGAAGCAAGGGCTCCAAAGGGGATAGCCCTGGCTGAAGCACCTCTGTGAAGACATTGGTCTCAACCCAGATGGCAGGGACCTGTAGGTCAGGGCTCTTTTCTGCCCTCCTCACCACTATGGAGAAGGATGAGCCTCCCTCCCTAGAAGGTCTCGGAAATGAGACCAAGCCTGCTTCTGGAGACGTGTTCAGTTGACTGGCATCTCTAAGATCTTCATGCCAGTTGTCTTCTTGGTAGGGATAGGCTAGTTTATCAGAGGGGTAAAAGAAACTAGTAGACATTGTCATCCCCTCCCTGAAAGTCAACTTAAGTACTACACCTGTTAAAGGCTAAGGGCAGTGTGTCCAAACCAAACTGTTGATGGAGTCTGGATGCCGGAGTCAACCCTGAGCATTGCCGAGGTGGTGCTGTTTTTGAGTCAGGCAGGACAATGGGGTCCATGTCCTCAGATGTCAGAGACAGTGGGTGTGGCGTCGGGAGGACACGGTCTGGCATAGGCTTTAACCTTGGCACCAGAGTCAGTCTGGATTTGGCAGTGGATCCAGAGGACCTAGCTAGTGTCAGGCGCAAACTCTCCTGGGGCCCCCCAGCCAAGGGAGCTCTCAGCTCTGTGGGGCCTGAAGACACACCAGAAGGAGCTTGGGTCAAAAAATAGAGTGTGTGGCCACATAAAACTCCTTCAGTTGGGCATGAGATGCTCCAATTCTGGGGAAGTCAGGGAGGTGCAGAGAGGACCAGGCTTCCTGCTCTGCAGGGGGAGTGTAAGAGTGTCACTTAGAAGAACAAAATTGAGGGGGAGAAGGAGAAGCATGCTTGCACTTCTTTTTCTTGTGCTTTTTCAACTAAGATGTTTTCAATGAAAACAAAAGATGACCAATTGCAAGGACAACTCTGTGACCGGCCCTTAGATGTTCTGCGAAACCAGGACCAGGAGTGGTGCGCTGCATTCTTGTGCCATGCCGCTACCAGCTTCATGACTTGCTCCCAGATCCCCTTTGGGTATGTCACCCACTAGTCGATGCAGGTCCTGGCATCATGGTCTGACCCTAGACACCACTGAAACCAAGCGGGGATCAGAAACAGACATCTGCCAGTTACATTCCCGACAAGGTTTAAAATATGTGGGTTTTTTAGGGGGAATGCCTCTAGTATACAGGAAGCAATAGTTCAAAAAAGTATCAACAAAATATCAAAAATATGGTTAAAACCTGAGTGAGGTAGCTCTCTGGGTCTGAGCTGTTGGTGTGGAAAGATGTCTGTGTGCCAGGGTGGTGCCTATATCGGGACTGTACATCACTTCTGATGGGGACAATGCAGGGTTGATCAACGCACATACTGGTGCACAGAGGTACTGCTCAAGATTTTCCAGATCAAGTCTGATGCCTGGGGAATATTCTAACAAAAGGAATCTGCAGCTATACGTCTCTAGCAGAAAGTTATTTACTTCCCTCATGCCTATGTTCCCTGCTAGATATATTGCATGGCTTGATTCTTTTTTGTTTTTTTAATCTTTTTTATTAAACACTGTGTGGCATATACAATACACATACACATTCGAGACTTGACGTTACAGTTGTGAATGAGTGCAACTGAGTATTAAGGCCGTCATTACAACCCTGGCGGTCGGTGATAAAGCGGCGATAATACCGCCAACAGGCCAGCTGTAAAAAAAATTGAATTATGACCACGCAGAAACCGCCCACACAGACAGCCACTTTAACACACCAACCACCACGACGGTAGCAAAAAGCACTGTGGCGGTAACGGCCAACAGCCAGGCGGAAGACAATTTACCGCCCACACTATTACAACAGTTTTATCCACCACCTTTTCCGGGGCGGTATCAACGACATCAAAAGCACGTTGGAAACAGTACACAGAAGGAAACGACTCACCTCTGGAGAACCACGACGCCATGGAGCACGAGTTGCACATCTTCCCAATGCTCGTCTATCTTCTTCTTCACTATGAACACCAACGCCGGCAAAGACGACCACTGTGAGTACTGCCGCATAGCACACAAGGGAGGGGGGAGGAAAAAGAGAGTGACACACACACGCAACACCCCCACCCCCAACACCATACACACAAAAAGATGCAGTAACATTACACATACACCCCATACCTCTCAGGAATAATGCAAAGACAAAAGGAATTGATTCAACGGAGTGTAATAAGATAAATTACTAGAAAATCGTGCTTCAAAATAAAAACAGTATATACATATATACAAATGGAGGGACACTGCCCAGTCCTCAATGTCTGTGGGCCACATCACATAGGCCAAGGCCCCACTTGACTCCTGCAACAACATGGAGAGAACACTACAGGGACATCAAGTCAAAAATACACAGGCACCTCAGGGGGAGGGGGAACAGGAGGGCACCTCAGCCGGAAGATGGTACAACACAACAGTCCTGGAGGGGGCTACATGCCCTCTGCGATGTCCTGCGGAGTGCAAAGCCACAGTCTCTCTAATGTGTGGTTTGCCCACTGCTTGGTCCTGGGGAGTTCAAGGCCACAGTCTCTCAAGGGGGTAGTTTGCCCACTGCTTGGTGCTGGGGAGTGCAAAGCCACAGTCTCTCAAGTGGGTGGTTTGCCCACTGCTTGGTCCTGGGGAGTGCAAAGCCACAGTCTCTCAAGTGAGTGGTTTGCCCATTGCTTGGTCTTGGGGAGTGCAAGGCCACAGTCTCTCAAGTAGATGGCTTCTCCACTGGTTCTGGACGGGGCCTTGTGCCCAGTGTGCTTCATCCTGGGAAAGAGGGGATGTGTGGATGGCTTCTCCACTGGATCTGGAGGGGACCTTGTGCCCACTGCGCTTCATCCTGGCAAGGAGGGGGTGAGTGGATGGCTTCTCCAATTGCTCTGGAAGGGGCCTTGTGCCCAGTGTGCTTCATCCTGTCAAGGAGGGGGTGAGTGCATGGCTTCTCCACTTGCTCTGGAGGGGGCCTTGTGCCCAGTGTGCTTCATCCTGGCAAGGAGGGGGTGAGTGGCTGGCTTCTCCACTTGCTCTGGAGGGGGCCTTGTGCCCAGTGTGCTTCATCCTGGCAAGGAGAGGGTGAGTGGATGGCTTCTCCACTGGTTCTGGAGGGGGCCTTGTGCCCTCTGATGCAGCATTTGGGGAGTGCAAGGTCACAATCTCTCACCTGGGTGTCACTCCAGCAGGATTTGCAGGGGCCAGGATGCACTACAGCCTGGACCCTGCAAGTGTGGAGGCAGGACTCCACACTGCCCGCCAGCGGTAATGGCTGCTTAGCAGTGGCAGTGCTTGTGTTGGTGCTGCCAGTGGTGGGAGGAGGCTCCAGCCCTTACCCTGCAGCCTCAGACGGCTGCCCACTGGGGCTGCTGCTGCTGGTAGTGGTGCTGGTCGCGGTGCTGGTGTCAGGGATGCCAGAAGTGGGGGGATGCTCCAGCCCTTCCTCTGCAGCCTCAGACGGATGCCCACTGTGGCTGCTGTTGCTGGCAGTGGTGCTGGTGGCAGTGCTGGTGGCGGTGCTGGTGTTGGGGATGCCAGAGGTGGGGGAGGCTCCAGCACTTCCCCTTCAACCTCAGACGGCTGCCCACTGGGGCTGCTGCTGCTGGCAGTGGTGCTGGTGGCGGTGCTGGCGGCGATGCTGGTGTCAGTGATGCCAGTGGTGGGGGGGAGGCTCCAGCCCTTCCCCTGCAGTCTCGGATGCCTGCCCACTGGGGCTGCTGCTGCTGGCAGTGTTGCTGGTGGTGGTGCTGGTGGCAGGGATTCCAGTGGCGGGGGTGGCTCCAGCCCTTCCCCTGCAGCCTCGGATAGCTGAACTGCCATTGTTGGTGGTGGGGGATCAGAATCCGTCCCAGTACCAGGCCTCCTGAATGGGCTGGATGCTGTTGTGAGGTGGATGGCTCTTGAGTGTCTGAGTGCTTGCGTTTGAGTACTTTGGGAGGAGGGGGCACAGACACAGTGGAAGAGGACACAGGGGATGTGTGCATGGATGTGGTGGTGGTGACTGCCAGTGAGGAGTGTGTAGTTCTAGACGTGATGGTGATGGGGGTAGTGGATGAGGATGTAGTGCATGCAGGTGTGAGTGGAGACGCTACTGGGAGGGTGGTGGACAAAGAGGAGGAGGGGGACACAGTGGAGGCAATGGATGTTGGTGTGTCTGATTCTGGATGGTGTTTGTATGAGTGCCTGTAGTATGATGTGTGGTGCTTGTGTTTGCCTGAGCCACTCCTGTGTGTTGTCTTGGGTGCATGCTGGTCTGAATGTGTGCTTGGGAATGGGACTGGGTAGAGGAAGTTGGAGGGAGGAGGCTAAAGACAGGGACAATGGCTGACATCAGGGAGGAGGTCAGAGCTTGGATTAATCTCTGTTGGGCCGCCATGCTAGAGTGAATGCCCTCTAGGAATGCATTTGTTTGTCGCAAATTGGCTGCCAGCCCCTGGATGGCATTCACAATGGTTGACTGCCCAAAAGAGATGGATCACAGGAGGTCAATAGCCTCCTCACTCAGGGCAGCAGGGCTAACTGGGGCAGGGCCTGAGGTGCCTTGGGCGAAGGAGATACCTACCCTCCTGGGTGAGCGGGCACAGGAAACTCGCTGAGGGGCTGCTGGGAGGGACCTACCCTGCAATGTCCAGCCTGGCCTAGGGGCACCCACAGGCCCACATTCCCCACCCGGAGACCACCCCACCACGTGCAAGTAGTATATTTGGAAACCATACTCACCCCCTTGTGGCTGCTGCAATGCCCTTAAGTGCCCATCTAGCTCTGGATAGGCCACCGGCAGTATGCAGGCCATCGGTGGGTCAGGGTTCGACGAGCACCCCTTCCTCGATGGGAGGCCATCCCCAGCTGGGCCTCCGCCGTCTTCCTTGATCACCGTCTCAGGTCCTTCCACTGTTTCCGACAGTGGGTCCTACGCCTGCCGTAGACCCCCAGGGTCCACACATCCTTGGCGTTGGCACACCATATACCCTTTTTCTGATGGGCGCTGACCCGCAGAAAAAGAAACATAAAACAAGGTATCAGTCATACCGTCCGGTCTGTTACATTCATGGCCCACCATAGCCCTCACATCCCCTTACTCGCAGACATTTCCCACCATACATGCATCACGCTGCCCAGAACCCTTCCACCAACCTCCCCCACACATGAGGCCCTCACACACAGCACTCTATGCATCCATGCCCCTTGCATCGTGCTCACAGTGTACTCACCTTTTGGTCTGGAGGCCCATACAGCATTTGGTACTGGGGTAGGACCCCATCCACCAGTCTCTCCAACACCGCAGCGGTGAAGGCAGGGGCCCTTTCCCCAGTGACATGAGCCATGGTCGGTTCCAGACACAGGTCACAGCAGCACTTGCAGTGTAGGTCCTCTCCTGTTGAAGGTCAGGTAGCAAGTGAGTGACCAGATAGAAAATGGCGGTCATGTCCGCTGCTTTGCATACCGTCACTGCCGCATCCAGCACCATTGGCCACTGTAACCCATAGGGCCCAATGAGGAGTTACACGGCGGTACTCGAACGACTTCCGCAGCGGCGCACAATGTCAGTGGCATTACATAATTTCCACATGTCCATCCACACAGGACAGGCGGACGCAATTTCAGGGGGGTCAGGCCATGTCACCTACCTGCGTCACAGTACCCATAGGCACCATTTGAGCCTATCTACCAACATACTGTTACAGTCAAAACATGTAATGCAGTGTAGTGTTTAGAAATGTGGTATACTGACCAGCTGCTCACCATTTTGCCCCCTAGATTACAACCGCTGCAGATGAATAGGAGATGGAGATATCCCCATGTAGGGGCCCCTGTTGGGCTTGGCAACAATGGAGGATAGGCACATTATCCTCGCCTATAGACTGGACAGGGCCACAATCACAGAGCTGTGTGCCCAATTGGAGCCTGACCTGATATCTGCTATCCGTCAGCCCACCGGGATCCCCCTTCTTATGCAAGTCCTATCTGTGCTCCATTTCTTGGCAACTGGCTCCTTCTAAGTGACAGTGGGCTTGGCAGCAGGAATGTCTCAGCCAATGTTCTCAATAGTGCTGACCATAGACATAGACCATAGACATGCGCAGCTACATTGTTTTCCCCCAGGTGGAAGATTTGACCACAGTGAAAGCTGACTTCTATGCAATGGGACATCTCCCCAACATTATTGGGGCTATTGATGGTACACATATTGCATTTGTGTGTCCCCCCAGAGAAATGAACAGGTATTCAGAAATCGAAAGAGCTTTCACTCCATGAATGTGCAGATAGTGTCTATGGGGGACCACTACATCTCCCATGTCAAAGCAAAGAATCCTGGCACTGTGCATGATGCCTATATCCTGAGGAACAGCAGCATCCCATATGTGATGGCTCAACTCCAGAGGCACAGGTTGTGGCTAATAGGTGAGCCCTGGTTCCCACCCAGTGGATGTTGGTGTATAGGTATGATGTAGGCCCTAAGGGTTAGTGTGTGTCTATCAGGTGTCCCTCGATATTTGCAGGTGACTCTGGTTACCCCAACCTCTCATGGCTAGTGTCCCCTATGAGGAATCCCAGGACAAGGGCAGAGGAACGTTACAATGAGGCACATCGGCGAATAAGGAGAATAACAGAGAGGACATTTGGCGTCCTGAAGGCCAGGTTTCGTTGCCTCCATCTAACAGATGGATCTCTGTACTACTCACCCAAGAAGGTCTGCCAGACCATAGTGGTATGCTGCATGTTGCATAACCTTTCTTTGAGACGCAAGGTGCCTTTTCTGCAGGAGGATGAGGCTGGAGATGGCCGTGTGGCAGTAGTGGACCCTATGGACAGTAAAGATGAGGAGGCAGAGGATGAGGATGAGGACAACAGAACAGATATTATATGACAGTACTTCCAGTGACACACAGGTAAGACACTGTAACTTCAATTTGCATTGAAAGTTTTGTATTTGACATTGTACATGGCAGGCAGATTCTCCCAATTCTATGGCCACTTACTGTACCCTCAGGCATCTCTCATCTCTATTTGCAGAAATTTGTGGCCCACTATCACTCCTGGTGTGTTGACTGCAGCCAACTACAGGTCATTCCTATGTAGACATTACTGTACAGTTGTGTTGCAGTGTTTAAAACTTGTTAAACGAATACATAGTTAAATCATTTGACATACCCCATACTTGCACTTTTTCAAAGGGTGTTTAGTTAAGTGCTAATAAGTAGAGGGGTATGTACAATGGGCTGGGGTAATGGTGGAGGAAAGTCCAGGATAGAGTCCAGTCTATTTGTTTCACAGGTGCATTGTTCAAGAGGGCATAGGAAGGGGAGCAATGGCAGTTCAAGGTGGACAGGGGGACAGAGTGGAACACAAGGGTGACAATCAGGATCAAGAGAGTCTTATTTCCTGGTGGGGTCTTGGCAATAGTCTCTGGCTTCTGCCTGGATCACAGGGATCGTTTGTGGGGTGGTTCTCCTTCTTCAGGGGGAGGGGTGCTGGTGGCCTGTTGTACCTGTGGTGGGGCCTCCTGTCCACTAGCGGCAGTGGAGGTGGAGGGCTGTTCATCGGTGTGGGTAGTGTCAGGGGACCGGTGGTGTGTCACTGCCTCCGTCATTGTGTTGGCCATGTCTACCATTACCCCTGCAATGGTGACCAGGGTGATGTGGATGTCCTTTTGATGCTCCCTGATCCCCAGATACTGTCCCTTCTGCAGCTGCTGGGTCTCCTACAACTTGTCCAGTATCTGGCCTGTCATCTCCTGGGAATGGTGGTATGCTCCCAGGATGTTGGTGAGTGCCTCGTGGAGAGTCGGTTCCCTGGGCCTGTCCTCCCCCTGTCGCACAGCAGTCCTCCCAGCTTCCCTGTTGTCCTGTGCCTGTCCTGTCCGGCGATCCCTGATGGGCCAGGGTGATCATCCAGATCCAGGCAACTAGAGGTGCTGTCATCACTGTGGGCCTCTTCTGTGGGGGGATTGGACGTTGCTGGCACTTCCTCTCAGGTGACGTTTGGTGGGGGACCTGTGGGGATGTAAATGCAGTGTTATTGTTTCTGCATGTGACATCTTATGCATGGGTGTGTTGCCCTGTATGCTTTGCCTTGTGTGAGTAGTGATTGTGTGGGCTAGGTGATTCTCTCTAATGTGCATGCTTTAGTGATGGGTGTCCATCCAGGGCTGTGAGTGATGTCCATGCATTGGTGTTGCATGTAGGGCTTGGTATTGGGATGGGTGGGTTGTGATGGTGGGGTGTATGTGAGGTAGTGGAGTGATGGGGTGAGGGTAGGGGTGGGGGTATGTGATGGCATGCAGGTAGGGGGGTGATAGTAATAGAGATTTGACTTACCTGAATCCAGTCCTCCTGCTTCTCCTGCCAGGCCCTCAGGATGTAGTATTGCCAAGACTTGCTCCTCCCATGTTGTTAGTTGTGGGGGAGGAGGTGGGGGATCACCGCCAGTCCTCTGTACGGCCATCTGGTGTCTTGCTACCACGGAATGCACCTTCCCCCGTAGGTCGTTCCATGTCATCCCTTGTTCTGGGGTGCTGTCTCACGGCGTTGACCCTGTCCACGATTCTCCATCATAGCTCCATCTTCTTTGCAATGGATGTCTGCTGCACCTGTGATCCGAATAGCTGTGGATCTACCTGTGTGACTTCCTCCATGACCCTTAGCTCCTCCTCTGAGAACCTGGGGTGTCTTTGTGGTGCCATGTGTGTAGTGTGTGTGGTGTGTGTGAGAGTGTGTGGGGTGATGTGTTGGGGTGAGTGCTGTAAGGTGCGTGGATGTTGTACGGGTGATGGTGTTCTGTGGCTCTGGTTCTGTGGGTGCTCTTGGTGTGTCTCTCTCTCTCTCTCAATTGTCAATTGTTTTGAGTCATAAAGGGTTGTGGGTAATGTGGGTGTGTGTTTTATAGTGGTATGGGTGTGTGAGTGTGGTGTGTGTATGTGTGTCAGGTGTGTGTAGTTTAAATTGTCCAATGTAGTGTTGTTTTGTTAGTGTGTGTGTATTTTGAGCGCTGTGGTATGTACTGCCAATGGTTTACTGCGGTTTAATGTCCAACGCAGTAATTCATGGGGCATAATGCTGTGGGCATAGTTCTGTTGGCGTAATGGTGTGGGTTTTGCTACCGCCAGTTTATCACTGACCCTTGGCTGGCGGACTTGTGTGTGTGTCTGTATAGTGACGGATTGCTATGTGTGGGTCAAAATATGGATAGCGGTGAACTGCGGTGGGATCTTGGAGGCAGTCGGCATGGCGGTAAGCGGGACTTACCGCCAATGTCATAATGAGGGCCTAAGTCTTTTTAGGAGTTGTGGCTAACGGATCTAACTTATTTCACTTCTGCTTTCCACCCTCCCTCCAAGGATAAGTTGTCTTGTCTCTATATCCCTTACTGCCTCCCTCCCTTCCTCAGACCCCCTCCTTCTGCTCACATGCCCTGGGTAGTGTTCCATTGTCCTCATATCTTGTCCCATTTCGCTGGGCAAGCCCTTCTTTGGTAGACCATTCTTTCGGACCTACAGCACCACTCCATATCTGCCACCCAATCCACCACCCTCAGTCTAAGGGATGCTCCCCATGCCCTTGCCACATTCCTCTTTGCCACTCCCGCTGCTAACCTCAGCCATATAAGTTGGGGGCATTTTCCCAAGAAATCGATAGGATCAGCCATCCGGGATCCATCAGGACCGTGCCTCCTATCACATGTGACATCTCACCCACCACTTCCCTCCAAAGCAACTGTATCTGTTGGCAGGACCATATTGTGTGGTAAAATGTCCCCGGCATCTTGCACCCTCTCAAGCACAGATCCAACGGGATGCGCCCCATCTGCTGCAATCACTCTGGGGAAAGAGAAGACCTGTGCAGTATCCAAAGTTGCACCAGTCGGAAGCGAGTCCGAATTGCAATTTCTCGAGCGCTTTTCAAGACGTCGGCCCATTCATCCTCATTCATGGGACCTACGTACTCCTCCCATGCCACCCTCAGTCAATCATTTGGATGATGAGAATTGTTGGTCAGTTTCCTACAAATTGTTGAGATTGCCTGCTCTGGCAGCGGTTCTGTGAGGACCCTGTCTTCCAGCAGTATCATGTCTTAGATTTGCTTCCCCATGTGTATGTGGCTAAGAAGCGCGTGATGCAGTCGCAAATATCTATCTCTTTTCACGCCTTGCAAGCAAATTCAGTCTGCAGATCCTTAAGGATTATCATAGTGTTATTCCTCCATACGTCTCCCAGGTGTTCTATCACAATCAAGGCCCATCTGGAAAACCCTTTCATTATACTCACTTCCTTCAGGTAGTCTCCAGTCCAGAGTGGGGCACATGCAGACAACACCTACGTGTCCCTCAGGTAATAATTTGCTTCTCTCCATGCTCTTACTACAGTGATGGTATGAGTCGGTAAGTTCAGGGCCCCCCGTCGGCTGTATAGGACTTTCTCATAGTCCGAGGTATCAATCACTTCCCTATCTACCCTGTAGGCTGGCTCCTTGGGTTCCGCAAAGGCCCACTCATTGATCACCACCAGCTGGGTTGCCCAGTAGTACATCCGGGTATCTAATCTGGAATGGCCAGCACTCCCTCATAAGTCCCCATCTGAAGCTTCTTCAGCACTATTTGGAGGGATCTCTTCACCCATAACAGAGATCTAAGGGGCTGATCGATTTTCCGAAAGACCCTTTTTGGAATCGCCACTGGGGTGTTCTGAAACATGTATAGTTGCCAGGGCAGGGTCATCATCTTTTATAGAGCCGCCCTGCCCATTAATGTCAACGGTAGTTGTCGCCAGTGTTCTACATCGCTCTCTAATCTTTCAACCAGCTGGGACAAATTTTTCCAGAGGAATTCTTACGGGTCTCTGGTGATGTATATCCCCAGGTATTGAAAACCATTGATAACCACTGGAATATTGGTGCGGAAAAGCAGAGTAGGGGTCCCCTCCGCTAAGGGGTATAGCAGGGACTTGTCTCAGTTAATATTATAACCGGAGTGTTCTCCGAAGATGCTGAAGATCTGTAGTAGCCTGTCTATGGAGAGAAATGGATCTGTGACATATAGTAGTACATAATCTGCATATAGCGAAATCCACTCTTCCCACCCTCCCCCACCCGGGATTCCCCCAAAAAGTGGGTCTTGTCGGATCCAGGCTGCAAGCGGTTCTAGGGCCACCACAGATAGCATAGGGGAAAGCAGGCATCTCTGTCTTGTTCCCCTTCGCAGTTCAAAGGTGTGGGAAGTTGCCCCATTTACTCTCACCTGTGGTTTCTGGTAGAGCAGCTTAACCCATGCACAAAACCGCAGGCCAAATCCCAGCCTGCAAAGTGTTGCAAACATGTATCCCCACTCCAGACTGTCAAATGCCTTTTTGGCATCTAGGGCTAGCAGGGCTACCTGGGTGCCCCCTGAAACTGTGTCATGTGGAGCACTCCATACAGTTGACAGATGTTAAGCCGGTTAGGATGGATTATGGTGGTGATCACCATTTGCAGCCAGGTGGCCAACACTTTGGTTAGTACCTTTGTCTCCACCTTCAATAAGGATATAGGCCTATACAATGCACATTTTGTTGTCAGCTTCACTTCCTTAGGTATGACCACTATAGCTGTTGTCCTCTGATCTTCCGGCAGTTTCTGGGTATTCAGAGCTTCATGATACATTTTGGTAAAATGTGGGGCCACTCTACTTTTCAGCCCTTTAGAGGCTCCACAGGGAGCCCATTTTGGCCAGCTGTCTTTCTGGATTGTAAGCATCTGATTGCCTGTCCTATCCCCTCTGCCGTCACGCCCCTTCCAGTGACTTCGCTTCTTCTTCTGTGATGGACAGAAGGGTCACGTCTTTAAGCAAATCGTCACAGTCTTCGTCTGTCATAAGGGTCTTAGTAGTGTATAGCCTCTCATAGAAGGAGGCAAAGGCCTCCGCTATTTTTGGGCTGAACCATCTTGACATTCCCGGCTTATCCACTATCTCACATACTCCCTTTTGTTTTTGGTCTCTTTTGTCTAACCACACTAGCAGTTTGCTTGCTTTATTTCTGATATTGTATAGCCTTCTCTGTGTCGTCTGGGCATATTTCCTGGCCTCATCCTCAGCCAGATCGCGTAGCTCCGCTTGCTTCGCTAGTGATTGTCGGCAGAGTTCCTCCAACCTATTACCCAGCAGCTGAGTCTCTAGAGCTCCTACTTTCTTCTCTAGCACCTCTATTTGTAGCTTTTTTTCCTTTTTCTTACCCCCTATCAGCGTCTGAGCCTGTCCGCGGAGGACTGTCTTAAAGGCCTCCCATAACACACAGCTAGAGGACACAGACCCTATGTTTTCTTTGAAGTAGAGGTTCGTCCCTTCCTGTAGTCTTTCATCCAATGACCGAGTCTTTCAAATATCATGTATCTATTCTAAGTATAGTTGCATAGTCTTGTTCCGGTCCCTTTAGTGTTGTCATCACTGGCGAGTGATTGAGATCCTTCGCACCCCATGTCGGGCCTCTCCAAAGTGACCTATGTGTGAATTGTGTGTATATGTGGTCTATCTGGGAAAAATTGCCATGTGGGGTGGAGTAATATTTATATGCCCCCTCATGCGGGTGAAGTGCCCTCCAGATGTCTACCAGTCCTACCACCTCTACAAACGATCTCAGTGGTCCTCCCTTGCCAGGGGTGGGGGATCTAGTCCATCTGTCCACCTCTGTGTCTGACACCGCATTCATGTCTCCATGGTGAGGATCCCGTTCGGCAACTCTAGCGTCAAGGTCCAGATTTCCGAAATTGTCACCCTGTGCAGGCGTGGTAGGATATAAACTGAGCATATATTTAGTGTGAGTCCGTCTCACTGTCCTGTGATCACCACAAATCGGCCCATAGAATCTGTCCATGAGAGTGCTAGTGTGAATCCGAGGAGTATTCGGTGTGTGCCACAAAAGTGTATCCAAATTTGTTTAGAGCCTTGAAATTGTTCCCTCTCAGGTGGGTTTCCTGCAGGAGTGTGACATCTGATGCCATTCGCCTGAGGTATTATAGGACTATTGTTCTTTTAATTTTGCTCCCCAGCCCATTCACATTCCAGGACAAGATACTCAGGGGGACATTACAACGGATGGCGTAAAACCGGCAGTAAGACCGCCAACAGGCTGGCGGTCTCACCTTGGTGTATTATGACCATGGCGGTTACCGCCATGGTCATCCGCCGGTTTTCCGTCCCGCCCGCCAGGGCGGAGACGACTGCCGGGCTGGAGACCTGGGTCTCCAGGCCGGCGGCCGGCAGTATACCGCCGGCGGTATTTGGACCCGGCTTACCGCCGTGGATTTCCAGCGGTTTCAACCGCCATGAAATCCATGGCGGTAAGCACTATCAGTGCCAGGGAATTCCTTCCTTGGCACTGATAGGGGTCTCCCCCACACCCCACCCGACTACCTCCCCTACACCCCCCACCACCCCTGCCACCCCCCAAAGGTGGCAGGGCCCCATCCCCACCCCGACCCCCAACATAACATTACTCACACACACCCGACACGCATGCAGGCACCACCAACACACACACGCACACACCCCGACATACATGCCTACATCCACACACACAGTCAGACACACACATTCAAACATACACGCACACATCCATACAGACATACCCACAGACATACACGCACTCATTCCCATACACACAACAACCCCGCAAGCATACACGCACTCACACCCCCCTCTACATACACAAACGCACACCCCCATGCACGCACACAACACCCAACACCCCCCCACTCCCCTCCCCTAACAGACGATCGACTTACCTGGTTCGTCGATCCTCCGGGAGGGGACGGGAGCCATGGGGGGGAATCCGCCAACACCACACCGCCAACAGAACACCACCGCGCCGAATCACAGGATGTGATTCAGTGTTCTGTTGACGTGGCGGTGGATGTGGAGCAACCTCCACTTCCCCGCCGCCCGTCACTATGGCTGTTGGCGGCTCTCCGTCGGAATAACGACGGAGAGCAGCCAACAGTCATAATACGCAGAGCGGCAAACCGCCTGCACAGGCGGTCTTCCGCACGGCGGTCCCTCAGCCGTCTTGCAAAAAGATCGCAGAGGTCATAATGACCCCCTCAGTCCCTTATGTTAACTAATAGCCATTGTAAGTGTTTGGGTTGTTCTCTGTACCACATTCTCCTCAGCTGTGGGACCCCAAAGTATGTGGTTGGATTCCATGTAGAAGCCCCACCTCACCAATCCTAACTTTTGTACCCACACTTTGAACAATTGAACTCGTTGATTGCCCCATTTGAACATTGCTCCTCCCAACTATACCCCCCTCCCTCCCTGCTACCTTGCCCCGCAGGTCCCCAACAACCAGCTTCACAACCTGGCAGCGTGCTTGTCACCCCAAAATTTTCAAACCAATTAATGGGTGTGGTACGCAAACCATAGCAGATGGTCCGCCATTCTTCCCCGGCTCTCCTCTGACACTTCTAGTTCCTTACTGTATGACTGGCTTGGCAGCAGGGTTCGTCTTTAGTTTCACCCTGAGCTCCCGAGCCATTGCCCCAACTCCTGCCTCAGGCTAAGTTAAACTCTCCTCCTTTTGCTTGGCTTGAATCCAGTCCCTCCAGGTCCGATTCTCCCTCTGGGCCAGGCGTGGATCAACACCCCTGTCTTACACTTGTTTTTGGGCTGCCTTGTTGGTCTCTATTTGTCCGGGTGGGACTTGTTGAGGCCCCGTCTTGGAGCCCCCATCCCTCTCAATCTCTCTTGTCGCTCCTGGGCCCCAGGCCCTCACCGTTTCGTCTTGCGCTAGCCCTCCAGCCAATCCCATGTTTCCTCCAGAGGCTGGAAGAGCCATGACCTGCCATATTGCACTATCTTTAGTTTGGCCCGGAATATCATCAAGTATTTTATGTCCTTGGCCCAAAGGGCCCATTTCACCTCATCAAAATGGCATCCCTGCCTCTGGACCTGACGGGTGAAGTCCGAAACGAATCAGTGCGTTTTCCCATTTCAGATCCCCTTTCGATCTGGCTGTCTGGAGGATTGCGTCTCAGTCCCTGAAGTTTAATACTCTAGCGATTATTGTTCGGGGACACCCACCGGGGCAGTGGTGTCGGCACCCAATGCACTCTTTCGATGGCAAAGTAGTTAGACAAACGTTTGGGACTCAATTTGTTCAGGATAAGGTCTTCTACAAACAGTTCTGTACAGTGCCCTTCGGCCCTTTCCGGAACTACTGTGATCTTGATATTGTTGCAGCAGGCCCTACCCTCCTGATCCTCGGCCTGCTTCTTGGTAAAGTCTTGTACTTGCTTTTCTAGTCTTCTGTTGACGGCCTGGAGCCTGTTAATCTGACCTTCTGCCATGGTGACCTTGTCCGTAACTTTGTTTAGGTCTGCGCGCAATAAGTTGACATCTAATGTCACTGCACTGATTTTTGGTTTAATATTGTTTCTAGCGCGTGTATGGCCTCCATGATTTCATGCAGCAAAGGATCTCCACTCCCCGTGCCCCCTCCCCATAGAGTCAGGTGCATCCCTCTCCGATCCGGCTGTCTTCAGCTGCACTGTGCACTTGTCCAGGTTATTAGTTTGCATTGCTTGTGGGCCTCGGTTGCGCCCCATCCTATCAGACTCCTTCAGCAGTATCTCACGGCTGGGGTGCTATATTGGGCCTATTGTGGTGGGTTGCTTCGCTGGCCAATGTCCTTTGGGTCCTACTTGGGGTGTCTCTGCCCGGGCGTTTAAACTGTTTCTCCCTTCTCAAGCGATCTCCCAGCCCAGTCCTGGTTTCTAGGGATGTCTCCAGCCTAGTCCGGTTTTGCTCATAGGTCAAGCTTCTGGTGCTGTACCGCAGGTTGTCTCTGACTGGGCACTTTCTCTGGGGATCACTGTTTCCTCTTCTCTTCTGACCCCTCCATTAGCAGGGGCGCCCTCCTACCCATACCGTCACTGGTTCTTCAGGCTTGATTCCTGTGGGCCTCTCCTGTCCTCATGGAGTGTTGTTGTGCCTCCGTAGCATTGTGGGCATCTACACTCCATCCAAGAAGCTCTCCGGCTGGGCTACTTATACCTCAGTATTCCCTTGTGTCAGATACCATGCTTGCCCCCTCCGGCTACTGCCATCTGTCTGTGCCCCTGCCGCCACTCCAATGTTCCTGCCTGACTTGCTTGACCCTAGGAGCTGGGCCGCTCCCTGCTCCTGCCTTCAGCTGTTCGCGCCTACCCTCCCACCTGTCGCAGGATAGCGTTGTCTCTCTGGCCCCCAGAGGTGAGTCTCCTCCCCCCTGGTGCTCACCTTGTCCTGTGGTGCTCCTCTTTGCGCACCGCAGGCTCACAGGCACCAAGGAGGCATCGCGGTCCTCCCTGGCAGGGTCTCTTGCGTCTTCTTGAGGCCTTCTCCCCTCTTCTGGCGCTGCCGGGGTCTGAGGGCCTTGGCCTGCTCCCGCCAGCGCTTACTCTTCTCTTCTGGTGCTTCTCCTCCTTGAAGGCCACGCTCTCCAGTTTCTCCGCTCCTGGCTGCCTTCAATCTTTCGGCCCACCATTTTGTCCAGCTGCTCTGTCCAGCCTACAGGTTTCACCGTCATTCCGGCCCTTTGGCCCCCTCTGTTTTCGATCGTTTAGGACTCCGGGCCCCTCAACTCCCGGCCTATTGCTTTCCCCTTTCTCTGGTCCAGATTTATGGGACTATTTGCAGGTCTTTGAGGTGCCGTTACGGAACCACTTGACTATGCGGCCATCTTGCTCTGCACCTGGCCACGCCCACATTGCATGGCTTGATTCTTGGTAGGCTAGGACTGTTAAGCTTTTCTTTCTGCAGTTGCCTCCTCCACTAAGCTCTTTTGCAATAAACTTTAACTTCTTTTACTTCATGGTGTCCAGATCTTCGTTCTCCAAAATCTGGTGGTAAGTTTTCGTCTGGCTGTTTGTGTGTGAAGCACACCAAGTCATCAACTGTTTTTCGTCCCCCAGCTCAAGTGCTCTATCCGATCTTTAAACTGCACTGTCACAGGAGGTTATTCTGGTGATGATTCCAATTTGCAGCTGCTAGGATCTGAAAGGACTTAATAGTCAGAGTAGGTACCTGTTAGACAGTTGTTGCTACATCTATCTTCAGGAATGTCATTTCAACACTTTTCGCGTCAGTGGAACAGGCTGCTCTGTGTCTGAGAGTGTGGCAGCCACTTAAACCCACTGATCGTTGCACAAGAACTACTGCATATTAGAGATCACATGAACGAGCTGTGCAGTAATCTGTTGCTGTTACTTTTCAGCATTGCACATGAATGTGTTTGACAACTGGACACCCTACTCTGTCATCTGTCAACTCCATGTTAGATACTGTACCTGCTTTTCGGGCCACATCTCAAGTAGTTATGCAGCCAACACTTTTTTTTTTTGCAAAACCCAGGCAAGTAAGAAACTTAATGCAAAGAGAAACAATTGAAAACCATACATTGCATAAAATGTGATCCCGAGCACAAAAAGGCACTTGTTTAACCTCCGGGGTTTGTACAGCAGCAGCCCGAGATCAAGTTCCAATTTGGTTCTTGCTACAAATATAAAGAAGTTGTGGCGCACCTGGAAAAGCAGTATTCTGATGAACCAAGCATCATGGTGGAAGGACACAACGTCTTTAAAATAAAGAACACTAGCCATCGCCCATAGAGGAGTACTATGCAGCCGCCGAGAACCAGGTGGACTTTAACTTACGGAATCAATTTGTTTTCAGCTGTTTCTCAAAATAAAACAGAAGAGGCTTATTAGCTGCATCCATACATGACTGGATATATATTTGGGCATTGCTAAAGGAATGGAAAAGTTTATGCTGTCATCCGGCGAGGCAGAGATAAATGCAAGGGTAAAAGGTAATCGCTTAAGAAAGTACATAGTTATTTTAATTGTGGTTCTTGATTAAAAGTGCCACATGTTCGGCTATTGGTAAGCGTAATAAAACTGGTAATCTCTTTAAAGTATACAAGAGTGCAATCTCAGGTAATACAGTAAAGAGTAGTTCATTTAGCTGGCGATTATCTGTGCTCAACGTTTTCCAAATATACTAATAACAGAATTTTTTTCCAAAAAACTGATTACCATCCTACAGGAAACATGTTACTTACTTGTAACTACAGTTCTCTGAGTTGGTATGTTTCATAGATTCATGTGCTTGACTCACTCCCTGTCATCAAGGTGGGAGTCCCCCGGTAACCATACAAAAGCAGTATAAGGATGACATACGTGGAAAGTGATAAAACATTATCCCTTAAGTAGTCTTTTTAACTGCTTCCAAACGATCCAAAGTCTAGTCAGGAAGGTCCGATTGCCTTGACTGTCACCCTTCCCTGAAACCATCTTATTCCAGATTTTCAGTTCAAGTGTGAAAAGCATATATTTATCAGAGGTGAGCCTCTTTTTTGGAAGGTGAGAGGGCAGTATGTGACTCTCTTAAAGATACCAACCCTGTGAGAACTGTAGTAACATGTAAGCAACTCTTTTCTTCTCCAGCACTGGATCTTTCACAGAGTCAAATCATTGAATTAGAATAGCAACCAGTATCATAAAAGAGTATTATAACATTGTGGATGGTGGGTTTATAATAGAATGGCTCACCTTTAATTGCTGATGAAGAACTGGGCTTCACAACATTAGATTTCTGCCAGCCATAGCATCCAAACAGTAGTGCTAAGTGAAGATATGGCAATTCTTCCAGTTAGCAGCTCTGATGTTATCTTTAACAGGAAAGAGAGCTGCTGACAACGCCATACTCCTGGTGTAGTATACCACTATCACTGTCTTTTCATACCACATTTATGTAACAGAAGGGATTTGCTGCAGCTACCTTTTCGCAATAGAAGTTTAGACATCTCTAGACAGTGCAAAGCCCGTTCTCCTGTATTTGTAGAATTCTTGAAAAATGATTTAGGGACTAATGGTTAGCTGAGATAAAATTCCATTGGAACCTTACTAAAAACTGAGGTTTTGTGTGTAGTTTCACATTGTCCCTTTAAGAATTGTAAGTAGGGTTCTTTTATTGTAAACACCTTGATTGCGTTGACACTCCTTGCTAAGCAGAAGCCAACAATCACAATGTTCCAGTATGACTTAATTTAAGCTTTGTGCATTGGCTCAAAACACTTCTCATAGATTTGGATCGTACGGTGTTCCCATTTTACGGGAGGCTTCTTTGTCAGAGTGTAGACTCTAAAACCTGTTTTTAGGAATTCCTTTAACACTTTATGAGACCATAAGGAAGGATATCCAATGATGACAGAAATTCTCTCTATTAGTGGCTGCAACACTTCCTGTAGTGTAACATACAGAAAGGCACTTTTCTCAGGCAGATGTTGAGATATCATTCTATTTGCCTGACTTTTTTTCTTGATTAGAGAAATCTTAAAAAACAAGCCTACGTTTTGCTGATACTTTCGTACAGGTTCCATTGCTTCTTTCCATAGCATGAGAAAGAATTTGGTCTTAAGTAAGCACATACGTTTGTGCTTGATATTAGGCTGTGGTGTTTATGGAGCTCACTGGACATATTAAAGTGTATATCCAAAGTCAATGACTTCTAATACCCACCTGTCCAATGTTATTTGCACCCATTCTCACCTGAAGGCAGCTATATTTCCAGCTATGGGGCCAACTCTCCAGGGAATATCGGTACTATTGGTCGGCGCAGAGGGGACATTGGTGGAAATGGACTGTATCTTGGACTGTACCTTGTGCTTTTTTTGCTGTTACCCCCATATACCTAAATTACACCTTATGGTGGGATGCGAAGTGGTGCCCTAGAGGATTGTTGCTGCTGTTGACAATACCAGTACTGTGTGACTGTGTTTGCTGTGTCTGGCACAGTTGGTGCTGTTCTGAAACCCCAGGTCAGACTCCATTTTTAAAATGTTATGTTGGCCTGTCTGACTTTTGTCCACAGTCAGCATGTTGTTATCTTTTGCACAACTTGTGAAATTGTCATTTTCATCTAAACACTGATTTGTTATTACATTAGGTGACACAAGTCTGACACAAACTCCTCAATACCTATATCTCAATGTCTAACCGAAGATATGAAAGGTAAATATGTAGGCTCAGATCTACTAACGTTTTGAGTCTTGATTGCACTACTTTTTTGGTGCAGCCATGATGCAAAATGTTAGTTGACATTTCGAAAGCTATGCAAATCAGATTTGTGTATGGACTTTCCTCAAAAAGTAAAGCAAAAAAAAAAACGCTGCCTTGTGTTCCTGTGCCTTGAAAAGCCATTCCTTGGGTGGACGATGGATGTTTCCATGCATTCACCCATAATTGTGACTCACTCCCATACTTACTAAGGTGAGCAAATCTGTGATTTCGCAAAAATGCCTCCCCTCCCTGAAACAGGTGTAACAAGGATAAATATCTTTATTTCTCCTTGATATTCCCTCTTTCTAGGTATGGTGCATTCTGCAGCACATAGAAAGAGGAAAATGCCTCTAAGGATTGTTTTTCACAGGAAAGGACCCATTCCTGCACACAAACAATACTGCCCATTACACAGGCACCCTTGTACCATGGTGCATGAGTGCCTTTATTGGCGCTTGGCAACACACAGTGTGCCAATGCTAGTAGTCAGCTGAAATGTGACATATCTTAGGGGATGTAGCATATATAAACTGTCTCCCTTACATGAAATGCAGCGTGGCACAACCAATTTGCTTGCTGGCCCATGTTGTTTAAAATGTTAGTAAATTTGGCTCATTGTTAGAGTTGACGTATTTTCATCTCACTGGTTTAAACGTTTTTCTCTTGGATTTTGGAAAATCCCCACTTGATTTTCCAATGCAGGCTAAAAGTCAGTGGTCAATAGCCTATATAATCCCCAGGAATTACCCATTAAGGTGGAGAGGCATTCACACAAGGTTATCAAGAGAGATCCCGCCAGACTGCAGTAACATCCAGCATCCAGCAATGAGAGAAGTTGAGCCCAGCTGTTCTTCGTTTTGAAGGCACATTCTCTTCTTAGGTGAAGTCTGATCAACATTGCTGATTCACTGTGAAGAAGTGCACAGGGCCCCAAACACTCTAGAGGCAAGTTAGCTATTCTGTGCTCTCATAGTGTAGTGCATAGCAGCAGTGTTAGGGTGGTATGATGCTAGGAACATTCTATGATATGTTGGAATTGTTGATTTTGTTCTCACTGCTGCAACATGCATAAGTATTGTTTTAATTATATTCTGTGTTGGTATTATTCATGTACTATTTTCAAATATGCAGTGTTATTCTTAGGGAAAGCTAAACCCTTTATGGGACTGTTAGTAACCCAGAAAACACAAACTCCACATCCAACTAGACTTCCTTACTTAGTGATGATACACTGAACTAAGGGCCAGATGTAGTAAGCCGTTTGCATGTCACAAACTGCAAAAATCGCAGTTTGCGGCATGCAAGCAGCCGAACGCGATGCTCATTCCCAAATTGCGAGTCGGGGTGTTCCCTTCCTATTTGCGACCGCATCGCAATTCAGAGTTGCTTTGTGACCGCGAATGCGGTCGCAAACCAACTCGCAGTTACCACCAGTGTCACACTGGTGGTAACTCATTCGCAAAAGGGAAGGGGTCCCCATGGGACCCCTTCCCCTTTGTGAATGTCAAAAAAAAAATTTTTTCAGAGCAGGCAGTGGTCCTATGAACCACTGCCTACTCTGAAAAAAACAAAAACAAATGGTTTCGGTTTACTTTTCATTTTGCAACTCGTTTTCCTTTAAGGAAAAGGGGCTGCAAAATGGAGAAAAAAAAACTGCTTTATTTATAAAGCAGTCACAGACATGGAGGTCTGCTGACTACAGCAGGCCACCATCCCTGTGAGTGCAGGGACTCGCTATGGGGTCGCAAAATGCGACCCACCTCATGAATATTGATGAGGTGGGTCTTTGCGACCCGATAGCGAGTCGTAGAAGGTGTCTGAGACACCATTCTGCATCCAATTTTGCGACTTTCAAATTGCGAGTCGGTCAGACTCGCAATTTGCAGGTCGCAAAATTGGATTTTCCTACATCTGGCCCTAAGTCCTTGAACCCGTGGGTTAGGAACCTAAATTCTGGAGAAATGGCAGCAGATTTGCTAAGTGTTTGTGGTGACCTTGCGTCACTTTCATGGCACAGCCTAAAATTGATGCACGCAAATGCAAAAATATTTTTGTTTTCTACTAAGCCATGCAATGTCATTTTGCATGGTTTAGTAAATACAAAGTTGGTTTGGGTGGATTTCCATGCATTTACCCATGACGTTTGGTGCATTCCCAAATTTACAAAGACTTGTGACCTTGCGAAGGCGTCAAAATGCTGCGCCGTCTCTAGAGAGGTGTAAAAAGAAGAAAACATTTATTTTTTCTCATTAGCTCCTCTTTCCACATGTGGCACATTTTGCAGTACACACAGAAAGAGGAAAACAAGGATAAGAATGTTTTTTGTCGGAGAAGTTGTCTCGTGCTGTATGAAAACAATTCTGCCAGTAACAAAGGCACCACTGAATCATGGTGCAACGGTGTCTGCATTGGCGCTAGACAGCAGTGTGCCCGTGTTAGGAGGAACCAGAAATGTTCTGCACTGTAAATGATAGGGCTCATTTCGTCTGTCTCCCTTTCATGCAACACAGCACAACAACTGCTGCAGGGCATTGCGAAAAAAATAAGTAAATCTGCCCCCATGATGTGCAGAACTCAGGATTTGCAATGCTCAAAGGCATACGTTGCATATGCAGCTATTACAAATGCAACTGCCCACCCAACCCCAGCATCGGGGTCACTTCTGTGCCATGTTGAGAAACCTGGGTTCTAGAAGAAGAGCAGCTTCTGCTAGCTGCTGAAATCTAGCGTTCACCACATCCATTGCTGTGCACTGGTAGCCATAAAATCTGTCTCTTCTCCATGGAGAATCACCTTATCTTCCTGCTTCTTCTCCTCATGTTGATGCTCTATATAGTGGGCTATATCATACCACATTTGACTTTTGCATTAAACCCCACCTGCCAAATGTGCACTACATTTGGTGTGGCCTTTACAGAAATTCAGAGGAAGAGGTACATTTTCTTGCTTTATTTGGATGTTCAAATCTCCTGGACACCCTCTCAATGAGGACATGAAACCTAGCAATATGCTCCGATGTAGGATCCATGGGTAGGAGTGTGGTTGGTTCCCATACCAGAACTATATATATAGTCTTCCCACTCACTTTCACAAGGACTAATGGTTTCAGGAAGCCCTCCTTCATAACTGATTGTTGATCATCATCACTAGGTGGATTTACTAGAACGTGCTCTAGTGATATATGTACAGAGAAAGTTGAAATCTGAGACCTAGAATTAGCAGGCCTTGAGCATCAGACTTCGACTTGTTATAGAGGTTCCAGTATTTCTCACGTGGAAGAGAAATATTCTGTGAAGTTGGTGGAGGCCAGTGACATGGATGGGTAGGTCTTTGTGCCAGGAACCGGCCATTAGAGTCCGTCCTCATATGCTGTGGTTTTTAAGGTGATTTACTGACACTGGTACAGTTGGTTATTCACGATGTTCCTTCTAGCCTCTTGCAGAGGGATCACAGTGCTGACTGAAATGGGTTATGTCTACTTGCCATTCCTCCTCTTCTCTAAGCCACAGGCCATTAGGTTGGTACCGCTTGAGGTCCAAGACATAGACTAGAGAATATCTTTGTTCCTTCTATGTGTTCTGGCATTTTACTCGTGCTGCCCTGGGCTATACCCGGTTCCAAATGAGTCACCTGGGCCATCATACTTCTCCCATTTACTTTCTGGCATCTTTGCAGGTGGCTGCAGTGTAATCTGGCTCAAGGAGTTGTGATCCAGCAGAATTTATGATGGATGTACCCCTTTTCAGGCTTTGGTATCCACTGTCAATGAAACAGTAAAGCATGGTATGCTCATTCGTGGGATGCTTGCCTATTAAGACAGTCTTCAACCGGGTTGTCAAAGGGAGTGGGAACTTCGACAGACTGGTTGCCTATGTGATGGCTGTTGACGGGAGGGTCGTGAATGGCATACTCTTAACAGGTATATTATTTTGGTGCTTTTTTTTATTGATAGAGTCTGTATGTAGGCAGGTAATGCTGTAACTGGCCTCAATTTCATTGATAGTGAGGCCTTTGTCAAAGTGCCATCATCAATGCAGATGTTATGCATAACAATCTTGATGTTTTTGGCTGCGGAGAAGCTGGTGCTGGATTTAAAAGTCGCCTCATCTTGATTTCGCACTCTTGCAAAAAAGAAACAGGCTTGCTAGCTCTCTTCAGAACCTTTTTAAATATTGTTTCCAGAGGCTCATGGGAAATGGAGGAAAAATAAAAGTATTTTTTTTTCTCTTATTTCCATATTTCCCAGTGATGGTCATGCACCTTCTCCTCCTCAGAGGAATAGGATACCCTCTTGACTGATTCTTCCCCAGAAGAGGAAGTAGCTGCAGCCTTTGACTTTTCTAGCTACCTCAGAAGCTTGCCCTTATTGAGGGTTTTGGCCTAAAATGTCTTGGAGATCTTACAGTCTTTAGGCCTGTGATGTGTGTACAGACAATATATACCTCATCTGAGGATCATCATTAAAAATCCTGATTTTGCCACAAGCCTCACAGGCTTTAAAAAATACTTCTTTTTGAAGAGAACTCCGTTTGAGAAATATATTCTTTGTAAGGTTGCATGATTCAACATAAAACATTTTGGAAAGGATTCCTGAAGTAAATTATAGATTACCAATAACCAAAGAAACTGAACCCAACTACCATTAAATTCAAGGTCCTCTGAGATCTTTCTCGACAGAACCTCAACCACGTATTCTACCCTCAACGGTAAATGCAGCCACCCAAGGGTGATTTGGTGGATAGGATCATCAAAGGGCCCACATTCAGTTGAGTGTCCCATTCACCAAGTGAATATCTTCTCCTACTTGGAGGGTTTCTCAGTAAGGACAAAAAGTCAAAGGAGTGAATTAAAATTACCTCTTATTCTGTATAGTTATTTATTAGTGTCCATAAAAAGGATAAGGCTAAGATTAAAAACAGGTGATGTTGTGAGGATCAACAATGAATCCTACACATCCAAAAATTAGAGTCTACATGTTTCAGCCCAACACGGGCTCTCAGGGTCCATGGCTTTCATCACGACCTTATACAAAACAGATTACCTGCAGTTCTCAAGTATTCACCAATTAGAATTATGACTCATGGTTCATATGGTGTAACAACACTGGCAGCACTGAAAAGAACCTTAGTGGTCGCTACTTCATTATCCCACCAAAAGGAAGAGTCTCCGCTTTGTGAGGAGGACATTGTTCATCTTTAAGCCATTTGGTTTCCTGCTGCAGTCGACTGAAGCAGCAAACCAAACGGCTTGAAACATGTCAACCCTATTTTTGGGATGTGTAGGAATCCTTGTAGGATAGCTTTTGTGCAGGAAGCTATGCCTCCCTTTACAAAAACTTGTAGAGGCATTTTCCTCTTTCTATGTGTGATCAGAATGTGTCACATATAGAAAGAGGAAATAATAATTAAAAAAGGACTCTCCTACTTGTTACGTCATCCCCTAGAAGGTGTACTGATTTAATGCAATCCCAGGTTTACAAACCTTTGTAAATCTGGAATTGTGTCACATCCATGGGTGGCTGCATGGGAACGCCTGTGCTCCACCCATGAAATGCTTGCCAGCTCCAATGTAACGTAGTGCAGAATAGGCTGCTCCATTGCATTACATTTGTTGAACCAACCTTGCTAAATCGTCCATATTGAACCTCACCACTCCAGAAGTTGAGAGGACATCCCTGGAGGCCACTTTTCCCTTTTCGTGGGCTGGACAGGGGATTACATACTTAGTCCTGCGGATACCCCCACCATAGAGGCAATAGACAGTAACTACAACAGGATACTCAACACTACACACTCAGACTTAGCAAAGTGGACTCTCCTGGCTGGGGTGCCTAACTGCGGTCAAGATGACACCCCTGCCAAAGATACTCTACCTTATGCAGACCCTGCCATTGCAACCACTCCCTTACCTTCTGGACAACATGCAAACGCTCATCTGGGAGTACATTTGGGGCAGAAAGGGGGCTAGAATGTCCAGGGCCCAGGCATACCTTCCTCAGAACGAGGGAGGGTTGGGGGTCCCGCACCTATGGATCTACTACTATGCTGCACAGCTGCTCTACATGGTTGAATAGAGCAAACCCCTGACACAAAAATACTGGTGTTTTATCTAGGCAGTGGCAGGAGTCCACATCTGGAAGGTACCATGGTTGCCAATGAAACAAAGACCACCAGGGGTGCATGTTTCACCGATTTTGTGGGTCACAATGGGTGCATGGGACCAAGTACAGGTTCTGAAAGGGCTCTCCACACCAGTCTCCCCACAGACAGAGATCCTTGGAAACCCAGACTTCCCCCCCACACTTGATGACCCTGCATTCACACCTTGGCAGGAAGCGAACTGCAAGAGGATAGGTGACCTTTTTGACAAGGACAGAGTCATGGACTTCCACAGACTCGAATCGGGGTACGGTCTCCCGACATCTACATACTGGCAATTCATGCCCGTTTATCACTGGGTGGCCTCGCCTGCGATACGTCCACATGCAAGTCAACCCCTTACGCGATTTGAACAATGATTACTGACCAAGGATATGGACAAGTGGCTCTTGTCGCACATTTATGCCCTACTGACTGCACAAACTACACTCTTTGCAACACCAGCGAGGCGCAGAGGGGAGAGGGAATGCGAGCGTACATTCACAGACATTGAATGGCGTGATGTTCTTCACCAGGCGCAGGTCACAGCGCAAGCCACGAACACTAAAGAAATGTTTTTGAAAATAGCCCATTACATGTACTATACACCTGCATGGGTGGCCAAATGGAGGGCGCAAGGCGACGGAGAATGCTGGCGATGGTGCGGACAGGAAGGTACACTTACTCACATATTATGGCACTGCCCAAAGATAGCCTCCTTTTGGCAGCCCATCCTGCAAGCAATAGAGGACATATATGGCACAACCATACCGCGTTTCCCAAGCTACGTACTACTAGGCCTTTCCAACCCTCAAACATATCCACTTCGCACACCTAAGGGCAGGGGCATTACCTGGTCTCATGATGGGGCACTTAGATCATTCCCACCCACACTGATTGGCTGCGTAAGTTATGGGCCCTTATGGCATGGAAAAATTGACAGCAGCAGCGATTGGCTCACTGACCATCTCTGATAAAACATGGGGACCATGTATCCAATACTTGTTGTACGAATTCAGGGAACTTGGGGCCAGATGTAGGTAGCCGTTTGCATGGTGCAAATTGCGAAAATCGCAGTTTGCGCCATGCAAACAGCCTAACGCGATGCTCATTCCCAAATTGTGAGTCAGTACCGACTCGCAATTTGGGAATGCGACTCGCAAATAGGAAGGGGTGTTCCCTTCCTATTTGCGACTCGCATTGCAATTCAGAATTGCTTTGTGACCGCGAATGCGGTCGCAAAGCAACTCGCAGTTACCACCAGTGTCACACTGGTGGTAACTCATTCGCAAAAGGGAAGAGGTCCCCATGGGACCCCTTCCCCTTTCTGAATGTCGACAAAAATATTTTTTCAGAGCAGGCAGTGGTCCTATGGACCACTGCCTACTCTGAAAAAGCGAAACCAAATGGTTTCGGTATTTTTTTCATTTTGCAACTCGTTTTCCTTTAAGGAAAACGGGCTGCAAAATGAAAAAAAAACGGCTTTATTTAAAAAGCAGTCACAGACATGGAGGTCTGCTGACTTCACCAGGCCACCATCCCTGTGAATGCAGGGACTCGCTATGGGGTCGCAAAATGCGACCCACCTCATGAATATTGATGAGGTTGGTCTTTGCGACCCCATAGCGAGTCGCAGACGGTGTCTGAGACACCGTTCTGCATCCGAGATTGCGGTCACAAAGCAACTCTGAATTGCAATGCGAGTCGCAAATAGGAAGGGAACACCCCTTCCTATTTGCGAGTCGCATTCCCAAATTGCAAGTCGGTACCGACTAGCAATTTGGGAATGAGCATCGCGTGAGGCCGTTTGCATGGCGCAAACTGCGTTTTTTGCAGTTTGCGCCATGCAAACGGCTTGCTACATCTGGCCCTAAGCGGCTTATTAGGATTCTGTCGTAAATGATACTTCTCCACAAAGGTCTGTTTCGAGCCCCAGGAGCCGACATGTTTCTGATGGTGGAGACCTACACTTGGTCTGCTGGCAGAACCCTTTCACCAACACTGACCCAGTGACGAGGGGACATCGGTTAATGGATATCACACCATCCACTCTATAGAGGGCGGGCATTCCAGCATAACTTTTCCTATTTGGAACAGGCAGAGGAGACCTGGCGTTCCTGGCGAGCATAAAAAAGAAAGAAATGAACCCCACGGGTTGGGAGAAATGATTTTACGCGCGCCAGAATCCCTGACAGGCATAAAACAGGTACTTCTGATCATTAACATCAAGGAAAGTAACAGAAGGTGGTCACATACCTGATCGCTTCGATGATCTAACTGAACACACTGGCTAGTAACCTTCATGGTAAACTCTCTTCTTAATTTTAAGGCGTGATTCTTTGCTGCGTTTGCATCGGGCTTATGTGCAGTGCTGCTTACAGCTGGATCCAGAATGTTAACATTACTATGTAATGTTTCTTCACCATTCTGTGTTTTAGTGCGGCACGCCACATATGGAATTGTCATTTTTGTGTCCAGGTACAACTTTTGAGGCTGAGCAATGTCCTTAACAAAAAGATTCGTTTCCAAAATGTGCGCGCTCGGAGGTTTCGATCGACTGTTTTTGTTTTTCAGATAACGGCTAACAGGTTCTATTTTCACCATACCTTTGGTGACTACTGTTTTCTTTAGTGCTGGCTTGGAAGACTCTTGGAGAGAATTGTCCATCGTATGTTTTTCACTCGTACTGTTCTTTAATGGCACAGCATGCGCGCCACACTTATCTTTATGTATGAAACGCGGCCTGTACACCTTCTTTGCTGATATATCCTTATTTCCATTGATTTTCCGCTTCAGTGCACTTGGCACATCCGGTGTCAGTGTCTGTGGAATAACATGCTTGCAAGCTCCCGCTGTGGGGGGTATGTTTTCCTTCTCGGAGATTGATAACACTTTGGACATGTTTTGTGAAACACTAATTTTCTTATTTTTATCAATAGTGTTGGTGCGTACTTGGGACACTTGTAGCAACTTGCTTTTGAAAATTGGTATGATTCTAGCTGTAGTATTATTTTGGGAGCTGCTGTGGATCAAAGTTGAAACGCCTTCTTGTTCCACAGACCTGGAGTTCATGAAACGTGTGCCTTTTAATGCCAAAGAAGTAGCTCCTGTCACGTCGGATGCTGAATGGGCATCGGTGAAAATGCAAGTTGTTGGCTGACTGCTAAAGAGCGCCATCTTGTGATCATTAGCTGAGCAAAAGGCTACAGGTATGTGAGAAGTCGATTTGACTACAGGAACTTGAGTCATGCATGGTCTAAGGTTTGTTTTACCACTAAGGTTAGCAGGCCTGGGCTGGATTGCCTAAAAGAGAGCACAATAAAACACATATATAATAAGAGTATTAAAACTAAAAACAGCGTACTATCAATCTTTGCAGATTTACAGTATATATTTGCATAATATATTTAAACACTTTGGGCCATATTTATACTTTTTGACGCAAAACTGCGCTAACGCGTCAAAAAAATTAGCGCCGGCTAACGCCATTCTGAAGCGCCATGCGGGTGCCGTATTTATTCAATGACGTTAGCCGGCGTTAGCCGCCGGCGCTGCCTGGTGTGCGTGAAAAAAAACGACGTACACCAGGCAGCTCCGGCGTAGGGGGATATGGAGCTCGGGCGCCAAAAAATGGGGCAAGTCAGGTTGAGGCAAATTTTTCGCCTCAACCCGATTTGCGCCATTTTTTCCGACTCCCAACCCCCATAGAAATGACTCCTGTCTTAGCAAAGACAGGAGTCATGCCCCCTTGCCCAATGGCCATGCCCAGGGGACTTATGTCCCCTGGGCATGGTCATTGGGCATAGTGGCATGTAGGGGGGCACAAATCAGGCCCCCCTATGCCACAAAAAAAAAAAAAAAAACACTTACCTGAACTTACCTTAATGTCCCTGGGATGGGTCCCTCCAGCCTTGGGTGTCCTCCTGGGGTGGGCAAGGGTGACAGGGGGTGTCCCTGGGGGCATGGGAGGGCACCTCTGGGCTCCTTCAGAGCCCACAGGTCCCTTAACGCCTGCCTTGTCCAGGTGCTAAAAAAACGGCGCAAAAGCGGGCGTACGTCATTTTTTTTGACCCGCCCACTCCCGGGCGTGAATTTTGCCCGGGAGTGTAAATACGGCGCACATGCCTCGGAGTCAATTTTTTAGACGGGAACGCCTACCTTGCATATCATTAACGCAAAGTAGGTGTCCACGCTAAAAAATGACGCAAACTCCATGGACTTTTGGCGCTAGACGCGTCTAACGCCAAAGTATAAATATGGAGTTAGTTTTGCGTCGAAATTGCGTCAAAAAAAACGACACAATTCCGGCGCAAACAGAGTATAAATATGCCCCTTGGTTTGGTAGTGCGGGCTGGAATGTTCTCATGGGGAACAGGTTCAAGGTGGATTTACATAGGGCTTGGTCTAAATTGGGGTGGTGTGTTGTGCAAAAAAAACTGATGGATTAAACCCAGATCTTTGTGACTGGAGTTGAATGTTTGCATTGTTCAGTATTCCGTCCGTCATCTATACTTTTTGCTTATGCTACGAAGGCACTATTTGAAGACTTCTGTTCTCTCTTTGACTTTCTTCAAGCACAGGAAGATCTTACTGCTCTTCTGGCTAATATGGAGATGTTGTCACAGTTTTTATCTAATTTCATTTTTGACAGTCTTTGGGCTTCCATTACGGTGACAGGAGCTTCCATCTCCGGGCGTAGGTCCTTGTAGCTAAAATCTTGGAAGCTGGAGGCTAGTCAGAGGTCCATGTTTGATAAACTTTCTTTTTCGGGCCCTAAGTTGTTTGGTCCCGAACTGAGGCCCATATTTATACTCGGTTTGCACTGAATTAGCATAATTTTTTGACGCTAATTCAGCACAAACCTAACTCCATATTTATACTTTGAAGCTATGCACGTCTAGTGCCAAAGTTATGGAGTTAACGTCGTTTTCTGGAGGTGAAAATCTACCTTGCATCAATGAGATGCAAGGTAGGAGTTCCCGCCCAGAAAAGGATGATATGGCCTTAGCGCCATATTTATTCCCCATGCTAAAATCTAGCATCTAGATCTAGATGGGGGACTTAGAGCCATTATTTAACGCGCTGGTATGGGCAGGCATTAGGGGACCTGTAGGCATATTTCCATGGTCAGAGACCATGGAAAGAGCCCACAGGTGCCCTTCCCTGGCCCAGGGACACCCCCACCCACACCAGAGGGACACCACAGTATGGGGGACCCATCCCACGTAAGTTCCGGTAAGTATATATATATTTTTTTTCACTCTTGGGGGCCCTGACTCAGGGCCCTCTGCATGGTGCTGGCCCCAATGGTCATGCCCAGGGGACATTTGTCCCCTGGGCATAGCCATTGGAGTGGTGGGCATGGTTCCTGTCTTTACTAAGACAGGAGCCGTGTCCATGGGGGTTGTGCGCCAGAAAATGGCGCTACACTGCTTAGAGGCATTTTTTGGCCTCTAAACAGTGTAGCGCCATAATTTGGTGCACAAGCTCCAGTTTCCCCTACGCCTCCCCAATCCTATTAGCGCCCTTTACAAGGACGATAACAGGGCGTTAGCGCCGGCTAGCACAATTCGGCAACCAGCTGGCATCTTGGAATGGTGCTAGCCAGCCCTTTACTTTTGCACGCAAAACTGTGCTTACGCAGTTTTGTGTAAAAAATTATAAATATGAGCCTGAATGCTATGGTGGAGAAGACAGCGGAGGAGAAGAAGATTCTGAAGCCATTTAAACAGGTTCAGGATAAGAAGCAATTTCGGTACAAGAGGCCAGTTTTTCAGTCATCCAAGAGGCGTCCCTTTTGAGGGTGGGTCTGTGGTCGGGTAGCTGCCTTTAATAGCAAATCCCAGCCTTTCTCCTCCAGTGCAGCCAAAGTCCAGCAACAGAAATTACTCTATGGTGGCAGGAGGTCAACTCAAACAGTTTCTGCCTCAGTGGAAAAAGGTGGTGACAAATTCCTGGGTCCTTTTAATAGCAGAACATGGCTATCAGATTAAATTCAAAGGGTCCATTGCCAGTCCTCATTTCAGACCTAGGCCCATATTTTTACATTTTGACGCAAAACTGCGCAAGCTCAGTTTTGCATCAAAAAGTATAGCGGCGGCTTGCATGATTCCGGGGCACCAGTCGGGTGCCATATTTATGGAATCCCGTAAGCCAGTGCAAAGGGTGAGCTAGCGTAAAAGAAAATGACGTTAAGCGGGTGGGGATGGCGGTATGGGCGAAGGGGGTTTGGCACCAAGAAATGACGTTAGGCTGGTTTTAGCCAAAAAAATGGCTCTAATCAGCCTAGCGTCATTTCCTGTTGCAAAACCATCCACACCAGATGACTTTTGTCTTATAAAAGACAGGAGTCATGCCCACCACCCCAATGGCCATCACAGGAGCCAAGGGTCCCCTGGGCATGGCCATTGCAGCCAGTGCCATGTAGAGGTGCTCATTTCAGAGCCCCCAATGGCACTTTAAAAATATAAAAAAATACTTACCTCTACTTACTTATACTGGTATCCCTCTGGTGTGGGTGTTCCTGGGGCTTGGGGTGAGCTCCTGTGGGCCCTTTCCATGGTGTATGACCATGGAAATTGGTTCACAGGTCCTCTAACGCCTGCCCTAGCCCAGGCATTAAATAATGGCGCTAAGCAGGCTTAGCGCCATTATTTAGGCCCACCTCCCCCCTGTGCACCATTTTTGCACGGAAGGATTAATAAGGCGTTAGGGCCTTCAAGTCATTTTTTGTATGGGAACGCCTACCTTTCATCTCATTGAGGCAAGGTAGGTTCACGCATCCAAAAACTGACTTTAACTAGCATCCAAATATAAATATGGAGTTAAGTTTGCACTGAAATAGCGTAAAACATGACACTATTTCAGCGCAAACAGAGTATAAATATGAGCCTTACTCTTTCTCCAAAAGACCCTGTCAAACTTCAGTGGCTCAAGTAGAGGGTTCAGTTGCTGATTCAGAAGGAGGCGATTGTTCCAGTTCCGGTGGGCCAGAAGGGTTTGGGGTTTTACTCCACTCTGTTTTTGGTACCCAAATCATATAGGTCGTTTTGCCCCATTCTCAATCTCAGTGACTTGAATGCCTTTGTTCTTTTGGAACTCTTCCAGATGGTGTCTCTACATGCCACCATTCCCCTGATCACAAAAGGGGCTTTCTTGGCGACCCTGGGCCTACAAGATGCATATTTTCACTTTTCCACATGTGGAGAGGCAGTAATTCCAGAGGTTTGCAGGGGATGGACTTCATTTTCAGTTTCAACTCCTGACACTTGGTCTGGCCACATTTCCATGTGTGTTCACGAATGTATTGGTGCCACATGTTGCTTTTTTGCATTTGCAAGGTGTTTTTTGCAAGGTATTTTGATGATTGGTTGTTGTCTGTTCCTTCTCTTTCCAAGGTTTTCCAGGTTGTGGATTTGGTCTACACCACCTTGAAGGATTTTGGTCTTCTGGTAAATCTGTCCAAGTTGCATTCCACACCTTCTCAGGAAAAGATTTTCACTGTTGCTTGTCTGGACACTCAGATGGGGCAGCTTTTCTCCTGGAGGTCAGAATGATGTTTCTGCTGTCAGAGATTTGCTGACACGTTCACAAAGTTTTGCAAGATTCTGGGTAAGGGTGCAAGGTCTCTTGGTAGCTTCAACAGCAGTGGTCCATGGGCAAGGTTTCATTTAAAGCCAGTTGTGAACTTTATCCTCCACAATTTGGGTCCCAGCTCACAGAACTACAAACTGTTGATTCCTCTTTCAGATCAAACCCTGTCTTGGTGGTAGGTTGAAGACAATCTGTTGAGTGGGGTTCCTTTCCAGCTGCCAACTCCTGTCCTGTTAGCAACCGATGCCAGCAGGGAGGGATGAGGGGCGGTATAGAATTAAAAGGAGATGAGTGGACCCTGGTCTCAATTGGAGAGTCAACAGTCCTCGAACTGGAGGGAGCTGATGGCTATCCAGAAGGCTTTGGTTGCCTTCAAGAAGCTTTGGTCTGCAAAAACGTGGTAGTCAGGGCAGACAATCAAGTTGCAAGGATGTACCTAAACAGGCAGGGTGGTACAAACAGCAGGTCCCTCAACCAGACTGTGACCCTGATTTGTCTCTGGGCAGAGGAGTATGTTCTGAGTCTGTGTGCAGCCTACATTCAAGGGGTGTTGAATATTTGGGTGGGAAATCTCAGTAGAAACATTCCATCCTCAGTGACATACTATCTGTCCCTTCCCATCATTTGCTTTCCCAGTGAATGCTCAGTGACCAGAGTTTTGTACAGAGGTTCCATCTCCCCTGGCTTGGGCAGTGGGCACCCTCTCAATCCTCTGGCCTCAAATGTTGCTGTATGCCTTTCCTCCCATTCCCCTCCTGTAGAGGGTCCTCCAGAAAGTCCGAAGGGAAAGATGCAGTGATCCTGATTGTGCCTTACGGGCCCAGGCACAAAAAAATGTATTTTCCTTCTAGCTGCATCCAAGGGTTGGATTTTTCATCCCCTTGCCCTCACTCTCTTATGCAGTATCTGAGGCTGTCTTGACAAATGACTCTAAGGTGGAGTCTGACGGCTTGGCTATTGAGTCAGTAGGGTTGGAGTTTCTAGGTTGCTCCTCTCTTGTATCTGTGGAGATTCAATGATCTCATAGGTAGTCTACCCTTAGGCAAGGTTCTTGACGTTTTGCAAAATGGGTTTGTCAAGGGACTGACTCCTAGAACTCTGTCTGCTGAGTGGGCTTCAAGCAAGACATTCAGGTGTTTTTCAGATTATTTTTCTACTAACCACTGGTTTGTGGGTTTCTTAGGAGTTTCAGACTACAGTGTCCCTCTGTCAGAAAGGAAGTTGCTTCTTGGGACCTGGTCATTGTCCTCCCTGGGTTGCAAGGTGACCTTTTTGAGCCACTGAAGGAAGCAGAGTTGGTGTAGTTGTCAGCTAAGGTGGTCTTTTTGGTGGCTATTACATCTGCTAGGCATCTTGGTGAGACTAGAGCACTCATGGTCTTTTTTTACCCTCTATATGAATTTCTTTTCCTGACTGTGGTGCTTAGACTGGATCCTAAGGGGCATATTTATACTCGGTTTGCATTGAATTAGAGTCATTTTTTAATGCTAATTCATTGCAAACCTAACTCCATATTTATACTTTGGTGCTAGACACGTCTAGCGCCAAAGTTATGGAGTTTACGTAATTTTTTGGACGTGAAAACCTACCTTGTGTCAATGAGATGCAAGGTAGGCGTTCCCGTGCAGAAAACAACATTATGGCCTTAGCGCCATATTTATCCCCCTGTGCTAAAATCTAGCACAGGGGATGGGGGCCTTAAATAATGGCGCTAAGCTTGCTAGCACCATTATTTAATGCCTGGGTAAGGGCAGGCATTAGGGGACCTGAGGAACTTTTTCCATGGTCAGAGACCATAGAAAGAGCCCACAGGTGCCCTTCCCTTGCCCCAGGGACACCCTCCCCACCCCCACCCACACAAGGAAGACCCCTAAGGATGGGGGACCCCATCCCAGGTAAGTAGAGGTAGGTATAGGTAAGTATTTCTTTTTATTTTACGAAGGGCCATGGGGGGCCTCACTCGGGCCCCCCTACATGGCACTGGGCCCAATGACCATACCCAGGGGACAGAAGTCCCCTGGGCATGGCCATTGGTCTGGGGGGCATGACTCCTGTCTTAACTGAGACAGGAGTCATGTCCATTGGGTTCTAAAGTCAGAAAATGACGCTAATCTGGGCCACCATCTGGCTAGCGTCCTTTTCTATAACGCTAGCTGGGCCTTACCACCATCTAGTGACATATCATAAATATGACCCCTGGCCGGCATCTTGGTATGGCGCTAGCTGGCGGTAAACTTTTTGGCATTGAACTGTTAACGCAGTTCAGCGTCAAAAAGTTTACATATGGGCCTAAGTTTATTCCTTAGGTTTCTTTTTCATTTCACTCAGCTCAGGAGGTGGTTTTTTTTATTTGTCGTCCTCTACGCTTCCTTCAACTCTGGATGTAAGGAGGGCTCTTCTGATTTATCAGTAGCGCACTAGACCTTTTCGGTTCTCTAACTCTTTGTTCATATCTTATGGGTCAGTGGCAAAGGGTAGGAAGGTCTCTACTCAAATCCTTAATTGCTAAGTATGTCAGGCCACTGCCTGCGCCTATAAAGTGATGGGAGAGGCCCGTCCGTGTGATGTTCAGGATTGGTCAACTAAAGCAGTCTCTACTTCATGGGCAGAGGCTGGCTGCCGGTGTGTCCCTCTTGGAGGTTTGCAGGGCAGCCGCTTGGTCTATCCCCCGTACTTTTCTTCATCATTATCGTCTTTCAGTCTGTAATTATTTGAAGGCCATTTTGGGACAATGAATTTGGTTACTGCTGCAAAATGATGTATGTTTCTGAAAAAACTTTTTTCTTCTGCATGTGTATTGTCGGTACAACCTTTGTCTTTTCTGGGCTTGTTATGTCCTCAGTTTGTTAGGACTGGGACAAGGAGGACCCCATGAGTGGGTAATGAACGTGTTACTTACTGGTAATCTTCATTACCCCAATTAGGGGTCCTCTTCATTGCAGTCCTCTTCCCTCCCTCCCTCCCTAATTGTCTCTTATGGCTTGGTAACTTAAGGGGAAGAGGTGAGAGAGGGAGGAGTTTACATAAAAAAAAATAAAGGGAGAACTTGTGTATGATGATTTTTGAGAGAGGGGCATCTCTCAGTTTGTTAGGACTGGGACTAGGAGGACCTCTAATTGCGGTAATGAAGATTACCTGTAAGGAACAGGTTCATTACTATTCTTGCCTCCAGGTATACTTACTCTAATTTTTGTATTGATGATTGGGTCCATGAACTGGATGGAACATAAGTGTGGTGCGATATACTGCATAGTGAAGGAATTACAAGGGAAATTGAAGCATGACAAAGTCACCACCGAGGGAATGACGGCTGACTGGTTACAACTCCGCAGATTGCGTAATACTAGAAAACTGGGCTATCAGCACGGGTAACACCACTGGGTATCATTGACCTCATAGGAAATAGGGTCCTTTGCTCGATATTATCTTTCCAGAGCCCTCTGAAGACCAGAATGGTGGATTCCGGAAGTTGGGAAACATCTTGAAGTTCATATGCAAGTGACAGAAGATAGTAAGGGCCAGATGTAGTAAGCCGTTTGCATGTCACAAACTGCAAAAATCACAGTTTGCGGCATGCAAACGGCTGAACGCGATGCTCATTCCCAAATTGCAAGTTGGTACCGACTGTCAATTTGGGAATGCGTCTCGCAAATAGGAAGGGGTGTTCCCTTCCTCTTTGCGACTCGCATCGCAATTCAGAGTTGCTTTGTGACCGCGAATGTGGTCGCAAACCAACTCGCAGTTACCACCAGTGTCACACTGGTGGTAACTCATTCGCAAAAGGGAAGGGGTCCCCATAGGACCACTTCCCCTTTGTGAATGTCGGCAAAAATATTTTTTCAGAGCAGGCAGTGGTCCTATGGACCACTGCCTACTCTGAAAAAAGCTAAACCAAATGGTTTCGGTTTATTTTTCATTTTGCAACTTGTTTTCCTTTAAGGAAAATGGGCTGCAAAATTAAAAAAAAAAACTGCTTTATTTATAAAGCAGTCACAGACATGGAGGTCTGCTGAATACAGCAGGCCCCATCCCTGTGAGTGCAGGGACTCGCTATGGGGTCGCAAAATGCGACCCACCTCATGAATATTGATGAGGTGGGTCTTTGCGACCCCACAGCGAGTCACAGAAGGTGTCTGAGACACCATTCTGCATCTAATTTTGCGACTTGAAAATTGCGAGTCGGTCAGACTCGCAATTTGCAAGTCACAAAATTGGATTTTCCTACATCTGGCCCTAAAATCCTTGCAGATTAAAATCATAATAACGATATATAAGAAAGACGGTAAAGACAAGCAATAGATATACAGACCAGAAATGTTTAAAAGGTATTGTTTAGAAACTATTTAAGAAACAATGTATTGTTTAAGAAACAATGCTGGCTTTGCACGACTGGATGGCAAGAAACAGTGTTGAAGCTGTGATTCAGGATGACTTCTAGATTGAGTAACTATAAGTTAAAACAGAAGATAACGCAAATCATTTGTTAAAATGCCTAACTGTAGCCGAGGTAAAGGGGTCAGATTTATGGAAAGTGGCGGAGCACTTAGTGCAGCGCCACTTTCCCTGCGCCCCTTAGCACCCACCTATCGCCACCATGTGTGGGCCGTATTTAAAATATGGCACATCATGGCGCAGGGTAGGGGGTAATAGCGTAATTTCATATGACACTATTGATGTACTTTGCAGGAGTAGCACCAAAATATTGGCACTGCTCCTGTAGAGTACATAGGGGCCCATTGTAAAGAATGGAAGCCCCCTTTTAGTTCCTGCTCTTGAGCAGGCATTAAAAGCGCCGTAAAAAATGGCGCAAGGAACTCTTATAGATTTCCTTGCACCATTTTTCCGGCTCCCCTAGTGGGGGAATGTCTCGTTTGCATACATTATGCCTGGCGCAGGCATAAAGTAGCGCAAAAGGTTACAGTGTGGCGCAATGCTTGAGTTGCGCAACTCTTTAAATACGGCACGGGAATTTCAGCCTTGTTGGGCCACATTAACATAAAAAATGATGACATTAATGTGGCACCAAATGGTGCCAGAGGACTATAAATATGCCCCATAGTGTTCTCCTAGAGGAGCAGCACCCGTGTTGTAAACCCACTTCCAATACAAGTTCAAAAACAATTTCAACATTTTCATAAAACTAATAGCACCTTAGAGGACATTTAGTTGAACACAGAGTAGTGATGTGATTTGCGGCTTCATATGACTTGAATGTAAACTGCTAAAAAAACTGGGTGAGCCTAGAGTGACGTGAGACAGGGAATGGTTTCCTGTTTTGACATAATGCTGCCTCATGGTGGACTTCAGGGGAGCGGAAGAAAGTTTATCTGGATATGTACTGATGCTATGGCACTGCTGGGCACACAACATGCATGAAACAAAAGTGTAGGCTACCATCTGGTACACTTCAAGACATTTACTAAGCACGAATCAGACCTACACTGATGAATTGATGACTGTCTGGAATATTTTGAGTGAGACTATTACCAGATTCCCAAGAGGTGGTGAACACGACTTGGGATTAGTGCACAAATGCTTACTAATATATAGAACCTTAATGCAGTCATTAGATAATCTAGAAATGTGTCCTCTTTCTTACATTTAATACATTTTTATGTATTTTGTAAATTTAGGGTCATATTTATAATGCCCTAGTGCCACCTTGCGCCACATTACTGTCATTATTTTTATGCTAATGTGGCCAAACAAGGCCGTAACACCTGCGCCATATTTACAGGGTTGCACAATGCATGCATTGCACCACTCTGTAAACCTTTTTTACAGCACTTTTTGGGCCAGATTTATACTTTTTGACACAAAACTGAGCGAACGCAGTTTTGCGTCAAAAAGTTTAGCGTAGGCTACTGCCATTTTTAACAGGACCAGGACATCATATTTATACTGTGACAGTGGGTGGCACTAAAAAACAGGTTAGATTCAACATTTTTCACGTCAACCATTATGCCTTGTCGAGAGGCAAAATGACGTTAACATCGGAAAATTGACTCTAACCCGTTTTATGACGCGTAAACATGTTGCAAAACGGAAATGCACCATTTTTTACTGCGTTAGCGTCAAATTTAGATGCTAATGCAGAAAAAGTGCAAAGGGGAGGCAAAATGGAGCCAGAAAGCCAGGAGAGACCGAAGGGTGACCCCGGTCAACCAGGAACCAGCCAGGAGGACACACACAGACCCACGGGAGAGAGAAGGAAAAGACAAAGGGGGTCATTATGACCCTGGCGGAAGGCGGAGAAGCGGAGGTAAGACCGCCAACAGGCTGGCGGTCTTTTTTTTTGTATTATGACCACGGCGGTTACCGCCATGGTCATCCGCTGCTTCTCCGTTCCGCCCGCTAGGGCGGAGACGCACGCCGGACTGGAGACCTGGGTCTCCAGCCCGGCGGCTGTCACTATACTGCCGGTGGTATTTTTAGCCGGCTTATCGCCGTGGATTTCCTGCGGTTGGAACCGCCATGAAATCCATGGCGGTAAGCACTATCAGTGCCAGGGAATTCCTTCCCTGGCACTGATAGGGGTCTCCCCCACCCCCCACCCCCACCCGACTCCCTCCTTTACCCCCCTGCAACCCCCCAAATGTGGCAGGACCCCCCTCCCCACCCCGAACCCCAACATAACATCATTCATACACACACGACACGCACGCAGGCACCACCAACACACATACACACACACACACCGACATGCATGCCAACATCCACACACACAGTCAGACACGCACACCCACATTCAAACATACACGCACACATCCATACAGACATACCTACAGACATACATGCACTCATTTCCAAACACACAACACCCCCGCAAGCATACACGCACTCACACACCCCTTCTACATACACACACGCACACCCCCATGCACGCACACATCACCCCCCACCCCCCTCCCCTCACGGACGATCGACTTACCTGGTCCGACGATCCTCTGGTAGGGGACGGGAGCCATGGAGGCAGCTCTGCTGACGCCACACCGTCAACAGAACACCGCCACGGCGAATCACAGGACGTGATTCGCTGGGCGGTGTTCTGTTGGCGTGGCGGTGGAGATGGAGCATCCTCCACTTCCCCGCCTCCCGCCAGTATAGCTGCTGGCAGCTCTCCGTCCGTAAAAGGAGGGAGAGCTGCCAACGGGCATAATAGGCCGAGCGGCAAACCGCCACCACTGGCGGTCTTTCACTCGGCGGTCCCTCAGCGGTCTTGGAAAAAGACCGCTGAGGTCAAAATGACCCCCAAAGTATTGTTTCATTGCGGAGGAGCATGAAATACTGGTGAGAGAGGTGAGGGAGCATTAACATCAACTCTTCGTCACCTAAAAATTGCCAATTGGCAGAAGAGAGGCAACCTGGCAGCGGATAGTAGACAAGATCAACAGTGTGGCAGAGGTGAGGAAAACACTGGCATGACTGCAAGCAAAGGACAAAGGAAAAAATGGCAAGGAACAAGAAGGTAGCACTGCAAACTGTAGGTGGTAGTCCAGCACCACAAGAGGACCTGGACGAGATGGAGGAGATGGTTGCAGCAGTCATCCCGGAGGAACTGGTCACTGGAATCGCAGGACAGGACAGCGCAGACTACCAGGAAACACCACAAATGCAGGGTAAGTTGCATGGGGGAAATGAATGTTAAATTGTCAAGTGCAAGAAGGGGGAGGCACATAGGACACACACAATGCATGTCAAAGGAACACAGAGGGACACATTGCACATGAAGCAAGTTGCACCATGCTGACCTAAGCTACACATGTACCTATGCCTTTGTAGTGCCATGCACCACAACACATACACAACCTGGACATATGTCAATCACCAGGGCCAAATACCTGCATGTACATATGCAGCACATGGGATGAATGGTATGTCTAATGACTGTGCCACTGGTTGTGTCATCACAAAATCCCTTACATATAGTCAATTTAACCTTACCAACATGACCAAGACATCAGAGACTAGGAATTCAGTCAATAACATTCCTGGGGTTACGTGATGGTGGTGTCCCTTGCAGCAAGACCTTGCAACTACCTTGCCTCATTGTCCAAAAACATTTCTGCTGCATCTTACAGCACACAGTTCATTGCAACTGTCACAACAGTACCCAGACATGTGCCGGTTGCACCACCACCCTGCACATTAACAACACATCCAAGGTAGCCACCACTCCATCATATAGTAAGGATGACCCCTGGGTGCAGGGAAAAATAATCAGGGCAGGCCCTGGGGGTTAGCAGGGTGGTCCTGTATCACAGGAAACATGCCACTACACAGAGCAACTAAACTGGTGTAGTGTGGAACCACACATCTTAGTCCTGATCAGAAATGTGCCACTACAGAAATGTACCACAAATAGCAACCTGTAGGTCACAACATATACAGGCTGAGCCCACAACTACTCTGACACAACCATGTGGGACACATAGGAATGGGTAAATAAACACACACACACATAGAACACATGGTGTATGACTGTGAACATAATGGTGTTAATACCACATTGATGGGCGGGGATGGTGTTGGTAAGACTGCCAGTGCAGTGTACCCTTTGCGGTTGGCAGTGTGTGTCACAAGTTGGGAGGCAAGTGGAAATCTGCCTGCTCATGCTAGCTCTATGGGGCACTAAGCACAACATTGTTGATGGATCAAATAGAGTCAGTGCCAGTCTTGGGGTGCATTGGGTGTGACAGGACACACTGCTCTTAGCCCTGCAAATCAGGCAGTGGAAAGGGCAAAGGGGCAGGGCATGGGACCCCCTGCACTGTCCAAGCCAAGTGCATGGACTGTGCAGGGCACCCAGGGGCACACAACATCACATCACCACCAACCTTTGCATGGGGGCTTCACTGCCATGCAAAGGCTGGTGAAAAAGCAGGAACATACCTGGAGGGTAGCGTTGATCGTAATACAGGTCTGGTGCCACAACACAGGTGGCATAAATCTATAAGCTGCTGGAAACCTGCCAGTGCCAGGCCATTGGCCCATGGGGCATTCCCCATCGACAACATGTACCACTACCACCTGCGCTGTTGGGGGTGGTCATATAGACAGTGTCAGTCAGGTGCTCATAGGACTGGCACACTTGTAATGAGAGACCAGTATGAATACCTACTACAAACTAGCTCGAGGCCCTGTCCTAAGTTCAACTCCAGTTAACTGGCTATGGCCATGAAATAATGTATTACCAGGCACTGTCATATACAAAATGGTGTAGGCAGCAAAAAATGATACCCATGCTGTCCATCCATGGGTCTACCCCTGTGTCAATTTAGCTGCCTTGCAACCATGCTGCATCTCTTGCATCATAGTGCAAGGATGGCTACATTGAGGGGGAGATCATAGTTATTAAGAAGGCGCACCTTCCAGCACAGACAGAAGATGAAATGGAAATCTGCTAGGTCCATGTGTGCTGTGCAATGTAGCACATATAGACATACATAAACATGAGGAGCTATCAAAGGAAACAACAGCATAGTGTCTTGGCAATGCCATCCCTGGGGTGGTGCAAGGTTTCAGTACCGCACAGGTGTATGTGAAACAAGTAAGACTGGGTCAGGGGCATATTGCCATGTGTGGTGATGTGGCTTGAACACTGCAACACCCATTGCCAGGCCCACCATACAAATGGATTCATAGGGAGGATTGACAACAACAAGATGGTGTCAAGCCACAAAAAGGATTCACATCACACTTAGTAGATATGACACAGCCAATTGCGCAACCTGAGCTTCCCCTCATGTGACATTCAGGTGGGACAAAGGGCTGATAGACTGCAACCATGATGTACAGGAACAATGTTTGGGAAGTAAGATGACAATGAGCCTCCAATAGCAAGTCAGTGGCGTGACATGTCAACTGTCACAACACAGAAAGACTGATTTTACACCATCTCAATGCAGAGGATGATGGCTCTCCTGCTGATCTGCCTGTCCTGGAGTACCCTGATGACCTGAATGACCAGATGACAACCATCAGCCAAGAGACCCTCCAAGAAGTCCTCGTATCGCTCCAGACACCACCTCCAGTCGCAAGGAGAACAAATGATGTAGCAGCCAACCCAGATGCCCTGTGGCAGCCAGCCTAGAGGGTATGCCCATGTGCCTCATTACGACCAATGAGTCGACTGCAGCCAAACGAGGCACACATTCCCCACTGCATGGAGTCCAGAGAACAACTGGCCTCCCAAACTGGCAGCAGCATTTTTGAGAACAAGATGGACTCCATGCAATGGGAAGTGGCCTCCCTCCGGGCAGACATGGCTGCCTACCACCAGGAAGTTGCTGCTATCCTCAGAAATCGGCAGATCCTCCTTGCTGCAGTGATGCCATATGTTGTTCCACAGATGGCAGCTGCTGGGAGTTGGGAGTCCACATCTCCAACCACTGAAGTGTGTGTGGCCCCTTCTACCTCCCCACCACCACCATCAAGGGCAGAGGAGACACCACACACATCGGAGGATGAAGATGTGGAACAGATCATCTTCACCCGTAAGAGTTCCAGGTAGCACCAGCCCATGCCACATGGGCAGTGCTTTCCTTTGTCCTGTGCTTGAGATCATGCCAGTGTTAGCACACTTGGATATGTGCACTCTTCACCGACACACTGTTGACCTGTCTGCTATGGACTGTCATTGTCTCTCACTTATCAGTTGGCAATTCATGTTCCTCCGCACTTAACGACACCTCACCCAAGCATGCATCATGACACAAACCTTGGACTTGTGTTGTGTCACAATTGTATGGATCTCACAAATGGGGTCACTGATCTGAACATTGTACACAAAGACATGCTATTTGTGTAGGAGGTGTTCTTTTACAAGTGTCATAGTGCAATATTCACTATGACACCTGTAAAAGAACACCTCCTACACAAACTGCATGTCTTTGTGTATTATGACACATCTACTATGCTTAGGAATTGTGATGTGTGTAACCATATGATTAGTCACAGAGTGTCAGTACAAGAGTGCAGAAATATGGGGGCACATACCTACACACAAGGTTCCAACATGATAAATGCCAATGCTGATCTCATCGCCTACAAGCAATTTACTGAGTATGTCAAAAATTAAGAACACATGTATGCTTCACTCACTACATATGGCAGGAATGGCTGTGAAACAGTTCTTGGACAATATTGCCAGGTGGGAGTACCAGTAGAACACACTGGTGTGAAACAGAGGTACCTAACTTCATTAGTGATTGCCACTGGTCACTTTTGCAGGATTGCGTTCAAATGTAGGCTGTTGTCAGATGTGCCACAGTCCCCACCATTCCTACAAAGGACCCCAGCACTGACAGGTGAATTACCACACGTACTTGTCCACTGCAAAGTTAACATAGTCACCTTGAGTGGTGGGTACACTAGATGGCAGATGCATGGACAAGTAGATGTTTTGTTGCTGCCAATGTGACAGCTCAGTTGTCAATAGGCGATGCACATGTCAAGAGAGGGATTCGTAGGCAGGACGTAATCCCTAGACCAACACTTAGGCCCATATTTATACTTTTTGCCGCACAACTGCGCCAACGCAGTTGTGCGTAAAAATTTCTACCGCCGGCTAACGCCATTCTAACGCACCATGCGGGCGCCTTATTAATGGAATGACGTTAGCTGGCGCTGCGGACTGGTGTGCGTTAAAAAAAAAGACTCACACCAGGCAGTGCCGGCGTATGGGAAAATGGGGGTTGTGCGTCAAAAAATGGTGCAAGTCAGGTCTGAGGCAAAATTCAGGCCTCAAACCGAATTTGCGCATTTTATTTTACACCCAACCTCCATTGACAAGACTCCTGTCTTAGCAAAGACAGGAGTCATGCACCCTTGCCCAATGGGCATGCCCAGGGGACTTATGTCCCCTGGGCATGGTCATTGGGCATAGTGGCATGTGGGGGGCCCAAATCAGGCCCCCCTATGCACACAAAAAATCGGAAAAAATACTGTACTTCCCTGGGATGGGTCCCTCCATCCTTGGGTGTCCTCCTGGGGTGGGCAATGGTGGCAGGGGGTGTCCCTGGGGGCAGGGGAGGGCACCTCTGGGCTCCTTCCGAGCCCACAGGTCCCTTAACGCCTGCCCTGACCCAGGCGTTAAAAAACAGCACACATCAGGCTATGCGCCGTTTTTTTAGGCCCACCCCCTCCTGTGCGTCAAAATGACGCCAGAGTGTAAATAAGGGGCACAGGCCTTAAAGTAATTTTTTGGAAGGGAACGCCTACCTTGCATATAATTAACGCAAGGCTGGTTCCCCCTTCCAAAAAATGACGCACATGTTGGAATTTTGACGCCCGCGGGGTTGGGCGTCAAAGTATAAATATGGGGCAGGGTTTGCGCCGATTGCGCTTCAAAAATTTTGACGCACATTCGGCGCAAACAGAGTATAAATATGCCCCTTAATTTGTACTGTGCACTCATGGTAAGACCCTGAGACACTAGCATATAACACAAAACGTATACGAGTATCCAATTTTTTGCATCTGCCACGGACACGAGGGTATTGAGGAGTGGCAGTGCACGTCGGGGATCTGCTGACACTCCAGGCACTAGCCATTCTGGGCGTCCCAGGCGTAGGAGTTGAGCTATGCACTTGCGGACAATTGAGGCACATGAGGTGAATGTGTCCTCATTGCAGGTGGACATTTACAGCCCCTGACCAACAGTTCAGTTCTTTAGTTATTAGGTTCACTTAATAAAAGTTCTTGTTTGTTCCACTTCACACCTGGGCTCTTTGTGTGTGACATTCGTGTGTGTGGTGACAGTTAGCACGTACCTTCCAAAGTATTGGTTTGCAATGTGGTCCCGTCTCTGTCTGCCTTGATCTGCAATGCTTCTATCCCCATGATGGCGATGTGGTAGCTCTTGCTCGTCATCCTCCGAATCTGGGTCTTCTGGGGTGAGATGTAGCCCACGTCTGGTGGCAATGTTGTGCAGTATAGCGCATGCACCAATTATCTTGAATGCTGTTATTGGGGTATACTGGAGCACACCTCCACTTCTGTGGAGGCATCTGAATCTTGCCTTCAACAGTCCAAAGGTCCTCTCCATAACATTTCGGGTCCTCCTATGTGCACTGTTGTATCGCCTCTCAGTCTCATTGCTGGGTGTTAAGTACGGGGTAAGTATCCATGGTCGTAGGGCATATGCACTGTCACCTGTTTGGCAAAAATGGACAATGTTAGCAGGGCATGGATGGTTTCCAAATTGACCTGTGTGTATGTCCTCAGGGTGTATTCAGCAATACCTAGGAGATCTCCGTCTCCAAACTCCCCACGTTCTAGGCGTTGGTGTATCCCACTGTGCCTGAAAATGTAAGAGTCATGTGTACTCCCTGGAAATTTGGCTACCATGTCAGTGATAAAATAATGGGCGTCACATACCACCTGGATGTTCAGTGAGTGGGTACACTTCCGGTTGCGGAACAGATATTCCAGATTTGCAGGAGGGCATATTTGTATATGTGTCCCGTCTACACACCCTATCACATGTGGGAAGTTTGCAATTCTGTAGAATTCCAACTTGATGCTGTGGATTTCTGCCTCATTCGTGGGTAGGTATATGTATCTGGACATGTGTGTGAGTATGGCATCTAAGAAACATCTGAAGAACCGTGAGAGTGCACTTTGGGATACCCCACCTGCCACAGTGGTGACCCCCTGATAGCTACCCGAGGCCAAGAGGTGCAGTGAGCATAGCACTTGCACATGTTTGGACATGGCGCTGCCGCGCACAGTCTGGCGTTGAAGCTGCGGATTGAGTAGATCTATTAATTCTAATATTGCTGCACTGCTGAGTCTGTATTTATCATAAATCTTCTCCTCCCTCAGTTTGTTGGAAAAGTGTCTGCCTGGTTCTTTATTTCCTCTCCTGTCTCTGGCTCCTCCTCCTCCTCTGCTGTACGGCGTGGACTCTCCTCCTCCTTGCTATCACATATATCTCCGCCATCTTGAATCACCCAGATGCCTTCTGGGTCTCATTTTTATACTTTGGTTCTGGTTACCACCTGCTCTGAGTTAGTGGTAAATTGGGTGTGAAAAATTGGCTTTTTGCGAGTGGCTTTTTCATATGATTTGCGACTCGCAAATTGCGACTTCCTATTTGCAGGTCGCACAATGGGGTCGCAAATCTTGCGAGTCAGTAATGGCTCGCTTCGCTATTTGCAATTCGGAAATGGGGTTTTTGCATCCCATTTCCGATTTTGCGGGGTCGCAAATAGCGATTCGGGCCATTTGCGACTCGCAAAATTTTGCTACATCTGACCCCTTGTCCAGAAACATGTAAGCGGTCCATAGGAATCATCTCCTGTGTAGCCATGTCCGAGGGGGCCACCCCCTCGGTTCCTCCTTGCAGTCCCATGTACAAATGTATCACTCGCAAAAGTCTGCTGCCCTGGTAAGTGAAATACAAACATAGTAAAACAAAACATAAGACACCAACACTGCTTCCTTTGATATACCCCATCATCCATCAGTCTCTTCGTTCCGCCACCCCGCTCCCCCGCATAGCCCCAGTTCTCCCAAAGATCTCTCCAGCGGACACACTCCGGAGGCTCAGGTCAGCCCCAGCCCTCTCAGGTAAGCCAGGCATGTCAATTCAGTGAACTCTGTGGATAAGATCTGCAAGAACGGTCCCCATAAGTCTTTCAGATTCCCCACCCACTGTTGAGAGACCAGAGTGAGTTTCTCCATTGCCAAGATAAACCACAACTTCTGCAGCCATGACACGTATGTCGGAATCCTGTCCGAGCCCCATAACACTAAAATCAGCCGCACCGCCGCATTGAGGTACAGGGCCATTTGCCGGCCTTTTAATGATCTCAGAGAAAAGGTGAGAGGGTTGAGCAGACCCAATAAGATATACGATGGGAACCTGAGGATCTTGGTATCAAACGCAGCATCCGTAGCATCTATAATGCTCTCCCAATATCTATGGAGCTTGGGGCAATGCCAGAGTAAGTGCACAAGTGTACCCCTGCCTCCACATCCTCTCCAACAAAGACTAGACTTAGTGGGATACCATGTGTGTATCCTTGCTGGGGTGTAGTACCAATAGGAGGCCACCTTATATGCTGTCTCCGTGCCTGCTGCGTTATAGACCGTATGGTGAATCCAATAGAAAATATTATCCCACTCTTCGTCCGAAAGCTCCCTTTCCAGCTCACTCTACCATCGCACCTGTCCCTTAGATTTAGGCAGGCACTCCTCCCCCTGCAATAGCCTATAAAGCTCTGAGATTACTCGTTTATCATCCTTCTTCAGCAGAAGCCATTTCTCAAACGGCATCAGCGGCCTATCTATTAGCGCTCTATTGGCCGGCAGCAAGGCCCAGTGCCGTATCTGATAATACATCATCCTATCCGCCTCCGTCAAACCGTATGTATCTCTCATCTGGTCAAAAGGAATCACTTCTTGCTCATCAAAAAGCCTACCCACCCTTTTACAGCCCCGTCGTGCCAACGTCGCAGTGCTTCCAGCTGTAACCCCGGTACAAAGTCCGGATTCGCACCTATGGGGGTCATCGGAGACGGGAACAACGTCAGCCCCAGCCGATCGGCCACCACATCCCATACACGTAACGTTGGTCCTGTGAGCGGGGAAGAGTAAAGTCCTACCGCCCTGTGCCGGTGTCGTAACCAGGGCTCCTTCCAGATATGGGATCCCGCCACCGCCTGGTCCATAAAGCACCAATGTTTCTCAGTGAGCGAGCGACTCCACTCTAATAAGAAACGCAGCTGCGTTGCCTGAAAATATTGCAAGAAGCAGAGCACCCCCAATCTTCCCTCCCCTTTAGGGTGATATAGAACCCGTTGCAGAAGGCGCGCCGGACGACCCTCCCAAATAAATCTCAGAACCGCCGCTTGAAGAGTCGCGAGCGTCCGGAGAGGAGGGGTTAAGGGAAGCGCCTGGAATACATACAGCACACACGGCAAGATTGTCATCTTCACTGCCGCCACTCTGCCTAGCCAGGACAGCTTGAGCCTCCCCCAGGTCTCTAGATCTCGCTGCACCTCGCGAACCAGCTTCGTGTGGTTCAAGCTCGCCGTTTTTGTAACAGAAGGCGCCAGATCAATCCCTAAATAGGAAAGCCGCAAGGACGACCAGATAAAGGGGTACCCGGCCCTCAGATCCCCTTCGTGCTCCCTGCTGATAAACCGACTAAAGACCTGCGATTTCTGCATGTTCACCCGGAATCCGGTGACCCGGCCAAACTCATCAAGAATCCCCATAAGCGCAGACAGCGAGGTCGCGGGCTCTGCCAGTGTAAGGATCACGTCATCTGCATACATAGTGATGAGATGAGTATCGCCTCCAAATTTCATGCCAGTGATCAGAGGGCTGTCTCGCAGACGCTGCGCCAGAGGTTCCATGTAAAGCGCAAATAAGAGAGGAGAAAGCGGGCACCCCTGCCGGGTCCCTCGTCTAATTGGAAACAGCAATGAGAGCGTACCATTGACGCGGACAAAAGCACTAGGAGACTGGTAAAGACAGCAGATCCAGGTCACGAAGCCCGGGCCCAACCCAAAACGCTCCAGCACCTTAAAAAGATATGGCCAATGGACCCTATTGAACGCTTCTCCGCGTCTATAGAGAGGAAGAGCGCCTCCCGCCGAGACCGGTCCGTTTTGTCTAGCAAATGAAGCTTATATATAATATATAATACTTATGTTTGAGACGCGTGATCGCGTATTCCGCTCTGTCCCAGTCTAGGCGTTTCAGCTGTTGCCTCACCTTTTCCAACTCCCGCCAGATTCTGGGCGCACCCGTAGCTTTTTGGGAGCGTTCCAATACTGCTACTCTCTGTTCCAGCTCCACCCTTATCTCCCTCCTTGCTTTATTATCCCTAGTGGACAGTGACATCACCTCCCCTCTGACCACCGCCTTCAGGGCTTCCCATAACGTCCCGGTACAGGTGTTCCCATCATCATTAAAATTAAGGTAGTCCGTGATTGCACGTCGGGTCGATTCCACCGTTGCCCTATTCTGAAGCATCGAGTCCCTGAAGCGCCAACCCGAGGCACCCACCCGTCTCTGATCCATAGTAACCTCTACTGTGATAGGTGCATGGTCAGTCAAGGCCTGAGGTTCAATTGTGGTCTCCCCAACTTGGGAGAGGAGTTCCTGCGATGCCAGAAAGAGGTCTAGCCGTGCATATGTCTTGGTCGCCGCGGAATAAAAGGTATAATCCCTAAGCGTAGGAAATGCACTCCTCCATACGTCCTCCAGACCACACTCAGCCAGCCACTGGCGCCCTGCCGCTGTCAGCGCCCCTGCCTGCCCATAGCGGTGACCCGAGCGATCTAGATCATTATCCATCACTAATTTAAAATTGCCTCCCACTAAAATGGCGCCATCTGGCGAATGCAGCATCGGGGATACAGCCTGCCCCAGGAAGGTTTCTTGCTGCGTATTAGGAGCATAGAGAGAAGCAATAGTAAAGGAAAAAGCCCCCACCCTCATTCGAATGGCCAAAAACCTTCCTTGCACTTCATGTATTTTTGCCACTACTTCCCCAGGGAAGGACCTCAAAAGTAATATCGCAACACCAGCGTGTTTCGTGGATGCCGAAGACCAGAATTGCCTAGGGAACCACTTGGAGCGCATGCGGTATGTGTCCTTCTGCACTAAGTGTGTCTCCTGTAGCATACAGATATGACTCCCAGACTTCTCAAGGGCCGATAAGATCGCCAGCCTCTTAGTTGGACTGTTGAGCCCACGAACATTCAAACTTATGCATTTAATAGTCATGCATCAGAATGAGAAAATCAGTAAGGAGGGGAGGGGCCCCATGGGGGAGCCACATCCTAGAACAGGCCGTCAGCTACTTCGGATAACAGGGCCATACCACTGCTCGCTCCAATAAGCAGTGTCTCAGGGAAGCCCAGTAACATACAACCAATGCACACAAAAGGTGCTCACAACATACAGTCCTCGCACACACATCTCCATCGAGGTAAAGTATCAACAGGGCTGTAGAACCTCTCAAGTTCGTCAGGCCAGATCCAACGACCCTGCCACCCGGGCCCCTCTTAAGTGGCCACAAAGGCCTGAAACGATGCGAACCACAGCAGATCAGCTCTCCCCAGGCACCGCTCCCTCAAGCTTTAGTCCCGGCCACCACACTGCTCAATACTGACTCCTTTTCCGACATTTGTTCCAAAGCCATAGGGCGCTGCTGCTTTCTTCTTCTCTCCTTCCACCGAAATCGCGGGTGATCCCCGTCAGACAAGCCCCCGTTGGCACCCGGGGCCTGGCTAACACCCTCCAGGTGCAAAATCCAATTTGCCTCCACTACAGTCCTCACCTGTCGGAGCTGATCCTCCCATCGGAAGACAAGGCGGAATGGGTGACCCCACGAGTAGGTCACCTCATGCACTCGCAAATGCTCTGTAAAGGGCCTGAATTCCCGCCGTCGCTGCAGGGTCCACGCCGAGCGGTCCTGAAACAGCTGGAGTGCATGTCCTCTAAAATGGACATGCGGAAGGTGTAGGACCGCTGCAAGATGCTTTCTTTAAGCCCATAACTGTGAACACAGGCTAAAATATCTGGTGGCTGGTCCCCGGCCCCACCAGCGCGACCCATTCAGTGAACTCTGTCTAACGTAATCTTTCGGGTCTCTTCCAGGCCAAGTAACGAGCGAAACAGCTCTACCACGTAGTCTCCAATGTCCTCCTTCTCCGCCCCAGCCGGCACCCCTCTGATGCGGATATTATGCCTCCTCGAGGGATTCTCCAAGCCCTCCGCCGCTATCTGCAGGAGGTCCTGCTGCTCCTGCAGGCGAACGACCTCCTGCTGCAAGCCCGCCACTTCCTCCCCGCTGGAGACCTTGCCGTCTTCAATCTGTGCCACTCTCTCACCCAGGGACGTAACCTCTCCTCGCAGCTCTCTCACCTCCTGAAATATGTCTTTTCGGAGCTCCTGTATATCACTCCGGAGCGAGTCGAACAAGGAGGTAAGGAAGACTTTCGTGACGGGGACCCCTCATCCACCTCCATCTCCCCACGTGTCTCTGGGAACTTCGCCGCCGGTGGCCCCTCCACTGCACCACCCGGCACTGGACACGCACCAGTCAGCATTTCTCTGACTGATCGCTCCCGCTTGGACTTGGAAGCGGCCATCACTCCTGCTTGCTGCTGCGCTCGTTCTATCACACGGCCAGGGCCCTTTCACAGACTCTCGCGGAGACCAGATCACTCCCAGCCCTGTGTTCCTCCAACCGCTGCTTGTGTTCCGCTCCTGTGCTCCCTCTGTCCACCCGTCCCCCTGTAGCTTATTGCGCTGCCAGGTGGAGCCGCCGCGGGCCGACCGCACCGCCGATTAGCGGCCTAGCACTGTCTCACCTCTTTATGCCGTCCCTCCTAGATGGGGTGTCCAGCTGTACCCCCACTCCTCAACCGCCACCTCCAGGGAGCGCATCTGGCAGGGAGAGTCGAGCTATGTGGGCAAGTCCGCCTCCTGGAGCCGCCTACACTATTCTCGGCACTGGGCCCCCAGCGTGGTCCCCACTGTGCTACTGGGCCCTGCTGTCCACCTCCGGGGTTCCTCCCGCTATTTCTCCCTCGACCGAGGGGGCGCCGTGTCCAGGCCAGCTATGCGGCTCCCTCTACTGCGGCTGCGCACACTGGTTGACAGCGCAAATCAAGGCCGCGTGTCTCCGCCTCCTCGTTTCTCCTCACCGCGGGCCCCCCGGCCTTCTCTGAGCACCCTCTGCTCTGTGGCACCTATCTCTGGGTCTGCGCGCCCCGGGTCACCGACCTGCGGGGCCGCACGGCAATGTCCTAAGGCCCGGGCGGAGGAGCTCAGACGAACGCGTCCACTCACGCTGCAGTCTTGGCCACGCCCCGTCTGTACAGATTAGTAGCTTACACTGCTACTTCTAATTACACATGCACTCCAACTCACATTCCAGAAAAGGCAATGGCCCTTAAAAATGTAACAACAACGCTGCCTTAGCATCCTTTTATTGACACTAAGGTGACGCAAAACGCAAAAATGAACCAAACACATGGAAGTGTGCATCGCTTTTGCATTATGAAGTATAATGCAAAGGCTGTGCAAACTTTACATAGATCAGGCCCAAACTTCCTTATCATCTGTGTCTATTTACAACCATACATCACCAGGAACATTGACATGTTAATGGGAGGATGGGATGCTGTTGGTAACCATAAGGGTACATAGATACACATGCAAGCCTGATCAATATGACTGTCACCTACACTGTGAGCATCACATCTACCTATAACACTGGTATTCAACTCCCCCTGAGCCTAAGGGGGATGGCCATGCAATACATCATCTCAACTGTCCTCGTCGTCCACCAAGGCCTGCCCACTCATACATGGAGTCAAGGAGTGGACCATATGTTAGAAGGGCTGACAACTAGGAAGCTGCTATCCATAGGACTATCACATCTACATTCTTGTGAACAGGTGTAGACACCCATCAATACCTGATCTGCCACTACTATTCCTTACACACCCATTTCCATGCCAGCACACGTTTGTCCTTGACCTGCATGCAAGCTAATTACATTCTACATAAGTGTAACATACATGGAGTGCAAAAGACTGAGCGCCATGCTGGGGGACAATTGCCAGCCCAGTCCTCCATCTTCATGACAATACAAGGATGCACCAAATTGGGTTCAATATGGTGCATTCCTGTGGTGTGACAATGATCGAGTGCACCACTACCAATATTCTCACTGCGTTGCACTCTGTCATTCTTACTCACACCTGGCCTTACATGTGGCTTGTCATCACTTTGTGTACACTATGCTGGCCATTGTGCACCATGTACCTTACAAGATGTGACCCTCTGGTGGTGCATGGGGATCCTATAAAAGGGCCATAATGTGAGCGTCCGCCAACTTTGATATCTGATCATTGGACAGCTTATCACATCTGGCATTGTATTCAACACACATGACTCACCCACACAAAACCCTGGATTACTTCACAGGACACACATCATCACACTTACTGGATACATCTGGGTCCTCAAATTCCACCACGTTGCCGATTGTGTAGGAGGCAGGTCCACCTGTAAGAAATGAATGGAAAACTATGCTTAGTGTCATATCACAATCACTGCGAGTGGACAACAAATTTCAGTGTGAACTACTTGAGTGGAGTGAGCTAGTTATCCTAGTGGAAAGCAGTGCAACAGACACACCACTACGATCACACAATGACACAGATACTCAGGTGAGTAAGAGCAACACATCTGAACACTAATACCGGGCCAGAGACTCAAATAGTGCTACACCCTGCAACAACCATATGTGGGCCATCTATAGACGATGGAAGAACATGGTATGGGGGAGTTGTGGAGAAAACATGACACTACCCTGGTGCTTTGCACGCCATATGACTCAGGTACTCTAGCCTGTTCTACAAGGCACCCAGAGGCGCTTTGTGATAGACATGCCACTCAATCTTAAGTCTACAACGATGATACATTGATTAATCCATGACTGATGTTGCAAAGTTGTCTAATGGTATCAAATGCCCCATATACATTGTCCCCTAAGGTGGGTAAGCCTCCTTTGCTAACATAGTGGCAATGGTAACATGCGTTAAATGATGACAAAGGTGAGCTACACATTCCTTGCCCAACTTTTTTGACACAATCCAGGGAAAGTATGGTTGGCCTTTCATATATGACACTATGCCGGGGCAAAGGTGTCGCCATGGCCTCTGAAATGTGTGCCTATGTGATGGTTGTGCAGCACTCATCAGACATTTGACCTGCATTGGTATCATGGTTGAACATGTGAACTCCAGGCCTAGACTGGCGCAGATACACTTCATTCTGGTTACATATAACCTGTCCACAAGCATTGCATGCAGCACTCCAACTCATCTGCTACTGTCATTCAAGAGCAGTGAACAGTAAATAGTATGCCAATGGGAGACTCACCAACAGGTCCGCCGATCTCAGCACCAAGGGGATCAAGCAGATCCTGCTCCCTGGCCACCAGACTTCCCCAGTGATGCTTGAGCTGGTGCTCATTCCTGCCACTCTGAACACTCTCTTCCGGTGTTGGAGCACCTTGCCCCAGCGCAGCCACCTGGCCTTGGTCCGGTATCCCTGGATGACCCTGCCACCCATCTCTAGCATCATAGGTAGGTAGTGGCATGCCAGCCACCCATATCCACTCATCTCATCCTTTGACATCCTTGTCAGCCTCCCCCTACCAGACATGTTGTAAATGGTGAATGTTGACCCCTAATACCAAGAAAAAAATTAAATAAACTGAAACTTAACCCCACCAACTAATCTGAACTATCCCAAATGCTTAACTACACTGGACAGACAACCCACAGTACAAATACAAATTTAGACAAAAAACACAGAAAAAATCACAATTACTGTGACAAAATGCACATGATATATGACAGGACACGACAGAAGGGACACCACAAACTTCAATCAACAACCAAGACACATTCACCAGCTCCAAAACACAACCACAAAGTCAGAAAGACACGGACTGTAAAGATAAAGTGAAACTACACCCACTGTATCATGCTTGTAGACAGGATTTCCTATTACATCACTTTCTGTACCCCCGCCCGTGACGCTTTTCAGTTATGCATGTATTTACTTGATGCATTTGACATTTACGTAGGTTTTTTTAGATGTATAACGCACATGCATCGTTTATATAGATGGATGACGGTTAAGGCAACATTGAGAGGAGTGCGAAAGTGAATTCACACTTAGGGCCCATGTGTCATTTCCTTTGGGGATGTTTGAGACGCATTTGCGTCATATTTTTTAACTCAGTTCTAGATTGCGTATTGTTTGCATTGTCCTTAGATGCACCCTGAATCAACATACATATGACATGGGCTGTGCTGCAGTGTGGCATTTTGGTTATGGCCACAAGTGGTCGTCCATGCAACAATGTGACAAAGGGTGTGATTGATCTGTTCCACCAATGTGGGTGTTACAGGCTCAACAGCATGCAAATTGTTGCAAGTCATGCATATATATATATATATATGTATATATATATATGCATGAGTGACAGTGTAGCCACATATGTTTGGCATTCAGTTCAATGCAATAGTTCTGATTTGTGATTGTGTATTGTGTTTTTGTCTGTGTTGTGTGATGTTGTCATACATAGCACAATATTTAAAGCTACATACACAGTTCAGGCATTGTTGATGATGGGTGAACCATTGCTACCTAGGAATTATTACCCAACAACTGTCTCTGTATGGGGATTTTGAGCTTATGGAGACTTGTGTTAAGCCTTCATAGTTGTCTGACATGAGTACATCTTTGGTATATAGTGTGTATGACACACACTGCCTACATTCCACCCAGAATATGTTTTTATCAAAAAGTTTGATTAAACTCGTTGCAATTACAAATAGTTGTTGGTTTTGTGTAGTGGACCTGCAGCCCTAGCTGCATTTGGTCTCAGCCATGCTGATGTGCATTCCACAGCCGTGTCCATTCAGTGTGATAGGTCATGTGTACCCTGTGTCAGGATTGTGCCCCATGGCAGTGGAGGACAGATTTCCATGGATATATTTTGCGCAGGGCCAACTTCTACCATTGGTTGTTATACCTGGGCAAATCATGATGACCATAGTTACTAATGATGTCCTCCCCTCGTCATACATGTTCCATGCAGCCTTTGCCATTGTTCAGTTCAACATGACTTAATTTCTATTTTTTGACAGCCACTACCTCAAGTGTGGGCCCTTGCATGCATCCTATTTGGACATGATGTAGTTGTGTCTGATGACCTATTGACTAACAAGTTGGCAACGTAGATGTACAAAATATGTAGTGGTCCATAGATTGTGTCCTTCAGTTGTCACATACCAGTGATGAGGCTGTAAGTGATGCGTGTGAAAGTGGCAGTACAATCTTACACATCACATATGATGTTGCAATAGTGCTTGTCAGATTCCTATTTGTAACATGATGCCTGACCTTTGACTCACATTCCTATGCTATGTGTAGTGGATATTGAAAAGACGAAAGCAGGATTAGTTGTATTAGTGAAGTGTTTATTTACAAATTTGAGAAGGTGAATTCAGTGGTTCTTAAGAGTAAAAGTTGTCAACTATGTGATGTGACCGGCATACCGCAGCAGCTGTGCTGTGTTGTTCCCTCTCCATATCATCACCACCATCCTCCCCCTCCTCCTCAGACAGGTCATCTACCTGGTCATACATCAGAACGTTCATCCGCACACATATGTTGTGCAGGATAGTACGTCAGGATGATTTTGCACACAATGTGTGGGGCATATAGAAGGCTGCCTCCTGTGAGGTCCAGGCACCTGAATCTTGTTTTAAGTATGCCAAATGTCCTTTCCACAATATTGTGTATCTTAAGGTGTCCCTCATTGTATGCACGCTCTGCCGTGCTTGGGTTTGCAGATGGGGAGATCATCATGGCTGTATGTCATAACCCTGATACCCTGCAAAAGATAAAAGGTGTAAGTTGGCGTTTAGGCTTGCAACAGATTTGTCATGTAGCATGGCAGTTGTTATTTTGATTTGGTTGTGACTCATGTGTTTGTGGTATGGTGTGAGTCCCTGGCCGTGTGCAAAGTTGTCTTAGCACTATTTTGTTGAACATGACAATCTTGGGTATTGGCTCAAGTGCCTCAGAGATATATTTTGGAACCCTAACTGATGCTCAGTATGTATGTACCATGTGTTGTGTAGTGCACCTTTGTATCAGTGTGCAGTCACTAGAGGGGACATGACATATCCTCACAACACAATGGGGTCAGATGTGGTGGCAATGTGGTAGCCCTACAAAGCCTGGACATCCCAGCCATTTTGACATGTGTCATTACAGATGAAGTGCAACACTTAGGCCCATTTTAATGAGTAAGTGACAATGCACAACACAGCTCCAACATTGGTAGCACTGTGCTGCAACATTTTGACTATTCAGGAATGCACCATGTGTGACATGTTACTAGGCAACCCTTTGTTGTCCCCTGTGCCGGTGCCTAATATGCAGCCATGCACCAAGAATACCAACCTTCAACAGGGTGCTTGGCTAGCTGCCCTGTAGAGGTGCATGTATCTAAGCAGGAAGGGACACCTTTCTATAAATATACATTTTTGATGGCCAATTGGATCTTTCTGTGTTCACAGCAGTATGCAGCATGCATAGGTGGCAAATCATATGCGGTCAAATCACAGTCTATTTCCTTATTGCAACCTGCAAACGGCATCCCTAGGGTGGTGTTTGGTGTTGCCACTATCTTAGGTTTTCAGTGAAACGCACATCTTTGTCAGCATCATAATGCTGTGTATCTTGTGGTGACAGACCCGCAGCTACACACATTGCAAGCCCCTTCCATGCTAAGTGCTGCATAGGAGGGTGGCCGATTTCCAATGTGGCTTCAAGTCACAAAAGAGTGGTCATCTGCAAACTTGTACATACTGTGCAGGCCATGACAATAGCACTTAGGGATCTTACATAGACCCCTTAGTGATCTTGAGTGGCAGCTGATATTTGTGCCAGCCATCAGGTATCCAAGGGTGTGTATCCCATTTTTTCAGGATGATCAACATCACTACCAGAGCTATCTTCCAAAACATGAATCAGCATTTATACTGTCCACACATGCACAGTGCAGGCTATGGGATGGAGCTCAGCTACTCAGCAAATGTGCCCTTAGCACAGTGCATGTAAGGTCAGTGATGTGCTAATTACTCCTACAGGGACTGTCTAACAGTGACTCTGCCCCGTGGTAGGAGATTTGTTGTTTACAGTACATACATGATGGTGTTGTGGGTCAGTAAGTGGTGCATGTGACATGGCACTACAGTAGGTGTAGTACCACTTCTCACAAATCTGGCACATGGTATGTGATGGCCATAGATGTTGTATTCCTATGTGTGTGACCCAATGCATCAGGAAGTTGTGTATGCACAATACCGGTAAGTCAGGTATGCGTTGATGAGATTTAGTTGGTATGGGCACCAGTTGTCTGGCTTGTGATGCTTGTTCTGGTAGAGACTTGCACGGCATGATTTGAGTGATCTGTGCCAATGTGTGACTTACGTTACATGAGCATGGTGTTTTGCCATTGACATTGCTGTGGTATTCTTTGTTTGGTGTACTCTGTATGTGAAGTGTGCTTAGTAGGCAACCTGTGGGCACTTGTAGTGGTTTGTGTACATCTTCTGTTTGCAAAGGGAACATATCAGCACCTGTCCTTCATGTTGTGTGCCTGTCAAGTTGTGGGTGTGTTATGTACATGTGGGTGTATGTGTTTGTGGTATGCACTGATTGTGCTGTACTGCAGCATGGTGCATATGTGTTGTTACCTGCACATCTGTGTTACCCTGGCCATGTGTTTTTGGAGTGGTGCATGTCTTGTGTGTCCTATAGGGTTGGTGTGTTGTGTGTAAATTGCTAGGTTTGTTGACTTACCCACAAGTAGACCATTTCCATATTGTCCATCCTGGAAGTGTTCATTGATCCTGCTGTGCCTGAATTTGTAAGCATCTTGGACACTCTCGCGATACTTGGCCAAAATGTTTGTGAATAATCCCCAGTGGTCCACTATGGCCTGCACATTTATGGAATGTGTGTATTTGTGATTCTGGTATAAATGCTCTGTTGCTGCAGGTGGAATAAGTCGGACATAGGTGCAGTCAATTGCACCGAACACATGCAGGAAGCCATCAAATTGGTAGAACCCCTGTTTTATCTCCTACTGCATTTTCTGGGTGTTGGGGAAGCAGATGTGGTGTGGTGTCAGAGAGATAATTGCATCTAACCCCTTTAGTAGGAACACTGAGAACGATGGCTGTCACAAACTAGCAACCAGGGCTCCCGTTGTTTGAAATGAGCCACTTGCCAGCATGTGCAGTACAGCTAGCAGCTTTGTCCCAGGTGGTATATTATGTAGGGTCTGCAGGCTGGCTGTGAACTGTGGCTCAATGTGGTACAGCAGGTGTAGTATAGCTTGCCGGTTGAGTTTGTATGTCCTTATAATGTCTTGTTCCTTGAGTCCAAAGAGGGTTGTCCTGTTTCTCAATATCCTCTCCTACCTTCTGTGTTGCCTTTGTGGGCCCGTTGTGGGGGTGGTGGTTGCAGTTGTTGTTGCTGTCCTCTGCATCGTCTCGCAAGCTAAAGCAGTAGCACTTCCATGTTGTCCTGTGGGTTGGTAATGTTGCTTTTATGTGTTTTCCTTAAGTAGTGATGTGTGGGCCTCATTCTAATGCCTGGTCTGACCCAGGCGTTAAAATTTGATGCAAATGGGAGTTAATGTCATTTTTTGGGTTCGCCTCCCACACGTGAATCATTTTTGCCTGGGTAGATAAATATGGCGCTGGGGTTAGAGTAATTTTTTTATGGGAACACCTACCTAACATCTCATTGATGACGTTAACACCAATATTTTGATGCTAGACAGGTCTAGCGTCAAAATATAAATCTGGAGTTCAGTTTGTGCTGATTTAGCCTAAAAAATTACACTAATTCAGCGCAAAGCAATTATAAATCTGGGCCTTAACGCCTGTTCAGGAGCAGATGTTAAAAGGGGGCTTCCATTCTTTAGAATAGGATCCTATGTACTCTGCAGGAGTAGTGGCAATATTTTGGCGCTACTCCTGCAGAGTACATCAATAGCGTCATGAGAAACAACGCTATTGCCCCCTACCCAGCGCCATCGTGCGCCATATTTTGAATACGGTGTGCACATGGTGGCGGTGGGGGGGAGCTATGGGGTGCAGGGAAAGTGGTGCTGTACTCGATACAGCGCCACTTTCCATAAATCTGTCCCGAAGTTTTTAAAACTTGTTATTTCGAAAACACATTGGGCCTCATTATGACCCTGGCGGTAGAGAACCGCCAGGGTCAACGGGGGCGGGAGCACCGCCGACAGGCCGGCGGTGCTCCCTTGGGCATTCTGACCGCGGCGCTTTGGCCGCGGTCAGAAAGGGAAAACCGGCGGTCTCCCGCAGGTTTTCCACTGCCCCTAAGAATCCTCCAAGGCGGCGCAGCTCGCTGCGCCGCCGAGGGGATTCTGACAATCCTTACCGCCATCCTGTTCCTGGCGGCTCGCCCGCCAGGAACAGGATGGCGGTAAGGATTGTCGTGGGGCCCCTGGGGGCCCCTGCAGTGCCCATGCCAATGGCATGGGCACTGCAGGGGCCCCCGTAAGAGGGCCCCGCTAGTATTTCACTGTCTGCGTAGCAGACAGTGAAATACGCGACGGGTGCAGTAGCTCCCGTCGCACCTTCCCACTCCGCCGGCTCGATTACGAGCCGGCATCCTCGTGGGAAGGGAGTTTTTCCCTGGGCTGGCGGGCGGTCTTTTGGAGACCGCCCGCCAGCCCAGGGAAAAACTCATGATACCCTCCGCGGTCTTTTGACCGCGGAGCGGTATTATGGAGGGCTGAATTCTGGCGGGCGGCGAGAATGAGGGCCATTGTCTAATAAAAATGTGATTTTAATTCATATTGCTTTATTACAATTTAGTGGCTTTTTGTGCTATGCATTTTTGAAAGAAAAATCCAAAGAACATTTTGTTTAATTCAGCATTGTGAAAGGGTGTGGCTGCAGGGTTGTCAGAGTTACAACATTAGTCTTAAACTCACCTGTCAAAAAAAAAAACAATCAACAAAATACTTTCTGTTTGACTCAAATGACTTAGATTCACAATTGTGAGCAGGGTTGTGCAAAGTTTTTTGCACTCACAATTCGTGGCTTACCTGTAGTCCCTGGAGTTTGCAGCTTTTTGTTAAATTAACATACTTGCATAGTTTACTCTGATAGGTTTTAGTTGGTGTTGTTACATTTAGAGCACTTTGTATTTGAGTAAATTTCTGTTTAGCTCTTCTTGTGACTACCCCAAAATGATGACATAACTCACTAGCACTTTATATGCAAGTGCATACCCTGTTCATCTTTTCTTGGGCATACTTGGAAACGGTTGTGTTGGTAACTTCAGAGCATTTGTATGTAAGTAGATACTGTGCTTAGAGGCGCAAGATAGCTAGTTGTCGACTCCTCCTCAACTAGAGAGGGTCACTCCTTCAAGGCATTTTGGAACACCTCAGTCTTAGAGCTCTAAATGGCCGCGTCCCTCCAGACATACCTCTGGCCTTTCATATTTAAGTTCTTCAGGGGCCTCCTTAATCAACTACACCTTCGTAAGTCTCCTGTTACTGAATATCGCTTCTTCCTTTGGGTTTGGGGAAAAACGGTCAGAGACCACTGCCCGCAGGAGATCACCTTCAACATCACCCCAGGAGCTTATGCATATGCTCCTGACTGTGGGCTCAATGGGTTCACAACCAACCTTAAACGGATATGGCATACCCTTGGTTCCCTGCCGGAGCTCGCCTTAGAAACCAAACAACTAATGGGATACTTTGTCCCCTTAGCTGAAAATTGACTGACAGCCTGGGAAAGGTTTGCAAGAGAATTCGCCACCCGGCATGCAAGGTCCATTTTAACCAAAAAGAGCCCAAAACCATTTATGACATCCTATTTGATAATATTGGCCAAGAGGAGGACAAACGCATTGTGGAGAGCCACCAAAAAATCACCAATGGACCCTGAAAAACTAGACAACCTAAGGGAAGCTAGAAGGCAGCTGAAAAGGGAGCAAAAGAACCTCCAAAGTGAAAGATGAAACTCCTTCTAGATTAAATTATTTTATGACATCAGGTCAAACAACTCTTCAAACATTTGGTGGACTATAAACAGGGTTGGGAGACCTCTCCCAAACATGGCTTCTTCCTACATCCCTGAGTCAACCTGGCACCACTTTTTGTCTGACCATTTCAACACATCAGCTCACCTGGACGAGTGGCCAACTCAGAGTGACGGGCTGGACTCCACCAACTCTTTATCCGTCCAGCTATGGTGCAGTGATATTAAGTATCCGTTGGGCACAGTAATAAGAAACAAATTACCTGGGGCCATAGAGATGGGGTGCCTTGGCTGGGTAGAATCCCCTCTGCAATATCTAAGGAAGATCCACCATTTTGGGCTGCATACCTGCCTCCACTCTTTTGTATCATCCTGCAGCAACATTGTAACCCCTCCTCATGGCGTGGCTGAATCCTTGCTCCAGTCTTCAAGGGTGGTGACAAAAGGGTCCCTGGGAATTACTGCCTGATAGCCCTAATTGATATTCGCGCTAAATACTTCACCGGGATCATACTGGACAAGTTGCAACACTGGGCTGAGTCCAATCATATCATCCTGCCAAACCAAACAAGGTTCACTAAGAATGTTGGAACCTCTGCCAACATTATGGCACTTTCCTTACTTACAGACAAAGCCAAACTCAACAAGTATCCAGTATACTTGGATTTCATGGACTATAAATCTGCTTTCGACAAGGGTGATAGGGGGAAGCTTTGGAGCACACTGGCAGCTCTAAATATCCTGGGTGATCTATCAAGAGTCTATATGTTACTAATCCATGATGCGTGGGTCAGAATCCAAATAGGGACGGCTCTTGTCTGTCTGGGCCTATCATCACTGCCCAAGGCCTTAAGTAGGGCTGTGTTCTTGCCCCAACACTATTTAACTTGTTTTTGTTTGATCTAATTCTAGCTCTAAATCCTGTGAACTCTCATCCGCCTAAGCTGTAGGGCTTTCACCTGTCAAACCTGCTGAACACAGATGACTTGGTCTTGATCAGCAGAACCAAGGTTGGCTTACAGCGCTTTTTAGATGTTACCTCAGCCTACTCTGCCAAGAACAGGCTAACAATCAACAAGAAGAAGACCAAGATCCTTGTAATTCATCGCCCCAAACTACATAAACCTTTATGGTTTTTGGACCAAGAAAGAGAAGGGGTAATCAAAAACTTTAAGTACCTTGGAATCCTCTTCAGTGAGAATGGGAGATTTGGGGAACAAATAGAGGATATTAAGAAACAAAGTTTTGTCTTGGCATTTGGGTTGCGGTCCCTCTCTGCAAAAATGAAAGGCCCCACGTTGAAGCCGACCCTGCAGATAGTTCAAGCATAGGTTCTACCAACCCAAGCCTATGGAAGTGAAGCCCTAAGAGGCTCTGATAGCATCATCCTGGATAAAATGATACTTAAACTTTACAGACACATCTTCCTGCTCACTCATCCCCCACACAAATCAGGCTAGAGTTTGGCATTGTCAAGCAGTCAAAGGCAAGAATGGTGGCTTTTGTGATATGCTGTCACAAACTCAAACTGGCAAAGGAAGGCTCACTTGGCCACTCTGTTTGCTCTGAATTGGAAATAAACACCCGCTCTCCAGCCAGGGCTTACTTACGCCAGGCCCAGAATACACTTGGCCTAACCAACACTTGGGATCTTCCCCTAAACTATCAGCAGTTCATAAATCTGACAGAAGCAAGCTCTCAACTGCTCTTGCTGCAAGCTGACAAGGACTCCTTGTCCAGATGACGCCACAGCTGGATGACACTCCAAAGCTACACAAGGTTGAAACCGCAGAGGTATCTAAGTGATACCTAAATGACGCTTTCAACAATTGGACTTACCCCCAGATCATAAAATATAGGTTGGGTCTACTGCTGATCTTAAACCACCTGCCTGCATGGAAAGATCAGGGGAGAATGAGCCCTGTCAGTTATGCCTTCAGAGTCAGGAAGCTATAGTTCATGTACTCTGCCTGTGTCCCTCTCGAATGGGGGTTCAGTGCAAGCTCCTTCGGTGACCCTGGAACACACATGGCATCAGGTCCTGCAGGGAGGAATTAATGGCCTGTTTTGAGCCAACGGACACAAGGCTGATTAGGGCACTGGTCCAATTTCTTTCAAGATTCAAGAAACAATAAAGCCAGGCTTACGAAGCAGAGTGGCCTGGGGTGATAACATGGGACGAGCGCTGTTCATTGTTACCTACAGCTTCTCTCCGCCCATTTTGTATCAGTTGCACCAACAATTGCTCAACTGTTTCAGATGCCCATCCTGCGACACTGGCACTCTTGTGACAATAAGACTTTGGGGGTCATTATGACCCCGGCGGTTGGTGGTATAGTGAAGGTATTACAGCCAACAGGCTGGCGGTACCTACATCCACTATTATGACATTGGCAGTTTAGCCAAAGCCAAACCGCCAATGTACCACACAGACTGCCACGGCGGTAACGACCACCGGGCTGGAGACTTTAGTGATGGCTGCCCATGGCATTATGACCCCGCCCACCTCCATGGTTTCAGTGGTTTTGGTACCGCCACTGAAACCACGGCGGTAGGCACTATCAGTGACAGGGAATTCCTTCCCTGGTACTGATAGGGGTCTTCCCCCACACCCCTCCCCTCCCCCTCCCCAGAGTCATTCCCGTAACCCCTTCCTCTCCCAACCCACGCACATTTACACACATGCACGCACATACACACACACCCATACACACACACAAACACACATTGACCCACGCATTCATACATTCATACACACTCACAGCAACACTCATGAACATACATCCAGGCACCCATGCAATCACACGACACAACATGCACGTACACTCACACCCACTCATGCACACACTCATTACACATGCATGCAGGCATTCACACACAGTCACACACACCCCCACTCACGCACACAACACCCCTCACCCCCTCTACTGTCGGAGAACCCGACTTACCTGCTGGGAGGGGGTCCTCCAGCAGGAGACGGAACGCGGCGCTGCTGCCAGCAGCAGCATCCGCCAGCAAAACACCGCCAGGCCGTATAATGGCTCTTGATTTGGTAGGCGGTGTTTTGCTGGTGTGGCGCTGCACCTTCCTGCCGTCCGCCACCATGACCGTAGACGGAATACCACCAGAAGGCTGGCAGTATTCCGTCTACGGTCAAAATGCCATGGACGGTCGGTAGCCACACAGCGACGGTATGCTGGCGGCCGTCGCCGTGGCCGCCGCCAAGGTCCTAATGAGGGCCATAGTTTTTTAAAATTTTATATTGCATTTCTTGCACTAATATTACTGCACTTTTTCACATTGTCTTCAAATGCAGGCTTAATCTGTGTTTTTTTTCTTTAACTGAATGAATTGTTATGATGATACTTTTACCACGCACTTATTGACTTAATAAGTCTGTTTGAGTTTGGACGCCACCACAGGCGTTTTTACTTCTCCAGTACTCCACTCACATCACACTTTTTGGGGGCTGACCATGCCTTCGCTACAACCCGGGACCTATGTCCATTTTGCACAATCGTGTCTCCTTCTCTTCTCTTCTCTTCTCTTCTCTTTCCTTTCTTCTCTTTTCTAGTATTTTATTTTGTATTGTATTGCCTTGCAGTGTGTTAGAAATGGGGTCTCTGGTTGGCAGTCAGTTTGCACTCTTTCCAAGCAGGGACCCTCTCTCTAGTCAGGGCAATGGAGATACACACTCAAGATAGCCCCTGCTCTCTCCCTTGGCAGCTTGGCATAAGCAGTCAGGCTTATCTCAGAAGCAATGTGTAAAGTATGTGTACTAACACACAGAGTAATACAGTGAAAGCACTACAAAATCTGCACCACACCTGTTTAGAAAAATAGGTAATATTTATCTAAATCACGCAAGACCAAAATGACAAAAACCCAACACATACAAGTCAAGATATGAATTTTCAAAAGAATAAGGGGGTGATTCTAACCCTGGCGGTCGGTGATAAAGCGGCGGCCAACCCACCAACAGGCCGGCGGTCGAAAAAATGGAATTCTGACCCTGGCGGCAACCGCCAACACAGCCCGCCACATTAACACTCCCACCGCCACGGCGGTACAGACAAACAGCGCGGCGGTCACCGCCAACAGGCAGGCGGCAGACAATGTACCGCCCACAGTATTACAACTCACCAATCCGCCACCTTTTCCGGGGCGGGAGCCCCGCCGATAAAAACACGGCGGAAACAGACTACGGACGGGAAAACGCTCACCAAAACACACTCCACGAGTACGGAGGACAGCATGGAACCCGAATTAAACATCCTACCTGCTCTCATCTACCTTCTCATCTACCACGAGTACGAACGCCGGCGCAGACGACAACGGTGAGTACTGCACCTACGACACACGGGAGGGGGGAGGAGGAAAGGTTACGGGCACACACATATGCGACCCCCACCCCCCCAAACTATGTACACACCAATGCAGAGCAACAATGCACAGTGACACCACCCAAACCCCCCTGAAAAATGCAAAGACATAATTAAATTGTGAGGAAAATTTACTTAAAAAATAGACTCTGATATGTATCGGTCAACTATGCAAAATATCCATAACAAAATAATACTATATACACTGCCATGGAGAACCGAGGCAATTAGTCCTCTACATCAAAGTTAAATAGAACAGTCCGTGGGCTACAGTGTAGCGACACAAGGGCAAAGCCCACACAGGAGACCTGAGTCCTTTGGAGAGAACACTGCAGGGGCATCTGATGAAAAAACTACAGGCACCTCAGGGGGAAGGGAAGGGGGGGGGCACCACAGCCACATGAGTCCACGACGCCAGATCCACGAAGGGGCCACCATGCCCACTGTGCCATCCTGGGGAGTGCAAAGCCACAGTCTCTCAAGTCTCTACAGTGGGTGGGTTGCCCACTGTGCCATCCTGGGGAGTGCAAAGCCACAGTCTCTCAAGTCTCTACAGTGGGTGGGTTGCCCACTGTGCCATCCTGGGGAGTGCAAAGCCACAGTCTCTCAAGTCTCTACAGTGGGTGGCTTGCCCACTGTGCCATCCTGGGGAGTGCAAAGCCACAGTCTCTCTAGTCTCTACAGTGGGTGGGTTGCCCACTGTGCCATCCTGGGGAGTGCAAAGCCACAGTCTCTCAAGTCTCTACAGTGGGTGGCTTGCCCACTGTGCCATCCTGGGGAGTGCAAAGCCACAGTCCATCAGGTGGATGACAGTCTCCACTGGTCAAGGAGGAGGCATGGTGAGCACAGTGAACCATAAACAGTGCTTGACAGGAAGGGCCCAGCGGAGCGGTGCTTGAGACGGCGGGGCCCAGCGGAGCGGTGCTTGACAGGAAGGGCCCAGCGGAGCGGTGCTTGAGACGGCGGGGCCCAGCGGAGCGGTGCTTGAGACGGCGGGGCCCAGCGGAGCGGTGCTTGAGATGAAGGGCCCAGCGGAGCGGTGCTTGAGACGGCGGTGCCCAGCGGAGCGGTGCTTGAGACGGCGGGGCCCAGCGGAGCGGTTCTTGAGACGGCGGGGCCCAGCGGAGCGGTGCTTGAGACGGCGGGGCCCAGCGGAGCGGTGCTTGAGACGGCGGTGCCCAGCGGAGCGGTGCTTGAGACGGCGGTGCCCAGCGGAGCGGTGCTTGAGACGGTGGGGCCCAGCGTAGCGGTGCTTGAGACGGCGGGGCCCAGCGGAGCGGTGCTTGACAGGAAGGGCCCAGCGTAGCGGTGCTTGAGACGGCGGGGCCCAGCGGAGCGGTGCTTGAGACGGCGGGGCCCAGCGGAGCGGTGCTTGACAGGAAGGGCCCAGCGGAGCGGTGCTTGAGACGGCGGGGCCCAGCGGAGCGGTGCTTGAGATGAAGGGCCCAGCGGAGCGGTGCTTGAGACGGCGGTGCCCAGCGGAGCGGTGCTTGAGATGGCGGTGCCCAGCGGAGCGGTGCTTGAGACGGCGGTGCCCAGCGGAGCGGTGCTTGAGACGGCGGTGCCCAGCGGAGCGGTGCTCTTCTGCACGGCGGGGCCCTGTTTAGCAGTGCTCTTCTGCACGGCGGGCCCTGTTCAGCGGTGCTCTTCTGCACGGCGGGCCCTGTTCAGCGGTGCTCTTCTGCACGGCGGGGCCCTGTTCAGCGGTGCTCTTCTGCACGGCGGGGCCCTGTTCAGCGGTGCTCTTCTGCACGACGGGCCCTGTTCAGCGGTGCTCTTCTGCACGGCGGGCCCTGTTCAGCGGTGCCTATCTTCACGGCGGGCCCTGTTCAGCGGTGCTCTTCTGCACGGCAGGCCCTGTTCAGCGGTGCCTATCTTCACGGCGGGGCCCTGTTCAGCGGTGCCTATCTTCACGGCGGGCCCTGTTCAGCGGTGCCTATCTTCACGGGGGGGCCCTGTTCAGCGGTGCCTATCTTCACGGCGGGGCCCTGTTCAGCGGTGCCTATCTTCACGGCGGGCCCTGCTCAGCGGTGCTCTTCTGCACGGCGGGGCCCTGTTCAGCGGTGCTCCTCTGCACGGCGGGCCCTGTTCAGCGGTGCCTATCTTCACGGCGGGCCCTGTTCAGCGGTGCTCTTCTGCACGGCGGGCCCTGTTCAGCGGTGCCTATCTTCACGGCGGGGCCCTGTTCAGCGGTGCCTATCTTCACGGCGGGCCCTGTTCAGCGGTGCCTATCTTCACGGCGGGGCCCTGTTCAGCGGTGCCTATCTTCACGGCGGGCCCTGTTCAGCGGTGCTCTTCTGCACGGCGGGGCCCTGTTCAGCGGTGCTCTTCTGCACGGCGGGCCCTGTTCAGCGGTGCCTATCTTCACGGCGGGCCCTGTTCAGCGGTGCACATCCAGTAGGTCAAGGGAGCCAGACCTGGGCTGGACTCCCTGCTCAGTCGCCCTCCGACCGTGATGTTTCTGGACCCTTCGGTGACGGAGTCCTGGGCCCTTTGGTGTCCTCCTTTACAGCTGGGATGTGGCATGTGGGGCCCACCTGCTCCGCGCTCCTGCTGGCTGACTTCTCCGCCCTGCTGCCCTTACGCTCCTTAGATGGGGCACTCGGGCCCTTGCCTCCCCTAGATGTTGTGGCTGGTGAAGTGGGCGAACTCTGCTCCTTGGGGGCAGCCGTGTCAGTCCTCGCATGGCGGCCCTTGTGTTTCCTGGTCCTCTTGCCGGGGGGGGGCTGGATGTGTCCTTGCTGCTGATGGAGGTGTCACTGCTGGCAAAGGGTGGACTTCAGAACCCATGCACAACAGTGACACCCGAAGCTGGGCTGGTGGTGGCTGTGGTGCTCTTGGGACTCTTTGCAGATGGAGGGGGTAGGTCATCGGAGGGAAAGAGGTTAAGATTAGCCAGGAAAAGTTTTTTAGGGCCAAGGTAAAGGGTAGGAGAAGTGGTGATGGGAGTGGAGGAAGAGGATGTGGTTGTAGGAGAGTCAGGTGTGCTGTCATTGGGTGAAGGTGCTGGTGCTGTCGGCTGTCGTGAGGTGGATGTCTGTTGGGTGGGTGGGTGCCTGCGTTTGTGTGTCTTGGAAGAGGTGGTGACAGACACAGTGGGAGAGGACACAGGGGACGTGTAAATGGCAGTGGGGGTGGTGACTGCACGCGTGCGGACTGTACAGGAGGGTGTGGTGGTGATGGAAGCACTGGCTGATGTTGGTGTGCATGCAGGTGTGAGTGTAGACGTCACAGGGAGGGAGGAGGGAGACGGGGAGGAGGGGGACACAGGGGTGGTAGTGACTATTGGAATGTCTGCATCTGGGTGTTGCTTGGGTGAGTGTTTGTGGGATCTGTGGTGCTTGTGTCTGGATGAGCTGCCCTTGGGTGTTGAGGTGTGTGCAGGCTGGTCAGATGGTGTGGATGGGATAGGCTGAGGAACAGGAGACAGAGACAGGGTGGAGGCAGTCAGAAGAGGGAGGCTGGAAACAGGGACAATGGCTGCCGTCAGTGCTGAGGCCAGAGCAGTGAACGATCGTTGATGGGCAGACTGACCCGAATGAATGCCCTCCAGGTAGGCATTGCTCCGATGCACCTCCCTTTCTACCCCCTGGATGGCATTCAAAAGGGTAGTCTGCCCAACAATGAGCGTCCTCACAAGGTCAATGAGCTCCGCACTGAGGGCAGCAGGGGTGACAGGGGCAGGGGCAGGGGCTGAGGTGCCTGGGGCGAAGGAGACGCCCGCCTTCCTGGGCGAGCGGGCACGGAGCGTAGGCTGAGGGGCTGCAGGGAGGGCGGGGCTGGTGCGCTGGGTGGCGGCTGTACCTGTAGAGGCGGGGGGCACGGATGTTGCCGCCACCGCTAGGGAGCACCCATCCGAGGACGTGTCTGTGTCGCTGCTCTCACCACCGGTCCCCGTTGTGGTGCTCCCCTCGCCCTCCGGATCACTGGTGCCCTCGGTGTCTGTTCCTGGGCCCACCGGGGCCTTGTGGCTTGCAGCTCCCTCGTGCTCCGATGCCAAATCTCCTCCGCCTGATGATGCTAATGCACACATGCACAAGAAGATGAAGAAGAAGGGTGGGGGGAGAAAAAGAAGACCTGGTTGAGTGCATGCAATGTCAACACCGTTGGCGGAGAGGACAGACACAGGAGCCGCATGCACTAAGGCGCGCATTCGGGGTACACTACTCAGTACTTCTGACTAGGACAACAGGTCAAGAGACGACAAACGCGCACATGTGTGAGGCTGGACCATCAATAGCTGTACTTGTCACCCTACAGAGGTGGGGGCCGGGAGCACAGGGCCATGCCTAAGGGAGAGGACTACACTACAGAAAGCGCCCTGGCCTAATGTCACCCACAACCCTCCTCCCCCACCCAGACGCCTCCACTGCGCAGAAAGATAGCAGAATGTGCTGATACTCACCCCCTTGTGTCTGCTGTGATGCTCTCAAGCGCCCATCCAAATCAGGGTAGGCCACCGCCAGGATCCGGGACATCAGGGGGGTCAGGGTACGACTGGCACCCCTCCTAGGTTGGGAGGCCATCCCCAGCAGTGACTCTACGGTCTTCCTGGTTCCGCGGTGGATGTCCTCCCACCTCTTGCGGCAGTGGGTGCCCCGTCTGACGTGGACCCCCAGGGCCCGGACTTCCTTGGCGATGGCACGCCAAATCTCGACTTTCTGATGGGCGCTGACCTATGTGACATGTACAGGGTGGGAAGGAAACATTAATCAACTTACTGCATGTTAGATGTGATTGGCCCCTCCTCCCCAACCTTGCAATATAGCACATGCTCTCATCTGTCGTGCGTTGCACTCCTCATTCGCCCCCCACCCCACCAACTTACATCCACCCCACTCCACACAGGCATCGCCCATTCCATGTGCACCCGGTGTACTCACCTGTTGGTCTGGAGGACCGTAGAGTAACGCATACTGGGGGAGGACCCCATCCACGAGCTTCTCCAACTCTTCAGACGTGAAGGCAGGGGCCCTTTCCCCAGTCGCAGCAGCCATTGTCTCTTCCAGACCGAGTTCACAGCAGCACTTGCAGTATAGGTCCTCTCCTGTGGATGATCAGGTCTCGAGTGATTAAGCAGATAGAAAATGGCGGTCACGCCCGCGGCGGTGCGTACCGCGGCGGTGCGTACCGCGACCGCCGGCGCACATCGTCATTGGCTCCTGAAGCCCATAGGCTTCAATGTTATCCAATGCGGCTTCGTATAGCGGTCTTCGACCGCCTACCGCCACGGTGTGCTCCGCCAGCGCAGTGACCTCACATCCCATTGTCCCACTTCACAGGTCAGGCAGCCGCCATTTCAAGGGCCCACATGGCATAATTTCAACTGCGACACACAGGCCTAGGCCTAGGCCTTGCATTGCCACACATACACGCCTTTCAATACATAGATAACCGTGTGCTATGCAAGCTGTGGTGAACGTACCAGTGATTAGCTTGACTCTGTGCTCCATGTTGTCATTCCTAGGCACCGTCCGCTGGGACTTGCGAGGAGAAGGATGAATCCTCGCGTGTACCGACCGCTGGTGGACCTGTCGACAATGGAAGAATGGACAAACATCATACTACGAAACCGACTTGACCGTGCCACTATCCATGAACTGTGTGCCCAGCTGGAGCCAGCCCTGATGTCCCCCATCCGCCAACCCACAGGAATTCCCCCTCTGGTGCAGGTGCTGTCAGTCCTCCATTTTCTTGCAAGTGGCTCATTCCAGACAACAGTGGCCATGTCATCTGGAATGTCTCAGCCAATGTTTTCAAAAGTTTTGTCTAGAGTGTTGTCTGCCCTGACGAAACACATGCGGAGTTACATTATATTCCCTGAGGAGGTTGATTTGCCCACTGTGAAGGGTGATTTTTATGCCCTTGGACATATTCCCAACATAATTGGTGCCATTGATGGGACCCATGTAGCCTTAGTCCCCCCAAAAGACGATGAGCAGGTGTACAGAAACAGGAAAAGTTACCATTCTATGAACGTCCAGGTGGTCTGTTTGGCTGACCAGTACATCTCCCATGTGAATGCCATGTTCCCTGGTTCAGTGCATGACGCGTATGTGATGCGTAATAGCAGCATCCCTTATGTGATGGAACAGCTACAGAGACAACGTGTGTGGCTAATAGGTGACTCTGGTTACCCCAACCTGCCTTGGCTATTGACCCCAGTGAGGAATCCCCGGACCAGGGCTGAGGAACGGTACAATGAGGCCCATGGGCGAACTAGGAGGATCATAGAAAGGACCTTTGGCCTCCTGAAGGCCAGGTTTAGGTGCCTGCATATGACAGGGGGTTCCCTGATGTACTCACCAAAGAAGGTGTGCCAGATCATCGTGGCCTGCTGTATGCTTCACAATCTGGCATTGCGACGTCAGGTGCCTTTCCTGCAGGAGGATGGTCCAGATGGTGGTGTTGAAGCAGCTGTGGAGCCTGTGGAGAGTGAAGAGGAGGAAGACTCAGAGGACGACACAGACAACAGGGACAGAGTTATCCAACAGTATTTTCAGTAGCACACAGGTAAGAATCACACACGCCATTTTAATTTTCCTGAAAGCCTCCAGCTTCTCAACTTTGTCTATGACCCCCCAGTTCTTTAAAACTGATGTTTGATTTTCCCTTCCCTTTTCAGTGCTGTATGACCCACTGCGTGACTTCTGCTTGGTTAGCCCATGGACTAATGCTTATTGATCTCGGTATGTGTTCAGCACAAAGTTAACAGAACATAATTGATCGGTAATGTGCTATACATTTGTAAATAATACAGCCTGACTCCAGCATGATTTCAGTGCATTGAGTGATTTATTTTTGGTGCTAGATAATGGTACATGATATTAACACGGTGATGGGTGGGGGTGGAGTAATGTCCATGGCAGAGTCCAGTTCTCAGTCTCACAGGTGCATTGTCCATATGCCTGTGGAAGGATGGAGCAGGGGCAGTTCAAGGTTGGACAGGGTGGCAATGTGGGACAGTGGGATGACTTCAGGGGGTATCTCATGCTGGTGGGGGTCTTGACATCCTACTCTGTCTTTTTTTTGGATCTCAGGCTCCTCTTGCGGGGTGGTTGTTCTTCAGCAGGAGGTGGGGTTCTGGTGGCCTGTCGTTGTGGTGGGGCCTCCTGTCCACTAACGCCGGCGGAGGTGGTAGGCTGTTCCTGGTCCAGGCTAGTGACAGGGGCCCTGTGTGGTGCCACATGGTCCCGCAACGTGTCTTCTATCCGGTTGAGGGCCTGGACTATGCTCCCCATAGCGGTAGAGATGTTGGTGAGTTGATTGGTGAACCCCATGTAGCGTTCCTCCTGCTGTGCCTGGATCTCCTGGAACCTGGCCAGTACCGTCGCCATCGTCTCTTGGGAGTGGTGGTAGGCTGCCATGATGGTGGTGAGGGCCTCTTGGAGAGTGGGTTCCCTGGGCCTCTCCTCCCCCCCCTGTCGCACAGCAGCCCTCCGAGTTGCCCTGTTTCCCCCGGCCTCTGTCCCCTGGACGGTGTGCCCACTACCACTGCCCCCAGGTCCCTGTTGTTGTTGGGGTGGTGGGTTAGCCTGGGTGCCCTGTAGTGGCAGACACACTGCTGATTGACCTGTCCTAGAGACAGAGGCATGGGCCCGCTGGGTGGGAGCTGTGCTGTTGTTCCCAGAGGGGGTTGGGTCTGCTGTGGCCTGTGTGTGGGGAACCGGCTGTCCAGAGGTCCCCGATGGTCCGGGCTGGTCATCAGGTTCCAGGTCGACAGAGCTGCTGTCATCACTGGGGGCCTCTTCCGGGGGGGGATGGACATTTCTGGACCCTCCTGGCCGGTGTGTTGGCGTTCGGGTCCTGCATGGGGTAAGAGAGTATGGTTATTGTTTCTGTGTGTGCTATTGTGTGCGATTTATGGGTGCCCTTGTCCCCCAGTGCTGTCATTCCCTTGGGGGAGGTGTTGTGGGGGTGTTTGGGGGGGGGGTATGTGCAGTGGTCATGCTTAGGTGATGGGTGTCCATAGTTTGTGGTGGCATGCAGGGGTTGGTGTTGGGTGGGTTGTGCTGGAGAGACATTCTCAGGGAGGATGTGTGATGGGGGGTTGGGGGTGAGGGTGGTGGTGGGGGTTAGCATGCTGGGGGGGTGAAGTAGTTGAGATTGTACTTACCAGAGTCCATTCCTCTGTGTACTCCAGCGAGGCCATCAGGATGGAGGATGTTTAGTACCTCTTGCTCCCATGCTGTGAATTCGGGTGGAGTGGGTTGGGGTCCCCCGCCAGTCTTCTGCACTGCGATGTTGTGTCGCGAGACCATCGAGCGCACCTTTCCCCGTAAGTCGTTCCAGCGTTTGCGGATGTCGTCTCGATTTCTGGGATGCTGTCCCACCGCGTTTACCCTGTCCACGATCCGCTGCCATAGCTCCGCCTTCCTGGCTATAGTGGTGTGCTGCACCTGTGAGCCGAAGAGCTGGGGTTCAACTCTTATGATTTCCTCCACCATGACCCGGAGTTCTTGGTCCAAAAAGCGTGGGTCCCTTTGGGGTGCCATGGGGTGGTGTGGATGAGGTGTGGGGTGGTGTATATGGTGAAGTGTGTGTTGGTGTGTGGTGCTTTGTGCTTCTATGTGGTGTGTGTGATGGTGTAGTGTGCCTCTGTGTGATGTAGCTCTCTATTCTGTGATGTGTCTCTCTCTCCTTCGTCTCTGATCTTCGGTCGTAGGGGTTTGTGGGTGATGTGGGTGTGTGTTTTATAGTTGATTGGATGTGTGGGAGTGTTGTTTGTATGTGTCTGACACATGTGTGTGTATTTCAAATTGTCCAATGTGGCTGTGTTTTGGAGCTGTGTGTGTATTTTGACCGCGGCGGTGTGTACCGCCAATGGAATACCGCGGTTGAAAGACCGCCGCGTGGATTCGTGGGTCAGAATGGCATGGGCGTGTTTGTGTTGGCGTGGCGGTGGAGGTTTGGTCATCTCCAGTTTTCCGCGACCCGCTGATGAGGCGGACTTCCTTGGATGTCGGGTTTTTGGCGGATTCACAGTTGGTGGTCAGAATGACCGTGGCGGTTTACCGCGGCCGCGGCGGTAGTATGGCAGAGTTCTGACCGGCGGTAAGGGCCTTTTACCGCCGAGGTCAGAATGACCACCTAAGAGTCTTACTTCATAGAAAACAACGGGAACATTGATTTTACACAAAGTACCTGGTTTGTGTAAAAAATAAAGACACACAGGCAAATGTGCGTTGGAAAAGTCAGCAATGCGTGAATTCCTTACTTGCAAGTGAGGCCGGGCGTCGTTTCTTCTCCATGGTCAGGTAGGCGAGGTGTCATTTTTCTCCCTCGCAAGAGAGCACTGCGCTGATTTCCGGACAGGGCACCTCGGATCCGTGTCGATTCACAATGACTTTACGCCCAGGGACGATGTGTGAAAAATCCAGTCGCATGGGATTTGCGTCGTTATCAGCAGCCATCAGTGGGTGTTGTGTCGTTTCTCCAGCTGATATACGTCAATCTCCCAGCCGTGTTGTTGGTGGAGTGTCAAGTTTAGACAGGAAGCAGGTGGTGTGTCGTTTATCAGCCTAGTTGCAGATGGTGCATCGAAAAGTTCCCCGCACATCGCTGTGTGCGTGGATTTGAGCTCTTGTTCTGTAAACTTCACCTTTCAAAGGCCCAGGAATTGGATGGGGTACCACTTGGCAGGGCAGGAGTCTCAGTAGGGAGTCCAGGTGCTGGCAGAGGAAGACTTTGATGGCCCTGAGACTTCGAAACAGGAGACAAGCTCAGTTCAAGCCCTTGGAGATTCTTCTTCAAGTACACAGATGAGTGACCCCTGGGATCAAGAAAAATAGAGGGGCAAATTGTCCCAACTCTTGGCGACAGTCCCTCTGTTCCTCTAGGGTCAGGGAGGGGGAGAGGTTCACACACGCCACTGAACCATATTTCTCCTTGGCAGACAGCAGGTCAGGAAGAGGCTCACTCTCTTCCTCCACCCCATCACCTGTAGCCAAAAGCATTGCTACCTCTGTCCTCTCAAAATGTGCTTGGGGCGATTGACATGTAGGACCCTTGAAGTGTTCCTGGGAGTCCGTAAGTTAACCAGATAGGTGATATCACTCTTGCGCTCCACCATCACCCCAACATTTCGGCCAGGCTGGAACTCAACCAGAGTGGCATTCTGGTCGTACCAGCGCTTCATATCTTCTTGGCTTGCTTCCAGGTTCTCTAGGGCAAGCTTTCTGAAGCAGGCTGTCTGGTTCCTAAAAAACAGCATGTAACTGAATACATCCTAGGAGGGCTTACTGGAGGCTTTCTCCAAGCCTTCCCTAACCAGACTCAAAGGTCCCCTAACAGGGTGGCTGTACAGTTACTCAAAAGGGCTAAATCCAAGACCCTTTTGAGGCACCTCCCTGTAGGCGAACAGAAGGCATGGCAAGAGGACGTCCAGCTTACGCCTCAAGGGCTCTGACAGGCTCATAATCATGCCTTTCAAGGTATGGTTGAATCCCTAAACCAGACTGTTACTTTCGGGGTGGTAAGGAGTGGTGAACTTATATGTCACCCCACACTCCTTCCACAGAAACTTCATATAGCTTGATATGAAGTTGGTACCCCTATCAGATACCACCTCCTTAGGGAACCCCATGTGGGTAAAAAACCCCATCAATGCATGTCTCACCACAGGGGAGGTGACTGACCACAAAGGAATTGCTTCTGGTTACCGGGTAGAATGGTCCACCAAGACCACGATGATCATTTTGCCCATGGCTGTCTTGGGATCCAGAGGCTCCACAATGTCAATACCGACCCTTTCAAAGGGGGTGCTGATCACAGGAAAAGATTGGAGGGGAGCCTTACATTTCCCCCTTCTCTTGCCACTTGCCTGACAAGTTTGGCAAGACCTACAGTGTGCATCTGAGTGCTTGCACATTTGGGGCCGGTAGAAGTGGGTGACAAGCTATTCTAAGGTCTTGTCCTGCCCCCAAATTACCTACCAAAGGAACCCCATGAGCCAGACCCAGTAGGAAGGCTCTGAAGCACTGGGGTACCACCAGCACACGGGCTGACCCAGGCTCAGAAACCTTAGCCTCGCTTTATAGGAGGCCATCCTCCCAGTAGATCAAGAGTGATCCAGACTCTTTGCCAGATGCCTGGTCTGCAGCCTGCTGCTGCAAACCCTCCAGAGTATGGCATGTCTTCTGTTCCTCTCAGAAATCTTCCCTGGTGGGTCCCCCTTCCTGCTGCCACTGAGTGAGCTCAGGGACCTCCCCCAGCTCAGCCACCTGTTCCCCTGTAGGCTCCAGGGCTGCGGGTACTTCTGGAGTGGGTATCCAGCGCCCCTTACCCTTCTTCATTCTGGTAAACACCTGGGCCACTCTTTCAGGCTCCAGGGTCTTCTGATCACCCTGATAGGCTGCCATCGACAGGGTGGACCACACCCACCCACCCAGGCATACCCAACATCTCCAGGTAAGACCTGTGTCCCCCCTCCTTCCAAGTGGAATCCTCCAGGTTATTGCCAAGCAGACAATCTACAGGTATGGTTGGACTCACAGGTTGCCCCCTGAGCTGGGCATTGGGCTGGTGGGCATGACTCCTGTCTTTTATAAGACAGGAATCATGTAGTAAGGATGGGTTTGCATCAAGAAATGACACTAGGCTGGTTAAAGGCATTTTTTCCTCTAACCAGCCGAGCATCATTTTTTGGTGCAAAACCCCCTTCCCCCATACCGACACCTCCATCCGTCTAACATCATTTTCCTAGACACTAGCCCACCCTTTGCGCCAGCTTGCAGGATTCCATAAATTTGGCACCTAGCTGGTGCTCAGGAATGACACAAGCCGGCGCTATACTTTTTGATGCAAAAAGTATTAATATGGGCTCCCATTTCTAACAAAGGCCAAGGTATGTTAATACATTCAAGAAATCAAAGAAACTTGTGAAAAATGTTAGAACTTAGGGGGTCATTCTGACCCTGGCGGTCCAAGACCACCAGGGTTGCGAATGACGGAAGCACCGCCAACAGGCTGGCGGTGCTTCCAAGCCCATTCTGACCGCGGCGGTAAAGCCGCGGTCAGAAACCGGGGCCGGCGGTTTCCCGCCGTTTTTTTGCCCCGGCTGGGCGAATCCGCCAAACGTTTCTGAATTGGAACCGTGGCATATAGTTAAGATGCAGAAATTGCTGGCTAATGTGATGGCATGGATATCCTGAGTGGAATACAGGTGGGGGCGAGTAACTAGGTTTGTTTGCAAAGCTTTCCCAAATCTAGTAATTTAGTAGATGATGATATACCTGGATACATGTTACAAAATCTTTGAGAATAGTTGTGAATCCAATAGAAAATAAAAATGAAATTAAATAATGAAAAAATAGCTGTTGACATGTGTAAGGGATTTTACCCGGCAAAGACCCATTAAATTCTTCAAGTCCTCGACCAGAGAGGTAGCGCAATGATGTAAAAAGTCACTCAAGTGTCAATGTGACAAACTCCCAGGCTAAAAATCTGTGGTCGATGCTAACATAGCAATTATCAAGGACTTTATTGTAACTGTTGTCTTGTTGGGAGACAGCTGTTTCTGGTGCATTGCCATTGAATTGCAGTTTCAACCGAAGACAGACGATGTTGATTAGATGAGTATAGGGGGGTAACCGAGACCTCACACATCCATTCTGCAGACATTGTGCAGTTCTGTGGGGCTTGGTGATCTTCAGTTAGGACAGCAACTGCCTGTAATGATGGTCGCCCTTCCAAACCAGATAATGAAGAACAAATTACTTACCGCCGGTAAATGTAAATTGTAAATGTAAATTAGCACTTGTATAGCGCACTACTCACCCGTTAGGGTCTCAAGGCGCTGTACTCATACCGCTATGGAACCCCTCCTGGCTTTTCCCTGTGAGGTGCCCACTCCTGAGCACCCCCAGGGTGAAGCCAGGCATCCAAGCGCTGTTGGGGCCGTTGTGGAGATTAAGCAAGCTATTGCCCAGAGTTGCAGAGTGGGACCCATGAATTAGATTAGGCACCGAGGCGAGAATTATCTGGTCAAGGGGAATTGAGCCCAAGACCTGCCGAAGCGGGACTTGAACCCTGGCCTTGAGCCAGATCTCTGCTTCAGGGTCTGCCGCTCTAACCATTGAGCCACACTTCTCCGGTAATGCCTTATCTGGCAAGGTGTGGTACGAGAAGTTCAATGGCATAACTGCTATAATAGGGAAGCTAAGGAAAACCTCCCCAGTGCGCGAACCTGAGCAGCCACCTGTACCTCTAATTCAATCTAGTATATTCTACACCCAAGTAGAGAGCAGGAAAGAGAGAATAAATATGGTGTCAAGAGGTGATCGTGAGGAAAACTACCTGAAGGGGTGTGTAGCCCCAGCTGTAGCCAAAACAAGATTAAGTGGCCTCAAACTAGCAGGGGAGGCTGGGCAAGCCTTTCATCATAAACTAGAGTGGCAAGGTAGCAGGAATGGAGGGAAACCATGGAAATTCTCCCAGACTCACAATAGTTGAAGTCAGTACGATCTTTATCTGATGAACATCCCTAAATTAACCCAGGGTGCTAGCGAGTCCTAGGACTCACTTACAAATAAAGTTATCCATTGGATCAGGGAAACAAAGGAATGCAGATCAATCATACGAGAAGACATAATCCACATGTAGAGACACTCAGGAGAAGACCCAGGGTTGGATTAAATAGGCTTGAAGTTAGCCAACCAATACTTAGTAGAGGGACTATTATATCTCGAGCAAAGACTAAGACCTTGCACCTCGTCACAAATAAGAGTCAAATTGACCATTCCTTTCCCACTTGGAAACAGCGACTGTGGGACCAATCGAAGAACTTCACCTCCCCAACATCCACACTAAGCCACCTTAGATCTAATCAGTGAAACATCCAATGTTGACTGACTAAAGGTCCAGCTCCCAAATACATTGGACACGTGCCCCCCACCCAGCAGACCTCCAGCGAGTCACGAATCAGCTAGGTTTATAGTAAGCTGTGAGGGAGCGAAGGAAACAACTGACCGGATCCCCTTTTACGGCCATTTGGACCAGAGGGAGAGGGATATAATTATTATTTCAAATGAGGAATCGAAGCGGGGGTTGGAGCAAGGAGGGCATGATGACGATTCAATCCAAATTTTATCTTGGAATGTAGCAGGTTTGAAATCCAAAATAAGTGACCAGAATGGTATAATTTTTAAGTTGTTCTGCTACAGGAGTCATGGGCATCACATGTGGTGCATAGATCGGATTACGTGACTTTCCAGAAGCTCGCCCACCCTTCCTTATCTGGGAGAGCATCGGTAGGGCTGGTTACCTCGCTACAACAAGATTTATTTCCAAAGGCAAAAGAAATATTCAGTCCTAATGGTGATATTCTGGCAGTGGAACTGAGGGCATATTTATACTCCGTCTGCACCGATTGTGCGTCAAATATTTTGACGCACAATCAGCGCAAACGTTGCCCCATATTTAAACTTTGACGCCCGTGCCTGCGGATGACAAAATTCCATCGTGTGCGTCATTTTTTGGATGCGGCAACCCGCATTGCGTTAATTATATGCAAGGTAGGCGTTCCCGTCCAAAAAATGGCTTAAAGGGCCGTGCGTCGTATTAATGCTTTCGGGCAAAAATGACGCACGGCCGGGAGGGGGAGCCAGAAAATGACGCACAGCCCGATTTGCGTCAAAAATTAACGCCTGGGTCAGGGCAGGCGTTAAAATGGGACAAACATGTATTTAATCAGAACACACAGAACAAACAGCAGAGCAGCAGAGCAGCAACAGGGAGCCATGGAGGTGATACTAATCCAGCGTGCACGCAAACACAGAGCCCAGCAGCTACAACAGCAGCTACAACAACACCAGCAGGGACCCCAAAGGCAGCGCAGAAGGCAGGAGAGGATATCCACCCAAGAACCACCCTTCAGGGCCTCAGGGACCACAACATCATCCAGAGGTACCGGTTGAAATGGCAGGCCATTCAGCAGCTGCCGCGCAACATTGAACAGCAGTTGGCCCCCACTTTGGTGACACCCGCACCATCCCAACAGAAACAAAGCTGCTTGCCGTACTTCATATGCTGGCAAGTGGCTCTTTCCAAACACTTGGTGACCTGGTTGGCGGAATATCACAACCATCATACTCTGCCTTTTTGCCCAAAGTACTGGATGCCATCATTCAACTGACACTCCGCCACATCTGCTTCCCTAACACGATGCAGAAGCAGCAGGAAACAAAACAGGGGTTCTACCTCATCAGTGGCTTCCCACATGTCCTTGGTGCAATCGACTGCACACATGTACGCCTTGTACCACCTGCTGCAACTGAACACCTCTACCGCAACAGGAAGCCCACACATTCCATCAATGTGCAGGCCAGAGTCGATCACCAGGGATTGATTACCAACATCGTGGCTAAATATCCTGGGAGTGTACATGACTCATACATCTTCTGTCACTGCACCATCAATGAACAATTCCAGGATGGACGGTATGGCAATGGACTACTTGTTGGTAAGTACAAAAACCTACTTATATACACACTGCAAGGCAACCCTCTAGGACACACAACACATACACCACAACAGCAACATGTGAACAGGAACACACTGAGGTGACATCGCTAGCCATGTTTCTTAGGTCATTATTGAACCTGTCACACATCGGAAATTACTGTACAGCCTAATGTTAAGACATCAATGAGTGTGCTTGCCTAAATGTCACCTTGCAAATTGTAAGTGTCCCAAGGACCTTTACATTAATCCATTGCATAAGTCTAAAGGTATGGGATGTCCAGGGTACATTGATATGAACGTGCTAACAACACTGTCAATTTTAACTGTGCATGGAACTATCATCTCACCCCCAGTGAAGACACACGGACACCTGTATCACAAGTCACAATGCTAGGGAGGGCACACTGCACTGCTAATCCCAAAACATACTGCTGTCAAACGGTTATCAGACAAACACTCGTTCAGCCAAGGAAACAACACAATGCAGATAGTACATCCTACAAGCATAGGATGCCACATTAGTACACAAAAGAGTCACAGAAAACACAAGACAACTACTGCCATGAAAGGTCTTTTCAATAGTGCCAGCTACATCAACATGATCCCAATAATTTTCTCTTGCAGCTGATCAGGGGTATGGCATCCATCCATGGATTATGACACCATTTGGCAACCCAAGTACTGCTGCAGAGCGTGCCTACAACGACGCTCATAGGAGGACACGCAGCATTGTCGAGCGGACCTTCGGCATCCTCAAGTCAAGGTTCCGCTGCCTCGACATCACTGGTGGTAGCCTCCTATATTCCCCGGAGATGGTCTGTAGGATCATCCTCACATGTGCAATACTGCACAACATTTGTATCAAAAGAAACATTCCCCTCCTGGAACCAGAGCCACACATGCCTGAAGAGGAGGAAGAGGAGGATGCTGGCCTGCAACAGGAGTGGGAACTACAGAACACGGCCGCTGGTATACGCAGGCGACAACAGATCGTAAATAATTTCTTTAGAATATGATCACCTTCACCACTTTAGTTAACGAGTTTAAATAAACACCTATTCTAATCACCATATCATGATCTGGCTGTTCCTTTTTGCACGCCTTCATCTCTACTTATCAGAATAAGAGTGTTGCCTCATGGAGCATTGCTGAGATACTGAGTAGGACACAGAACATCCCAGAGCTAATGTGATGCCTAACATACAATGGTCACATACACACACACTCTTAATGACATATATCATGTACATATCTCCTTTGAAGGCCAATAGCAGAGGACCACAACTATTTCACACATACATGTTGAAATCAAGGTCCAACGCAGCATATGGCACACAACTAAGACACCATCACTCAATAAGGGAAAAACAAGCCTCATACATGAGGCAGTCAATGTGCTTTGGCATCAGTAAAATGAATGCCTGACCAGACCCTTGACAGCAGTAAGTCCAACTGCATCCAATCTTTGCAAGGACTATCTGTGACTAGAGTTCCCTAGAAGCAGAACATAGACAGCACAAGTGCCACACATATGACAAGCATTGCGCACATGACAGTCCATGTACATGTCAGCCCATTTCCTAACTCCTGACACACCTATGCACCTGGTCACAACCCACCTGTCGGAAGAGGTCCCTGGAATACTAAGATGTGTACCCTGATATTCCCTCCTCTACACATGCAGACCAACATTAGCAAGCCAGTGTGCTACACCCTTTCCTATGGTATGCCATTGTCATAGAACATCTGACTGCGAGGACGTCAGGTCAATTTATGCACTGTCTTCTAATTTCAAAGCCCTGTTAGCACATGTAGATTGCTTCCGCTGTGAAAATGTCTGTTGGCCTTTAGAATGCAAGTCTCACCTACAGGACTGGTGAGAAACAGATGCAGCCCACACCTGTGATCACCTCCATGCACACCACCCATTTCAACAAGCACTGCCCCTGATGATGCCTAGAACAGCATAGGAGTTGCTATTATGTCAAATACACCGTCAAGCATTGATACTAATTAAGCCGTGTAACACAGCCCTTGAGTTCATTTGTCACCTTCAAAAACACAGGACATACACAGTTTGACATGTCAACTGTCTAGTTCGTCCTCCAAACAGTCTCAGTTAGACCACTGATTGCGTAACTTGTCAAGTAACTGGATCCTGAATCACCTTGCATTCTGTCAGCCTGACTGGCAACTGTCTGTGCATCACACTAAAGTATCCCTGTGTCTACATATGTACCACACCTGCGTTAGCAAACCTCTCATTCATCAGGGGGCATTGGGCATGGGCTTCTTCCATGCATACCCAAATACATTGTATAGCATCATCTGCCTTTTAACTGTACAATTTGAGTTACATCCTCTTGGAAAAGCAAAATTCATGGCCCATCCCTTGTCTGGGTTGCATTTATGCATGAATGACAAAGTGTGACAGTGTCCCAGGGCCGTAGGCAGGGATTGGGTACGGGGCTTTCAGCACAACCAGCAACCTCTGATAATGTCCATGATTAATACACAAATGTCAGGACCATGACAGTTCACACACAGAATCACAGTGCGCACAACATAGTGATGGGCCGTGTGTGGTGAATAGCTGCGGGAATAATCAGCACAGAGGCTATGATGTTCCCAGATGCAGTGGGAAGTGCAGAGGCCAACCTGTGTACAAATGTTGTAATGACACCTGTCGGAACATGACACCTAAGACATTATCTCACTCAGCACACCAAGGTTGCCCTGTTGACTGTCTCATTACACGTATGTAGTGAGAGGGTGGGACCATCCACATGTTGGTTCACATGTCCACATCCACTTTACTCACATTGATCAACCAAGGATACTCAGTAGCTACAGGAATAGCTGCCACTGACTCATGATGAGTCCTGGACCGAACTGTGACAAATTACACCCCAAAAAATATACAGGATCATCATTGGACCACACACATGAACAAGACAGCTATGTGCAATTGATCACTGGAAATAAGTGGACATGTGCTGTATTGTATGCTGGTCCACCACAGCCACTTGAGAGTTGGGGCTCAATTCTATGGTCTCAACTGTGGTGTCATCATACATTTGAGATTCACCCTTGTCTGTCTGTGCAAACAACATGGTACCCACTTCCTCAATGCATGTGTATGACTCACTGTGGGATTCTCCAAGTAGTGCCTAGGAAACTCTTATCAATACTCTAGGACATAGGATGTAGAAAATGTGGACCATTGACATGAACAAGAGTCTGCCATCCATCTGGTGCATGCTATGTCACATGTGGTGTCTACGTGACCCTAAAACTTGGAAGTACACTTTACGGGTGTTGTTACATGTATGACTAACACATGCCCTCGCCCATTTCCAATATGACTTGCATCTAAGGATTGGACACATGTACATCACATTCATACAACCATTTGTACAATTATGCTTCATGTGATACACACACACTTGGTCAACCAACACATTAGTTGTCAAAGCACACAATTTGAGCCAAAGGCATTTAGGTATTGTACATATGTGCGTCACATTGCTATCCTCTCCTTATGCCAAACATGCCCAATTTGTGCAACACATATATGTAGGCCACACCTATGACCATCTATTGCATCAGCCAACTGTAAAAATACTGTGAAGGGAGTAGTGGATCATGTTCCGCTGCAGTATGATGTCACACATGTGAACATACACCATCAATACCATACTGTCTTCAATTAGCCTATCTCTGATGTGTCCCAAATGTAAAATAACCAAAAAACAAGTAAAAATGCCCCAAACCAGTTAATGCACTGTACTTTTGATGTCCCTAGCATTGTGCGTCCTTTTTTGACAACCAAAACTGTATTTGCGTCATTTTTTTTTACGCACAGGAGTGAAATTTAGCCCGCATACAGATATTTGTACAGTCCATGTATCATTATGTGGATGCGGGTTAATATTCATGTCTGTGCGTCAAAAAAAATGACGCAAATACAGTTTCGGGAAACAAAAAATAACGCATAACGTGAAAAAGGCGGGACTTTTCATACAGGAAGTGATGTAATAGGATATCCTGTTTACAGATCATGTACAGTGGGTGTACTTTCACTTTCACTTTGCAGTCTATGATCCTTCTAGACTGTGGATGTGTAGAGAGTTTTGTCCTGAGATTTTGTGCTGTTTTTGTCCTGTGTGCTGTCTATATTGTCAATTTGTGAAATAAATATTGTTGGTGTATACTGTACTACTGTGTTTTGTCTACATTTGTCCATTTATGTTGTGTTTTTCTTGTTTGTGGGAGTCTGTTGTGGGTAGTGTTAGTTTGGGGACAGTTGGGCTCTTTTAGTGTTTAGGTTTACTTTTTTTCTGCCTTTTACCCCTACTTTCCCCCTTTCTATTTCTTTTACCCCTATTCCATTTCACTTCTAAGTATGTCTGGTAGGCCACGTCTTGGCAGGATGGGGGAAGAGGAGTTGGGGGGGTTCATCTGGCTTGTGACGCATTTCTTGCCGCTCATGATCCAGGCAGGGTGATACAGGGGTATCCGACAGAGGCGCGCAGAATCCGGTGGGGAAAGGTGCTGCATCACCTGCAGCGTGTGTACGTCAGCCAGAGGAGTGACCACCAGCTGAAGCACCGGTGGGCTGACCTCATCACCAGGGAGCAGGATCTCTTGGACCACCTGGGAATCATGATTGGTGGCACTGTTGGTGAGTACGAATTATGTTAATGTTCACGATTAAATGCTCTGTAGTGACATCAGGGGATTAGTACAATGTCTGCCAGCTAACTTGCTGACTGTGTGTAATGCTGGGGAAATATAAGGGGATCAAGCACAAGCTTACAGGTTACTTTTCCATGAAGGAAATTGGTGCGGCCTTTTTGTCAGAACAGCTAACAAAATATGAGCCAATCATGTCTATATAGGGTACTATTGACAGAGAAGTACAGATGTACCAACATTTAGGCCAACTATGTTGACGCAATTGCTAGACTGACTTTAGAATCACTATATGATGCTGAAAATGAGTGCTGCCTTCACGTCAATTGATAATAGCAAAGTGGCTCAGACATATGTCTCATGTGAGTCTGGTGAGTGTGGAAGGAAAGCATTCACAGAAGTACTATGAATGTGTGGGATTATTGTGTTCCTTGATCTTTTTGGATACATGTCAGTTCTTGATTTGCAAACATCGTGAAAAGGTGTAAGGTGCCCTCAGCTAACATCTTAAGATGTCTGTTGGAATTAGTTGAGCCACAATCAAAATATGGATGGCAGTCCAAGTGTATGCACATGGCCTCACATCTCCATGGTTGGTGCAAATCACCATAGCTGGGCCACATCAATTGACTATACTGTAACAACAGGATGGCTTACAAAAGTCCCTGCCCCTCCCTCTGTACATTGGGCCTATGTGCAATAAATGTGTCATGGCCACAAGGCATGTTTGACTGGTAATGCAGTCCTCAAGTAACCAGGCTTTGGATGTCTCTCTTGGATGCACATCATGAGACGATTACACTCCATATTTTTTAGTGCTCACCAATTATGGGGCATGTTTGCAACCACATGATAGTTAGGGCCAATGTATGTGTGTAGATATGTGTGTAACTGTCACAGGAGACCCATGCTATGTACAAGTTGGCCGTGATAAATCAGATGCAAAACCATCATGTCTGAATGGCTGCCATTTCCTTATTCACCCTACACATTGTAAATGTTTATGAAATTGTTGCACTGTGCACAGATTTTGAGCACATTTCTTCCTTCCATACCTTACAGGTGGACCGACACCCTACACTGTGGGAGAGGTGGCGACATTTGAGGGCCCCCACCACTCCAGTAAGTGTTGATATGTCTGTTATGTGTTGTGTTTGCTGGTTATGGACTTGTGTGAGTTGGACGCATAGCAAGGTGTGATGCATTGGGCAAGCTTTTCTCTTGTTCCATGAGTGGGAATGCAGTTCTCACATGTTTTGAGTTTGCCAATGCGTATCCAATGGTATCGTGTAGGGATTGTAGGACATCCCTGTAGGCCCCACTGTGAGTACAGCGGTTAGTCATGTGTATGACACTTGTATCACCAAGAGTCAAAATGGAAGTCAGCCCCAATTTAGTCAGCCTGTCAGACCCACATTCTCTAAGATTGGTACAGCAAATAGCTTTCCAATAGACATCTGCTTCCCTATTTACCTACGTTATTTTGAAACAGTAGATAGAACCTCCTAGCAGCATGTACTTCCACATGTAGTGCAACAAGTCTGTGGAACCTGAGTGCAATGGGCTAGGTGTGCATGCAATTCATGATCATGGGTGTTCTAGCTACTCTGTGTCTGATGTAAGTCAGGCCTCACTGGAAGTTTATGTTGTGTAACAAGTTCTGCATTTCCTGACATGTCTGACCCTATGAGTGCTCTAGGGTTTGCCGATTCCTAATTGTAGATAGACCTTACCTGTGGTGTGTCTGAAGAGACAAACATGTGTGGAGTTTCCTATACACTCCTCGGTGTACATGTTGGCAAATTATAGTTGTGTATCCAACGCCCCCCCTCAAACACGGCCATGGGTCTGTGAATGGGGTACCTAGTACTGATGCTACAAGTATGTTACACATACATGTGAATAAGTGACGGTTTGGTTGCATACTAGTATACACACTCAGGTTTGGCACATGGGTACTATACTGGCAAGTCCAGTTACAACTTGCAGACCATGTGGCTTTAGTTTTGCTTTCCGTACACTGACATTTGTAGCCCAGGTATTGGCGGAGGATATGCAGCATGATTCTTAGATGATAACTGCCAGAACTCAGATTGCAAGTCAAAGCCAGTTATTACCCATCTTGTAGGTTATGGATGTGCTTTGTGTGATGTGACCTTTGTAGTCTGGCCTGCCATATACTTCCTCAGGGACATTCAATGCCCTGTATTGTGATATGAGCTGTTACAAGTACAGTAGATATAATGTCAGATTAACTTGCTGTGCCATTTCACACAATGCAGTTACTAATGTAGAATATCTGCATTTGTCTTCACAGCTGCTAACATGACTCCAGACCAGGTCCGTGAATTTCACCGCCGGGCCATGCGATATCAGCACATCCTGCTGGTGGAGTCGGGGTTCCGGAGGATGGCCCGGTGATATCGCCGTTTTTTTTTTAAATATACAAAAAAATATATATTTGTATAGGGTAGTATAGTATGTGTTTAGGTTAGTATGTGTTGTCCTCCATGTGTACCGTCTCATAAGGGGGGTGGGGGCAGATGTTTAGAACGTTTCGTTACATGTGAGTGTAGCTTAGGTTAGTTAGGGACAGTTGTGGGTAATGAGTAGTCAGGGTAGATTAGGGTCGGTAAGATTTTTCCCTCAGTTTCCTCATCTGTGATTAGCATTTAATAAATATTTGGTTATCCCTTAATTGTATGTGTTGAATGGTACTTGATCGTGGGTTTGGATTCAGTGTACATCAATTTTGTACTATAACATCTGTGTCCTATGCTACAAACAAATCCCAACTGAGCTGTACGATTGGCAGCTAGCCCAGAGCTACCTTGCAAAGTGTCGACCCTTCATTGCAACCACCAATCACAGTTAATATGGATCCCAATGTGTTTCTGTGGATAAGTGTGTTTTCAAAGTCACTAATAGTGCTTCCAGGCTTGATATTGGGGAAACAGTTTTAGGTCTGACTGCAGTATGATGATCATGCACACCCTTATAAGATGAGTTCTCATTGGCAATCTTGTATTCTTGCCTTCATGACCCTCATACATAATTTGCAACACAGTTCGGCATGATTACCTATTTGTATGTTAACTCAGACACCTTCATTTGTGCAGTTTTTTAGTGTTTACTTAGATTAGTGTGGCATGTTTATTGTGTTATTTTTGCATGTTGACAACATTTTGCGGCCATTATTTGATGACTTAGTTATCCCCTGAGGAAGCATTCTTCTGTCAAACACAGCATGGTGGTGTATGGTTTCTCACTTCATCCGATTTGTCCCTCAGGAAGGGCAGAGTATGATGCAATCATGGGCACTGTGCAGAATTCTCTGACTACATATTATCAGGACAGTTGTATTGACAAGCTACGTAATTTGACAGTAGGCACATTTCAGTTATCTACTTCACAGTTGATATGTCACATTACCCAGAGACAGATTTACTGTGTAAGTGCTATTTATTGAAAAGTGCTGTAGTGCGATCTGTACATTGTCCATGATTGTGAGTCCATTATAATGACATCTTAAATTGGGATCCAACACAAGGGGTTACATGAATGCTTTTGACATGCTGGGGTTGATGTTTCAGACAGTGTAGAGGGACAGGATTTGGCAATGAGTAGGAGAGAGACAATCACTGGGCTGGGTGACAAGATATACAGTGGTTTGCAGAACAGTGCTCGAGTAAAGTTGTTGCAAGACTGGCAAGTTACAATGCGCAGGACCTTGGTAAATGTGGGCCATGTGGCAGGGACTAGTGCTTCCAGGTCATTTTCCTTGTGAATGTGATCTGTTCCATGTCTTCTTTTTCTGATGTGTGTGTTGCCTGCTTTGTCCTTGTTGTTGTTGGTTGTGAAGGGGCAACACACACCTCAGTGTTAGAAGACGTGGAGTCAGACATCCCGGTCGCTGCTCCCTGTGAAGGTCTTAAGGGAAGTACTGCAGCAAGGAGGGTCTGCTGGTTCTTGAGAATAGCAGCCACATCACGATGGTAGGCAGCCAGGTCGGCCCTGAGGGAGTCATGATTGCATTTGTGCATGCAGTGGAAGGTTTGGGGTGTGAGGTGTTGTGGCAACTCCCTTACTACAGTGGTGAATTCCTTGACAGTTTGTTGTAGTCCTTGCAGGATGGATGTTAGGGCTTGCATAGCTGCTGCCTGATCTGCAGATGACATCATGCACGAACGCATCCCCTCAAGGCTGGCTGCCATAGTTTGCATCCCCACCCGCACCTCCTTGGCCAGCTCCCGCTGTACTCCAACTACAGTTCTCTCAAAGCTGGTGCCAGTGTCATCTGAGTCCTCAGCTGTATTGGAGCTGGCAGGTCTTACAATTGGGGTGGTGGGTGGATCCTCTGCGATGGCTGCTTGTTCTGTGTTCCTCCTTGTGACTTAAGGTGGGGTCTGGAGGGTGTCAAGGACCTTTTCGATAGTCTCCTGGGGATTGTTTATCGGCTCGTCATCCATGTCATCAGGGAAATCTGGGACAGGCATATCGGCAGGAGATCCATCTTCCTCTGCAATGAAACAGGGTACAGCTAGTGTGTCTGTGTTGTGGCAATTTTGATGTGATGTGCCTGCCTTTTGATGAATTCACTTTGTGATCTTGTTTTGTGTTAATTTCTCCAGTCCTTCAGATGGGCATTCTTCCAGGCGTATGGCCCACCTGTGTGTCACATGTATGTTATTGAGTTATCAGACTTGTCAGCCTCATTGCCTCTAGGTGTTGGTTTATGCCACATAGAGAATTGCCACCTTATTTTCCTACTCGACCGTCCGTGTACATCCATTCTCATGGTGAGACCTTTCACTGGCTGTGGGTGTTCTGATGGCCCTGGCAGCACACTTAACAATCTGGACCTGCCCCAATCTCTGATCTTTCACATCCACTTAAATGTAATTGACATGTGGCATATCCTATGCCTTGGCAATGTTATGTGCTGATATGAATGTTGACATTGGTAATGTGTCCTGCTGATGTTGGGGAATGTGTGTTACATTGGATTGCCCTGATAATCGTATCAGTGTCCTATTTCCTCCTCTGACTGTGCGGGTGTATTTCAGTGACCAGTTACATGTGTCCCCCCCTCAATGCTGTTGTCTGAGCAGTGTGACATTTGGGATGTTGCATTGTTACCCAGGCACAGGATGGAACCTGACATATGCAGCATGGGTGTGTCCTTAGTGCTGTGTAGCTCCTATTGTTGTTTACATTAGCTGATGTTTGCGACAACTATGGGCATTGACATTTGAGAGTACTGGGGCCTTTGTCTTGTTTCTGGGGATTGTTGCAGTTGTCATCCTCACCCCCTAATTTAGGTGTGTATGATCCATGGGGAGGTTACTGCCATTGGCTAAATGAGCTGCACACAGAGCAGAGGTGGTAATGGCAACTGTTGTCGCAGTTACATTCCAGTTGTCGGTATGGCTAGAGGTTGTTAATAGGGCCCTAGTTAATGTAGGGGGTATGTTGGCTGACGTGTGCCGGGATGTCAGTTTGACGTAGTGGCCTTCCCTGCTTGCGTGGCTTTCCCTTTGCTCCATCGTTGGCATGACAGCATGCCCCCATGGGACTGTTGTTGGTGTTGTGAAATGGTGTGCCCCAGGTCTTCTCAGAACGGGCCATGCCCCCCTGCCGTGCCCCTTTACCCATGCCACTCCATGTATTAGATGACTTCCATGTATTTAGTGGTCGGTATCCCCCTCGGTTGTAGATGACATTATTGCATTTTAATTCCCCATGCGACTTACCCTGCATGTGCGTTGTTTCCTGGTAGTCTGGGCTGTCCTGTCCTTGAATCCCTGAGATGATCTCCTCAGGGATGACGGCTGCAACCATCTCCTCCATGTGGTCCAGGGCCTCCTGGTGTGCTGGACTCCCCCCTCCAGTCTGCAGTGCTGCCTTCCTGTTCCTGGCCATCTTTTCCTTGATCCTGCGCTTGCAGTCATGCCAGCGTTTCTTGCACTCGATGACTGTTCTGCGTACTTCAGCCACACTGTTAATCTTGTCAGCAATTTGTTGCCATATAGCCTCTCTCCTACTGATTGGCAACTTTGATGTGACAAACAGTTGGTGCTGGTGTTCCGTCACCTCTTTAACCAGAATTTCCTGCTCCTCTGCACTAAAGCGACACTTTCTTTTCTAGTGTCCTAGTTCTTGTGTGGGACATCCTGGCTGGTTCCTGGTCTGCTGTCATCTTCCTGGGGTCTGTAGTGGTATCTGGGATCCATTTTGGCTCTCCTCTGGTGAAATGGCTGTGTTCGCTGTTTTTTTTTTACGCTATTGTGTCAAACAAAACGGCGTATATCCGGTTTGCGGTGTCGTAAATTGACCCACAGTAATTTCCGCCACGTTAACTTTGTTTTCCTTTACGACTTGACGCCACGGTGTGCGTCAAAAATAATGACTCCCACCTGTTGTTTGCGCCGCCGTGCGTCAAAGTATAAATATGACGCCCGCACGGCGCACCAAAATGGCGTTAGCCAGCGGTAATATTTTTGATGCAAAACTGCGCTGGCACAGTTTTGCGTCAAAAAGTATAAATATGACCCTAAGTATCAAGAATTAAAGAGTGTATATGCGTATAGCTATCGTAAAAATTTACATCAGACCTGCGTCACTAAGTACACAATCTTCTATGTTGAATCATCTTTTAGACATTTTGACTCAGTTGCCTGGGGGAACAGGCTTGATTGTAGCAGGGGATTGCAATGCTCAACTAAGTTTTAGGGAGGATCTTTTACGAGAAGGAAATCAGTATGCAGACCCCTCGGACAGATCAGGCCAGTGCAGAAAGTGACGAGGCGTTCTGTGGGAGTGGCAGCCCTGCTAGAGAGCTTAATATTAATGCAGGACTAAGACAGGCCAATAGGAACACTAGGTTAGATACTCCGGGTGCACCCAAGTATAAAAAAGGAACTTACGCAAGTCTTCTCGACTACATCTTTGTAGATGATACCCTCTGGCCATCTCTTAGTGATATGGTAGTTATCCCCAGAGCTGGCAGTGATCATCAAGCCCTCTGTGCAGTTTTCACAGCTTCCTTAATTAGAAGTAACAATTTACCCCTATGGGTGATGGGTAACTATGTAAAGGCGACCAATGACAATAAGAATGTCAGGTGGGCAGCGGTAGCAAATGACACCAAGGTCCAGGCCGCAATTTATCAATAAGTTAAGGAGAGTCTGCCTCCCTTGAAATCTGTCGACTTTCTAGCTGTGGATTTTATACAGCTCCACTGCTGCCTGATAGATAGGTTGAGACCCCTTTTCATGGTAGCAAGGAAAAGAGGGGAAGTTATGGGTAAACGGTTGAGGTGGTTCACCAGTTCCTGTCACCAGGCAACATCCCAACTGTTGAGAGCATTGCATAGCGGGAGCAGCTTTGAGATAAGGGTGGCGAGGAATTCATATAAAAAGATTTTTAAAAAGACCAAAAATGAGTGGAAAAACAACAAATGGGAATCCTTAGTCGATGCCCTCCCTGAAGGTGACATCAATTCATTTTGGAAGATGGTGGCAGAGAGGAAAGACCCCCAGAAAGATAAGAGTAATCCATCAATTCAGCCAGAAAGATGGGTGTCACATTTTGAGGACCTTTATGGAGTAGGTCCTACTACTAGCAACACACCTCTATTAACACCAATAGAGAATTATATAGTTTCTAAACCACTTTGTACGAATCCAGCTATGCCAGGCTTTGACTTGACGCCTTTTGCTTTGAAGGAGACTGTTTCGTCTCTCCAATCATTACAAAAAGGAAAGGCCCTGGGCCCAAATGGGATACTAGGCGATCTGTATTTATCACGTTCTGGAACCTGGTTGTTGTATCTAAACACCTTAAGCAACGCCATCCTAAGGAGAGGTGACCTTTACCCCAACATAGCGAGGAGCAATAATAGTCCCTGTCTATAAAAAGGGGGCTAGAGATTTACCAGGTAATTACAGACCAATAAGTTTAATCGATATTAGCCAAAAGGTGATCTGTATACAGATTCTGGCTAGGTTGCATTCCTGGATTAATGATCACTCGATCCTTTCAGATTTTCAGGCAGGCTTTAAGAAGGGAGTCAGCGTGATAGTCCAGGTTCTCAGATTTAAACTTCTATGTTGGAAGTATTTAGCATTAAAAAGGGACCATTTGTATGTTGCCTTTATTGATTTAAAGACATCATTTGACCTAGTTCCACGTGAGCTCCTATGGAACGTCTTGGAATCTTACAAAGTAGATAGTAAACTGCTGAGGCTGAGAAAACATCTTCATGAGGGAACTTACACAAGGGTCAGATTGACCCAAGGTGGCGATTTTACATCTTCAATCACCATTGCTAGTGGGGTTAGACAGGGGTGTGTGCTGGCTCCTACCCTGTTTAGCCTCTACATCAATGGTGCAGTAGACCAACTAATGCAGTGCAATTACAACACTCAGAAGCTAACAGGAGTACCTGTCCCAATTCTCATGTGTGCAGATGATACTTTACTGATATCAAGAACCCCACTGGGTCTCCAAAATAAATTAGACGCATTCACAAGGTTTTGCGAGAGGAGGGGCCTCGAAATCAATCCAGATAAAATGAAGTTTATGACTCTAAACCCGCACAAGTCATTTAAGGGGAAGATGACAGTTGGGGGCCTACCTATTGAACAGATTAGCTGATTTGACTACCTGGGGATAAGACTATCTGACAACCTCTTTTGGTCGGGGCAAATTGAGAAGAGCGCCATTGCCCTCCAGCAGCAGACAGTGGTGATCGCAAGTATAATCAAAAACTTTATGGGTGGGCAAATTTCGCCAGCCATCACAGTACATAAAGCTTCTGCAGCGACAGCTGCAACTTATGGAGCTGAACTCTGGGGTCATTGTAATTCTCGAAAACTAACCCTGGTTGAAAATAAGTTTATACGTTCCCTGCTACATTTGCCAACAAGCGCACCACTAATTCTTCTTAGGTTTGATTTAGATCTCAACCAGATCCATAAAGTAATTGCTTTAAGACCGCTCATATATTGGGTACGCCTTTGGTCCTCTGAGTACCTGGGGCCAGATGTACGAAAAATGCAATTTGCGACTTGCAAATTGCGAGTCCCTGCGACTCGCAATTTGCAAGTCGCAAATTGCTATGCAGTACGGTGTCTCAGACACCGACTGCAACTCGCAATGGGGTCGCAATGACCCACCTCATGAATATTCATGAGGTGGGTCGCAAATTGCGGCCCCATTGCGAGTATGGGCACTCGCTAACATGGAGGCCTGCTGACGTCAGCAGGCCTCCATGTTAGCGACCTGCTTGTCAATAAAGCAGGTTTTTTTTTTTTAAGTGTAGCCCGTTTTCCCTAAGGGAAAACGAGCTGCACTACAAAAAAAAACCGAAACCTTTAGTTTCGGATTTTTCAGGGCAGGGAGTGGTCCCCTGGACCACTCCCTGCCCTGCAAAAATATTTTTGGGTGCAATCACAAACTGGAAGGGGTCCCATGGGGACCCCTTCCAATTTGCGATTGGGTTACCATCCACTTGAAGTGGATGGTAACTGCGATGCCATTTGCGACCGCATATGCGGTCGCAAATGGTATTGCATCCCAATGCGACTCGCAAATAGGAAGGGAACACCCCTTCCTATTTGCGAGTCTGAAATGCATTTTGCGAGTCGGTAACGACTCGCAAAATGCATTTCTGCATTGGGATACGCGTTTTGCGACTCGCAAATGGCAAATTTTGCCGTTTGCGAGTCGCAAAACGTTTTGTACATCTGGCCCCTGGTCTCTTACCAGGCAGCCGTAGTGGAGTTGGTGATACTTGATGGTGTGGTATCACTCCCTTGGTTTAAATTCATCCGAGACTTGTGTTGTTGTATCAAAATGGAGGAGGTATGGAGATCCCCTCACTCCATAACAAAGGAAGTGATATCATGCGTAAAGCGATGCTACTGGGAGATGGTTTTGACCCAGATATGGCGTAGCCAGAAACCAGGCAGTAGAATTGATAAATTTTTAAATTATTAATGTTCGCCGAAGTTCGAATGCTATATGCACAATATACAACCGGGCCAAATCAAAAGCCTTTTCATTAAAGTTATACTAGGGATCTTGCCACTTTACTCTTTTACTACGGGGTGGAACAAAATTAATTGTGCTCCTTGTTTTTGTTATCACTGCCCGACACAAGCTGAGACTCTGGCCCATTTTGTATTTTTTTCCCCACGATACTCAGTTCCTCGGAGGAAGTGGATTATCCCCTTATGTAGGCTCCTTGGTGAAGGAGCCACAAGGACTCACTTCCTATTCTGATAAGTGATTCTAGTGACAAGGTTGTTTTTCATGTATCAAGGTAATTGCAATGTGCCTGGGCTGGTTTGTAATTTCATTAAGGGACCTGGCTGGTACTGTGATTTATATGATGATATTGAGTAGCAATGGATTTACTAGAGAGACCACCAGTACATTTGATTATTTTAGTCTTATTATGGATCGCAATTTTAATCATGTTTTATGTTTTTTAAAAGACCTTTTGGATAATATGTATTTATTGTTTTGTTACCGCTTTTATGGCTTTCAGCCGAAATTATCTGGTAGAAATTCTATCTAGCTGCAAATTCCTTACCTTAGAATTATCCCCAGGCGTTAGACTGGATCTGGAAATTTTTCATAAGTGGTACCCCTGTGCGATGGTAGGTGGTGCTGTTTGGCTCCACATGCCATCCACACCGGAAGTGACACATGCAGTGCCTACATAGGTGCTGGCTAAAGGCAATGACATCAGTTTCTATTCACAACGTTCAACACCAGGAAAACGGAGTCACAAACTACACTAACCACTGGTGTGGAAAACTAGAGCCCTGAAAGGGAAACAGCTTTGACCCTCGAAATCTGTTTGCAGAGTGGGGAGGATGGGTGGTTCTGTAGGGAATCTGGGGCTACATAGAGTCTCTGCCAGACAAGGTTTTACTGAAGGTAAGTAACTTGTTCATATGTTAGGGACTTCTAACCACAGATTCCTTACCTTAGAATAGATACCCAATCAATACTTCCTCACTAGTGGGGCTGCAAAGAAGAATTCACACTTAAGTCATGCAGGACCAAACAGGCAAAGTACCCATCCCTATGGACCTCACTATCCAGGTAGTTGTGCTTGGTAAATGTGTGCAAAGATGGCCATGTTGCTGCTTGGCATATGTCCAGGAATGGAGCTTTACATGCTAACACAGTGGTAACTGCTTTGTATCTGGTGCAATGAGCACACAAACCCTCAGGATGTTGCTTCTTTGCCAGAGCGTAGCACATTTAAATGCTGAGCACATTCCATTGGGAGAAGGTCTGCTTCTGCACAGCCTTCCCCTTCTTAGCTCCAACATGTCCCACGATAATTAGACAAGGCAGAATGACAATGCTCATTTTGGGTCCAGCAGGTCAAGTCACTCCTTTTCCTTAGAGAGATGCAGTGGAGCATAAAAGTTAGGCACAGGGTTCCACTGGCCTACGAGAAAATGAGTGACAACTTTCAGTAGAAAGGAAGCTCTAGTGCGAACAAACATTGTCTGGGAACATGGTTAGGTATGGATTAGATGATAAAGGCCTGAAGGTCACTGACCGTTCTGGCAGATGTTATCGCCATTAGGAAGGCTGTTTTGATGGTAAGGAGCCTGAGAGGACAGTTTTGCAGCAGCTCAAAGGGAACACACATCAGAAATGTAAGTATGAGATTCAGGTCCCACTGAGGCAGGATAAAGGGTGAAGGTGGAAACATATGTTGGAGACCTTTTAAAAACCTGTTTAGGGGATCTGAAGATGGATGGCTGATCTGACAACCACAGGAAGGCTGAAATGGCAGAAAGGTAGCCCTTTAAGGTGCCCAATGCAGAACTCAGATGAGCAAGGGAAAGAATAACCAGAGGGACCTGAGAAAGGAGAGCAGAAAGAGAGTAATCTTGCTTTTCTGCAACCATGCCCCAAACTTTCCCCAACAACAGACGTATACGGTCTTGGTAGAGGGACGTCTGGCTGCCAAGATAACATTGCAGACTTTGGGTGAAAGGTTTAAAGCTATCAACTGTTGCAGCTTAATCTCCACGTATGAAGGCTTCTGGTGGAGAACGCTGCCCTGCTGCTGTGCCAGAAGATCCTTCTGATCGGAGGACAGATGGCCATGCTCAACAGCTCGGGATCTCAAACTCTCCAAGCCCAGTCTGGAGCCACAAGGACGACTTGGGCCCAGTCATTCTTGAGAACTCTGGGCAGGAGTGGTGTGAGCAGAAAGACATACAGGAGGCCTGATTTCCACCTGAGACAGAAAGTATCTGCAAGTGAGAGCTACCTTGGAAACTCCAGAGCACAGAACTGCTGAAGAACAAGTTACTTACCTTTGGTAACAATTTATCCGGTAGAGACATATTCTAGTTGCTGATTCCTTACCTTAGAATTTCCCCCAGATGCCAGACTGGATCTGAAGATTTTTTTCCGAGCAGTACATTTGCTTGCTGTCAGGTGGCGTAGGTCGACACTGTGTCCGTCGTTGGCTTCGTAGTCACCATGATGATATCACGGTCTTAAAAAGGTGCCACCTTGCTGTGCTGATGTCAGTTCCTTTTCACAACTTTCCATGCCAGTAGCATGGAGCCATGAAGGACACTAATATTGGTGTGCCAGAATTAGGGCCCTGAAAAGGGAGCCCCTGGGGAGGATAGGTGGATTGGTAAGGAATCTACAACTAGAATATGTTTCTAACAGATAAATGGTTTTCCGAAGATAAGTAACTTGTTCATCTGATAGAGAATTCTAGTTGCAGATTTCTTGCCTGAGAATAGATACCCAAGCAATACCATCCTTGGCAGTGGGCTGCAAACCAAGATCATACTAGAAAGTCCTGCAGGACCGAACAACCAAAGTAGCCATCTCTGCAGACCTGACTGTCCAGGCAGTAATGTAGAGTGAACGTGTGCAGGGTTGCCCACATTGCTGCCTGGCAGATATCCAGGACAGGAACTCTGTGCACTAACGCTGTGGTGGTATCAGTTGCTCTGGCGGAGTGAGCACACCAGTCCCAGGGGGTTGCTTCTTCACTAAAGCATAGCACATTTGGATGCAGAGCACTACCGAACGCAAGATGTTGCACTTCTGCACCGCCCTCCCTTTGTTCACATTCACATATCCAATAAAGTGTTAATCGTCCACCCAGAAATCTTTAGTACGATTGAAGTAGAACACTAATGCTCTTTTTGGATCCAGATAGTAGACTCTCTCCTCTTCATGAGAGAGAAGTGTAGGTGCGTAAAAAGTAGGCAAGGTGATGGATTGGACTGCATGAGGAGGCCCTTGTACGAGGCACCACTTTGTCAGGATGGACAGATAAAAATGGTGGCTTTGAAGAAAGAGCTTGAAGCTCACACACTCTGTGAGCAGAGATGATGGCAATCAGGAAAGCAGTTTTAAATTTGAGGAGCCAAAGCGGACAATTGTGAAGTGGCTCAAAAGGGGCATACATAAGGTAGGTAAGGACCAGGTTTAAGCCCCACTGGGGCATAATGAACGGGGTCGGACAAAACAAATGGGTGAATCCTTTAAGGAACCTCCCAACAATGGGAAGCATGAATAATGAAGGTTGGTCCCGCAATCTGAGAAAGGCCAAGGTGGCAGATAAACAGCCTTTAAGGCTACCCAAAGCAGAGCCCTGCTGGGCAAGAGAAAGGATGAACAGGAGAACCTCAGATGAAGGTGTGGAAAGGGAATCAACAGACTTGTTGGTACACCATGCCACAAATTTGAGCCAACAACAGGCATATACTAATTTGGTGGAGGGACGCCTGGCTGCTAAGATAACATTACAGACTTCAGGTGGAAGGTCCAAAGCTGTCAACTTCTGCCGCTCAATCTCCCCGCAAGAAAGCAGAGACTGGATAGGCTCTGGTGGAGAACCGTCCCCTGCTTCTGCAACAGAAGATCCTCCTGAAAGGGCAGTCTGATCAGAGGATCCGTAGCAATGCTCAAACGCGTTCTGGATACCAGACTCTTCGTGCCCAGCCTGGAGCCAGAAGGATTGCTTGGACCAGGTCACGCTTGATCTTCTTCAGAACTCTGGGCAGAAGTGGTATTGCCAGAAAGATGTAAAGGAGCCTGAGCTCCACTCGAGATGAAAAGCGTCGCTGAGTGAGTGCCGCTCCAACGTGCAAAACAGTTGACATTGCCTGTTCTCTGCAGAGGCGAACTGATCTAACCAAGGCTCTCCCCACTGCTGAAAGAGGCCTTGCGCCACCTCCGGATGGAGATGCCATTCATGATCGACTATGCATTGCCAGCTGAGTTTGTCTACTCTGGAGTTGAGAGCGCCTGCCAGATGTTGATGGGTTATGCCCTGGAGTTCCTGCACATCCAGAGGCGCAGAGCGTCTTGACAAAGGGTCCACAACCCCACTCTGCCTTGCTTGTTGCTGTACAACATGGAGGTGGTGTTGTCCGTGAACATCTGCACCACTTTCCCTCTTGGAGAGGGAAGGAATGCTTTCAATGCAAGCCTGGTTCCCTAGAGGTCCAAAAGGTTGATATGGAGTCAGATTCCACAACAGACCAGAGACCTCTGATCTCCACCTCTCTAATATGGCAGCTCCATCCCAGAAGTGATGCATCTGTAAGATCTGGTTGGGGAAAGGAGAGGGATCTGCCATTGATCCAATTGCGATTCGAAAGCCAACACTGCAGATCTTGCACAGTCCCCTCTGAGATCTGGGCCATGTCAGAGAGGTTTCCCTGATGCTGCACCCACTGGAACTTCAGGTTCCACTGCAGAGCGCCGATATGCCAGTGGGCATGTGTCACAAGCAGGATGCAGGAGGCCATGAGGCTCAGCAGCTTCTGAGTCAGTCTCACTAAAACCCAGACTAAAGGCTGAAACATCTATACATAGTCTGAATATCCTGGACTCATCATTCGGGAGGATAAGCCTGAAACTGCACAGTGTCAAGAACACCTCAGATGAAAGGGAATTTCTGAGAGGGAGTCAAATGTGACTTCAGCACATTGATAGTGAATCCCAGCGAGTGTACGAGGTCCGCTGTAGTATGAAGATGGGAGACGACTGCCTGGGAAAAGCCTATCTTTAACAGCCAGTGATCAAGACAGAGGAAGACTGGTACCCTGATCTCCACAGATGAGCTGCAACCACTGCCATCACCCTGGTGAACACCTGAGGGGCGCTGGTAAGGCCAAAGGGGAGAATGGTGAACTGAAAGTGCTCATGGCTCACTGTGACAGCAGGTAATGTCTGTGGGCAGGATAGAAATGTGGAAATATGTGTCCTACAAGTCCAATGCCAATCCAGTCTCCAGGTTCCAGGACAGACAAGATTTGAGTGAGGGTGAGCATTCTGAAATTCTCCTTTTGGAGGAAGAAGTTGAGAGGCAATAGGTCTAAGATAGGACAAAGGCCTCTGTCCTTTTTGGGCACCAGAAAGTAGTGTGAATAACAACCACAACCCACACTGGCACACTCTCTATGGCCTGTAGAGCGCCACTACCTGGACGCAGCTGGAAGCCAATTCTGTGGCCATGATAGCAGTGAAAGGTGGACTGGGTTTGGCAGAAGGCTATGGAAAGGCCCCGGACTTGGCCCTAGCTCTAGTATCCTTAAAGTACTCCAGCGCTGAGTCCGCCTTGATTCCGAAGAGATAGAAGCCATCAAAGGGCTTGTCTATAAACGAGGCATGGACATCCTATGAATAAGCCAAATATTCTCTGCTAGGCATGTTGTCATAAGGCCACTGACAAAGAAACCCCTCTGCTTAGCTAGTCAGTCATATCCAGCTCACATCTGATAGTGAACTTGGCTGCATCTCTCGCGTCTGCCATAGCTTGGGAGAGTTTGGCCTGGACCTCCTCCGAGACCAAGGGTGGCATTTGGGCAACCAAATCCCACAGGGCATGGAAGTAATGACCCAAATGCAGTGTTTACAGACAGCATTGTCAGGCTGGTGAAAGAAAAGATTTTCTTGCCTAGTGTGTCCAGCATCTTGAATTTCCTATTCAATGGTGTGGAGGAAATGTGCCAGGGTTTATGCGGGAAGTGGAGGCTTGGACCACCACGATCTCCAGGGTAGGGTAGTGTGTGAGGAAATTGGGGTCGGGTGGGGCAGTGGTGGTGGGCAATTGTCCTGTTCACAGGAGCCCCTATGTTGAGCTTAGACCAGGTCCCAAGTAGGAAGTCTGTAAGGGCTTTATTTAAAGGGAGAAGCTGTTTCCGGGAGGTCACTCCCAGCTGAGGCATTACTGTCAATATGTTAGTCTTGACTCCCACTGAAGATAGGCTAAGGTCCAGGACCATGACCACTCTTCTCACCACCATAGCAAAAGAAGCTCCTTTCTCCTTAGCAGCAGTTGGAGCAGAGACCATGCCAGTATCTGGAGACGCATCTAGTTCAGTTGTGTCTGCCAATTCCTCACACTAGTCCATGTCTGAGTCTAGGGGCTGGTATCCTCAGGGTCCAGTGCCCCCCCAATTCTTCCGCAAGTTCTAGCCTATAAGCAGAGGGCTTAAGGTACGGTCTGGAGGGCAAGGCTCCTGGTGATGCCGGAGTCAGCATCGCCCCACCGGCTCCATGTTGGAGTCAGGGATGAAAATGGGGCGGCCACTAGAGGGCACTGGCGGTGCCAGGTGCATCAGAATTCATGGATGCAAAGGGCCCCACTAGTGACGGTGCCCACTGGTGGGGAACCAAGACACACAAATATGAGATGCATGGCCTCATACAATTTGCAGAGCTGGGTGTGGTTCGCTTTGGTTCCCGAAAACTCCCGAAAACTCTGGGAGGCACAGAGCCAGACCAGGCCCAAGCTCAAACACAGAGCCAGGCCTTGAATGATTATGTTTCCTCATCTCATCAGAAGACTTCGATGGACAGGGTGAAGTTGAAGCCCTCTTTGACGTCTCTCTTATTTTACCCGAACTCCTGGACGAAGATCAATGGCTCCGTAACCGGGATTGAGAACATTGTGATGTCACCTGTCGAGTGGCAAGGAGATTGAACAACCACTCCCTCATGGCCCTGGGGTGCATGGCATGGCATGGCAGTCGACTCCGGTCTTCGCGCCGTGATCGCTCTCCAGGCACCAGAGGCAAACGAGATGCACATCGATGACAGGTGCCACAGGGCTTGAAACCCTAGCGAACATCCCTGCCACACCAGAGGAAACATCTCAAAGAATTTAGGCAAAAGAGGTCAGTCAAAAATGGCTGAGGGTAGCTCTATCTGTGCTGACTGATACAGAATGAAAATAACTGACATCAGTGAGTTGGGATGGTGCCTCTACACGTACTGCGCACGTCACTTCTGGGGGGCCAATGCCACGCAGAACCGAACAATGCTACCTTCCGGCGCAATAGGGTACTGCTCACCAAAATCTGGACCCGGATCCAGTCCGACGCCTAGGGATAATTCTAAGGTAAGGAATTTTTGGCTAGACGTCCCAATCAGATTAGGTCAGATAAATATGCAACACGTTTATCAACACGTTATATTTTAAGTTGGGAGTGGTTCATTAAAAAAAATATATGTTTATATGTGCAGTTTATGCAAGTCATTTTCCAGCATACTTCAATTGTAAAAACACTTAACTAAATTGAGGGCCTCATTACGACCCTGGTGGCCGGCAGTAAGCTGGCGGTAACACCGCCAACAGGCTGGCGGTGTTCTGCCAGCTATCATGACCGTGGCACAATAGCCACGGCCATACCGCCGGCCCCTCCAACAAGCAAGCACTGCTGCCCTGGGGATTATGAGTCTCCGACCGCCAGCCTGGACACAGCAGTAAACACTGCCATGGAAAGGCTGGCGGTAAGGGGGACTCAAGGTGCCCCTGGGGGTGCCTGCACTGCCCATGCGCTTGGCTTGGGCAGTGCAGGGGCCCCCAGACACAGCCCCATTGCGCATTGATGGGTGCTACTGCACAAGGCAAGTATCTGCCGTCTCATTGAAAGTTAAATGGTCTCTAGAAAGTCTGCTAAAAGCCACGTTCCTTCAGAGCATAATATGATACTTAATTAGGTCTTGAAGCTGATGGTTTATTGTTTCTTTCTACAGGTTTACATGCTATTTAAAAAATCCTCTGCTCGCAATATTCCTAAAATCCTGTATGAAAAATTTACTTTAACATAAGCTTTAAATTTTTCACACCTTTATCTCTTTTGAATAACCCTCTCTCTCACTTTCTGCATGCCTCCTGAGAATATAGCCTACTCTGAGTTGCTTTCCACAATGAAATTGGAGTAAATGATTGGAAAGGTTTCCTTGAACACAGGGCTAATACCAATAGCTAACAATAACCAATAATCACTGGGGTAAACACTAATTTTAAGTCCACAGTAGCATGTTACTCACCGTAAATTGCTTTGATGCTTTATCAGAGGGAGAAAGTGCCATGTAAACGAAATTTCGATTCCATTAGTGTTTATTTTCATTACGGAAATATTGACAAGTGAAAAATTAACCACTAGTCATTTGGGCCCCGTTCTCAAAATGCATTCTGTAGTATATTTAGAGATGCTACAATACTACTACACACCTACTATGAAATGCTATTCGCTAACCTAAGTGCAGAGAGTTCTGCCTCTGCCCCGCCTGTCTTTTCCATGCAGAGATCTCTGTCCCAAATGAGGAAATCTCTGCTTAAAAGTAAATGTGGGAGGGACGAAGTATTGACAAGAAAATGGGCAATTTTTATTACTAAATGGGGCAGGTTTTGGAAGCAGTTATGAGTGGTTAGGGAAGGTTAATGAAGGGTTTAGGGAGAGAATGTACCCACTTACAGAAGAGCATGCACATTCCTATTTACAAACCAAACGTTTAAAGTTACTATAGTCAAAAAGGACCAATAACAGAAATAAATGTACTCCAGGTCAGACCTGGAGTAAATACAGCACCATACATGGCCAACCACTGGTACTGCACCACCCTCCTATAAGACTTAAAATAGTACCCTGTAAGAAGTTATATTTAAATAGTTTCATTTATTTAGACTTCTGCAAAATAAATATAAATTTAATTGACTGTGAAAAAACTGTAAATACATAATTAAAAAAATATATATATTATAATAACCTTTTTAAATTCATAAATAAACATAACTATTCTGTTTTAATAATAACATCAATTGAAATCAATTCTATAAATAACCTGTAATAATTATTAATAGTTAAAAACTAAATATACACATATTTCTTTAAGTGGGGTTTTAAAAAGAAATCTTTAAAACATTTTTTTTCTTCTAAATTTAATACATTTGAATTAATGAAATATTTAATTCAGAATTTATTTAATAGTGTTGTAGTATTTTTTTAATTTCTACATATATCACAATGACTTCTCATTTGCCCTTGAGAAGGAAAAGGACACACTCTCGATCAGGCTGAAATCTAGGGCTTTAAATGGGGTGACAGGCAAGCTGAATTAATAATGCAGTGCATGATTTGTGTGAATTGACTCATTTGTGGATGAAAGTATTACATCTGCACTACAAGGACTAGAATGCTTTGAAACGTCCAGTTGAGAGGCTCACTGGAGGGCCACAAATGTATAAATTACAAACTTCCTGGCAGTAAGCTGATGCCGATTGTACCTGTGATCAAGGTTGTGGAACTGAAATGCGTTGGGGAGGCACACGCCTTTCATTGCTCTTGAGGCAATAAATGGAGATTTCAGCCTGATCGAGAGTGCGTCCTTATATATATATATATATATATATACATATTCACTGAATTAACTCGTACAAAACCAGCACAATTCTGCAGTTATAGTTATAGTTCTTTCAAGTAACTATAACTCACGCCCTAAGGAAATTATGACTCACGCCTTTGACTTGCACAATTTACTTATCAATTTTTTTATTGCAAATCTTGAAGTGATAATATCAAAGATGCTATACAAGATCTCAACAATCATATAATATGTGGAGTAATTCGCTGTGAATGGTGAACTATACCTGCAGAATTTCTATGGTTTTGTATGAGTAAATTCAGAACCTAACTATAACGTTGCTTTAACCTTTGTTTTTTTCAGTGACTTTCTATGCTTTTTTTAACTTAAAGTAATTTTAATTACTATGGTGGTCATTACAACCCTGGCGGACGGTGTTAAAGCTGCGGAAATACCGCAAACAGGCCGGCGGACAAAAAAAAGGAATTATGACCCTGGCGGAAACCGCCAACAAAGACAGCCACTTTAACACACCGCCCGCCACGGCGGTATAGACAAGCAGCGCGGCGGTCACCGCCAACAGACAGGCGGGAGACAATGTACCGCCCACAGTATTACAACCCGCCAATCCGCCACCTTTTCCGGGGCGGATTCACCGTGGATAAAAACACGGCGGAAACAGCTTTTGCTGTGGGAAAACGCGCACCTGAACACATCCCACGAGGAACGAGGACCCCATGGAGCCGGAATTACAAATACTCCCTGCCCTTGTCTTTCTGCTCCTCTACGACCAACAGCTACGTAGGCGCCAAAGACACTGGTGATTACTGCCCCTACAACACGGGGGAGGGGGAAGGCAAAAGTTAGGGGGACACCCACCAAACACCCCCACCCCCACCCTCGCATATTACAAGATACACACCAATGCATTCACAAAAATCACAGTAACAACCCACAATCCCCCCGGAAGAATGCAAAGACAATGCGAAATTCGGTCAAACATTATAATGTGCCAATATACATGTCACACAAAAATATACAGATATATATTTGAAAAACAGTCATAATTATATATACAATACGAGAAGTAGTGCAGATATGTACACAACAATGTCCGTGCACCAACAGTCCAAAAATGCATGGGCGAGGCCCACAAACGATCCCTGACCACAATCAGAGAGAACACTGCTGGGGCATCAGATCGAAATACTACAGGCACCTCAGGGGGAAGGGAAGGGAGGGCACCTCAGCCAGATGAATGCAAAGCCAGATCCACAACGGGGCTCCATGCCCATTGATGTATCCTGGGAAGTGCAAAGCCACAGTCTCTCAAGACTCTACAGTGGGTGGTTTGCCCACTGTGCCATCCTGTGGAGTGCAAAGCCACAGTCTCTCAAGTGGGTGGTTTGCCCACTGTGCCATCCTGGGGAGTGCAAAGCCACAGTCTCACAAGTCTCTACAGTGGGTGGTTTGCCCACTGTGCCATCCTGGGGAGTGCAAAGCCACAGTCTCACAAGTGGGTGGTTTGCCCACTGTGCCATCCTGGGGAGTGCAAAGCCACAGTCTCACAAGTCTCTACAGTGGGTGGTTTGCTCACTGTGCCATCCTGGGGAGTGCAAAGCCACAGTCTAACAAGTCTTCACAGTGGGTGGTTTGCCCACTGTGCCATCCTGGGGAGTGCAAAGCCACAGTCTAACAAGTCTCCACAGTGGGTGGTTTGCCCACTGTGCCATCCTGGGGAGTGCAAAGCCACAGTATAACAAGTCTCTACAGTGGGTGGTTTGCCCACTGTGCCATCCTGGGGAGTGCAAAGCCACAGTATAACAAGTCTCTACAGTGGGTGGTTTGCCCACTGTGCCATCCTGAGGAGTGCAAAGCCACAGTCTCTCAAGTCTCTACAGTGGGTGGTTTGCCCACTGTGCCATCCTGGGGAGTGCAAAACCACAGTCTCACAAGTCTCTACAGTGGGTGGTTTGCCCACTGTGACATCCTGGGGAGTGCAAAACCACAGTCTCACAAGTCTCTACAGTGGGTGGTTTGCCCACTGTACCATCCTGGGTAGTGCAAAGCCACAGTCTCTCAAGTAGATGCAGTTCTCTACTGGTACTGGGTGGGACTGGTGCCCAGACTGGATGAGTCTCCCCGTGAAAGTTCCTGTCCTGTCACTGTCCCAGCTGCACATGGGATAAGGATGCCTGATGTGGCGGGCTATTCATTCCTACACGGTGCTTGCCCTGTTCAGCAGTCTTCACCATGGCGGTCTTGGCCCTGTTCAGCGGTGCTTTGCCATGGAGGTTCTGGACTGTTCAGCGGTGCTTTGCCATGGGGGTTCTGGACTGTTCAGCGGTGCTTTGCCATGGTGGTCTTGGCCCTGTCCAGCGGTGCTTTGCCATGGCGGTTCTGGACTGTTCAGCGGTGCTTTGCCATGGCGGTAATGGACTGTTTAGCGGTGCTTTGCCATGGTGGTCTTGGCCCTGTTCAGCGGTGCTTTGCCATGGCGGTTCTGGACTATTCAGCGGTGCTTTGCCATGGCGGTTCTGGACTGTTCAGCGTGCTTTGCCATGGCGGTTCTGGACTCTTCAGCGGTGCTTTGCCGTTGCGGTCTTGGCCCTGTTCAGCGGTGCTTTTCCATGGCAGTTCTGGACTGTCAGCTGTGCTTTGTCATGGCGGTCTTGGCCCTGTTCAGCGGTGCTTTGCCATGGCGGTCTTGGCCCTGTTCAGCGGTGCTTTGCCATGGCGGTCTTGGCCCTGTTCAGCGGTGCTTTGCCATGGCGGTTCTGGACTGTTCAGCGGTGCTTTGCATTGGCGGTTCTGGACTGTTCAGCGGTGCTTTGCCATGGCGGTTCTGGACTGTTCAGCGGTGCTTTGCCATGGCGGTCTTGGCCCTGTTCAGCGGTGCTTTGCCATGGCGGTTCTGGACTGTTCAGCGGTGCTTTGCCATGGCGGTCTTGGCCCTGTTCAGTGGTGCTTTGCCATGGCGGTCTTGGCCCTGTTCAGCGGTGCTTTGCCATGGCGCTCTTGGCCCTGTTCAGCAGTGCTTTGCCATGGAAGTCTTGGCCCTGTTCAGCGGGCTTTGCCATGGCGGTCTTGGCCCTGTTCAGCGGTGCTTTGCCATGGCGGTCTTGGCCCTGTTCAGCGGTGCTTTGCCATGGCGGCTCTGGACTGTTCACCGGTGCTTTGCCATGGCGGTTCTGATACGGACATTGGTGTGTGGCATGACGATCTCTACACTGGGCATTGGTGTGTGGCATGACGTTCTCTACACTGGGCATTGGTGTGTGGCATGACGTTCCATCATTGCCCAGCGGGGCTGTGGCAGCTGGGGCCCTCCAGGGCACTGACTCCGGCGGTGGCCTCTGGATCAGTGACGATACTTGGGCCCTCCTGGGCTGTGACTCTGGCGGTGGTCTCCTGACCAGTGACGATATTTGGGCCCTCCTGGGCTGTGACTCTGGTGGTGGTCTCTGGACCAGTGACGATACTTGGGCCCTCCTGGGCTGTGACTCCGGCGGTGGTCTCCTGACCAGTGACGATACTTGGGCCCTCCTGGGCTGTGACTCCGGCGGTGGTCTCTGGACCAGTGACGATACTTGAGCCCTCCTGGGCTGTGACTACGGCGGTGGTCTCCTGACCAGTGACAATACTTGGGCCCTCCTGGGCTGTGACTCTGGCGGTGGTCTCTGGACCAGTGACGATACTTGTGCCCTCCTGGGCTGTGACTCCGGCGGTGGTCTCTGGACCAGTGACGATACTTGAGCCCTCCTGGGCTGTGACTCCGGCGGTGGTCTCCTGACCAGTGACGATACTTGAGCCCTCCTGGTCTGTGACTCTGGCGGTGGTCTCTGGACCAGTGACGATACTTGAGCCCTCCTGGGCTGTGACTCTGGCTGTGGTCTCTGGACAAGTGACGACGGTGCTGGCGGTTGTGTCCGGACCACCGGAAATGATGGCGCACTTGTCCGCCGAGACCCTCACAACAGGCTGGGCAGACTTCTTCTGGCCCTTCCCCACCTTTGGTGGAGTCACAGCTGTCTCTCCAATCCCCTTCGAACCCATGTCAGTTGTTGTCCCACCAGGAGTCTTAACACGGTCCCGTCGTCCACTCTCCAATTTTAGAGCCTTTACAGGGGGTGGGCTGCCAGTGCCTTGGCTCTGGGTCCTACTGCCTGCCCTAGTGGCCGGTGCACTCCACAAGCCTTGAACACGCACCACTGGTATTGGAGGCTTTTTGACTGAGGCGCTATGACGGGACTGATGAATTGGAGGGGGGGTGGGGGCAAAAAGGTCAATTTTACAGAGGGACAGTTTCTGACGAACACTGGTATGGGTAGCTGGAGGGGGTCTGGGAGTGGAGGAAGAAGAGGTGGTTGTCGGAGGTGTCACTTTAGCTGTTTTGGGTGCAGGTGCAGGTGCAGGTACTGGAGGCAGTCGTGAGGTGGATGGATGTTGGGTGAGTGATTGCCGGTGTTTGTGTACTTTGGGAGGGGGCGACACAGACACACTGGGAGAGGACACAGGGGACGTGTAAATGACAGTGGAGGTGGTGAGTGCAGGTGAGCGGCTTGTGGTGCTGGGTGACCTGGTGCGATTCCTGGTGCCTGTAGATGTGGTGCATGCAGGTGTGTGTGTAGACGAGACTGGGAGGGAGGAGAGAGAAGAGGAGGAGGGGGACACAGTGGAGACAGTGGATGTTGCTGTGTCTGTATGGGTGTGATGCTTGTGTGAGTGCCTGTGGGATGTGTAGTGCCTATGTTTGCTTGAGCTACTTTTGGGTGTTGACTTGTGTGCATGCTGGTCTGTAGGGGTGCTTGGGATGGGCTGGGGTACATTGGATTGGGTCTGGGTGGAGGAAGTTGGAGGGGGGAGGATAGACACAGGGACAATGGCTGCCATCAGTGCTGAGGCCAGCGATTGCAGGGTTTGCTGAAGGATAGCCTGACCAGAATGAATGCCCTCCAGGAATGCATTACCGTGTTGCAACTCTCGTTCTACACCCTGGATGGCATTCACAATGGTAGACTGCCCAACAGTAAGTGACCTGAGGAGGTCAATGGCCTCCTCACTGAAGGCAGCAGGGGTGACTGGGGCAGGGCCTGAGGTGCCTGGGGTGAAGGTGATGCCCACCCTCCTGGGTGAGCGGGCACGGGGCGAACACTGAGGGGCTGCTGGGAGGGCGATGCTGGTAGGGGAGGTGGCGGCTGTACCTGTAGAAGTGGGGCGCACAGATGGTGCCGCCACCACAGGGGAGCTCCCATCAGCGGACGAGTCCGTGTCGCTGGTTGGTGATCCGGTGGTCGACGTGAAGCTCCCCTCGCCCTCCGTCCCACTCGTGCATTCAGAGTCCGTGGTGTGGCCCTCCATTGCCATGTGGGATGCAGCTCCCTCGTGCTCCGGTGCCACTGTACCTCCGCCTGTTGATGCTGATGTACAAAAGGACAGGGAGAGCAGGAAAAGGGGGGGGAGACAGAAGAAAGAGAGTTTTAGTGCATGGCATTCCGCTACCGTTGGCGGACAAGACAGACGCAGCAGCCCCCTGCATTACGCCGTGCTCCTGCACTCTGCACACGCAATTTCTGGGATATGGCCTACATGGCAATGGTGGACATCTGCGCACATGGATGCCACAGGGGCAACTATACCTCCACTAGCCACTCCGCTGAGGTGGGGTTGAGTGCCACATGGCCTACATTACGGAGGGGCCTTGCCTACCTAACTTGCCCTGGACTAGGGACACCCACAGCCCACCTCCCCCAACCAGACCCCTCCACTGCACGCAAAGTCCGCAGAATGAGGTTGTACTCACCCCCTTGTGTCTGCTGTGATGTCCTCAAGCGTCCATCCAACTCCGGGCAGGCCACCGCCAGGATCCGGAACATCAGGGGGGTCATGGTGCAACGGGCACCCCTCCCACGTTGGGAGGCCATCCCCAGCTGAGCCTCCGCCGTCTTCTAGCTGCAGCGGCGAATGTCCTCCCATCTCTTCCGGCAGTGGGTGCCCCGTCTCTGGTGGGCCCCCAGGGTCCGAACCTCCTTGGCGATGGCACGCCAGATGTCCCTCTTCTGGTGGGCGCTGACCTACATGACATGCACAAGGGAAGAGGAACAGTCATTACCAACTGCACCGTCAATGTGAGTGGCCTCCTCCCTACTCTGGCCATGTGGCCCATTCATTCCCATGCATTACTGTTCTATGTACTCTGCCCCCTTCCCTCTTCCAACCAGCCCTCTCCACCCAGGCCTAGCCCATACAACGTGCTCCCTGTGTACTAACCTGTTGGTCTGGAGGACCGTAGAGTAGCGTGTACTGGGGGAGGACCCCATCCACAAGTTTCTCCAACTCCTGTGCAGTGAAGGCAGGGGCCCTTTCCCCAGATGCAGTAGCCATGGTCGCTTCCAGACCGAGGTCACAGCAGCACTTGCAGTGTAGGTCCTCTCCTGTCGAAGGTCAGGTATCTAGTGATTGAACAGATAGAAAATGGCGGTGACGTCCGCGGCGGTGACGTCTGCGGCGGTGCGCATTATCACCGCCGGCGCACCTGTTCATTGGCTTCTGGGACCCATAGGGTCCAATGTTAACCAATGCAGCATTGCGCTGCGGTCCACGACCGCCTACTGCGACGGTGTGCAACGCCAGCACAGTTACCCCACAATCCCATTGTCCCAGTCTAGAGGTCAGGCAGCCGCCATTTCAGGGGCCCACATGGCTTCATTTACTACTGCGTCACACATAGCTAGGCCTACACTCAACACCCATACAGGAAGGGTTTTGTGTCTGGTGTAGTCTGGAGGAATAATGACTGGTTCTTCGCTGTTGTCCTTCGTAGGCACCATCAGCTGGGACATATGAGAAGATGGTGGAATCCTCTGGTGTACCAACCGCTGGTGGACCTGTTGACAATGGAAGAGAGACATGTCATCGTCACCTACCGGTTTGACCGTGCCACTATCCAGGAACTATGTACCCAGTTGGAGCCAGACCTGATGTCACCGATCCGCCATCCGACTGGAATCCCCCCTGACGTGCAGGTGCTGTCAGTGCTCCATTTCCTTGCAAATGGGTCATTTCAGACTACTGTGGCCATGGCATCAGGGATGTCCCAGCCTATGTTTTCAAACGTGTTGTCCAGAGTGTTGTCTGCCCTGCTGAAACACGTAAGGAGATACATCATTTTCCCTCAGGTGGAGGATTTGCCTACAGTCAAAGGTGACTTCTATGCCCTTGGACATATCCCCAACGTCATAGGTGCCATTGATGGGACCCATGTAGCTCTGGTCCCCCCCACAGGAGTGAACAGGTGTACAGGAACAGGAAGAGTTATCATTCCATGAATGTCCAGATGGTCTGTTTGGCAGACCAGTACATCTCCCAGGTTAATGCTATGTTCCCTGGCTCAGTGCATGCCGCCTACATCCTGCGGAATAGCAGCATCCCTGATATGATGGGTCAACTCCAGAGGCACTGTGTATGTGTGTCTGGTTACCCCAACCTTTCCTGGCTATTGACCCCAGTGAGGAATCCCAGGGCAGAGGAACGGTACAATGAGGCCCATGGGCGGACTAGGAGGGTGATCGAACGCACCTTCGGCCTCCTGAAGGCCAGGTTCAGGTGCCTCCATATGACAGGTGGATCCCTATTCTACTCACCGAAGAAGGTGTGCGAGATCATCATCGCCTGCTCCATGCTCCATAATTTGGCTTTGTGACGCCAGGTGCCTTTTCTGCAGGAGGATGATCCAGATGACGGTGTTGTAGCAGCTGTGGAGTCTGTGGAGCCTGTGGACAGTGATGAGGATGAAGCTGAGGAAGAAGAAAACGACAACAGGGAGTCAGTCATACAGCAATATTTCCAGTGACACACAGGTGAGAACATTTTCTGGTTTAACATTACATTAACTTTCACACGTCTACCTCTATCCTGTTCCTCGATTTAAATCACTATTTCTTAACTGAGTTGTACCCTTCCATTACGGTTTCACAGGTGTGGTTACCTACACGTCAACTGCTTGCATCCTTTAAGGGCTTGTGATGTGTGACATAGGTATGTTAGCCTTACAATGGTAAAGCCATTATGACACTGTCATTGATAATACAAATTACCAAATCATAGACTGACTCCAGATTGTTTTGTGTTTCAAAGGTGTTTATTTAAGTGCTCAAAAAATGAAGGGGGGTTGTAAAATGGTTATGGGGGATGGTGGAGGAATGTCCATGCCAGAGTCCAGTCTATTAGTCTCACAGGTGCACTGCCCATCTGGGCATAGGAAGTGGAGCTGGGGCAGTTCGAATATGGACAGGGTAACAAAGTGGGACAGTGGGAGGACAATCAGGGTGGTCACATTTCCTGGCGGGGGTCTTGCCATCTTGCTCTGTCCTGTTCCTGGATCTCAGGGACCGCTTGCGTGGTGGTTGCCCGTCTGCAGGGGGTGGGGTGCTGGTGTGGTGGTCCTGTGGCGGGGCGTCCTGTCCACTAGCGCCAGCGGAGGTGGTGGGCATTTCATCATTGAGGCTAGTGTCAGGGGCCCCTTGGAGTGCCACGGTGTCCCTCAAGGTCTGCTGTATGTCCTTCAGCACCCCTACGATAGTGCCCAGGGCAGAGCCGATGGTCCTGAGCTCCTCCCTGAACCCCAAATACTGCTCCTCCTGCAGGCGCAGGGTCTCCTGCAACTTGTCCAGGACCGTAGCCATCGTGGTAGTGGTGGTATGCTCCCATGATGGAGGAGAGGGCATTGTGGAGAGTTGGTTCCCTTGGCCTGTCCTCCCTCTGTCGCACAGCAGCCCTCCCAGTTCCCCTGTGTTCCTGTGCCTCCGTCCCCTGGACCGTGTGTCTACTACCACTGCCCCCAGGTCCCGTTGTTGTTGGGGTGGTGGGTTACCCTGAGTGCCCTGTAGTGGTGGACACACCGCTGATTGACCTGTCCTGGGTAGGGAGGTTTGGGCCCGCTGGGTGGGTGCTGTGCTGGTGTTAGCAGAGGGTGGAAGGTCGGTGTTGGGCTGTGTCTGTGCAAGGGGAACCGACTGTCCTGAGGTTCACGATGGCCCGGGCTGGTCATCAAGATCCAGTAGGGCAGAGCTGCTCTCGTCACTGTGGGCCTTTTCTGGGGGTGGAGTGGTGTTGTCTGGATCCTCTGGTGTGGTGACGGTCCTTCAGGTTCCTGCAGGGGCATAAGAGCATGATTATTGCATTTGTGTTTGTGATGGTGTGCAATGGGTGGGTGTTTGTGTACCCCAGTGCAAGCATTCCTGTGTGTGGGTTTGTGTGATGATGGTTGGGGGGGTTCTGGGTATATGCAGTGGGCATGCTTTAGTGAGGGGTGTCCATGCTTAGTTGTGTCATGCAGGGCTTGGTGTTGGGATGGGTGGTTGGTGTCATGGGTACATTAGTGAGGAGTTGTAGTGATAGGGGAGGGGGTGCGGGAGGGGGTGTGTGAGAGCATGCAGGTAGGGTGGGGGATCTGATAGTTAAGATTTGACTTACCAGTGTCCCATCCTCCACCTACTCCTCCGAGGCCCTCAGGATGCAAGATGGTCAAGACTTGCTCCTCCCATGTTGTTAGTTGTGGGGGAGGAGGTGGGGGTCCGCCGCCAGTCCGCTGCACCGCGATGTTGTGCCTGGAGACCGTTGAACGCACCTTCCCCTGTAGGTCGTTCCACCTCTTCCTGATGTCCTCCCTATTTCTTGGGTGCTGTCCCACGGCGTTCACCCTGTCCACTATTCTGCACCATAACTCCATCTTCCTGGCTATTGATGTGCGCTGTACCTGTGAGCCAAATAGCTGTGGCTCTACCCGTACGATTTCCTCCACCATGACCCGGAGCTCCTCCTCGGAGAAGCGGGGGTGTCTTTGGCGTGCCATGGGGTGGTGTGGGTGAGGTGTGGGGTGGTGTATGTGGTGATGAGTGTGGTGAGTGTAGTGGTGTGGGGTGTTTTGTGCGTGGATGTTGTGTGGGTGATGGTGTTGTGTGCCTCTGTGTGATGGGGTTGTCAATTGCTGTGCTCTCTCTCTGGCCTTCTTTCAGAATTTCTGGTCGAAGGGGTTTGTGGGTGATGTGGGTGTGTGTTTTATATTGTATTGGGTGTGTGGGAGTGGTGTTTGTATGTGTGTCAGGTGTGTGTATTTTGAACTGTCCAATGTGGCGGTGTTTTGGAGATGTGTGTGTATTTTGAGCGCAGCGGTGTGTACCGCCAATGGAATACCGCGGTTGGATTCGTGGGTCGTAATAGCATGGGCGTGTTTCTGTTGGCGTGGAGGTGGAGGATTTGTTTCCGCCTGTTTATCACTGACCTTTGGTGTGGCGGTGTTGTGTGGGTGTCTGAATTTCGGCGGATTCCGAGATGTGTGTCATAATAGCTGTGGTGGTATACCGCGGCAGCGGCGGTGTATTGGCGGTCTTCTGCACGGCGGTAAGCACCTTTTACCGCCAATGTTGTAATAACCCCCTATATGTTATTCCAACCCCTGCCATGCATGGCGTTTGGCCATGTGTGGTGGGGGTTGGTCAGAAGGTCTGGCCTGCAGCCAGGCCTTGCAGCCAAGCCCTTATAACCACCCACCCCCTGTGGCCATGCACAGTGCAGGTTAGCCACAGGACCTGTCTCTCTCAGTGGATCTATGAGTGGGACAACGAGTGTCTGAGTGGGTCTGAGTGGGTGCATGAGTGTCTGAGTGGGTGTGTGAATGCGCGCAAGAGTCTCTGAGCGCATGTATGAGTGAATGAATTAGTGTATGAATGAGAGTGTTTTTCCTTTAATATTTTTTCACATTTGTGAATACTTGGTAAATAATTCGTGAAAATTTGCAAATATTTCGTGAATATTGTTAATGGCAATGCAAAATTATTTTAAACCCATAATTTGCCCCTAGAACACACCCATATCACATCCCTAGGGTCAGGGTACCTTATCCCTGACCCCTTATGCCTCTTTCATTTAGGATTTTCAAACCTGGGGACTGTGTCTTGTGAAATAAAATGGCAGCTGCAACTTTCTAGTCAGTTTGTGGTCAGCCAATTACAGTGCTTCTTTTCGCACAAGCATTTGTGACAATTTGCAAATTTCCACGAAATAATCACAAAGTCGCCATAGCCAGAGGTATACAAATTTGAATTTCCCTAAATTTCTCAAAAACTACTGAATGGAAATCGAAAGCACAATCTGCGTAACAAAAGCTAGCTTTCTGCCAAATCTGGTGTAATTCCGTCCAGCGGTTCGGGCTGCTGTTGTTTCTAAAGGTCCTATGGGAATTAACATGGGAAACACAACTTTTTTTACACCTCCTTTTGCTCGGCCCCCGCTTGATGGATCACCCCAAAAATTTCTGTGTGCAGCAAGAATCACTGTTACACTTTTTTTGAGAAATTTCGTGAAGATTCGTCAAATGGTGCCAAAGATTTAGGCAAGTCAAAAAATGCTTGTTCTATAGAAACATGGTCCTAACTATGACTACCTAGTGGAGACCACCACTAGGTAATTGTAGGAGGCTGGCCTGGTTTGTAGTGGTACCAAGGGATACTTACACTCTGCACCAGGTCCAGTTATCCCTTATTAGTGTAGAAGAGGTGTCTAGCAGCTTAGGCTGATAGAAAAGGTAGCTTAGCAGAGCAGCTTAGGCTGAACTAGGAGGCGTGTAAAGCTCCTACTATACCACTGGTGTCATATGCACAATATCATAAGAAAACACAATACACAGATATACTAAAAATAAAGGTACTTTATTTTTATGACAATATGCCAAAAGTATCTCAGTGAGTACCCTCAGTATGAGGACAGCAAATATACACAAGATATATGTACACAATACCAAAAATATGCAGTAATAGCAATAGAAAGCAATGCAAGCAATGTACAGTCACAATAGATTGCAATGAGAGCACATAGGTACAGGGGCAACACAAACCATAGACTCTAGAAGTGGAATGCGAACCACGAATGGACCCCAAACCTATGTGACCTTGTAGAGGGTCGCTGGGACTGTAAGAAAACAGTGAGGGTTAGAAAAATAGCCCACCCCAAGACCTTGAAAAGTGGGTGCAAAGTGCACCTAAGTTCCCCAGAGAGCACAGAAGTCGTGATAGGGGAATTCTGCAAGGAAGACCAACACCAGCAATGCAACAACGATGGATTTCCGGACGAGAGTACCTGTGGAACAAGGGGACCAAGTCCAAAAGTCATGATCAAGTCGGGAGTGGGCAGATGCCCAGGAAATGCCAGCTGTGGGTGCAAAGAAGCTGCCACTGGATGGTAGAAGCTGTGGATTCTGCAAGAACGAAAGAGGACTAGGAACTTTCCCTTTGGAGGATGGATGTCCCACGTCGTGGAGAAGCTTGCAGAGGTGTTTCCGTGCAGAAAGACCGCAAACAAGCCTTGCTAGCTGCAATGGTCACAGTTATGTTTTTTGGATGTTGCTGTGGCCCAGGAGGGACCAGGATGTCGCCAATTGCATGAGGAGACAGAGGGCGCGTCCAGCAAGACAAAAAGCCCACTCAGAAGCAAGCAGCACCCGCAGAAGTGCCAGAACAGGCACTACGAAGTGGAGTGAACCGGAGCTCACCCGAAGTCACAAAGGGAGGTCCCACGACGCCGGAGGACAACTCAGCAGGTCGTGCACTGCAGGTTAGAGTGTCGGGGACCCAGGCTTGGCTGTGCACAAAGGAAATCCTGGAAGAGCTGCAAATCACGAGGTACCCAGAAATGCAGTCTAGCGTGGGGAGGCAAGGACTTACCACCACCAAACTTGGACTGAAGAGTCACTGGACTGTGGGAGTCACTTGGACAGAGTTGCTGAGTTCCAGGGACCACGCTCGTTGTGCTGAGAGGGGACCCAGAGGACCGGTGATGCAGTCTTTTGGTGCCTGCGGTTGCAGGGGGAGGATTCCGTCGTCCCACTGGAGATTTCTTCGGAGCTTCTAGTGCAGAGAGGAGGCAGACTACCCCCACAGCATGCACCACCAGGAAAACAGTCGAGAAAGCGGCCGGATCAGCGTTACAAGGTCATAGTAGTCGTCTTTGCTACTTTGTTGCAGTTTTGCAGGTTTCCCGAGCAGTCAGCGGTCGATTCCTTGGCAGAAGGTGAAGAGAGAGATGCAGAGGAACTCTGAAGAGCTCTTGCATTCGTTATCTAAAGAATTCCCCAAAGCAGAGACCCTAAATAGCCAGAAAAGGAGGTTTGGCTACTTAGGAGAGAGGATAGGCTAGTAACACCTGTAGGAGCTTATCAGAAGGAGTCTGTGACGTCACCTGCTGGCACTGGCCACTCAGAGCAGTCCAGTGTGTCAGCAGCACCTCTGTTTCCAAGATGGCAGAGGTCTGGAGCACACTGGAGGAGCTCTGGGCACTTCCCAGGGGAGGTGCAGGTCAGGGGAGTGGTCACTCCCCTTTCCTTTGTCCAGTTTCGCGCCAGAGCAGGGCTGGGGGGTCCCTGAACCGGTGTAGACTGGCTTATGCAGAAATGGGCACCATCTGTGCCCATGGAAGCATTTCCAGAGGCTGGGGGAGGCTACTCCTCCCCAGCCCTGACACCTTTTTCCAAAGTGAGAGGGTGTAACACCCTCTCTCTGAGGAAGTCCTTTGTTCTGCCTTCCTGGGCCAAGCCTGGCTGGACCCCAGGAGGGCAGAAACCTGTCTCAGGGGTTGGCAGCAGCAGCAGCTGCAGTGAAACCCCGGGAAAGGTAGTTTGGCAGTACCCGGGTCTGTGCTAGAGACTTGGGGGATCATGGAATTGTCTCCCCAATGCCAGAATGGCATTGGGGTGACAATTCCATGATCTTAGACATGTTACATGGCCATGTTCGGAGTTACCATTGTGACGCTATACATATGTTGTGCCATATGTATAGTGCACGCTTGTAATGGTGTCCCCGCACTCACAAAGTCTGGGGAATTTGCCCTGAACAATGTGGGGGCATCTTGGCTAGTGCCAGGGTGCCCACACTCTAAGTAACTTAGCACCCAACCTTTACCAGGTAAAGGTTAGACATATAGGTGACTTATAAGTTACTTAAGTGCAGTGGTAAATGACTGTGAAATAACGTGGACGTTATTTCACTCAGGCTGCAATGGCAGGCATGTGTAAGAATTGTCAGAGCTCCCTATGGGTGGCAAAAGAAATGCTGCAACCCATAGGGATCTCCTGGAACCCCAATACCCTGGGTACCTCAGTACCATATACTAGGGAATTATAAGGGTGTTCCAGTATGCCAATGTAAATTGGTGAAATTGGTCACTAGCCTGTTAGTGACAATTTGGAAAGAAATGAGAGAGCATAACCACTGAGGTTCTGGATAGCAGAGCCTCAGTGAGACAGTTAGTCATAACACAGGTAACACATACAGGGCACACGTATGAGCACTGGGGCCAGTGACACATACAACTAAAACAACATATATACAGTGAAATATGGGGGTAACATGCCAGGCAAGATGGTACTTTCCTACAGTAATATATATATATATATATATATATATATATATATATATATATATATATATATATATGTGTGTGTGTATATATATATATATATATATATATACACACACACACACACACACAATTTATATTATTACTGATAATTTAAAAAAAGGAATGTTTTAGTTTGAATACTTTTTTTTATTTTGCATTATACTTTACCACAAGGAAATCTCTTCCTAAGCGTGAAACATTACTAGAAGTAAAGTTACACTCCTAAATTAGGCTCCACCCTCTGAATTCAAAGGTTGGAGACATGCAAGTCTACACTTTTGAGTAAATTTACACTTGTAAATTATGAATAACCACCAAAAGTAGTACATTTATGACAGAGTATGAGGGTAAATTGACACACAGATTTAGGGCCTGATTGCCAGTTTGGTGGTTGGCAAACCCAACTGCCAGACCCCTGGTGAGGAGACTGCTACAGACGTGGCGGTCTCCCCATCTGCCCTATTACAATTTTCCCACTGAGCTGACGGACGTGAAACAAGGTTCCCGCCGGTCAGCCCAGTGGGAAAGATGTGGCAGCACTGTTCATGGCTCATAATTGAGATGGTGGAATTGCTGCTGCATGCAGGGTGCACTAGCACCTTCAAATCCACACTGTCTGCAAAGCAGACAGTGCTCATTTCAAGGGTGCCGGGTGCCCCTAAGACCCCCTTAACTTGTTCTCCACCAGCCTTTTTATTGCAGTCAGACTACCATGAAAAGGCTTGCATAGAACAAAGTTGACATCAGCAGGGCGGTGCTGACTTCAGAGCTGCCCTGTCCTGGCAGAGGTAGCGGTCGGTTGGAAGGTCTGCCCGCCAACCTTGTAATGTGGCGGTCAGACAGCCACAACTGTGGTGGTCCAACTGCCACCGCGAGGCTGGACCCTCATAATGGGGCCCTTCGTCAAGTGTAAGTTTACTTTTATGAATAGGCCCCTTTCCTACTGTTGCATATACTGCCCGACCTCTACAGCTTTATTTTTTCTTGTGGTGAGAATGAGGATACGGAAAACTCTGTATAATAGTATACCTTCTGAGATAATGCTTTATTGAATATTTACATTGAATCGCCTGGCCCCAATGTTAGATTTTACATAAGGGCTAGGCAGGTTCAGAACACACCTGCACGACATTAATTAAAAATCATTTTCCCTCACAAGGATAGATGTTTCCAGTTCCAAAGTTATAATGGTTCCAATGGCACACAAGAAGCATTAAACGTTTTTGTGAAGACAGGAATGGGGAACAGAGGTGCCAAACAATTAGAAACCAAATTCTATAATTCATCACACCATTTGAAAACATTGAAGAAAAACCCTTTTAGGGGTTTTGGAAGGAACAACTTACTTGTATGTTAGGGTTAGAAAGCTGCTTTGTTGAGTAGCAAGGTTTGCTTGTCATCCGTACTGGATATCCACAAAGATGAGGCAGAGTACATTTCAAGTCAGTGATAAATGCACTCAGGACACCATCCAAATCTGTTCTGGGAAAAAACTGTACTGGTTGACTTCTGAGACAACAGAAAGGGTATCTGAGATTGAAGTTAAGGAACCAGAACCACTTTCTTAATTTGATATACCCTGCGTCCTACAGCTCACTGTACCTTTGGGACTGGGGTTGCACCTCACCGATGTGGCACAATAAGGCCCTCATGCTTTTATGGCTAAGTTTCCAATCAGAAGGAAACTGGCCTAAGATTTTGGGAGTGTCAACCCATTCTTAAGAGCGCTGAAGCCTGATTTGCATATGATCAGACCCTGTCTGGAATGGCACTGTGAGCAAAATAAAAATGTAGAAAAATGTTACATACATTTAATCCTACCTCTCCTCATGAATGTTCTTTCTGAATTCATAAACAGTAGAACATCTCTTCATGTGTGCGGGATCCTAAAGCACATTTTGAATTATGAATGTTTTCAAATTTCAACATATTTTTAATCACGAATAATCAAGAAAACATATCTATAAAAGACAGTAATTTATAAATTCTTTCAATTATTAAAAAAGAATGTAATAACCAAATGAAGTGCATTTGAGTGAGCACAATAGCCCAGGAGTACTGGTGAATACTGAAATGGCTGTCAATGAGGTGGAACCCTGACTGCAACTGACTTCCTTGATACTACAAAAGGAGCAACAAATCAAAGACTGGATAGGTGCATGGTTTTCAGCTATATTTGTGGTTTTCCCAGGATCTTCTTTGTTTCGACCGTGTCTGAATGATGAGATATATACAGAAGCTGAAACTCTTAAGTCTTTAAGCATGGAGAATAATGAGTTAAATGGATAACGTAACGGCCATCAACAGGTGGTTCATATACACCAGCATTAAAGAGAACTACAGCAGCAACAAAAACACCAGAAACCTGTCTAAAAACAGTAGAAGCCATCAAGAGCAAGAGGTCACCTGTCGGCTTCCTCCCTGACTCCCTCCATGCAGTGCGGAACCTATGTGCCTTTATAGTTTGATAGGATTTCCCCTGCTTTACTTTGTAGCCTGGTGTTATGAGACAATATTCCGAACACAATGAAGATTACTGTCAGAATGTTTATTGCCTCAAATAATAAGCATCCAGTACTGCAGTAATCACCACATCTCTTCCCCCTAAATAATAAAGATTATTTTCTTTCTCACAACACACCCATTCCTCCATTTCCCAACAAATATACAGAGGAAGGTTGAGAGGAAAGAGGAAAGAAAAAAATCATGAAAGAACAGAATCTTGAAACTTCTTTCGTTTGCATGTGATACGAAAATGTTTCCTACATGCATTACTGTTGTTAGACAACATACAATTTTCAATAGTAAGGTGTTCATTGCTCTTGTTAGATATCCTATTGCCCTAGATCACTATCTTGGACTTCAGTCTGGGATCAAGAGCCACTTGAGTTATGTTCCACCAACATCCATCCAACAGTTTCACATAATTTCCTTGGACCTCACACACCTCCAGAGGTTCTTTCAATTCTGATAATCCCTTCTTGACAAGAATAGGATTTCTGATTTTTACCCAATCACCAACTTTTACTCTACACATTTTTGTATTCCTTACATATTAATCCTCTTAGCGCTCATTTAATTAGATTTATTTACAGCTGTTTCCCATAACACAAACAGGTTCTTCTCTTCAGGATTTAACTTTACCATCCAAAATGGACACATTTCTGTAGAAGCGTTTCTCCCTCTCATTAAATCAAAGGTAATTTTTTTGATAGAACATGCAGTTTAGTTTGATAAGACCAAACAGGATCTTTGAAAGCTTTATACAAACCCATTATTTGTATAGGAAGTTTAAATACACTCTACCAACTCTTTGTTGAAATGTTCTACTTTTCCATTACTCTGTGGGTGGTGAAGGAGAGTTCTACTATGTTTGACACCACATCTTTTAAAAAATTCTTGCATTTCTTGTGAAACAAACTGAACACCTCTGTCTGTCATAATCTCATCAGAAACACCTTCATGCATAAAAAGCTTTTGGAGACATTCAATTACACTCTTAGTTGTAGGACTACTGATTGGTTCTAACCCGTCTGAGTGGTGGTCTATGAAAACAATATAATACCTCATCTAAGATGGCAAAATATGTTAAGGTCCTAAAACATCAACCCCATATCTTTGACATACTCTATCTGTACAAGGAGTAACATAATCTATAATACCCTCATTGGTCAGTACTTTATCACTCCTGTTGCATTTAACACACAGGCTGGCAACATCATACATTTCTCCATCCATCTTTGGCCACCAGAAATAATTTAAAATGTTCCTTTTCTTAATGGTTGAACCTAGATGTCCTGAGTCAGCAGCATGGATACCTTTGTCAAGAAAACATTCAGGAGGTACCAATTGATTACCACTTACTAATTTATTACCCCCAATAGACAATTCATCAGCTACTTTCTAGAACATTTGAAGACTGGCTGTCAAATTTGTCTCTTTGGATCATCAAGATTTAACTAACTCCATGAACTTGCTTAAAGTTTCATCCTTGCATACTTCATCTGACCATTCACCTTCTCCCCTTACAAATACTAACGACTCCAATCCATGCTACAAAACATTCTCCTATTTCTGTTTCCAAGCTATGTTTCTCAGTATCCTCTGTGGGTAAGCTTGACAGACAATCAGCTCTACAGTTCTTACCACCAGGAATATACTCAATGTTAAATGTGAATTCCAACAACTTAGCTGAAATCCCAACAATATATGCTGTGGAACACTTTGGGGGTCATTATTACTTCGGAAAACGGAAAGGCCCGTCCACTGAAATCCCGACGGGTAGGTTGCATTCAATGTGGCCACCTGCCCGCTGGCCCCATTACGAGTTTCCTGTTGACAAAGCAGACAGTGAACTTTGAGACGGGACTGGCCAGGGGACCCCCTGCACTGCCCATGCCAAGTACACAGGCAGTGCAGCCCCCCCTCCCCCCGGGACACCCTGCACCCTGTCTCCACCAACCTTTACATTGTTACCGCCATTGAACCGCTGGCGGAGAGGGGGGTCCTAATCCCCAGGGCGGTGCTGACGGTCTGACTGCCACTGCGACCCTGGCAGTCAGTAGACCGCCAGGGTCATAATGAAGGCCATTATTTTCTTACCAGCTACAATGTCCACTAAAGGATGGTGGTCTGTCTTCAGAATGAATAAAAGTTTAAGCTTCTCAATAATCTATACACATGCAAGAAGTTATTTTTTTCTAGTACAGAATATTGTTGTCCAAACTGACGTAAGGTTCTGGAAGCAAAATCAATAGTACTCACAGACTAGTTGTCACACAGAGAAGGCACAGCACTTAATCCGTATTCGCATGCACTGATATTATCAGCTGTCTTCTTTCCTTCCACAAAGTGTTGCAAAGCAAGTGGTTATGTTGTTTCTTTTTTGATCTTTTGAAACATATTTTCACATTCAGGGGGCCAATCAAATGCCACTCCTTTCTTTAAAAGCATTTCGAAACATTCAGTCATTTAAACAAAGATTTCATAAACTTTATATAAAATTTGTAAAGATAACAACCTAGAAAATAAAGCAAATAATCCTTGTTCTTCTGGGCTGGAGTGTCCACTATACTTTTGACTAAACTATGTTTGGGTTTTACTCCCTTTTCTGATAAAATGTGACCTAGCCAGTGCTTAATTTGTGCTTGTTGATTCCGGTGCTGAGCACCGGAACTTATTGTTGAGGGCCAGTGCTTATTCTTCACCCCCAAGTGATTGCTGCGAGCAAAAGACACATATGGGAAAGACGGAGGAAGAGAAAAACAAAAAAGCGTCACAATCTGATAAAGCTGCAAAAGTGAGCTGAAGTGGCAGGGAGTGGCTTTAAATAGAATGAAGTGGCCCGAGATGGCTTCAGGATTACGATACCTCAATATCCCGTGTTCCCACATTTAATTGCAGCAGCCGCGTGTTTAAGAGGAGAGCTTTGAGCACTGGCACCTTGTTGTTTACAGATTAAGCACCAGACCTAGCTAGTCAATCTCCCTTTTCCTGAGAGTTATCCATCTCTTCTCTAATGTATAAAACATTTTATTCAAAACCTTGTCATGGTTGTGTTCACTTTTGTCACAAATTAAAATGTTATCTTGAAACATAACTACTTGAGAGAGTCCTTGAAACATATCAGACATTAATCTTTGGAAACACAAAAGGATGATGGACGGAGTGCTGAACAATGCAAACACTCACCCTCAATCACAGATCTGGGTTTAATCCATCATTCTTTTGCTCACCACGCCACCCCAGTTTGGACCCAGCCATATGCAAATCAGTCTTGACCCTGTTCCCTCATGGGAACAGTCCAGCCTGAACTGCCAAGCCAGGTCCTCCCTGGACCGGAAACAGGCATCCTAGGACCAGTTTCAAGGTTTCACCCTTCATCAGCCAGGCTATCTTGAATCCAGTGGTACAGTGAGCAAGGGACCCACGTCTGGGCATACCCTTCCCATTTAGGGTAACTTTAGCAGCACAAAAGGATGATGGACGGAGTGCTGAACAATGCAAACACTCACCCCCAGTCAAAGATCTGGGTTTAATCCATTGTTCTTTTGCTCACCATGCCACCCCAGTTTGGACCCAGCCATATGCAAATCAGTCTTGACCCTGTTCCCTCATGGGAACAGTCCAGCCCGAACTGCAAAGTTAATCTTTGGAACACAGTTGCTGTGGACGCAAGGCCAAACCGCATCCTGCAAAATTGAAAGACACCATTCGGAGTTACAAAGCCCATCAAATGGTGAGATTGTACATAAAGCTCAACCTAACAGTAAGCTGCTCCTAAATCTAACTTTGTGAACCAACACAACTGACCAATTGTTGTTATTAGGTCTTCAATTCTTGGTAAAGGAAAGTTGTCCATTCTAATGGCTTTATTAAGACTTCTCAGGTCTACACACATCCATGTAGTGTGGGAGGAGCACGTAGGAGGCGGCGGAGGCACCAGCTGCTCACAGCAGGTCGTACGCCGTTCAGCGTTCTAGCCTGCCACCTTCAGCGTTCTCTCCACCGTCCACCATCCACTTCCTGGGTCGCACCAGAGACACCACAGCACCGCAGGGGAAGGAGGAGAGGACAAAGAGGACCAAACGGACGAACAAGTGAGTCACAGTGGCTGTGGGCATGGCGGCACTGACCCACTTATAGACTCCACTGAGCAGGGGAGTTGGGGGAGACTGGTGACCTGCCGGGCCACTTCCAGCCTGACTGCCCCCTTGAATGCTCCCCAACCCTATCAGTACCGGCATTGGTGCTTCTGCCAGTGCTGGTGCTTGTGTCTGGTGCTTGGTGCTTGGGGCTGCTCACTCCAGCAGACTCCAGCTGACCCCAGTTGACCACAGCAGCTGCTGCCAACGTTCACTGTCCTCCTGCCTCCTTCCTCAAAAACCAGTTCAGAACTAACTTAAATCAGCTTGAATTTAACCCTCCTACTTGTTACCCTGACACAGGCTTTGTTGAACATCGAACCTTGAACCTTGGCTTTGTCTCTGTTTGACTACACTGATCTACTGATCTCGCTCCAGGTCCTGCGTTCTTGTGCCCCCCACCCTCTCACTGGCAAAGGGGGTAGTTAGGGAGGAGAGGAGGTGCAGGAGCAGCTCGGAACACCCCAAGGTCTAAATTTAGGAAACTCCAGAAGATGCCCAGAAGACGCCTACAAAGAGAAGAGCCGGGAGAGCTACTATCTCCACAAATATATAAATACACCCACATGCATGGCACAATACCTGGCATAATCATCAAGCCTCACTTAGGCTTGTTGAACATCGAACCTTGAACTTTGGCCATGTCTCTGTTTTGACTACATTGATCTACTGATCTTGCTCCAGCTCCCGCATCCTCATGCCCCCCACCCTCTCACCAGTAGTTAGGGACGAGAGGCGGCGCAGGAGCAGCTCCGAATACCCCAAGGTCTAATTTTAGGAAAACCCAGAAGACGCCCAGAAGAAACCCAGAGAGAGAAGAGCTGGGAGAGATATTAGCTTCACAATCACATACATAAATACACCCGCGTACACGGTACAATACCTGGCATAATCACCAAGTATCTTACCAAGGACTTACTGTGCACTCTATTGAACAGAACAGCACAGCAATAGCAGCAGCAATAGTAACAGCAGGCTGCAGCTGAAGCTGAGGTGAACCGAGGTGACTCTGCAGGGCACGGGTTGCACTAGGTCCCCCTATATGTATGTTGAACCCCGTACCACGGAAGCAGCCAAGCCAGGCCTTGGTGCAGCTTGTGGCCTGGTGTAGCACCCCCCCTCTAATCCTCACCCCCAACTCTTTAGACCTTCTCTGACCTGTGTGCCTCAATCCACTTTTAAACAACTCTGAAATTCCATCAGAAGAGCCTAAGAGTCAGAACATGAGATCCAGCAAGAACCAGCAGCAAATTGCAACCAAGCCACGGAAGAAGTCCACCCTGAAGCTTCCTCCAGCATTCAGTGAGGAAACAACTGGGAATAATGCAACCGAGTTGGAGCCTCCACTGCTGCCAAGATTCAGAACATCACAAAGCTGTTCCCTTTTTGAAGGACCCAATGGCTGCAATATACTCTATCCCATACAACGCCTCTGCTCTTCCCAGTCCGATTATTCCAATCAAGAGGAGCACCACACTGGAAACAAGTGGTGTAAGTGGCTCACATCAAATGTTAATGTCACAGTTGAAATCTACAAATCCACTAGCAGCCAAACAAGATCAAGACTTCAAACCACCCAATCACGCCAGTCTTTCATAATGACAAACGACAATTTTTATTTACTTTCCTCAACACATGATTCTGCTCAGGTTCCCACAGCATTCAGCCCTTCAACGGCAAACCCAGTAAAGCAGCCTTTGCACAGCGTGCATACAGATGAACTTTGGTCCTGCTCTCTTTCCCTCTCAAACAACGCGGATTTGATACAGGCACTTGAAGTTAAAACCCTCCACAATAAGGAAAGTCCAGCACCAGGTAATATTACTCAAAAACAGGCAGTCCAATCTCACAGTGTATGAGAAATAAAGATGGTTTCATTATCCTCTGACCCAGCCGAAGGGGATCACACACTGGAAACCCTCCCGCCCAGGAACATGCAGTCATCCCCTGATATAAGGATCCCCACAGTTCACAACCTAATGCAGGGTACACCTAGGCAGGACGGCAACAAACTGCGCCTACCAAACCGTCAGCAACCTTTCCCCTTTGCGGAAGCACAACCAAACTACAGGGAAAGACCAAACACAAGCACTTGATAAAGTAGACAACCAAGAACCAACCATCCCGTTGTGGTGGGACAGCCTACTTGGAACCCTGCAATCATCCATTGAAATCCTAAATTTCCAGTCGGACAAGCTGGGCACACATTGACATTATGAACCTAATGGCAGGGCAAACTGCAGGAATAAACCAAAAAATGGAAATCCTTACATCCCTAATAGTGAAATCACAGGCAGGCCCCACACTGAACCAAGAACGGTGCCCAATCATTGATAAATTAGCAGCATTTCCAGATATTCTGTTAAATATCTTAAAATCGTTGCAATCTGCCAGAAATCAGGAAGTAATAATGACATCATCAACTGTAAGCTCTACCTAAAAACTGGAGGTGAACTCCAACCAACACAAGCTGATCTGTGACTTACAAATACCCACCATTCAGACGAACCCTTCCTCTGAGTCATCTCTCAAGAAAGTTGTACCGGAAGGGCAAACCTGGTTCAGCAACGAAGCCTCCCACCCAAAAACTAATGAAAAGACAATGCAAACGCTTAAGGAAAGCCAAGAAGAAGCAATTCAATCAGAAGAACGGGACGTGTAAAAAGATATATCCCATTTTTTCTAAACAACCCACCAACGCAGCCCAAATGAAGGCTGATAAAGACACCAGCACACTGGACTGCAGTAGCCCGTCCGACCAGACAGATTAATCATGTCAGCCTCAATGTAAGACGACAACCCCCTCCCCAAAATGAGCCAACTCAATATCAAGAATAAGCTGACATTAGCCCACAACCGCGTGTGGGGTGCAACAGGTTTGCAAGAGGATCAAAAACTATTAACAGCTCACCCCCAATCCGCAGCAACTCTGCCGGAACCACATGGTACAACCTCAAACCACAGGATCAGAGACCAAGATAATATTGACAAACAACCTGCCTTTGCCGTAAAAGGGCAAGATCTACCTTATAATCTCATTCAGACCAAACTGGCCCAAAAGAATTCAACCGATTATAGACCGCAGCCTGGACAAACATCGCTACAGGTCCATACCTCCCTTCCAGTCTCTCGTCCAATGCCAAGTGATGCAATCACAATAATATCACACAGTCCTCCCACCCTAGAGAGGACACGTGACCAACAAACTAATGCCAGGTCAAAAGGCTACACATCTGGCCAAGGGCATCAACCCTCCAACACAGATCCTGAAAAAGCAACATAGCGAAACAAGTAACTGGCCATCTTTCAAACAGTAGGCTAATAGTAAACACAGGTACCCACGGCCCCTCAGTAGTGTAAAAACTTGCCACCCTGCAAAGGCAAGACCCTCCCACGCACACAGTCACCCCCCACCAGGGGAATCAAAGTCTGTTATTTCAAGGTCCAGCAAAACCTGACAGGGCATTCATCTAGGTAGGCTCCACTTCTCGTCCATGCCCTCTTGCTCACCACAAAATACCAAGTACGGTACCTGCACATAATGCATCTCCTCAGCAATCACTGGCATCAATGCTCGAGGGATTCCCCCTTAAGTTGTGGTTTCAACCACACCATACCTCTCAGGGGAACCATGACATCCTGAATAGAGGGACCATCATGAGGCTCCTAAAAGCAATTCCTGAGCTTAACACCCGGTCCTCCGCAGAACTAACAACTGTAGAATTTAATCGAGCTAAGGGCAACAACTGTCAAGAAGCCACCCTAACAACCTGGGAATCAGCGGAAATAGTAGATCATATTCTGACGTTTGCTTCACGCTTTGAGACCTGGAGGATTTCGATAACCAGGCCAGAGTGGGACATATATCCATATCCACTTTTAAGCTCTAACACTCCCATGGTAGCGGATGAAAAACCCACAACGGTCTTGAGGGGCGCCCTTGGTATTTCCCCCCGCTTCTTTTCAACTGAAGAAACCACCTGACTGGAATCCAAACAGCACTTGCCGAAGCCAGATGGGAGTGGCTGTCGGTGGCCCTTAATGCCTCTTGCCTCACATGAGAACCACTACCACCACGGGCATGCCCAGATCTAAAACATCTAAGATTTCTATCCTGGAACATAGCAGGTGCTCAATCATTGTTAGAAACAGGCTTCCCACCTAAAGCCTGCCACAACATGGATATAATTGCACTCCTTGAAACCAGGTCACAACAGGTTTTTCCGCTGTCGGGTTTCATGTCCTTTCAAATAAACGCAGTCAAGAACAAGCAGCACAGATGGCTAAGTGGGGGTCTAGCAGTTTACTTCTCATTAACCTTAAAAATGGATATAAAAGAGCATCCACAACAAGACAAAGACTGCCAGGTGCTCAAACTTTGCAACTGAAACTCCAACAATAGGCCACTGGTGTTGTTAGTCTATGCCTATGTACACCCCAGCTCTTCCTGCAAACGAGAGGCAATAAAAAGGCTACCAGCAATCACCCTGATTGGGACATCATTCTGACAGGAGACTTAATTAAGGAACAAGAGGAAGATGAAATACTAAGCGCCGACAACTCCTACTGGAACTGCCCGACACAGGTGTCATTGACCTTACTCGTCGTGATCAACAGGGAAGAACAGTTGGTGATGTCACTGGAATACCTCAAATTATGGGTACTAAATGGGAGATTCATTGGTGACTCCCTGCCAAGTTACACCTTCCACGGCCTTAATTCATGGTCTATTTTAGATTACACTCTAGTCACATTGCATCTGATCCCTTCGGTACAGCAATTCCAAATAAAATATACAACTTACAGTGACCATTCCTACCAAATACTGACCTTAAGATCCTACCTGCCTGTGCATAACCCTGCCCGGCACAAATGGGCTCAACAGAGTTAACAAGCCTGAAGAGACTACACTGGTCATCTGTCACAATAGGAGCCTTATCTTTACCTGCAAAACTGCTGATGTTGGTGAACCTTAAAAACCACTAACATATAGTGGATGCCTTGGAAGACTTCTGAGTGAAAATACTGGACCAGCATTCTCCTAGCAACCAGTTACACCCACTTTGTCGAATCAACTAGGCCTGTATTTCAAAACAAGCCCAACTCCTCAAAATAGCTCAAAGGAAGCTGGCATTACACCTGAAGGCTCGACTAGGCAACCAGCTACTCTGGGAACAACTGAAGAACTCAAAGACAGAGTTTAAAGACAAATATGCAAAGACAAGGCCGAAGATAAGAACTCTTTTTGGCTAAAATTAATACATGCCGCAAAAAGGAAACATCCTAGGGAACCTTTGGGCATTATTAACAATCTAAACACCCGAGGGAACTCAATCAACAACTTGAATATCCCTGAAAAGACCTGGGTGAGTCATCTCAAGGCAATTTTCACAGCAAAGTGCCACCTCATGAAAATACCTTGCAATTGCCAGCATGGACATCCGTGACGGGAAACACCTCCTCACCAGAAAACGGGGAGACGATCAAACTCACCTTGTCGACACACCGAGCACTCCTAAATGCCTGTTAGGTTGGAGCCCCCAGGCCTTATAGCCTTCCACGAGCCATCTTTAGGAAAGAAGCTGTCTTCTGGTCAGAAGTGCTTACCTCCTTATATCAGGAAGTAAGTCTAGGAGAGCTGGTGAGGCTCTATAATTAATCCAATCTTTAAGAGAGGAAACAGAGACAATCCGGGCGAATATAGGTTAATCGCTCTTATCGATGTCAAGGCAAAAAACCACACCTTCCTTCTCCTTGCTGAAATAACAACATGGTATGAAAAAACATAATATCGTTCCAATTGACCAAACAGGCTTCAGGAAAGGAGTGGGTACTACGACAAACCTTTTAATAACTTAATTTTTGGTAGAGCAGAGCAGACGGCAGCACAGGAAACTACACCTTGGCTTCGTTCATTTTAAAGGCGCCTTTGACCGAGTCAGTAGACACCTCCTCTGGAGGAAGCTGAAAAAATAGGGCCTACTGGCCCCCCTCTTTAATGCAATAATCGCTTTATACTCAGATTCATGGGTACACATGAAGATCGGTGATGGCACAAGGCTTTCAAGGAAAATCCCTGCAACCCTCGGCCTGACTCAAGGGCGTGTTCTTGCACCGCACCTCGCATAGGAAGGCCCTAAATGACACACCTACTATATGCGCACGATCTGGTACTGCTCAGATGCACCGAGGTCGTCCTACATAGGTTCCTAAACATTCTCGCAGATCATGTTCAATCCAACCAGCTAGAAAATAATGTGTCAAAATCAAAAATAATTTGTGTAGGCTGCAAGAACACTCTTAGATCAAGGATGGCCTTAAGCAACATTTCATTAAAGGTGGTGCCGTATTACAAATATCTCAGAGTAATTTTAGATGCCCAGGGCTCCTTCCGTCAATAGAAGAGATACATCGTGCAAAGAGTCCCAGCATTAATTTACACTTTCTCTCTCCTGGCCAGATGACTACAGGGCCCATCACTTTGTCCTTCGCTAATGATCATCTCATCCAAACTGCTTTGCACACTAACCTACGCAAGAGTGGCAATGCACGGTCAGGACGAACTCCTGATAGACAAAACACAGTACAAAGTATTCAGACGAGGCTTCAAATTACCAAACTCCGCCTCACCGGATCAGGTCTGCCTTGAATTCGGACTCGTACGGCAAGACTTGGCCGCAAGAGCAGAGGCGGTTAAAATTTGGTGCAAAATCAGTCACTCAGCAGACAAATTGAACGAGGCTCTCTGGCAGGCACTAGAACAAGATCAGTACTTAGCCTACAACAAGTACCTTCGATCATCAAGTGTCCAACTACGACTTAAGGATTTGTGGGCTGCAGTCCAGAAATACAATTCATTCTCTAGAGGGGCTACTAAGGCCACTAAACTGTTTTCGTTCATAGAAGATAAAGCCAAATGTAGTGCCCGTGCACAGGCATGAATGACCATAAAGTACTATGTCAAACTTGAACCGACTGCCCATATCTTCACAACGTTTGTACCGCATATGAAACATAGGGGCATATTTTTAAGCCCCAAGCGCCACTGGAACATCACTTTAGGTGACGCTCCAGTGGCGCTAACCTCTGCTCCATATTTACAAGGAGGTGTAACGCCAGGTTTTGTGGCGTTGCACCTCCTTGTAAAAATGGGCCCCTCCAACGCAGTTATCCGCGTTGGAGGGGTGTGCAATGGGTGTTGCTGTGTGCATGCCGCAGCAACACCTATTGCATTTTGACGCTGCTTCAGATTTACAAGATTTCGTAAACCTGAGGCAGTGCCAAAATCTAACGCCATTAGCAAGGCACAATGAGGAGGAATGATTTTATTCCTTCTCGTTTTTTTGCTTTTTCTATGTGTGCTCCATTGTGCACCATGCATAGAAAGAGCAAAATGCCAGAAGATATTGTTTATGTGCGGGAAGGTGTCCCTTCCTGCACATAAACAATCATTTGAAAATGACGCTTTGGCACTTCTGTGTGTGCTGCATTATGCAGCACACACAGAAGTGCCAAAGCACCATTAATGATTGTTTATGTGCGAGAAGAGACATCTTTCCGCACATAAACAATCACACCCCTCAACGAAGACATCCTTGTACGATGGTGCAAGGATGCCTGCATTGGCACTGGCAGCTAAATTTAGCGCCAGTGCAGGGGACAACACAGGAGTGTGCCGTATTCACATTATTACGGCGCATCCCTGCGTTGTAAAAATGACGGAGCACGGCGCTGCCAATTTTGACACAGCATCGCGCTCCATCATTTTCTGATAAATATGGGCCATAATCTCATGGCAATACGATTAGGCACCTGCCACCTTGGCCAATGCTCCGGCATGGAAGAACATTGGGGGTCATTCTGACCCCGGCGGTCATGGACCGCCGGGGCCAGGGTTGGCGGGAGCACCGCCAACAGGCTGGCGGTGCCCCGCAGGGCATTCTGACCGCGGCGGTTTGGCCGCGGTCAGATGCGGAAAAACGGCGGTCTCCTGCCGGTTTTCCGCTGCCCATTAGAATCCTCCATGGCGGCGCAGCTCGCTGCGCCGCCATGGGGATTCTGACAGCCCATACCGCCATCCTGTTCCTGGCGGTTCTCCCGCCAGGAACAGGATGGCGGTATGGGTTGTCGTGGGGCCCCTGGGGGCCCCTGCAGTGCCCATGCCAATGGCATGGGCACTGCAGGGCCCCCGTAAGAGGGCCCCACTTTGTATTTCAGTGTCTGCTTTGCAGACACTGAAATACGCGACGGGTGCCACTGCACCCGTCGCACCTTCCCACTCCGCCGGCTCAATTCTGAGCTGGCGTCCTCGTGGGAAGGGTCTTTTGCACTGGGCTGGCGGGCGGCCTTTTGGCGGTCGCCTGCCAGCCCAGTGCAAAAGCCAAAATACCCTCAGCGGTCTTTCGACGGCGGAGCGGTATTTTGGAGGGGGGAACTCCGCCGCCCGCCAGGGTGAGAATCACCCCCATTATCTTGCAGCAGTGTAGGCACTGTACATGCCAAAAGGGAAATCTAATACATACAATCTGCATCTGTCCGGGTTTGTTAGACCTTCGAAAGAGACTACTTAAGAGGATGTTCACTGATAGAGCTATTAGGTCCTGCAGGTGAGCCATAGTAGCCTGCTTCAATCCGCATGCCCCAGCTAAACTGTAAGTTTGTCAAGTTCTTGAAGCACGTTATGCAAAAAAGCTATGTTCAGGTTCTTCGCTGTCGTGGGTTGATCAGTCGCACACCCTGGAAGACTCATAAGTACCCATGACATATCTTAAACTCCAGAATAGTAATAAACTGAAGTGATACCGGCCTGTATATCTTTTATATCCCATTATAAGTGAGACATTTCTGCTTTCTTTTAATTCAGGGATGCTAAAACGTGCAATTGTTCTCCTTCCCTTTTTTTTTACTTTCCAATTTACATTTAATCTCTGTATTAAAAATCCTATTCTTTTATTTTTATCAGAATGTGTTTATCATGCAATTTGGCAAAATAATCAACTGAAACAATAAATAAATAAATACAAATATTTTGCTGACTGTTGTCCTTCTCACTATCATATTCATCAGTAACTACACAGCATACACTACTTTCTTTTCCCTCTTCTACATACTCCAAAAAAGTCCCACATTGCTACAATTACTACACTGCTGTCCTAAAGCTAGGCAATTTTTAAAAGAAAAGACATAAGAAAGCGAACCACATCTGTAGCAAACCACACCTTGCACCTTTCTAAACTGTGTGTTCTGCTGCAACTAGAATAACTGCAGTACAAACAAAATTATACATTTGTCTTTGAAGTGTAGTAGTGTAAACCTTAATGTTTTGAAGTGTTAGACTCTGACATTGACATATGGTATTACTGTTTCTTGAGGTGATTCTTGTTCCAAAGTCTCATATTTGGATTTGTGACCACTTTCCATTGTAAACATTGCCCATAAACCACATGTTAAACCATTTTATATCACATAAAGCATAACATCTTCAGTAGTGTAAGGTGAAGGTATCACTTCTCAGAAAGAGGCTATAGACTCCTGGTTTTCTTTGCTTTTCATTATTTTAGGTGTAGTCATTCACCCGTGCATATTAAAGTACTTGTCTTTCATAAAGAAAACCACTGACTTGACATTAAGGTATTATTAATATTAGCACCACGGATGGCACATCCAGAGTCGACCAGCCACTCAGAAAGCTTCCATTGCAGGCTGTAGCTATTATTAAATGCTTTCAAAGGGACCTATGTACCAGATTTATTGAAAAGTGGCACAACACTGTGCTGTGCCAAAATTGACAGCGCCACCCTGTGTCACTTTAGAAACGCAGGGATGTGCTGTATTTAACTGAATATGGCACACCCCTAAGATTCTCCCAGCGCTGGCGCTAAATTTAGCTGCCAGCACCAACGCAGGCATCCTTGCACCATCATGCAAGGATGTCTGCATTGAAGGGTGTGATTGTTTATATGTGGGAAGGTATCCCTTCCTGCACAAAAACAATCAGTAATGGCGCCTTGGCACTTCTGTGTGCGCTGCAGAATGCAGCACACACAGAAGTGCCAAAGCGTCATGTTCAAATGATTGTTTATGTGCAGGAAGTGACACCTTCCTGCACATAAACAATAATTTCTGGCATTTTGCTCTTTCTTTGCTTGTGGCAGAATGCAGCACCCATAGAAAAAGCAAATAACAATGAGGAATAAAAGTATTCCTCCTCATTGCGCCCTGCTAACACCACCCCTGGGAGTGGCATTAAATGTTAGTGTTGCCCCAGGTTTACAACGTTTCATAAATCTGAGGCGATGTCAAAATGCAATGGGTGTTGCTTAAATGCAATGGGTGTTGCTGTGGCACACCCACAGCAACACCCATTGCATGCCCCTTCCATACACAGTGCTGCATGGAAAGGGACTGTATTTACAAGGTGGTGTTAAGCCACAAAAAGTGGCTTAACGCCACCTTGTAAATACGGTGCAGTGCTTAGCGCCACAGGAACGTCACAAAAAGGGAACTTGTCGTTCCACAGAGAATGTAGAGTTGCCAGTGGATTTCACACTCTGCAACAGAGTAGAGTCCAACCCCCGCACGTTTGCTAGATGTAATTCACGTGGGTGGGAAGTGTGCGAGAGATGCGCTGGCACTCGCGAGAGAAAACAAGTTTTTCTACCTGCCCGTGAGATTTTGTGCCACACTAGTGACTTCCGGCACTTCTTTTTGTGCCGTAGGCAAGTGAGTGCGATCGACCATGGCTGCAATCTGGCAAAGCTCAAGCAGCTAAATCCCCTCAAGAAGACAACTTTTAGTTAAAACCCTTCTCTAATTGACCGTTCGCTTTGGTTTTTTTGTGCGAGGGATACTTTTTTAATTTACTTTTTTTTCAACAAGAGGAAGTGCCCCAGAGATTCAAACTTCCTGTTCCTGTCCAGCAGACTCCTCCCAGTGCTTTGTCCATCTCCTGGTCACTTTTCACTTGGATTTTGAGCTGGAAGGATCACTCTTTTTGTCTCCTGGATAACTTTGTTGTATTTGAGAATTCACAAGTAAGTTCAAAAACACTTGTATAAGGATCTTGTACAACATGTTTGTTTGATAGAGGGCATGCATCAGGATTTATCTGTACTTTTATTCAATTGTTTTAATTAATTGTGGTGGGTGTCCTGCATTTGGGGCTTTAGTTGTAATTTTTCTTCTATAAATGAAAATTGCTTTACAATTCACTAAATTTTCTCCTTGTTTTGTTTTGTCAGTTTGCAATATTCATTTAATTCACTATGTTAATGTTAAGTGGCCTAGTCTGTGAATGGAATAGTCCTTCCAGCTGTAGACCCAGTACTAGTCATTGGTGCATGATGAAACAACTGTTTGTGGTGTCTGTTGAACTGAAACACCATAGATTACATTGGACTAAACATAACAAAATGTTGTTTGCCGGAATTCAATTTATTTTCTGCAAACAGTGTCTGGTGGGGGTAATATTATATATTTGATGCCTTTGTATGATGTGTGTTGTTGTAACATTTTTAGCGCCTTTAATTTTTGTTTTGAGAATTACTGACAATGCTGTTTTTTTCTCCTGTACCTATGCCGTCTTTGTCTGGCCGCTGCGTGAGACGGTTTGTCATAGGCCACCATTTGTCTTTGTTCCCCATGCTATGTGGCCAGGGGGTCTTTTTGTATAGTCAATTATGCCCTATACCAATATGTGTTTAATGTTTTCTGTTCATCCTGCTTGTTGTTTGACCATGTGGCTGGTGGCCATTTTGTGTAGGCAGCCATTATGCCTGCATGTGTTCTTCTTTGCTGTGGTGGCCATGCCTTCTGGCTGGTTTTTGCTGTTTGGCCATGTGGCTGGTGGCCACTTTGTGTAGGCAGCCAGTGTGCTTCTATGCCTGCATGTGTTCTTCTTTGTTGTGGTGGCCATTCCTCCTTGCTGGTTGTTGCTGTTTGACGGTGTGGCTGGCAGCCATTTTGAGTAGGAAGCCTGCGTGCTTTTAGGCCTGCATTTCTTTGTTGGGGTGGCCATGCCTCCTTGCTGGTTCTTGTTTAACCGTGTGGCTGGCGGCCATTTTGTGTAGGCAGCCAGTGTGCTTCTAAGCCTGCATGTGTTCTTCTTTGTTGTGGTGGGCATGCCTCCTTGCTGGTTTTGCTGTTTGACCATGTGGCTGGCGGTCATTTTGTGTAGGCAGCCAGTGTGCTTTTAGGCCTGCATTTCTTTGTTGTGGTGGCCGGGCCTCCTTGCTGGTTGTTGCTGTTTGACCATGTGGCTAGAGGCTATTTTGTGTAGGCAGCCAGTGTGCTTTTAGGCCTGCATTTTTTTATTGTGGTGGCCATGCCTCCTTGCTGGTTCTTGTTTAACCATGTGGCTGGTGGCCATTTTGTGTAGGCAGCCAGTGTGCTTTTAGGCCTGCATGTATTCTTCTTTGTTGTGGTGGCCTTGCCTCCTTGCTGGTTTTTGTTTGACCATGTGGCTGGTGACCATTTTGTGTAGGCAGTCAGGGTGCTTTTAGATCTGCATGTGTTCTTCTTTGTTGTGGTGGCAATGCCTCCTTGCTGGTTGTTGTCTGACCATGTAGCAGGTGACCATTTTGTGTAGGCAGCCATTGTGCTTCTAGGCCTGCATGTGTTCTTCTTTGTTGTGGTGGCCATGCCTCCTTGCTGGTTGTTGCTGTTTGACCATGTGGCTGGCGGCCATTTTGTTTAGGCAGCCAATGTGCTTTTAGGCCTGCATTTCTTTGTTTTGGTGGCCATGCCTCCTTGCTGGCTGTAAATCCCAGTGGTTTTTCATGGCAGTCCCCTTCCCCTAGTGCATCAGCAATTGTATTATTTAAATTTGTATTCTTTTTTTAAATAATTTGTTTCACAAACTTAATTTTATGTAATTTAATAATAATAATCGATATATATATATTTCATTTAAAAAAGTCTTGATTTCAGATTTTTTTTTTTTTTTTTTTTCATTTTTCACCCTAGCTTCATGTCTGCCATACGTGAACAGCTGCACAACATTACATAATTCAAGGATTATTCCATTTGTCACCAGCACCTTCCTGAGTGCCACTTGCCAACTTGATGCACAGAAAGCTAACAATTACATTCTCTATGTTGTAGTTGTTGCTCTTTCTTATCCTTCCTGAGTGTGCATGATGATTAAAGTTAATGTTGGTGTAGTTTTACGAAAGGATACACCATATTATTTAATAATTATTTATAATTTAAGTAACCACTAAATGATGTTATTTCTACTCTTAATGCAACTGCAACAGTGCCATGTTTCACTGATATCCTTCTTGCATATTTGCTTTTAGGTGCACAACGAGAAAGAGACATCACTCACAGTACTGCCAGACAGAAGGCCAGGGCACGACGTGACGCATGACCACACTCATGACCACACGGATATCTCTTCAGCGTGGGAGGCTAAGTGCCACTGCCAACTAACAGCTTCAGGATGGCCCACAAGAAAGGTGGTACCAAGAAAGCGGCCAGTGATAAGAAGGAGCTTCCCACCACTGCTTTGCTGCCCCAGACCTTTTTTGGCAAAAATGTGTTTTTGCAGCACTAGCCTCTGGGGAGCAAGCTGGGAGCAGCTATCCCACTTCAGCATTCCCACTCCAAGCTAGGCCCAAGCCCATGTCTGACACAGAGGCAGCGTCTCTAATCACGGCAATGCCGACGAGCAGTAGTACCCAGTTGTTGCCGGAAACTCATCTCAGTGGACAACGACAGCCGCAGCCAGCAATAGCAGTTCCGCCCGAAGTAGGCACACATCAAGATATTGAGCTTCATGCTGAGGAAGTTGAAGAAGCCCCTCTTTCACAAGCTCCACCGTCTTCCAGATCTCCGGCATCTTCTTCTTCAAGCTCCCTTTCTGATGATCACGACCCCACCTGGATGCCACCACAGTCTGAAACACGCCAGGATAGGCAAGGAGTGAAAAGGAAGGTTCCTGAAAGCCTTAGAGTTATGGATGAAGAAGAGGAGGATGACAAGTCTGACAACGAGCAAGTCATCATGGATGTTAACCCAGCCCCAGTGGAGTCCGATATTACCCTCATCTTCTCAACCTGCTCTGAGGGATATGCGCAGATACCACCACCACCACCTCCCCCAGCTTCCATATTTACATGGCCCTGACTGCAACATACATCCACAGCCACCTCAGTAGGCACCGCATAGGTAAATGTAATCAAAACAACACCCACCTACCGCCACTTCTTCCGACGTTGGCAGCAGCTACAGTATTAGGAAATTGACCTCCCCAGTTTGGGACTTCTTTACGGTTAGTGAAAAAGAGCCGCACATTGCCATATGCTCCATTCGCCGAGATAGAGTGTTAGTCGGGGTAAGCTAGGTACAAACAATGGTACCGGAGGCCAAACAACCCATTTGAGAAAACATCACGCAATCCGCTGGGAGGCACACCTTAGTGGCCAAAAACCTGCAAGTGGGGTTGGTGAAGGTGGTGAAAGCAGGGAATCTGATCCGATCATGGTGGATGGAACCAGCAAGAAGGTGAAGAAGAGGTTGACATTTTCATTACACAAATCAGCCCTGTCCCCAGCGGTGCAGTAGTATTGTCATCCACATCAGCAACATCACAATGGCACAAGAAAGCTCAGACACAGGTCGAAACACTAAGGCAAGAACATACTGTGGCTGCCCGCTGAGATGCACACTCCATCCACCACCTTCTGCTTTGAAGTAGCCTTTATCAGTGGCACCAGTAAAGAAATAATCCAGGCTACTATTACTGGTAAGTTTCGGCAGGAGGGGCAGTGCAAAAGATTTAGGCAAGGCACTAGCACCTTCAAATCCACACTGTCTGCAAAGCAGACAGTGCTCATTTCAAGGGTGCCGGGTGCCCCTAAGACCCCCTTAACTTGTTCTCCACCAGCCTTTTTATTGCAGTCAGACTACCATGAAAAGGCTTGCATAGAACAAAGTTGACATCAGCAGGGCGGTGCTGACTTCAGAGCTGCCCTGTCCTGGCAGAGGTAGCGGTCGGTTGGAAGGTCTGCCCGCCAACCTTGTAATGTGGCGGTCAGACAGCCACAACTGTGGTGGTCCAACTGCCACCGCGAGGCTGGACCCTCATAATGGGGCCCTTCGTCAAGTGTAAGTTTACTTTTATGAATAGGCCCCTTTCCTACTGTTGCATATACTGCCCGACCTCTACAGCTTTATTTTTTCTTGTGGTGAGAATGAGGATACGGAAAACTCTGTATAATAGTATACCTTCTGAGATAATGCTTTATTGAATATTTACATTGAATCGCCTGGCCCCAATGTTAGATTTTACATAAGGGCTAGGCAGGTTCAGAACACACCTGCACGACATTAATTAAAAATCATTTTCCCTCACAAGGATAGATGTTTCCAGTTCCAAAGTTATAATGGTTCCAATGGCACACAAGAAGCATTAAACGTTTTTGTGAAGACAGGAATGGGGAACAGAGGTGCCAAACAATTAGAAACCAAATTCTATAATTCATCACACCATTTGAAAACATTGAAGAAAAACCCTTTTAGGGGTTTTGGAAGGAACAACTTACTTGTATGTTAGGGTTAGAAAGCTGCTTTGTTGAGTAGCAAGGTTTGCTTGTCATCCGTACTGGATATCCACAAAGATGAGGCAGAGTACATTTCAAGTCAGTGATAAATGCACTCAGGACACCATCCAAATCTGTTCTGGGAAAAAACTATACTGGTTGACTTCTAAGACATTACTCCTCTCACTCTACCTGTCCCCCCCCCTCCCTCGCGCTTTCCCGCCGCGACCTCCTGCACGCCCCCGCCCCCCAGCTCCCATTCGCCCCCAGCTGACCCCTCCCCCCCTCCTACCTCTTATGGCGGCCGCTGCGCGACAGTGGTAGCGACCCTTGACCCAAGGGTAGGTCGCTCCCCCTGCCGCTGCAGCTCCTCCAAGTTCCCGAGTTCCTGTGTTCCTGAGACCCACCTAACTGTAAGTACCCCCCTCCTCCCAGCCCCTCGCCCTGCCCCGCGCCACTCACCTTCTCTCCTGCTCCTGCTTCTTTTCCTCCTCTCTGTCTCTTCCTCCTCGCTCCCCCTCTGCAATCTTCTTCTGTGTTCTTCTGTTCTTCTCTTCTGTTCTTCTGTTCTTCCCTTCTGTTCTTCTGTGTTCTTCCGGTCTTCTGTGTTCTTCTTCTCTGTTCTTCTCGGTGCTTCTGTGTTCTTCTTCTCGGTTCTTCTCTGTTCTTCTCTGTTCTTCTCTGTTCTTCTCTGTTCTTCTGCTCTTCCGATCTTCTGTTCTTCTGTCTTCTGTTCTTCTGTCTTCTGTCTTCGGCTCTTCTACCTCCTCCGTCTTCTTCCCCCGAGCCTGCCCTCCTGCTCCTTCCTCATCCCCCTCCCTCACTCGCCTCCCCCTCTCTCACCCCTAGCTAACCCGTTCGCTATCTACCTCCCTCACTCCTCCTATCTTCCTATCTCTCTAGCTCCCTATCTCACTATCTAACTCCCCCACTCTCCACCTCCTCCTACCTACCTATCTGTCTATCTATCTATTTCCCTATCTATCGACTTCTCTATCTATTTTCTCTATCTATTTCTCTATCTCTCCCCCCCTCCCGCCACCCCCTCTACTACCTATCTCCCTATCCTCTCACTCTACCTCTCTCCCTCACCCACCTCTACAACCCCCCCTCCCCTATCTTCACAACCCTACTCCTATCTCTCTCCCTAATCTCCAAACCTCCTAACACTCACCCTCCTCCACCCTAAACCCCCTCCCCCAGCTCCTCTCACTCTACCTGTCCCCCCCCTCCCTCGCGCTTTCCCGCCGCGACCTCCTGCACGCCCCCGCCCCCCAGCTCCCATTCGCCCCCAGCTGACCCCTCCCCCCCCCTCCTACCTCTTATGGCGGCCGCTGCGCGACAGTGGTAGCGACCCTTGACCCAAGAGTAGGTCGCTCCCCCTGCCGCTGCAGCTCCTCCAAGTTCCCGAGTTCCTGTGTTCCTGAGACCCACCTAACTGTAAGTACCCCCCTCCTCCCAGCCCCTCGCCCTGCCCCGCGCCACTCACCTTCTCTCCTGCTCCTGCTCCTGCTTCTTTTCCTCCTCTCTGTCTCTTCCTCCTCGCTCCCCCTCTGCAATCTTCTTCTGTGTTCTTCTGTTCTTCTCTTCTGTTCTTCTGTTCTTCCCTTCTGTTCTTCTGTGTTCTTCCGGTCTTCTGTGTTCTTCTTCTCTGTTCTTCTCGGTGCTTCTGTGTTCTTCTTCTCGGTTCTTCTCTGTTCTTCTCTGTTCTTCTCTGTTCTTCTGCTCTTCCGATCTTCTGTTCTTCTGTCTTCTGTTCTTCTGTCTTCTGTCTTCGGCTCTTCTACCTCCTCCGTCTTCTTCCCCCGAGCCTGCCCTCCTGCTCCTTCCTCATCCCCCTCCCTCACTCGCCTCCCCCTCTCTCACCCCTAGCTAACCCATTCGCTATCTACCTCCCTCACTCCTCCTATCTTCCTATCTCTCTAGCTCCCTATCTCACTATCTAACTCCCCCACTCTCCACCTCCTCCTACCTACCTATCTGTCTATCTATCTATTTCCCTATCTATCGACTTCTCTATCTATTTTCTCTATCTATTTCTCTATCTCTCCCCCCCTCCCGCCACCCCCTCTACTACCTATCTCCCTATCCTCTCACTCTACCTCTCTCCCTCACCCACCTCTACAACCCCCCCTCCCCTATCTTCACAACCCTACTCCTATCTCTCTCCCTAATCTCCAAACCTCCTAACACTCACCCTCCTCCACCCTAAACCCCCTCCCCCAGCTCCTCTCACTCTACCTGTCCCCCCCCCCTCCCTCGCGCTTTCCCGCCGCGACCTCCTGCACGCCCCCGCCCCCCAGCTGACCCCTCCCCCCCCTCCTACCTCTTATGGCGGCCGCTGCGCGACAGTGGTAGCGACCCTTGACCCAAGGGTAGGTCGCTCCCCCTGCCGCTGCAGCTCCTCCAAGTTCCCGAGTTCCTGTGTTCCTGAGACCCACCTAACTGTAAGTACCCCCCTCCTCCCAGCCCCTCGCCCTGCCCCGCGCCACTCACCTTCTCTCCTGCTCCTGCTTCTTTTCCTCCTCTCTGTCTCTTCCTCCTCGCTCCCCCTCTGCAATCTTCTTCTGTGTTCTTCTGTTCTTCTCTTCTGTTCTTCTGTTCTTCCCTTCTGTTCTTCTGTGTTCTTCCGGTCTTCTGTGTTCTTCTTCTCTGTTCTTCTCGGTGCTTCTGTGTTCTTCTTCTCGGTTCTTCTCTGTTCTTCTCTGTTCTTCTCTGTTCTTCTCTGTTCTTCTGCTCTTCCGATCTTCTGTTCTTCTGTCTTCTGTTCTTCTGTCTTCTGTCTTCGGCTCTTCTACCTCCTCCGTCTTCTTCCCCCGAGCCTGCCCTCCTGCTCCTTCCTCATCCCCCTCCCTCACTCGCCTCCCCCTCTCTCACCCCTAGCTAACCCGTTCGCTATCTACCTCCCTCACTCCTCCTATCTTCCTATCTCTCTAGCTCCCTATCTCACTATCTAACTCCCCCACTCTCCACCTCCTCCTACCTACCTATCTGTCTATCTATCTATTTCCCTATCTATCGACTTCTCTATCTATTTTCTCTATCTATTTCTCTATCTCTCCCCCCCTCCCGCCACCCCCTCTACTACCTATCTCCCTATCCTCTCACTCTACCTCTCTCCCTCACCCACCTCTACAACCCCCCCTCCCCTATCTTCACAACCCTACTCCTATCTCTCTCCCTAATCTCCAAACCTCCTAACACTCACCCTCCTCCACCCTAAACCCCCTCCCCCAGCTCCTCTCACTCTACCTGTCCCCCCCTCCCTCGCGCTTTCCCGCCGCGACCTCCTGCACGCCCCCGCCCCCCAGCTCCCATTCGCCCCCAGCTGACCCCTCCCCCCCCCTCCTACCTCTTATGGCGGCCGCTGCACGACAGTGGTAGCGACCCTTGACCCAAGGGTAGGTCGCTCCCCCTGCCGCTGCAGCTCCTCCAAGTTCCCGAGTTCCTGTGTTCCTGAGACCCACCTAACTGTAAGTACCCCCCTCCTCCCAGCCCCTCGCCCTGCCCCGCGCCACTCACCTTCTCTCCTGCTCCTGCTTCTTTTCCTCCTCTCTGTCTCTTCCTCCTCGCTCCCCCTCTGCAATCTTCTTCTGTGTTCTTCTGTTCTTCTCTTCTGTTCTTCTGTTCTTCCCTTCTGTTCTTCTGTGTTCTTCCGGTCTTCTGTGTTCTTCTTCTCTGTTCTTCTCGGTGCTTCTGTGTTCTTCTTCTCGGTTCTTCTCTGTTCTTCTCTGTTCTTCTCTGTTCTTCTCTGTTCTTCTGCTCTTCTGTTCTTCTGTCTTCTGTCTTCGGCTCTTCTACCTCCTCCGTCTTCTTCCCCCGAGCCTGCCCTCCTGCTCCTTCCTCATCCCCCTCCCTCACTCGCCTCCCCCTCTCTCACCCCTAGCTAACCCGTTCGCTATCTACCTCCCTCACTCCTCCTATCTTCCTATCTCTCTAGCTCCCTATCTCACTATCTAACTACCCACTCTCCACCTCCTCCTACCTACCTATCTGTCTATCTATCTATTTCCCTATCTATCGACTTCTCTATCTATTTTCTCTATCTATTTCTCTATCTCTCCCCCCCTCCCGCCACCCCCTCTACTACCTATCTCCCTATCCTCTGACTCTACCTCTCTCCCTCACCCACCTCTACAACCCCCCCTCCCCTATCTTCACAACCCTACTCCTATCTCTCTCCCTAATCTCCAAACCTCCTAACACTCACCCTCCTCCACCCTAAACCCCCTCCCCCAGCTCCTCTCACTCTACCTGTCCCCCCCTCCCTCGCGCTTTCCCGCCGCGACCTCCTGCACGCCCCCGCCCCCCAGCTCCCATTCGCCCCCAGCTGACCCCTCCCCCCCCTCCTACCTCTTATGGCGGCCGCTGCGCGACAGTGGTAGCGACCCTTGACCCAAGGGTAGGTCGCTCCCCCTGCCGCTGCAGCTCCTCCAAGTTCCCGAGTTCCTGTGTTCCTGAGACCCACCTAACTGTAAGTACCCCCCTCCTCCCAGCCCCTCGCCCTGCCCCGCGCCACTCACCTTCTCTCCTGCTCCTGCTTCTTTTCCTCCTCTCTGTCTCTTCCTCCTCGCTCCCCCTCTGCAATCTTCTTCTGTGTTCTTCTGTTCTTCTCTTCTGTTCTTCTGTTCTTCCCTTCTGTTCTTCTGTGTTCTTCCGGTCTTCTGTGTTCTTCTTCTCTGTTCTTCTCGGTGCTTCTGTGTTCTTCTTCTCGGTTCTTCTCTGTTCTTCTCTGTTCTTCTGCTCTTCCGATCTTCTGTTCTTCTGTCTTCTGTTCTTCTGTCTTCTGTCTTCAACTCTTCTACCTCCTCCGTCTTCTTCCCCCGAGCCTGCCCTCCTGCTCCTTCCTCATCCCCCTCCCTCACTCGCCTCCCCCTCTCTCACCCCTAGCTAACCCGTTCGCTATCTACCTCCCTCACTCCTCCTATCTTCCTATCTCTCTAGCTCCCTATCTCACTATCTAACTCCCCCACTCTCCACCTCCTCCTACCTACCTATCTGTCTATCTATCTATTTCCCTATCTATCGACTTCTCTATCTATTTTCTCTATCTATTTCTCTATCTCTCCCCCCCTCCCGCCTCCCCCTCTACTACCTATCTCCCTATCCTCTCACTCTACCTCTCTCCCTCACCCACCTCTACAACCCCCCCTCCCCTATCTTCACAACCCTACTCCTATCTCTCTCCCTAATCTCCAAACCTCCTAACACTCACCCTCCTCCACCCTAAACCCCCTCCCCCAGCTCCTCTCACTCTACCTGCCCCCCCCCCCCCCTCGCGCTTTCCTGCCGCGACCTCCTGCACGCCCCCGCCCCCCAGCTCCCATTCGCCCCCAGCTGACCCCTCCCCCCCCCTCCTACCTCTTATGGCGGCCGCTGCGCGACTGCGCAGCGGGCGCGCCGGAGGCGCGCCAGAGGCAAGCCCGTCTGCGCCCGTCCGCGCCTGGCCCGCGCCCAGCGCCACGACCCCTGGTCCCCAGCTCCCCCAAGCCCCGCTGATCCGCTACGACCCCACCACCCTCCACGCCCTCAACCCAGGGCGCTCCAAAACCTGCTTCCTAGCTCACCCCAAACGCACCCATGGACCCTTCGCCTGCAACTCCTGCAAACGCATCTTCCACCACGCAACTACCACGACCACAAGCCCACGCGCCATCAACCACCTCAAGTGCATCCTGATCAACGCTCGTTCCGTCCACAAGCACGCCGTTGAACTTTGGGACCTCCTGGACTCCACAGCCCCGGACGTCGCCTTCATCACGGAGACATGGATGAACGCCTCCTCTGCTCCAGACATCGCTACCCCGCCATCCCCGAAGGCTACAAGATCTCCAGAAAAGACCGCACCAACCAAGTAGGAGGAGGTGTCGCCATCATCTTCAAAGACTCCATCAGCGTCACCACCTCCACCGAAGACCCCCCCCTCGCCGCTGAACACCTGCATTTTCAGATTCGCACCGACCCAAGGACCACCCTCAGAGGATCCCTCGTCTACCGTCCTCCCGGACCTCGCGCCTCTTTCAGCGACGCCATCGCCGACTTCATCTCCCCGCACGCCCTCGCCTCACCGGACTACATCCTCCTAGGCGACCTCAACTTCCATCTGGAACAAAACAACGACCCCAACACCACCACCCTGCTCGACAACCTCGCCAACCTCGGCCTCAAACAACTGGTGAACACCGCCACCCACATCGCCGGACACACGCTCGACCCTATCTTCTCCGCCAGCAAACACGTCTTCTTCAGCCACACCTCTGCCCTACACTGGACCGACCACAGCTGCGTCCACTTCACATTCCGACGCGAGACCTCCCACCTCCGCACTCAACCCACCCCTCGTCGACAGTGGAACAAGATCCCTGAAGAGCAACTCTTCTCCGCTCTCGCCGCCAACCAACCCACCCTCACCACCGACCCCAACGACGCAGCTCTCAACCTCACAAACTGGATCTCCAACTGCGCTGACAACCTTGCTCCCCTCAAACGCACGCATCGACAGACCAACACCAAAAAACCTCTCTGGTTCTCTGACACCCTCAAAGAATCAAAGAAAACTTGTCGTGCCCTTGAGAAGGCCTGGCGCAAGGACCACACCGCGGACAACATGACCGCCCTCAAGAACGCTACACGCGAACACCACCACCTGATCCGCACTGCCAAAAGGAACTTTTTCACCGACAGACTAGACAAAAACAGCCACAACAGCAGAGAACTCTTCAGCATCGTCAAAGAGTTCTCCAACCCCAGCGCCAGCGCCAACGCCGTCACGCCCTCACAGGATTTGTGCGAATCCCTCGCCACTTTCTTCCATCGCAAGATCAGCGACCTCCACGACAGCTTCGGACACCAGACCCAACCATACACCACTGAACCCGCTTCCCCGGACATCACCCTCAACAACTGGACCCACATCAACACGGAAGAAACCAAATCCATCATGAACTCTATCCACTCCGGCGCCCCTTCGGACCCATGCCCGCACTTCATCTTTAACAAAGCCGACGACATCATCGCCCCGCACCTCCAGACCGTCATCAACTCTTCTTTTTCTTCTGCTACCTTCCCCGAATGCTGGAAGCACGCTGAAGTCAACGCCCTACTAAAGAAACCTACGGCTGACCCAAGCGACCTGAAAAACTTCCGCCCCATCTCTCTTCTACCTTTCCCAGCCAAGGTAATAGAAAAGACCGTCAACAAACAGCTGACCACCTTCCTGGAAGACAACAACCTGCTCGACCCTTCACAAACCGGATTCCGAACCAACCACAGCACGGAAACCGCCCTCATCTCAGTCACAGACGACATCAGAACCCTGCTGGACAACGGTGAAACAGTCGCCCTCATTCTCCTCGACCTCTCGGCTGCCTTTGACACCGTCTGTCACCGCACCCTAATCACCCGCCTACGCTCCACCGGGATCCAAGGCCAGGCCCTGGACTGGATCGCCTCCTTCCTCGCTAACCGCTCCCAAAGAGTTTACCTCCCTCCGTTTCGCTCAGAACCCACCAAGATCATCTGTGGCGTACCTCAAGGCTCATCGCTCAGCCCGACACTCTTCAATGTCTACATGAGCCCCCTCGCCGACATCGTACGCAAGCACGACATCATCATCACCTCCTACGCCGACGACACCCAACTTGTACTCTCCCTCACCAAGGACCCCGCCAGCGCCAAGACCAACCTACAAGAGGGTATGAAGGACGTCGCAGATTGGATGAGGCTCAGCCGCCTAAAGCTGAACTCTGAAAAAACGGAAGTCCTCATCCTCGGCAACACCCCGTCCGCCTGGGACGACTCCTGGTGGCCCACGGCCCTCGGCACCGCACCGACCCCCGCAGACCACGCCCGCAACCTCGGCTTCATCTTGGACCCTCTTCTCACCATGACCAAGCAAGTCAACGCCGTGTCCTCCGCCTGCTTCCTCACTCTCCGCATGCTCCGCAAGATCTTCCGCTGGATCCCCGCCGACACCAGAAAAACCGTGACCCACGCCCTTGTCACGAGTCGCCTGGACTACGGCAACACCCTCTACGCCGGGACCACCGCCAAACTCCAAAACCGCCTGCAACGCATCCAAAACGCCTCGGCCCGCCTCATCCTCGACGTACCCCGCAACAGCCACATCTCCGCACACCTGAGACACCTGCATTGGCTCCCAGTCAGCAAAAGGATCACCTTCCGTCTTCTCACCCACGCACACAAAGCCCTCCACAACAAGGGACCGGAATACCTCAACAGACGCCTCAGCTTCTACGTCCCCACCCGCCCCCTCCGCTCCGCTGGCCTCGCACTTGCTGCCGTCCCTCGCACCCGCCGCTCCACGGCGGGTGGGAGATCTTTCTCCTTCCTGGCGGCCAAGACCTGGAACTCCCTCCCCACCAGCCTCAGGACCACCCAGGACCACTCCGCTTTCCGGAGACTCCTAAAGACTTGGCTGTTCGAGCAGCGATAACCCCCCCCTTTCCCCCCTAGCGCCTTGAGACCCGCACGGGTGAGTAGCGCGCTTTATAAATGTTAATGATTTGATTTGATTTGAGACAACAGAAAGGGTATCTGAGATTGAAGTTAAGGAACCAGAACCACTCTCTTAATTTGATATACCCTGCGTCCTACAGCTCACTGTACCTTTGGGACTGGGGTTGCACCTCACCGATGTGGCACAATAAGGCCCTCATGCTTTTATGGCTTAGTTTCCAATCAGAAGGAAACTGGCCTAAGATTTTGGGAGTGTCAACCCATTCTTAAGAGCGCTGAAGCCTGATTTGCATATGATCAGACCCTGTCTGGAATGGCACTGTGAGCAAAATAAAAATGTAGAAAAATGTTACATACATTTAATCCTACCTCTCCTCATGAATGTTCTTTCTGAATTCATAAACAGTAGAACATCTCTTCATGTGTGCGGGATCCTAAAGCACATTTTGAATTATGAATGTTTTCAAATTTCAACATATTTTTAATCACGAATAATCAAGAAAACATATCTATAAAAGACAGTAATTTATAAATTCTTTCAATTATTAAAAAATAATGTAATAACCAAATGAAGTGCATTTGAGTGAGCACAATAGCCCAGGAGTACTGGTGAATACTGAAATGGGCTGTCAATGAGGTGGAACCCTGACTGCAACTGACTTCCTTGATACTACAAAAGGAGCAACAAATCAAAGACTGGATAGGTGCATGGTTTTCAGCTATATTTGTGGTTTTCCCAGGATCTTCTTTGTTTCGACCGTGTCTGAATGATGAGATATATACAGAAGCTGAAACTCTTAAGTCTTTAAGCATGGAGAATAATGAGTTAAATGGATAACGTAACGGCCATCAACAGGTGGTTCATATACACCAGCATTAAAGAGAACTACAGCAGCAACAAAAACACCAGAAACCTGTCTAAAAACAGTAGAAGCCATCAAGAGCAAGAGGTCACCTGTCGGCTTCCTCCCTGACTCCCTCCATGCAGTGCGGAACCTATGTGCCTTTATAGTTTGATAGGATTTCCCCTGCTTTACTTTGTAGCCTGGTGTTATGAGACAATATTCCGAACACAATGAAGATTACTGTCAGAATGTTTATTGCCTCAAATAATAAGCATCCAGTACTGCAGTAATCACCACATCTCTTCCCCCTAAATAATAAAGATTATTTTCTTTCTCACAACACACCCATTCCTCCATTTCCCAACAAATATACAGAGGAAGGTTGAGAGGAAAGAGGAAAGAAAAAAATCATGAAAGAACAGAATCTTGAAACTTCTTTCGTTTGCATGTGATACGAAAATGTTTCCTACATGCATTACTGTTGTTAGACAACATACAATTTTCAATAGTAAGGTGTTCATTGCTCTTGTTAGATATCCTATTGCCCTAGATCACTATCTTGGACTTCAGTCTGGGATCAAGAGCCACTTGAGTTATGTTCCACCAACATCCATCCAACAGTTTCACACAATTTCCTTGGACCTCACACACCTCCAGAGGTTCTTTCAATTCTGATAATCCCTTCTTGACAAGAATAGGATTTCTGATTTTTACCCAATCACCAACTTTTACTCTACACATTTTTGTATTCCTTACATATTAATCCTCTTAGCGCTCATTTAATTAGATTTATTTACAGCTGTTTCCCATAACACAAACAGGTTCTTCTCTTCAGGATTTAACTTTACCATCCAAAATGGACACATTTCTGTAGAAGCTTTTCTCCCTCTCATTAAATCAAAGGTAATTTTTTTGATAGAACATGCAGTTTAGTTTGATAAGACCAAACAGGATCTTTGAAAGCTTTATACAAACCCATTATTTGTATAGGAAGTTTAAATACACTCTACCAACTCTTTGTTGAAATGTTCTACTTTTCCATTACTCTGTGGGTGGTGAAGGAGAGTTCTACTATGTTTGACACCACATCTTTTAAAAAAATCTTGCATTTCTTGTGAAACAAACTGAACACCTCTGTCTGTCATAATCTCATCAGAAACACCTTCATGCATAAAAAGCTTTTGGAGACATTCAATTACACTCTTAGTTGTAGGACTACTGATTGGTTCTAACCCGTCTGAGTGGTGGTCTATGAAAACAATATAATACCTCATCTAAGATGGCAAAATATGTTAAGGTCCTAAAACATCAACCCCATATCTTTGACATACTCTATCTGTACAAGGAGTAACATAATCTATAATACCCTCATTGGTCAGTACTTTATCACTCCTGTTGCATTTAACACACAGGCTGGCAACATCATAAATTTCTCCATCCATCTTTGGCCACCAGAAATAATTAAAAATGTTCCTTTTCTTAATGGTTGAACCTAGATGTCCTGAGTCAGCAGCATGGATACCTTTGTCAAGAAAACATTCAGGAGGTACCAATTGATTACCACTTACTAATTTATTACCCCCAATAGACAATTCATCAGCTACTTTCTAGAACATTTGAAGACTGGCTGTCAAATTTGTCTCTTTGGATCATCAAGATTTAACTAACTCCATGAACTTGCTTAAAGTTTCATCCTTGCATACTTCATCTGACCATTCACCTTCTCCCCTTACAAATACTAACGACTCCAATCCATGCTACAAAACATTCTCCTATTTCTGTTTCCAAGCTATGTTTCTCAGTATCCTCTGTGGGTAAGCTTGACAGACAATCAGCTCTACAGTTCTTACCACCAGGAATATACTCAATGTTAAATGTGAATTCCAACAACTTAGCTGAAATCCCAACAATATATGCTGTGGAACACTTTGGGGGTCATTATTACTTCGGAAAACGGAAAGGCCCGTCCACTGAAATCCCGACGGGTAGGTTGCCTTCAATGTGGCCACCTGCCCGCTGGCCCCATTACGAGTTTCCTGTTGACAAAGCAGACAGTGAACTTTGAGACGGGACTGGCCAGGGGACCCCCTGCACTGCCCATGCCAAGTACACAGGCAGTGCAGCCCCCCCTCCCCCCGGGACACCCTGCACCCTGTCTCCACCAACCTTTACATTGTTACCGCCATTGAACCGCTGGCGGAGAGGGGGGTCCTAATCCCCAGGGCGGTGCTGACGGTCTGACTGCCACTGCGACCCTGGCAGTCAGTAGACCGCCAGGGTCATAATGAAGGCCATTATTTTCTTACCAGCTACAATGTCCACTAAAGGATGGTGGTCTGTCTTCAGAATGAATAAAAGTTTAAGCTTCTCAATAATCTATACACATGCAAGAAGTTATTTTTTTCTAGTACAGAATATTGTTGTCCAAACTGACGTAAGGTTCTGGAAGCAAAATCAATAGTACTCACAGACTAGTTGTCACACAGAGAAGGCACAGCACTTAATCCGTATTCGCATGCACTGATATTATCAGCTGTCTTCTTTCCTTCCACAAAGTGTTGCAAAGCAAGTGGTTATGTTGTTTCTTTTTTGATCTTTTGAAACATATTTTCACATTCAGGGGGCCAATCAAATGCCACTCCTTTCTTTAAAAGCATTTCGAAACATTCAGTCATTTAAACAAAGATTTCATAAACTTTATATAAAATTTGTAAAGATAACAACCTAGAAAATAAAGCAAATAATCCTTGTTCTTCTGGGCTGGAGTGTCCACTATACTTTTGACTAAACTATGTTTGGGTTTTACTCCCTTTTCTGATAAAATGTGACCTAGCCAGTGCTTAATTTGTGCTTGTTGATTCCGGTGCTGAGCACCGGAACTTATTGTTGAGGGCCAGTGCTTATTCTTCACCCCCAAGTGATTGCTGCGAGCAAAAGACACATATGGGAAAGACGGAGGAAGAGAAAAACAAAAAAGCGTCACAATCTGATAAAGCTGCAAAAGTGAGCTGAAGTGGCAGGGAGTGGCTTTAAATAGAATGAAGTGGCCCGAGATGGCTTCAGGATTACGATACCTCAATATCCCGTGTTCCCACATTTAATTGCAGCAGCCGCGTGTTTAAGAGGAGAGCTTTGAGCACTGGCACCTTGTTGTTTACAGATTAAGCACCAGACCTAGCTAGTCAATCTCCCTTTTCCTGAGAGTTATCCATCTCTTCTCTAATGTATAAAACATTTTATTCAAAACCTTGTCATGTTTGTGTTCACTTTTGTCACAAATTAAAATGTTATCTTGAAACATAACTACTTGAGAGAGTCCTTGAAACATATCAGACATTAATCTTTGGAAACACAAAAGGATGATGGACGGAGTGCTGAACAATGCAAACACTCACCCTCAATCACAGATCTGGGTTTAATCCATAATTCTTTTGCTCACCACGCCACCCCAGTTTGGACCCAGCCATATGCAAATCAGTCTTGACCCTGTTCCCTCATGGGAACAGTCCAGCCTGAACTGCCAAGCCAGGTCCTCCCTGGACCGGAAACAGGCATCCTAGGACCAGTTTCAAGGTTTCACCCTTCATCAGCCAGGCTATCTTGAATCCAGTGGTACAGTGAGCAAGGGACCCACGTCTGGGCATACCCTTCCCATTTAGGGTAACTTTAGCAGCACAAAAGGATGATGGACGGAGTGCTGAACAATGCAAACACTCACCCCCAGTCAAAGATCTGGGTTTAATCCATTGTTCTTTTGCTCACCATGCCACCCCAGTTTGGACCCAGCCATATGCAAATCAGTCTTGACCCTGTTCCCTCATGGGAACAGTCCAGCCCGAACTGCAAAGTTAATCTTTGGAACACAGTTGCTGTGGACGCAAGGCCAAACCGCATCCTGCAAAATTGAAAGACACCATTCGGAGTTACAAAGCCCATCAAATGGTGAGATTGTACATAAAGCTCAACCTAACAGTAAGCTGCTCCTAAATCTAACTTTGTGAACCAACACAACTGACCAATTGTTGTTATTAGGTCTTCAATTCTTGGTAAAGGAAAGTTGTCCATTCTAATGGCTTTATTAAGACTTCTCAGGTCTACACACATCCATGTAGTGTGGGAGGAGCACGTAGGAGGCGGCGGAGGCACCAGCTGCTCACAGCAGGTCGTACGCCGTTCAGCGTTCTAGCCTGCCACCTTCAGCGTTCTCTCCACCGTCCACCATCCACTTCCTGGGTCGCACCAGAGACACCACAGCACCGCAGGGGAAGGAGGAGAGGACAAAGAGGACCAAACGGACGAACAAGTGAGTCACAGTGGCTGTGGGCATGGCGGCACTGACCCACTTATAGACTCCACTGAGCAGGGGAGTTGGGGGAGACTGGTGACCTGCCGGGCCACTTCCAGCCTGACTGCCCCCTTGAATGCTCCCCAACCCTATCGGTACCGGCATTGGTGCTTCTGCCAGTGCTGGTGCTTGTGTCTGGTGCTTGGTGCTTGGGGCTGCTCACTCCAGCAGACTCCAGCTGACCCCAGTTGACCACAGCAGCTGCTGCCAACGTTCACTGTCCTCCTGCCTCCTTCCTCAAAAACCAGTTCAGAACTAACTTAAATCAGCTTGAATTTAACCCTCCTACTTGTTACCCTGACACAGGCTTTGTTGAACATCGAACCTTGAACCTTGGCTTTGTCTCTGTTTGACTACACTGATCTACTGATCTCGCTCCAGGTCCTGCGTTCTTGTGCCCCCCACCTTCTCACTGGCAAAGGGGGTAGTTAGAGAGGAGAGGAGGTGCAGGAGCAGCTCGGAACACCCCAAGGTCTAAATTTAGGAAACTCCAGAAGATGCCCAGAAGACGCCTACAAAGAGAAGAGCCAGGAGAGCTACTATCTCCACAAATATATAAATACACCCACATGCATGGCACAATACCTGGCATAATCATCAAGCCTCACTTAGGCTTGTTGAACATCGAACCTTGAACTTTGGCCATGTCTCTGTTTTGACTACATTGATCTACTGATCTTGCTCCAGCTCCCGCATCCTCATGCCCCCCACCCTCTCACCAGTAGTTAGGGACGAGAGGCGGCGCAGGAGCAGCTCCGAATACCCCAAGGTCTAATTTTAGGAAAACCCAGAAGACGCCCAGAAGAAACCCAGAGAGAGAAGAGCTGGGAGAGATATTAGCTTCACAATCACATACATAAATACACCCGCGTACACGGTACAATACCTGGCATAATCACCAAGTATCTTACCAAGGACTTACTGTGCACTCTATTGAACAGAACAGCACAGCAATAGCAGCAGCAATAGTAACAGCAGGCTGCAGCTGAAGCTGAGGTGAACCGAGGTGACTCTGCAGGGCACGGGTTGCACTAGGTCCCCCTATATGTATGTTGAACCCCGTACCACGGAAGCAGCCAAGCCAGGCCTTGGTGCAGCTTGTGGCCTGGTGTAGCACCCCCCCTCTAATCCTCACCCCCAACTCTTTAGACCTTCTCTGACCTGTGTGCCTCAATCCACTTTTAAACAACTCTGAAATTCCATCAGAAGAGCCTAAGAGTCAGAACATGAGATCCAGCAAGAACCAGCAGCAAATTGCAACCAAGCCACGGAAGAAGTCCACCCTGAAGCTTCCTCCAGCATTCAGTGAGGAAACAACTGGGAATAATGCAACCGAGTTGGAGCCTCCACTGCTGCCAAGATTCAGAACATCACAAAGCTGTTCCCTTTCTTGAAGGACCCAATGGCTGCAATATACTCTATCCCATACAACGCCTCTGCTCTTCCCAGTCCGATTATTCCAATCAAGAGGAGCACCACACTGGAAACAAGTGGTGTAAGTGGCTCACATCAAATGTTAATGTCACAGTTGAAATCTACAAATCCACTAGCAGCCAAACAAGATCAAGACTTCAAACCACCCAATCACGCCAGTCTTTCATAATGACAAACGACAATTTTTATTTACTTTCCTCAACACATGATTCTGCTCAGGTTCCCACAGCATTCAGCCCTTCAACGGCAAACCCAGTAAAGCAGCCTTTGCACAGCGTGCATACAGACGAACTTTGGTCCTGCTCTCTTTCCCTCTCAAACAACGCGGATTTGATACAGACACTTGAAGTTAAAACCCTCCACAATAAGGAAAGTCCAGCACCAGGTAATATTACTCAAAAACAGGCAGTCCAATCTCACAGTGTATGAGAAATAAAGATGGTTTCATTATCCTCTGACCCAGCCGAAGGGGATCACACACTGGAAACCCTCCCGCCCAGGAACATGCAGTCATCCCCTGATATAAGGATCCCCACAGTTCACAACCTAATGCAGGGTACACCTAGGCAGGACGGCAACAAACTGCGCCTACCAAACCGTCAGCAACCTTTCCCCTTTGCGGAAGCACAACCAAACTACAGGGAAAGACCAAACACAAGCACTTGATAAAGTAGACAACCAAGAACCAACCATCCCGTTGTGGTGGGACAGCCTACTTGGAACCCTGCAATCATCCATTGAAATCCTAAATTTCCAGTCGGACAAGCTGGGCACACATTGACATTATGAACCTAATGGCAGGGCAAACTGCAGGAATAAACCAAAAAATGGAAATCCTTACATCCCTAATAGTGAAATCACAGGCAGGCCCCACACTGAACCAAGAACGGTGCCCAATCATTGATAAATTAGCAGCATTTCCAGATATTCTGTTAAATATCTTAAAATCGTTGCAATCTGCCAGAAATCAGGAAGTAATAATGACATCATCAACTGTAAGCTCTACCTAAAAACTGGAGGTGAACTCCAACCAACACAAGCTGATCTGTGACTTACAAATACCCACCATTCAGACCAACCCTTCCTCTGAGTCATCTCTCAAGAAAGTTGTACCGGAAGGGCAAACCTGGTTCAGCAACGAAGCCTCCCACCCAAAAACTAATGAAAAGACAATGCAAACGCTTAAGGAAAGCCAAGAAGAAGCAATTCAATCAGAAGAACGGGACGTGTAAAAAGATATATCCCATTTTTTCTAAACAACCCACCAACGCAGCCCAAATGAAGGCTGATAAAGACACCAGCACCCTGGACTGCAGTAGCCCGTCCGACCAGACAGATTAATCATGTCAGCCTCAATGTAAGACGACAACCCCCTCCCCAAAATGAGCCAACTCAAGATCAAGAATAAGCTGACATTAGCCCACAACCGCGTGTGGGGTGCAACAGGTTTGCAAGAGGATCAAAAACTATTAACAGCTCACCCCCAATCCGCAGCAACTCTGCCGGAACCACATGGTACAACCTCAAACCACAGGATCAGAGACCAAGATAATATTGACAAACAACCTGCCTTTGCCGTAAAAGGGCAAGATCTACCTTATAATCTCATTCAGACCAAACTGGCCCAAAAGAATTCAACCGATTATAGACCGCAGCCTGGACAAACATCGCTACAGGTCCATACCTCCCTTCCAGTCTCTCGTCCAATGCCAAGTGATGCAATCACAATAATATCACACAGTCCTCCCACCCTAGAGAGGACACGTGACCAACAAACTAATGCCAGGTCAAAAGGCTACACATCTGGCCAAGGGCATCAACCCTCCAACACAGATCCTGAAAAAGCAACATAGCGAAACAAGTAACTGGCCATCTTTCAAACAGTAGGCTAATAGTAAACACAGGTACCCACGGCCCCTCAGTAGTGGAAAAACTTGCCACCCTGCAAAGGCAAGACCCTCCCACGCACACAGTCACCCCCCACCAGGGGAATCAAAGTCTGTTATTTCAAGGTCCAGCAAAACCTGACAGGGCATTCATCTAGGTAGGCTCCACTTCTCGTCCATGCCCTCTTGCGCACCACAAAATACCAAGTACGGTACCTGCACATAATGCATCTCCTCAGCAATCACTGCCATCAATGCTCGAGGGATTCCCCCTTAAGTTGTGGTTTCAACCACACCATACCTCTCAGGGGAACCATGACATCCTGAATAGAGGGACCATCATGAGGCTCCTAAAAGCAATTCCTGAGCTTAACACCCGGTCCTCCGCAGAACTAACAACTGTAGAATTTAATCGAGCTAAGGGCAACAACTGTCAAGAAGCCACCCTAACAACCTGGGAATCAGCGGAAATAGTAGATCATATTCTGACGTTTGCTTCACGCTTTGAGACCTGGAGGATTTCGATAACCAGGCCAGAGTGGGACATATATCCATATCCACTTTTAAGCTCTAACACTCCCATGGTAGCGGATGAAAAACCCACAACGGTCTTGAGGGGCGCCCATGGTATTTCCCCCCGCTTCTTTTCAACTGAAGAAACCACCTGACTGGAATCCAAACAGCACTTGCCGAAGCCAGATGGGAGTGGCTGTCGGTGGCCCTTAATGCCTCTTGCCTCACATGAGAACCACTACCACCACGGGCATGCCCAGATCTAAAACATCTAAGATTTCTATCCTGGAACATAGCAGGTGCTCAATCATTGTTAGAAACAGGCTTCCCACCTAAAGCCTGCCACAACATGGATATAATTGCACTCCTTGAAACCAGGTCACAACAGGTTTTTCCGCTGTCGGGTTTCATGTCCTTTCAAATAAACGCAGTCAAGAACAAGCAGCACAGATGGCTAAGTGGGGGTCTAGCAGTTTACTTCTCATTAACCTTAAAAATGGATATAAAAGAGCATCCACAACAAGACAAAGACTGCCAGGTGCTCAAACTTTGCAACTGAAACTCCAACAATAGGCCACTGGTGTTGTTAGTCTATGCCTATGTACACCCCAGCTCTTCCTGCAAACGAGACGCAATAAAAAGGCTACCAGCAATCACCCTAATTGGGACATCATTCTGACAGGAGACTTAATTAAGGAACAAGAGGAAGATGAAATACTAAGCGCCGACAACTCCTACTGGAACTGCCCGACACAGGTGTCATTGACCTTACTCGTCGTGATCAACAGGGAAGAACAGTTGGTGATGTCACTGGAATACCTCAAATTATGGGTACTAAATGGGAGATTCATTGGTGACTCCCTGCCAAGTTACACCTTCCACGGCCTTAATTCATGGTCTATTTTAGATTACACTCTAGTCACATTGCATCTGATCCCTTCGGTACAGCAATTCCAAATAAAATATACAACTTACAGTGACCATTCCTACCAAATACTGACCTTAAGATCCTACCTGCCTGTGCATAACCCTGCCCGGCACAAATGGGCTCAACAGAGTTAACAAGCCTGAAGAGACTACACTGGTCATCTGTCACAATAGGAGCCTTATCTTTACCTGCAAAACTGCTGATGTTGGTGAACCTTAAAAACCACTAACATATAGTGGATGCCTTGGAAGACTTCTGAGTGAAAATACTGGACCAGCATTCTCCTAGCAACCAGTTACACCCACTTTGTCGAATCAACTAGGCCTGTATTTCAAAACAAGCCCAACTCCTCAAAATAGCTCAAAGGAAGCTGGCATTACACCTGAAGGCTCGACTAGGCAACCAGCTACTCTGGGAACAACTGAAGAACTCAAAGACAGAGTTTAAAGACAAATATGCAAAGACAAGGCCGAAGATAAGAACTCTTTTTGGCTAAAATTAATACATGCCGCAAAAAGGAAACATCCTAGGGAACCTTTGGGCATTATTAACAATCTAAACACCCGAGGGAACTCAATCAACAACTTGAATATCCCTGAAAAGACCTGGGTGAGTCATCTCAAGGCAATTTTCACAGCAAAGTGCCACCTCATGAAAATACCTTGCAATTGCCAGCATGGACATCCGTGACGGGAAACACCTCCTCACCAGAAAACGGGGAGACGATCAAACTCACCTTGTCGACACACCGAGCACTCCTAAATGCCTGTTAGGTTGGAGCCCCCTGGCCTTATAGCCTTCCACGAGCCATCTTTAGGAAAGAAGCTGTCTTCTGGTCAGAAGTGCTTACCTCCTTATATCAGGAAGTAAGTCTAGGAGAGCTGGTGAGGCTCTATAATTAATCCAATCTTTAAGAGAGGAAACAGAGACAATCCGGGCGAATATAGGTTAATCGCTCTTATCGATGTCAAGGCAAAAAACCACACCTTCCTTCTCCTTGCTGAAATAACAACATGGTATGAAAAAACATAATATCGTTCCAATTGACCAAACAGGCTTCAGGAAAGGAGTGGGTACTACGACAAACCTTTTAATAACTTAATTTTTGGTAGAGCAGAGCAGACGGCAGCACAGGAAACTACACCTTGGCTTCGTTCATTTTAAAGGCGCCTTTGACCGAGTGAGTAGACACCTCCTCTGGAGGAAGCTGAATAAATAGGGCCTACTGGCCCCCCTCTTTAATGCAATAATCGCTTTATACTCAGATTCATGGGTACACATGAAGATCGGTGATGGCACAAGGCTTTCAAGGAAAATCCCTGCAACCCTCGGCCTGACTCAAGGGCGTGTTCTTGCACCGCACCTCGCATAGGAAGGCCCTAAATGACACACCTACTATATGCGCACGATCTGGTACTGCTCAGATGCACCAAGGTCGTCCTACATAGGTTCCTAAACATTCTCGCAGATCATGTTCAATCCAACCAGCTAGAAAATAATGTGTCAAAATCAAAAATAATTTGTGTAGGCTGCAAGAACACTCTTAGATCAAGGATGGCCTTAAGCAACATTTCATTAAAGGTGGTGCCGTATTACAAATATCTCAGAGTAATTTTAGATGCCCAGGGCTCCTTCCGTCAATAGAAGAGATACATCGTGCAAAGAGTCCCAGCATTAATTTACACTTTCTCTCTCCTGGCCAGATGACTACAGGGCCCATCACTTTGTCCTTCGCTAATGATCATCTCATCCAAACTGCTTTGCACACTAACCTACGCAAGAGTGGCAATGCACGGTCAGGACGAACTCCTGATAGACAAAACACAGTACAAAGTATTCAGACGAGGCTTCAAATTACCAAACTCCGCCTCACCGGATCAGGTCTGCCTTGAATTCGGACTCGTACGGCAAGACTTGGCCGCAAGAGCAGAGGTGGTTAAAATTTGGGGCAAAATCAGTCACTCAGCAGACAAATTGAACGAGGCTCTCTGGCAGGCACTAGAACAAGATCAGTACTTAGCCTACAACAAGTACCTTCGATCATCAAGTGTCCAACTACGACTTAAGGATTTGTGGGCTGCAGTCCAGAAATACAATTCATTCTCTAGAGGGGCTACTAAGGCCACTAAACTGTTTTCGTTCATAGAAGATAAAGCCAAATGTAGTGCCCGTGCACAGGCATGAATGACCATAAAGTACTATGTCAAACTTGAACCGACTGCCCATATCTTCACAACGTTTGTACCGCATATGAAACATAGGGGCATATTTTTAAGCCCCAAGCGCCACTGGAACATCACTTTAGGTGACGCTCCAGTGGCGCTAACCTCTGCTCCATATTTACAAGGAGGTGTAACGCCAGGTTTTGTGGCGTTGCACCTCCTTGTAAAAATGGGCCCCTCCAACGCAGTTATCCGCGTTGGAGGGGTGTGCAATGGGTGTTGCTGTGTGCATGCCGCAGCAACACCTATTGCATTTTGACGCTGCTTCAGATTTACAAGATTTCGTAAACCTGAGGCAGTGCCAAAATCTAACGCCATTAGCAAGGCACAATGAGGAGGAATGATTTTATTCCTTCTCGTTTTTTTGCTTTTTCTATGTGTGCTCCATTGTGCACCATGCATAGAAAGAGCAAAATGCCAGAAGATATTGTTTATGTGCGGGAAGGTGTCCCTTCCTGCACATAAACAATCATTTGAAAATGACGCTTTGGCACTTCTGTGTGTGCTGCATTATGCAGCACACACAGAAGTGCCAAAGCACCATTAATGATTGTTTATGTGCGAGAAGAGACATCTTTCCGCACATAAACAATCACACCCCTCAACGAAGACATCCTTGTACGATGGTGCAAGGATGCCTGCATTGGCACTGGCAGCTAAATTTAGCGCCAGTGCAGGGGACAACACAGGAGTGTGCCGTATTCACGTTATTACGGCGCATCCCTGCGTTGTAAAAATGACGGAGCACGGCGCTGCCAATTTTGACACAGCATTGCGCTCCATCATTTTCTGATAAATATGGGCCATAATCTCATGGCAATACGATTAGGCACCTGCCACCTTGGCCAATGCTCCGGCATGGAAGAACATTGGGGGTCATTCTGACCCCGGCGGTCATGGACCGCCGGGGCCAGGGTTGGCGGGAGCACCGCCAACAGGCTGGCGGTGCCCCGCAGGGCATTCTGACCGCGGCGGTTTGGCCGCGGTCAGATGCGGAAAAACGGCGGTCTCCTGCCGGTTTTCCGCTGCCCATTAGAATCCTCCATGGCGGCGCAGCTCGTTGCGCCGCCATGGGGATTCTGACAGCCCATACCGCCATCCTGTTCCTGGCGGTTCTCCCGCCAGGAACAGGATGGCGGTATGGGTTGTCGTGGGGCCCCTGGGGGCCCCTGCAGTGCCCATGCCAATGGCATGGGCACTGCAGGGGCCCCCGTAAGAGGGCCCCACTTTGTATTTCAGTGTCTGCTTTGCAGACACTGAAATACGCGACGGGTGCCACTGCACCCGTCGCACCTTCCCACTCCGCCGGCTCAATTCTGAGCCGGTGTCCTCGTGGGAAGGGTCTTTTGCACTGGGCTGGCGGGCGGCCTTTTGGTGGTCGCCTGCCAGCCCAGTGCAAAAGCCAAAATACCCTCAGCGGTCTTTCGACCGCGGAGCGGTATTTTGGAGGGGGGAACTCCGCCGCCCGCCAGGGTGAGAATCACCCCCATTATCTTGCAGCAGTGTAGGCACTGTACATGCCAAAAGGGAAATCTAATACATACAATCTGCATCTGTCCGGGTTTGTTAGACCTTCGAAAGAGACTACTTAAGAGGATGTTCACTGATAGAGCTATTAGGTCCTGCAGGTGAGCCATAGTAGCCTGCTTCAATCCGCATGCCCCAGCTAAACTGTAAGTTTGTCAAGTTCTTGAAGCACGTTATGCAAAAAAGCTATGTTCAGGTTCTTAGCTGTAGTGGGTTGATCAGTCGCACACCCTGGAAGACTCATAAGTACCCATGACATATCTTAAACTCCAGAATAGTAATAAACTGAAGTGATACCGGCCTGAATATCTTTTATATCCCATTATAAGTGAGACATTTCTGCTTTCTTTTAAGTCAGGGATGCTAAAACGTGCAATTGTTCTCCTTCCCTTTTTTTTTACTTTCCAATTTACATTTAATCTCTGTATTAAAAATCCTATTCTTTTATTTTTATCAGAATGTGTTTATCATGCAATTTGGCAAAATAATCAACTGAAACAATAAATAAATAAATACAAATATTTTGCTGACTGTTGTCCTTCTCACTATCATATTCATCAGTAACTACACAGCATACACTACTTTCATTTCCCTCTTCTACATACTCCAAAAAAGTCCCACATTGCTACAATTACTACACTGCTGTCCTAAAGCTAGGCAATTTTTAAAAGAAAAGACATAAGAAAGCGAACCACATCTGTAGCAAACCACACCTTGCACCTTTCTAAACTGTGTGTTCTGCTGCAACTAGAATAACTGCAGTACAAACAAAATTATACATTTGTCTTTGAAGTGTAGTAGTGTAAACCTTAATGTTTTGAAGTGTTAGACTCTGACATTGACATATGGTATTACTGTTTCTTGAGGTGATTCTTGTTCCAAAGTCTCATATTTGGATTTGTGACCACTTTCCATTGTAAACATTGCCCATAAACCACATGTTAAACCATTTTATATCACATAAAGCATAACATCTTCAGTAGTGTAAGGTGAAGGTATCACTTCTCAGAAAGAGGCTATAGACTCCTGGTTTTCTTTGCTTTTCATTATTTTAGGTGTAGTCATTCACCCGTGCATATTAAAGTACTTGTCTTTCATAAAGAAAACCACTGACTTGACATTAAGGTATTATTAATATTAGCACCACGGATGGCACATCCAGAGTCGACCAGCCACTCAGAAAGCTTCCATTGCAGGCTGTAGCTATTATTAAATGCTTTCAAAGGGACCTATGTACCAGATTTATTGAAAAGTGGCACAACACTGTGCTGTGCCAAAATTGACAGCGCCACCCTGTGTCACTTTAGAAACGCAGGGATGTGCTGTATTTAACTGAATATGGCACACCCCTAAGATTCTCCCAGCGCTGGCGCTAAATTTAGCTGCCAGCACCAACGCAGGCATCCTTGCACCATCATGCAAGGATGTCTGCATTGAAGGGTGTGATTGTTTATATGTGGGAAGGTATCCCTTCCTGCACAAAAACAATCAGTAATGGCGCCTTGGCACTTCTGTGTGCGCTGCAGAATGCAGCACACACAGAAGTGCCAAAGCGTCATGTTCAAATGATTGTTTATGTGCAGGAAGTGACACCTTCCTGCACATAAACAATAATTTCTGGCATTTTGCTCTTTCTTTGCTTGTGGCAGAATGCAGCACCCATAGAAAAAGCAAATAACAATGAGGAATAAAAGTATTCCTCCTCATTGCGCCCTGCTAACACCACCCCTGGGAGTGGCATTAAATTTTAGTGTTGCCCCAGGTTTACAACGTTTCATAAATCTGAGGCGATGTCAAAATGCAATGGGTGTTGCTTAAATGCAATGGGTGTTGCTGTGGCACACCCACAGCAACACCCATTGCATGCCCCTTCCACACACAGTGCTGCATGGAAAGGGACTGTATTTACAAGGTGGTGTTAAGCCACAAAAAGTGGCTTAACGCCACCTTGTAAATACGGTGCAGTGCTTAGCGCCACAGGAACGTCACAAAAAGGGAACTTGTCGTTCCACAGAGAATGTAGAGTTGCCAGTGGATTTCACACTCTGCAACAGAGTAGAGTCCAACCCCCGCACGTTTGCTAGATGTAATTCACGTGGGTGGGAAGTGTGCGAGAGATGCGCTGGCACTCGCGAGAGAAAACAAGTTTTTCTACCTGCCCGTGAGATTTTGTGCCACACTAGTGACTTCCGGCACTTCTTTTTGTGCCGTAGGCAAGTGAGTGCGATCGACCATGGCTGCAATCTGGCAAAGCTCAAGCAGCTAAATCCCCTCAAGAAGACAACTTTTAGTTAAAACCCTTCTCTAATTGACCGTTCGCTTTGGTTTTTTTGTGCGAGGGATACTTTTTTAATTTACTTTTTTTTCAACAAGAGGAAGTGCCCCAGAGATTCAAACTTCCTGTTCCTGTCCAGCAGACTCCTCCCAGTGCTTTGTCCATCTCCTGGTCACTTTTCACTTGGATTTTGAGCTGGAAGGATCACTCTTTTTGTCTCCTGGATAACTTTGTTGTATTTGAGAATTCACAAGTAAGTTCAAAAACACTTGTATAAGGATCTTGTACAACATGTTTGTTTGATAGAGGGCATGCATCAGGATTTATCTGTACTTTTATTCAATTGTTTTAATTAATTGTGGTGGGTGTCCTGCATTTGGGGCTTTAGTTGTAATTTTTCTTCTATAAATGAAAATTGCTTTACAATTCACTAAATTTTCTCCTTGTTTTGTTTTGTCAGTTTGCAATATTCATTTAATTCACTATGTTAATGTTAAGTGGCCTAGTCTGTGAATGGAATAGTCCTTCCAGCTGTAGACCCAGTACTAGTCATTGGTGCATGATGAAACAACTGTTTGTGGTGTCTGTTGAACTGAAACACCATAGATTACATTGGACTAAACATAACAAAATGTTGTTTGCCGGTATTCAATTTATTTTCTGCAAACAGTGTCTGGTGGGGGTAATATTATATATTTGATGCCTTTGTATGATGTGTGTTGTTGTAACATTTTTAGCGCCTTTAATTTTTGTTTTGAGAATTACTGACTTAATGCTGTTTTTTTCTCCTGTACCTATGCCGTCTTTGTCTGGCCGCTGCGTGAGACGATTTGTCATAGGCCACCATTTGTCTTTGTTCCCCATGCTATGTGGCCAGGGGGTCTTTTTGTATAGTCAATTATGCCCTATACCAATATGTGTTTAATGTTTTCTGTTCATCCTGCTTGTTGTTTGACCATGTGGCTGGTGGCCATTTTGTGTAGGCAGCCATTATGCCTGCATGTGTTCTTCTTTGCTGTGGTGGCCATGCCTCCTGGCTGGTTTTTGCTGTTTGGCCATGTGGCTGGTGGCCACTTTGTGTAGGCAGCCAGTGTGCTTCTATGCCTGCATGTGTTCTTCTTTGTTGTGGTGGCCATTCCTCCTTGCTGGTTGTTGCTGTTTGACGATGTGGCTGGCAGCCATTTTGAGTAGGAAGCCTGCGTGCTTTTAGGCCTGCATTTCTTTGTTGGGGTGGCCATGCCTCCTTGCTGGTTCTTGTTTAACCGTGTGGCTGGCGGCCATTTTGTGTAGGCAGCCAGTGTGCTTCTAAGCCTGCATGTGTTCTTCTTTGTTGTGGTGGGCATGCCTCCTTGCTGGTTTTGCTGTTTGACCATGTGGCTGGCGGTCATTTTGTGTAGGCAGCCAGTGTGCTTTTAGGCCTGCATTTCTTTGTTGTGGTGGCCGGGCCTCCTTGCTGGTTGTTGCTGTTTGACCATGTGGCTAGAGGCCATTTTGTGTAGGCAGCCAGTGTGCTTTTAGACCTGCATTTTTTTATTGTGGTGGCCATGCCTCCTTGCTGGTTCTTGTTTAACCATGTGGCTGGTGGCCATTTTGTGTAGGCAGCCAGTGTGCTTTTAGGCCTGCATGTATTCTTCTTTGTTGTGGTGGCCTTGCCTCCTTGCTGGTTTTTGTTTGACCATGTGGCTGGTGACCATTTTGTGTAGGCAGTCAGGGTGCTTTTAGATCTGCATGTGTTCTTCTTTGTTGTGGTGGCAATGCCTCCTTGCTGGTTGTTGTCTGACCATGTAGCAGGTGACCATTTTGTGTAGGCAGCCATTGTGCTTCTAGGCCTGCATGTGTTCTTCTTTGTTGTGGTGGCCATGCCTCCTTGCTGGTTGTTGCTGTTTGACCATGTGGCTGGCGGCCATTTTGTGTAGGCAGCCAATGTGCTTTTAGGCCTGCATTTCTTTGTTTTGGTGGCCATGCCTCCTTGCTGGCTGTAAATCCCAGTGGTTTTTCATGGCAGTCCCCTTCCCCTAGTGCATCAGCAATTGTATTATTTACATTTTTATTCTTTTTTTAAATAATTTGTTTCACAAACTTAATTTTATGTAATTTAATAATAATAATCGATATATATATATTTCATTTAAAAAAAGTCTTGATTTCAGATTTTTTTTTATTTTTTTTTTTATTTTTCACACTAGCTTCATGTCTGCCATACGTGAACAGCTGCACAACATTACATAATTCAAGGATTATTCCATTTGTCACCTGCACCTTCCTGAGTGCCACTTGCCAACTTGATGCACAGAAAGCTAACAATTACATTCTCTATGTTGTAGTTGTTGCTCTTTCTTATCCTTCTTGAGTGTGCATGATGATTAAAGTTAATGTTGGTGTAGTTTTACGAAAGGATACACCATATTATTTAATAATTATTTATAATTTAAGTAACCACTAAATGATGTTATTTCTACTCTTAATGCAACTGCAACAGTGCCATGTTTCACTGATATCCTTCTTGCATATTTGCTTTTAGGTGCACAACGAGAAAGAGACATCACTCACAGTACTGCCAGACAGAAGGCCAGGGCACGACGTGACGCATGACCACACTCATGACCACATGGATATCTCTTCAGCGTGGGAGGCTAAGTGCCACTGCCAACTAACAGCTTCAGGATGGCCCACAAGAAAGGTGGTACCAAGAAAGCGGCCAGTGATAAGAAGGAGCTTCCCACCACTGCTTTGCTGCCCCAGACCTTTTTTGGCAAAAATGTGTTTTTGCAGCACTAGCCTCTGGGGAGCAAGCTGGGAGCAGCTATCCCACTTCAGCATTCCCACTCCAAGCTAGGCCCAAGCCCATGTCTGACACAGAGGCAGCGTCTCTAATCACGGCAATGCCGACGAGCAGTGACGTTGAATTGAACTTATCTCCTTCTCAAAGTAGTACCCAGTTGTTGCCGGAAACTCATCTCAGTGGACAACGACAGCCGCAGCCAGCAATAGCAGTTCCGCCCGAAGTAGGCACACATCAAGATATTGAGCTTCATGCTGAGGAAGTTGAAGAAGCCCCTCTTTCACAAGCTCCACCGTCTTCCAGATCTCCGGCATCTTCTTCTTCAAGCTCCCTTTCTGATGATCACGACCCCACCTGGATGCCACCACAGTCTGAAACACGCCAGGATAGGCAAGGAGTGAAAAGGAAGGTTCCTGAAAGCCTTAGAGTTATGGATGAAGAAGAGGAGGATGACAAGTCTGACAACGAGCAAGTCATCATGGATGTTAACCCAGCCCCAGTGGAGTCCGATATTACCCTCATCTTCTCAACCTGCTCTGAGGGATATGCGCAGATACCACCACCACCACCTCCCCCAGCTTCCATATTTACATGGCCCTGACTGCAACATACATCCACAGCCACCTCAGTAGGCACCGCATAGGTAAATGTAATCAAAACAACACCCACCTACCGCCACTTCTTCCGACGTTGGCAGCAGCTACAGTATTAGGAAATTGACCTCCCCAGTTTGGGACTTCTTTACGGTTAGTGAAAAAGAGCCGCACATTGCCATATGCTCCATTCGCCGAGATAGAGTGTTAGTCGGGGTAAGCTAGGTACAAACAATGGTACCGGAGGCCAAACAACCCATTTGAGAAAACATCACGCAATCCGCTGGGAGGCACACCTTAGTGGCCAAAAACCTGCAAGTGGGGTTGGTGAAGGTGGTGAAAGCAGGGAATCTGATCCGATCATGGTGGATGGAACCAGCAAGAAGGTGAAGAAGAGGTTGACATTTTCATTACACAAATCAGCCCTGTCCCCAGCGGTGCAGTAGTATTGTCATCCACATCAGCAACATCACAATGGCACAAGAAAGCTCAGACACAGGTCGAAACACTAAGGCAAGAACATACAGTGGCTGCCCGCTGAGATGCACACTCCATCCACCACCTTCTGCTTTGAAGTAGCCTTTATCAGTGGCACCAGTAAAGAAATAATCCAGGCTACTATTACTGGTAAGTTTCGGCAGGAGGGGCAGTGCGAATGCAACCACCCAATGGCACGTTTGTTCAATGTGAAGCTGGCTAAAATATTAGCTTTGAACCCTCTCCCTTTCTCTTTTGTGGAAGGAGTGGGTTTTATAGAATTTAAGGCGGCCATCTACCCGAAACGGGAGGTTTCAAGCCAGACCTATTTCGCCAAAGTTGCTGTTCCAACATTATATCACGATGTACTGGAATTGGTTGGACAAGCTTTGCAGCAGAGTGCTGTCCATACAATCCACATGACGACAGACATGCGAACCAGTTGCCAAGCCTCTGATTACATGTGCATCACTGCACACTGGGACTCTTTAGTGGGGATTAGAGAAATGGTATCTGCAGGTGTTGACACTGCTGAATTTTTTAATGGTGCTCAGAAGCAAGCAAAGTAGAAATCCCATAAAGCTGCACACATCTTGGACAATTTTAACAACAAGGTCTTTGAATGGCTGTGCCCCAGAGGGATTAAGATTTTGTTGCCATGAACAATGACAGTGATATAGTTACAGCCATGTCAGATAGTGGCTATTTTAGGGTCCGGTGTTTGGCGCACTACATAAACATCATTGTAGAGGGCTTTCTCAAAAAAGAACCCAATGTCAGCAATTTACTGTCCACATGCAGAAAAATCTGCACTTATATTTGTCATTCTTTTAAAGCCTGCAAGCTGTTGATAATAGAATGCCAGTTAAAGCACTCACACAGGAAGTGGCAACACATTGGAATTCAACTTAGTACATGTTGTAACGTCTGTTTGAGCAGTACAGACTGATCAATCAATATGTCATGCAAAGAGGGGATGCTACTGTGAAAGACATGATCACTGAGATTGACCAATTGGGCCTGGTCAAATTCCAGGCAGAGATGGTGCTTCTTTGTGAAATGTTCACACAGGAATTCAGTAAGGAGGACTGTACCATGGGCCAAGCTATCCCATTGGTGCATATGCTGCAGAAACAGCTAAAGGAGGTGTCTGAGACATATGCAGGTGCGGATGAAAAAAGAGATGCTCAGGAGTTGGCGGAGAGCTTATCTGTAAATACAAGGCTGCAAAGAGACATTGTGTAATCCAAACATTACATCTGTGCCACAGTTCTTGACCAAGGGTACAAAGAAATACTGGCCAGTTTCATTCCTTTTTCAGACAGGGATGTTTCAACATATAAGCGGTGGATTGCTGAGCAAGTCAGTGACCTAGAAAAAGAATGGCTGGGAATTAGAGGCCCACTCATGGGCAGACATTCTGGGGTGCAGCCTACAACTTCCATAGAGCCTGTGGACAGTGCTGTTGGCTCACACCAGCCAAAACCAACACCAGCAACAACAACAGGAGCAGGAACAGCAGCCCCAAAATCTGCATTTGATTGATTTCTACAGGCAGGGCTTAAGTTCACTGCAGAGACGAAGGCAAAAGAGGTTGAGCAAGGTGGAGCACCAATGACTATTGAGAGGATGTTCCGGGCCTACCTGGATGACCCAACGGAGGGCTAACTAGATCAAAGCCCATTTGGGTATTGGTATGGGAAGAGGCACCAATGGCCAGTGCTCAGCAGTCTGGCAATAAGGTATCTGGCTTGCTCTGTAGCCAGTGTGTCTGCTGAGTATGTGTTCAGTGCAGCTGGGGTGGCTGTCACAGTGAGAAGGACCAATCACTTGCCCCAAAACAAAGAGATTTACCATGATAAAAATGAATCAGCACTTCATACCCCCAAATTACAGCATACCTGAAGTGCAACAGGAGGTGGATGAGGGTGATTGGTCAGACTCAGGTCAAGGTATTGTGTTAGCTGACCAACTTTTGGGCGAACCACCTAAGTTTGAGGATAAACCCTACTTCCCTGACTACTGAGTAGACCTGGGCCACCATAGAACTTTCTTCTTTCTTCTATTGACGAACTACTTTGAGAAAAAAGGATATAGCTAACTGGGGGTACATTATTATTTTATATTGCTTGTTCCGTCTCAATGACTAATGAACTGCAAACGTTTTAGGCACATTCATGGCCAGATTGGACTCGAACCAGAATGAAGAGAAGAAGCCCTCCCCCAAAATGACTTCACAGGGATTTGAGAGACAATGCCTGCCTCCATGCTATGTGTATCCTTCATTTTATCCCCTAGCAGGGATGCCCCAGATATTTGATTTACAACTTACTGGCCAATTTGTGTCAAAGAGGATCGTCAATGTACCACCATGCTTGTTTGACACAGGTAAGTAATGCTATATGCCACAACGAGTGATTTGAGGGCTTCTTGTTTCAATGTTGAGATGGTTCATGTGGCTCATGTCTAGTGGTGGCAGATAGTGAAAGTGGGTGTTTATTATTTAACTATAATTATTATGCTTGATTGTGTTTGTGTCATGATTGATTTACAATGTTGGTGGTCTAATAAGGGGTGATCATTTTTTTTCCTGAAGGTGTGTTTTTTAACCTTTCCCTTTGACACTTAGAAAGATTTGGTTGCCAGTGGTTTCACACTGCTGTGTTATTTGGTGTTTTGTTTTCTGGTCCACATTCATCAAAGACCTAACCAGTCCATTTAGCTAACAAACACAAATCTAGTCGACAAAAAAAAAAAAAAAACGACTCAATGTTTCTCTTGTTGTTAACCACAGCTATGCACTACAAGTTGCTCTATCTCATTTGGGTCAGGAGACTGTGACTCTCGGGAGCAGTTGGTATGGAGTTGGACATAATCTTTAATCAGAGTCTGGAGGATGATGGAAGGACTCAGAGTGTGAATTGACAACTTAAAGAACTGTCAGAAGAAGGAAGTTATCAATTTCATGGAAATCAACATAGATAATGATCAGTCTAAGAGGCCTACTCCAATCTGTGAAATGGTGGTGGGAGGCACATCGATTACTAGATTTGGGAAATGCTATGATGTTGTGTGTGTGTGCTGGCTTGCTCAAATTAGAAACTATGTGGTTGGGTGGGGGCCCTGTTGTAGGTAACTGGAGGAAACAGACATGTGATGGATGACATCACATTATGCACAAGCTCTGGGCTAAATGTTATGATGATCATGACAGTTGAGAGTTTGGTCATCTCTATACATACAGCCACTTGTCTCTGATTGTTGGTTGTTGTAATTGCTCTCACTTAATTGATTACACATCTGTCATAAAATGAATGATTGCAGAGGACTATGCTCTTGCACTGCCACCTCTGAGTCTTCTTGTTATACTACTCTTCATGAAGCTTATCTTTCATTCTATTCTTCTTGATTCAATAATATCATGATTATAATTTCTATTTTACAATCCCCAGGCCTTCTCTTCTCCTGCTCCGTAACATTCATGCTTACCTTACCGGACCACTCCAGGTAGGCACCCAAGAGGTGTTAGCTTCATCCTAACATTAATTATATTTACTATATTGCAAATGTAGGTGACAGAACATTTTTAGATATGTAATAACTTGGATCTCTCTTGGGTTAATGGAATTTAAAGTTAATGGTGTCATACATGCTCATTTATTTTTTTCTAATTCTCCCACAGCAGGCTGCTGATCATTGCCCAGATTAATATTGCGTTTGTGTAGTGTTTGTCTTTTTGTCACACCTTTCCCTAAATCCCTTTCCCATCCATTCATCAAATTCCTAACCCTCTCCCACTGGGCTGTGTGATTTATTGAGGTGTTACTTCATAATTTACACCATTGATCAATCACACACTTGGTGTGGCAGATGTGGTGGAAACAGTGTGCAGGATCTTCATTTAAGCTCAACTAAGTGTGCTAAGATGCTACTACTACACCACCATGGCACCTTGGGAAACCATTCAGCTCTAGCTTCATCTATTCAGGTAAGAGAGCAATGGAGCATAGTTGTACTTTTAGTTTAGGCAATATAATAGGCAATGGCAAATCCCCCCCACTCCTTATGGGTCAAGTATAGTTGCAGAATGCAGTGCAAAGTCTAAGAGAGTAGTAGGACAAGGGTACCTAATTGCATAATTAAATGTTATACACTATCAACAGATTTTAAAACATGCTGCACTAGAAGGAATATGCTATCAGCATATTTTAAAAACACACTGCGCTAAAAGGCAGCAGTGCAAAGCTAAAACACCCCAAAAAGATTTTAGGTATAAATAGCAATAGCTAAATATTTATCAACCCCTGTCTCTAACAACAAGAATAGAAACCCAACCCCTCCACCCACAATTAGCCCACTCCTGTCCCCAAACAAGTATTCCTTTCCCCAACTAAGGTCCAAAAACACTGTATATCCAATTGTACATGAATAAAAGAAAACAAAGTGCAAATGTCCTGGTCCCAAAAACCCATTCCCACCCTCTCCACCCACAAGTCCCACCCACCAAAATGAAATGTTAAAAAAGAGGCAGAAGAGGGCACTGACGGCCGGCCAGGAGTTGTTTGAGGAGGCCCTCCATGCATGCCTGCATGGCTTCTATTTGCGCCAGCCTTCTAAGGACATGGTGTTGGAAAGCGGTGTCCGAGGGAGGGAGCAGCAGTGATGGAATGGCAGCGGGTGGCTGCCCTGGAACTGCGGCACTGGTGTTGAGCATGGGCTGGAGGCGCTGGGGTCTGGCTGGGGCCCGGTGCATTTGAGCGGCTGCTACTACCGCCTCCTCGAGGACCACCAGCTGCCGATATTCTGCCTCCAGCTTTTGCTGCCAAAGCCGGACTGCTATTTCCTGCCATGATGGTGGACCAGCAGGAATAGCTATATCAAGAAAGAAAAAAGAAAAATTGTAATCAATGCTCTGAGCAAAACACTTATTTAAAATCATGTAGTGGCACAGTAGCAGTACATTTGCTGGTCTCCTCAGGCCATTCGATTTTAAGGTGGTTGGAATCACAACCATTATGCACTATGGAGTACAAATATTCGTCTCTCTCTTGTTGTGTTAAATTAATGGAGGCATGCGAGCTCAGCTGGTGCCCTAGTCGCACCCATCATTGTCTGCAGCTGGGGCAGCTGAACTAGAAAATGATTTTATTCTAATGGCCCTGCTCTTCTCCTAAATAAATGCCTTTCAATTGTACCCAGACTACAAGGCAGATGAATACTAAGAATGATACATGGCAAGTACTATAATAAAATCAATCATGCAGGCATCCTGTCTGCCATAACTAGACAGTGGGAAAAGCGATGTACTGCAGTACAGGGAAAGGGTTAAGGAATGGGACATATATATATATATATATAGATTATTTGGCACGTTCGTCACAGACTACCCCATCCATGAACGTCAAGGCACATACTTAGTCCCTCTTTACTCATTGTCTTCATCACCCTCCTCCACGACATTTTGTAATAATGACTTTTTTCCCCAAAACAATACATTTGCTTTGCAGTAGGGAATGAAATCTTACTCAACTGCAGGGTAAGGTAGAGGGGATTAGGCTGGTTAGGTAGAGTACACGCTTTACTGAGCAATTCATCATCATCATCATGTGCCTAAGGTTTGGCTAGTACTGTGAGTCACTGTGGTGGCAAATGTTGAAAGGGAAACATCTGAACAGAGATAAATTTGTTATGGAAGCCATAATGAATTATATTTACATTATATATCACTTGGCTAGAAAAATGTGGCGCAAGCCAAGAATGAATTTCAAATTATTCGGAAGGCTGGGACAAAACTTAAGAAAGATTAAAGGAGTCAAGTACGAGGAAGTGGCTGATTGGACACTGGGAGGGAAGGTTAACACACCTTGTTTTGCATTGCCATGCATTGTAAACTGTTTGACACATTAACTTAACTTAAGCAGACGCACAATGCACAGCCAACATTGCAGTGCCAATTCAGCCGAATTGAACCATGCAACTGTTAGGCCATTATGGGTGGCACTGGTGAGAGGCCATAGAGAGGGACAGAGGTAATGGTTAATGGATGCTGGTATATATATTATCTGCCTCGCTTGAAAAATACTATGAGTCAAGGAAATAGTCAGAAATACCACCCAACCCTTTGAACCAAACATTTGATAGAAAAAGATTCCAAGCAAGTAAAGTAGGTGAGAAGAACACCCCTGCACAGAAGAGCTCCCTTGTTTCTTCATTCCAAGCATTTATCTATTTATCATTGCAAATTTGCTCTTCTAGTACTCTTATTCTTCATCTTTGGCTTGGATACAACCCATTTAAGCTTTGCATTCTCTCATCCAGTCGTTCGCCATTTAACACCATCCAAAGTTCAAATATGGCTCTCAGCGAACCTTTCACCAATATCCATTTACCTAATGCCCACCCATGCATCCTTTCACCCATTCACCCATCCAAGAGATCCAACTCACCCGAGGATTCCGTTCACCCATCCAGGCAGGCATCCTTTCAGCCACACCCTTTCATCCATCATTCCACTGCCAATGCATCCTATTATCATCACCCACCTATATGATTATTATTCTCCCTTTCACCCACATATTCTTACACCCATATTATATTTCTCCCTCCTTTTCTCCTTCTATCCTTCTTTCAATTTTCCAAAACACATCATAATTAAAGTTCATTTTATGAACCTTCGTCTGCTGAATTGCAGATAGAAGAGGCCATTAACACTTAACTCCCGCTGTATCTGCTAATGCAGGGTGTTGGCGAGTGAGTCAAAAATACTAGTGCACCTTTGCAGTGAGTATATTATTAATTGTCAATAAGAAAGCAACATGACTTATCACCGCCCACCACTGCTGCTGGGAATCCTCCTTGATCCGCTGCCATGTCTGTACTGGCGCTGCTGGCCCCAGTACTAGAAGTCTGTGCTGCTAGATTTTTAAAAAAAATTTTTAGCTACCAGATACGCCTCCCCTATTGTTTTTTTAATAGCAAAATACAACCGCAATACATCACTATATTTTGGCGACTGGCTTATCTTCTATTAAAATATCAGGTGGGCATTTTGTTGGCTGGCAATTTTTTAAAAGCCAGATAGTCAAGCCAAACAAAACCAAAAATATTTTGTAATGGAGGGGCAGAGCTAGCTATTGATGAATCTGAGTTTTTAAAGAGAAATAAAAGATTGTAAGAATTAGTTAATGAAGGACAAATGGTCTTGGTTTGCTAATGCAATGGGGCCACTCCCTCATACTTCTAACTATGGTGCATGGTCATCAACTGCTAGTATACTATAATAATACATATACAACATTGGAGGGTCTAAACAATTACATGATCATGTTCAAATACATTTTTTTTCTTTTTTTCACTGATTGAGCTGGAGCAAGAAAAAGAAAACCTCAAGAAACATGCATGAAATACATTACATGAGCATGCAGTCTTCAGTACATGGGTTCTCTGAGCCTTACCACCAGTCCACAAGATATATAAGTGGAGAGGGAAAGCCAACTGTCAAAGTAGAAGAAAGGAAGCTACAGACAGACTAGTACAGCCAGACAGTATGAAGTAAAGAAACTTGAAATACATAAGATGTGTAAATAGGATAATGCAGGGAAAAGAAGACTTTACAAAACAGATAAATTAGGAGACAGACACATTAAAAAGGTTAAAAAAAATTCTAAATGTGGAGTGGTAAAAGCTAGGGAAATAAATTTTAATATTAACAACAACAAGAGGACTTACTGGGGCCAGCAGAGCCATCCGCCCTGACACGTGTGGAGGGGGTACATTCAGCTCCCTCACCTATCTGACTAGCCCTCTTCTGCCCCTGGATGCTGGATGATGTAAGAATTTTTTTTAGAAAAGATTAGTGGTACAGTTAATAAATAATCTCTCCAAGAATATTTTTTTTTTTAAAGGAAAATGCAAACGCAGTAACATTGAACTTCTCTAAATCACAGCACCTGTATACTAATGCTAGTATTGTGGACCATCCTATTCCAAATTTCCTAAACCTATTTCAAATTTCCTAAACTATATTTAGGAATTACTAATAAATTGCAATGAATGATTTCTACAGTCGCATCTCATTCACAATCTCTCAATGCACAGATGGATGCATGCATGCATAACTATACATAACTGGGAAATTGCTTGGCAGTTGGCACTGTAAGATTACAAAAAATAAAGGCACAGAAATGTGAGAGAACGTGCTATCTCACTAATACTAATATTAACTATCACTACCTTAGACAGGACAGGGCACAGGAGGAGTCTCTGCATTACTTCCTAATCAGCCCAAGCAAGCAGCAACAAAAAGTACAATTAGGTAGCGCCGAGCACCTGTCTAGATGACGAGACGATCACATAATACTATATTTGTAACACAAAGTTAACTTACGTGCATGTGAGCAGCATGCTTGGTATTTGGGAAGAAACTATTAGCATAGAGCACAACTAATATTTAATTATTACTCACTGAGCCTGGCAACCACTATGCCTAGCAAGTCCAGCAGGTCAGTTTCACTGTCCAGGAAATCGGGAAATCTGAAACATCTAAAAGTTGTTAATCCAGGAGATTTTAACATATTTACAATTTTACTATGGAGTCTGAAAATGTTATGAAAAGTGTAGTGTTTATAATTAACTGTACTGAGGTCACTGTGTTATATGTTCTAAAACTTTGACAGCAGTTCAGCTGCTGCCAGCTTGAAGCATAGAGCAGGACAGTTAGTTTGCCATCTGAGGCCTTAATAAAGATAGGGTGAAGTACTACTCTGAACATGAGTATCTTTACAAAATTAGGTCTGAGCGGACCCTGACATCGTAGCTACAGCATACAGATTCAAAGTACGATGTCGGAGTGAGATGAACACTACTGTTTGATGGCAGAGACACAATTGTGTAAAGAATTTCCTAACATTTGCTAAAAATGGAACAATGAGTGTGTGTTATTTGTAATGGAAATCAGTGTGGAAGTAGTAGATAAAGGAAGTGTGAGGAAACCATTGTATAATATAAAATATGATGGTATTAATCTGAATGTTGCAGCAGACTCGGGATCTCCACATACAATCGTTTTTTTGGAAGACAAATTTGAAGGTATTAGAGCCACCAGATATTTCCTCAGAGAGTTTCACAGGGTCCTATTGAGTTAGCAAAATTAGAAGATCATTTTTTAGTTCAAGAACCTGATCAGCAAAAAGAAAATTGTTTGTGTCAGTTACAAGTTCTTCTGTGTTGGATGAAATGGGTGCTGTCTTATCTCAGAACGAAATTCATGGTTCTGAAGTAGTTATTGCAATTGTGTCAAAATCTTTGACCCTGAGGGAAAATAAAGATTCAGCTATTGAAAAAGAGACACTTATTTGTGTGTGGGGGGTTCAGAAAACCTTAGACAGTATATTTGGGGAATGTTTATATTATTGCGAATTACACCTAAACCACTTGGTGAAGTTCTTACTTTACAAGGAATGGCCAAATCAATTCCTTGAATTGCTAGGATGCCTCTGAGATTATGAATTATAAATATAGAATTGAACAACTTCCAAGTGCTAGAAGATGGTACCACAAAATGTGTAGGGAGAATATACTGTTGTGGCTGTATGGGAAAAACAGAATTTTTCATTACTAAGCGTAAATGTGTGCAAAAATGACAAATGACAATGAATTGTTGCAAGACAAGGAATATATTGTATTGGGATGGCCTAAAAAACATGTTAAATAGTAAATATCAGAAAATACTGAGCATTAAAGATGGATCAATTAAGTATTAATAATAAGTATATGATGACAGGATTACAAGTGGTGCCACCACATGCACTGAGAAGAAAATTATTGAATATTTATCATGAAGGACATTTTGAGGTAGTTAAACCAAAATGACAGTTACAAAATAGTACTGGTGGCCAGCAATGGATTTGGATATAGAAAGATTGAAAAGGAAGTGTGTGTTGCGTGAGAATTCAGGTAAGTCCTAAGTAGCATTTAGACCTTCTTTGTGTTCTATTAAAGATTCCAATGTACCTTAGGAAACATAGTTGATTTCACAGAACCGGTGTGGCATGAGACAAAAGGTAGTGGTTATGCTATAGTATTGCCTGATATTTACTCTAAAAGGCCTGAAGTGGAATCTGTGGGAACTGCAGATACTATTCTGTCATTATGTTTATGGACAAGACTTTTCTGAAGGAAGGATTATCTAAGGTGATTATTATTAGTAATAATGGACAACAGTTTGTTTCAGATTAAATCAATAAATATTTTTAAAGGAATGGTATCACTCACAATGCAACTTCAAATTAGCACATGGCAGGTAATGGCAATGGAATTGAGAGATTCAACAGGGTTGTTAAAGGAGTCATACAGTTGGCAAGGAACAAAGGAACAACAATTTGGATTGGGAAAGTGGAGTGCAGAAAATGGTGCGGAATTTTAGAATGTATGACTATCTAGCTATATATCTATATGTAGTGCCAAAATGCATCGCAAGGGCTGGATTTTTTGGAATAAACTTCATTGAAGGATTCTTAGGTACGCGTGTTCAAATGTTTGCAGGCGTTTTTCATATATTTGGATTTGGGAGCCATGACTGTTTACACGTGCCATTCCCACTGACGCGGCTTGGTTCTGCATTGTTTGTTTGTTTTGACTATCTATCTATCTATCTATCTATCTATCTATCTATCTATCTATCTATCTATCTATCTATCTATCTATCTATAGATAGACGTATATATATATATATATATATATATATGTGTGTGTGTGTGTGTGTGTGTAAAGACATTTTTTGTGTTTAGGGGTGGGTGAGGGTATTTGGTGGCTTGGGTATTTTTAGGGTTTATGGTGGGTGAGCGTATTTGGGAGGGGGAATGGTATTTTACAGATTTAGGGTGCGTAAGGTTATCTGGGTTTAGGGTTTAGGGGTAGATGAATTTAGGAGTTGGGGTGATAAGGTTATATATATATATATATAAATATATGTGTGTGTGTATATATATATATATATATATATATATATATATATATATATATATATATATATATATATATATATATATATACACCAATACATATATATGTGTGTGTGTAGATAGATGAATACGGATATTGATATATAAGCTTTATATTTACCTAGGTGATACTTACATTTTCATTGTAATGGCATGCATGGTAAACACGTATGCGTGGTAAAAAATGCATGGTAAAGACATGCACCGGAAAGGGGTTTGCTTTTTACTGGACTCATTGTAAAGGCAGGTGTGGTAATGGCATGTGTGGTTCTGTCATCCATTCGGCTCTCTATAAAAGCATGTTTACAAAAGCTTAATCTGTTCCTTGAATGTAGAAAGTTCTACAATGAATTTTGAGGCAGAATGTAGATTTCCATAACTTTAATGAAATGAAATGACCTTTTCTTTGATAATTACTGGTGAAAGAGGGTATTTAATTATAATGAAGATGGGTGCAAAAAGAATGGCATCAGGCTGCCATCTATGAGAAAGACAGTGTTTCTTTGTAAACATGTGAGTGGCACAGCTTTGCTGGATATCTTGAAGCTTTGCATGTTGTGACTGGCTTCTGTCAAAGTGTGTGGTTCCTGTAGTGCATCAGTGACTAACAATACATTTTGGTAAATACAGTTCAATTTACTCACATTTCACTTTTCTCTACAGCAAAATACTTCTTGATCACCAAATTAGATTTTTAACTTTTAACTGCCACCAATATCTAGAGAGCATGTAAGTATCTCCAGATGGAAACAATATTGTCCCCTGAAGAATGGCAAAAACAGGAAAGTTATGTGGTTTTCAAGAAGTATTTGACCGAAAAATAGCTGAAAACTGAGCAATGTAGCTTCATCTAACTTTATGCTTTGCAGGAGGGCACGTGCAACATGGCAGAGTTCAAACTGCAGATTATAAATGATTAAAAGGAGTCTTTGAAACAAAATAATTTCCATGTTGGTTGTCCGAACTGGTGGAATGCACCACATTGTAAATCTATTGTCATTACATTAATACAGAAGTACCTGTAAGCATCCACAAATGGAAGGAATATTCTCTGCAGCAGAACTGCAACAACCATGAAACACGTTATGTGATTTCCAGCATGACAGATTGTGTACTTGTCTGTAAAAAGAACTGACATGAATAACTGAACTGCAATTACCATAATACTTTGGAGAAGAATGATACAACATTTTGGAGTGTACAAAACACATCCTAGCAATTTGATACTAGATTGATAAGTATGTATATGATAAGAAGAAAGCTACTTAGTAAAGGTAGATGTATGTGCTAGTTGTTTGTTACCCATCATTCTGCTATGCAGGCCTGGATTACTTGGTGTTGATTTGTTTGTAGATGTTGAATATTTTAAAGGAAAGAAGCTCAGAATTGACCATTCCTCGTGTTGGTGTATTTGTTTAGTCTAGCTCAGTTTTAAAGCTTATTTAGGGCCAGATGTAGCAAACGGTTAGCGAGTCGCAAACGGCGTAAATCGCCGTTTGCGAGTCGCAAACCTGAGTTTGCTATGCAGAAATGCATTTTGCGAGTCGGGACCGACTCGCAAAATGCATTTCAGAGTCGCAAATAGGAAGGGGTGTTCCCTTCCTATTTGGGAGTCGCAGTTACCATCCACTTGAAGTGGATGGTAACCCACTCGCAAACGGGAAGGGGTCCCTATGGGACCCCTTCCCCTTTGTGACTGGACCCCAAATTATTTTTTCAGGGCAGGTAGTGGTCCAAGGGACCACTACCTGCCCTGAAAAAATTCAGAAAAAAAAGGTTTCGTTTTTTTTTTAAAGTGCAGCCCGTTTTCCTTTAAGGAAAACGGGCTACACTTGAAAAAAAAAAAACTGCTTTATTTAAAAGCAGTCACGAACATGGAGGTCTGCTGAGTACAGCAGGCCTCCATATCCGTGAGTGCCCATAGTCGCTATGGGGCCGCAATTTGCGACCCACCTCATTAATATTAATGAGATGGGTCTTTGCGACCCCATAGCAACTCGCAGACGGTGTCTGAGACACCGTTCTGCATTGCAAATTGCAATTTGCGAGTCGCTCGGACTCGCAAATTGCAAGTCGCAATTTGCAAAGTTGCTACATCTGGCCCCTAGTGTGGACTGTGGCTTAAAGGGCAACAGAGCGCTGAAAAGAAGATGCTATACAATGACTACATGTACAGTAAAGAGCTACAAACAACATACAAACATTTTCACAATTATAATACAATAGCAATACAAAATTCAACATTTAAAGTGCCACTTGTGAAACAGATGGAGTAGTAGGAGGAATACAAAAACAAGAGGAATATGGGAGAAGAGTTTACGAGGAACAGGTAGGAAGAGAGCTGGGAGATAGGCCATCAGCATGAGTAGGAAGTGCTAGAGACTTCATTAAAAATACAATCTGTTTAATTAATGGCATGTATGAGTAAAATATCAGTCTAACCAAAAGCTGCATTTTAAATGTGAACTTTCCTTTCTAAACTCTGCATGATTCTCATTTACTTGGTTTACTTGATTTGTTAACACTGACAAATTCCAAACAGCTTTAACTTAGCAGAAATGTTTCTATTGTGGCTGTTGCATGGCTTCTGCATGACGCAAAGTTCCTATGCTAACATGGAAAGCTATATTATTTTTTTCCTTTTAACTGCTTGACCTGCATTGGAATCCCAAAACTTGCAAAATTAATCTGAAACTTCCTTCTTTATGAATAGGTTTCTAGCGAACAGGCATGTGAAAGAGAAGACAATGTAAAACAAATATGCTTCAAAACCTGCACAAATGTTCTTTCTTTCAGAGACCAAGATGGCTGTGAAAATTCTTCACTGTCTTTGGATGAGATTCTGAAGTATGCACAGTATGGCAGAGATGAACAGGAGATGAAACAGCATAAGATTAAGGAGAAGTTTACGTTGGCTCAGACTAAGTTTGTGCAACAAGATTTTCAGAATCAGCCATTTGTTGGAAATGGTGGTGCAGGTCAAGATGTAAGTGGAATGCAAACAGGCGTTTTCAAATGAGAATGCAGGCTGTACAAGGAGGAAAGATGGCTTCTCAAGGAAGAGAAACAGGTGCTCCTATTGATCTGAGTACTGGTGCTGATGTTGCGCCGCTGAAGAAGATGACATCTTGTCACTTATGTTACAGGGTAGGGCATTGAAAACACAAGTGTAGGCTCAATCCAGATAGAACTGTGAATAATCAGATGCAGGGAGTAAACCAAATGCAGATGCTGAATGTTCCTATGTTACAGGTGCAAGTAGCACAGCAAAATAAAATTCAATGGTATCCAAGCCTCAAGCACCCATGGTCCAGTCCAATGTAAACAATTCAAGATGAAATCAAAATCATTTGCTGAAAATGAATTGAAATGTGATGCAGGTTCAAAATCAAAATGCAGTCCGGCGGTTTCCCATTTTTGGTTACATTGAGATTTTAGCTTCAGGCATGTCACAATGATGGTGCCTGAGAGGGGAGATAGATTGTGTGTTTGGTGTAGTTTTAGAGCTAGATCAGAGTGGACCATTTGTGGAAGGTGAGGTAAATGGCCATGAAGTGCTGTTTAGGTTGTTAAAGTGCAGCAGCTTAAACCTGTTGTTGTGGGAGACAGTCCTCACCAATTCACAAGCTCGCACCCAGTCCTCATCTACAATGGGCTCCCCCATCTCAGATTCTCATACCTGCCAAACCTTATAGGGGAGCTGTGCCAAGTTCTCCCGAAGAGCCTTATAGAAGAGAGTAATCAGATGTCTGCCTTCTTCCCAATGTAACAGGCCGCCCAACATCTGGGAGGGCTGTGGGGCCACTGAAAAACCACTCCACACTTCCTGCGCTTTTCTGAGGTTTCTAGCTTGGCTTAGTGTAGGGAGTGCCCGCCCCTATACGAAAGGCTTCTTGCACATCCGTGAAGGAAAGAAAAACCTCACCTGGATACAAGTTCCCGGCCTATTGACAACCACCCACCCTCCATTGGGCTAACGACATATCCAAATTGATTTTGCGAAATGACGCCAAATCCCAAAGGACCAGCTCCCTGTCAAATGGGGCCCTACAAGGTATTCTCTTAACAACTGTCTCCCATATCATGGCGGTGTGCCTGACCAGATACAGGATAGGATGCTCTGATCGGCTTCCTTGCATCAGTAAACAGGCCAATGTACCTTCACCAAGCAGATCCCAGAAAATTCTCTTCTCCCAATTGTTGGGTTCTGCAAGCCACTGAGCGGCACACTGCAAATGTGCAGCGAAATAATAAGGTTGCATGTCCGGAAGAGCCAAGCCGCCGTCCTCCACGTCCATTTCGAGGACTGACAGAGCGACTCTACTCCGCTGTCCAGTCCAAATCAATGAGAGCAACAGGTTGTTAAGCTGACGGAAAAATTGTGGACTAAGAGGGAAAATAATTTTGTACCAGATAGTGACACTCTTGGAGAAAAAAACGCCATCCTACCTATCACCGACAGGGGCAATTTATTCCAGAACTCAATCCAACCCATGAGTCCCCCCAAAACCCCGTCTACATTCCGGCAGAGGTGACATGCCTCCATATGCGTAACGATGATGCCCAGATATCTGAAACTCTCTGTTTCCCAATGGATCCTCAGGGCTGGAAGCTGCTCAGGAGGCGTCCCTACTTTCTGCCCCAAAGGAAACAACTGTGTCTTCCGAACAAAGACTTTAAGGCTATAAGACAGATACCGCTCCAAAATCAGCTAACAGCCTCTTTAGGGAGCAGCACTGCCTCCCTGGTGGAATGAAGGTAAATAAGCGCATCATATGCATAAAGTGAGATAATATTGTTAGAGTCCACCACACTGCAACACACGTGTTCGGAGCACCAACGATGTTCCACCAACTTAATCAATAGAGAAAGAAGGGAAACTGAGTCACAGCCGCCGTTGTATATTTACCCCTTCCAAGCAGGCAGAGAGCGCAGGGCCTCCCATCAGGGCCTCTGGCAGCATCACCCACCCAGCCTGGCACTAGCCGTGGTGGAGCCGCACAAGCTCATCCACGCTGCCACCAACCACAACCAGGAGGCTTGATGAGCTCCAAGGGATTCCTCACCCCATGAGCAATGGCGCCCACCATGAGCGTAAATCCAGAGTGCAGACGTGCACCACCAAGAATCCTGCAGCTGCTGGTCTGGCAAGAGGCAGAATTATGCAGGAACAAGTGGGGCCAATTTGGAGCCACTCAAGAACGCGCCCAGTCAATCATCCTGTGTGGCCATGCCCGCAGAATATTGCAGAGTTGACACCATTGCATTGTTGAATCATTAGGCAAAGAATGGGCATAAAGTGTCTCCAAACAAACTGCAATATTGTCAAAAAGAAGTACAGTATTTGAGACGCATCATTGAAAAAGGAACTAGAAAAGTGTCAAGAGAGAGAGTTGACGGTACTCTGAATATGAGTCCTCCAAAATGAATAGAGAAACCAGGATGTTTTTAGGAATGGGTGGCTACTGTAGACAGTGGACACCCAACTTTACCTTGGTGGCAAAACCTTTGCTGAGATTTACACACAAAGTTGTCCCAGATCCAATTTGATAGGTCAATGAATGCATGAAAGCATTACTAAAGGAGAGAGAGAAGGTCTCTGTCATGCCCTGGCACTAGAAATGCCAGATTACTCAACATATTGCATACTGTTTTTCAGTGAGAGGGAGGGCTGCACTCTCGCAGTGCCAACTCAAGTACATGGGGATTCCAAAAAGCTGGTGGCATATTTTTCTGTGTCTCTGTCCTGTAGCTGCTGCTTTGCCTCACTGCCTCAAAGCAGTAGCTGCTGTGAGTGCTAGTCTCAAGAAATGTGAAAACACTATGATGGGACATTCTTTAACAGTTATGGTCCCTCACTCAGTCAAGGTTGTACTCACAATACAAAAGACTCATCACCTTACTAACTCAAGACTAACCCAATATTAGCAGCAATTCCTGGCTGGAAGTATGCTGTGCTGAGATATGTCAAGTACTGAAGACCGGCACATTGTTACCAATCACTGAGGGAGATGAATCTGCTTGCTTTGAACATGACTGCCTCGATATCATGGGCTTATGCACCAAACCCAGACCAAACATAAAATATGAGCCTTTAATAAATCCAGATTATGTTCTATTTGTGGATGTCTCATGCTTGAAGAAAATGGAAATGCATTGAAAACAGCTTAAGCAGTCTGCACAATTTAAGAAATAATAGAAGCTTCGTGGGTTCAAGGAATTTCTTCAGCAGAAGTTGTAGATCTAATTGCCCTTACCAAAGCTTGTAGCTTGACAGCACAATTGAGAGTTACTATATTTACACATTGTCAGTATTGAGTTTGTGTTTTCCATGGTTTTAGGCAATTGTGGTCGCAGAAAGGTTATATGACCTCATCAAATTCACCCATTAGAAATGGAAAACACGTAAAAAAGTTACTGGAAGCTCTAGAACTCCCCAATGAAGTTGCAGCTGTAAAATGTGCGGCACACAGGAACAACAGTAGTTATGTCACAGTTTGCAACCGGTTGCAAACTATTGTGCATTTGTGGCTTGTACATTTAATGGATCATTTACAAATAAAAATCCAGGAGACAGTGGCACTCATTATGACTTTGGCGGTCTTTCCTTAAGACCGCCAAAGCCACGGGTGCTAGGAGACCGCCATTGCTGGCGGTCTTCCGCCCGCAATAATATGGGTACTGACGCATTTCCGCCACACTGCGGGCGTAAATGCGGCAGTATCCATGCTGACGGTCAGGGGCACCTGGGTGGTGCTACCACCAGCACCGCCCCTCCAGGAGGACACTGCTACCCATATTATGACCATTAATCCCTGCCGGATGGGATGACCTCCTCGCCGGACAAGTTAAGTCAGGTGTCCGACAGTGGAGGGGGGTAGGAAGTTAGGGGGTGTTGTGTGAGTGTTGTAGTGTAGGTGTGGTTGTATGCATGTGAGTGAATGCATGTATGAATGTTGCAGTGAGTGCGTGTCTGCATGTCACTGTATATGCGTGTGAGCATGTTGGACTAAATGCATGTCTGAATGCATGTATGTGTGAGAGAATGTGTTTGAGTATGTGTGAGTGAATGCATGTATGGATGTGTGTGAGTGGATGCGTGTCTGGAAGTGGAAGTGAATGGGCATATGCGTGGTGCATGTGTGTGTGTGTGTGTGTGCGTGCATGTATGCTTAGAGGAAGGTGAGGGGCGCTGTGATTGTAAGGGGGTGGGAGGTTACGTGATTGTTGACGGTATTGGGGCACTGTGATTGTAGGGGGTGGGGGAGTAAGGTGATTGCTGGGGGGGAGAAGTCTATCGGTGACAGGGAAAGCAATCCCTATCACCAATAGCCCTACTGGCATGGTTTTTGTGGCTGTAGCCTGGCTCATAATGCCGCTGGCGGTCTTGTGTGGACTGCCGGGTCGGAGATGAAAGTCTCCTGCCCGGCGGTTCATACCGTCATGGCAGTATGAGTTGAGATGTGGCGGTATACACAGGCAGCCTGTTGGCGGTGATACCGCCACATTAACCATGGCAGTCAAAATTAATGTCAATGTCTTTTCCATGATGAGAGTGGCTGATACTTGATGAAGTGAGAGAAATGCAAAAAAAATGCAGCAGACACAGCGACATAGGGTTGGATCAGAAACGTATGTCGGATAGATTAGTACAATGTTTGGATTTCAGTGGATGGAATACCAGTATTGCCAGACAGTCTGCTATCTCTAATGACAAAACATTTGCATGGCCCAAATCATTTAGGTAGAGGCGCCATGATACGTACTTTTAAACAGTTTTGTTTTCATCAAAGATTCAGAGGCAGAGGAATTGTCAGCAGATGAATGTAGGCAAATGAACAAAAGCTACATTTAGTCATGTAGGAAGATCAGGAGGCCCTTCCAACAGGATGCACATAGATTTCATCGACATGCACATTTGTGATGGTGGAGATATGTCTTGGTGACTGCATCTTGTCCAGATGGATGTAAGTTTAGCCACCTAAAAACATATGATAGCCTCACCAAAGCAAAGTTACTGTTGAGGGAGTTAATTCTCAGATAGGGTATGCCTGTCTCTCTAGAATCAGATTGAGGTCCTCAACAGTGAAATTATAAACATGTAATGTGCAGCATCACAAGTTGAACAGAACTCCATTGCAGTTATCGCCCAGAAACTTCAAGTATAGTGGAACAACCTAATGGGACAATTAAACCAAGACTGGCGAAAGTTTGTGTTTCCACTTCACTGAAATGGCCTGATACTTTGTCTCTAGTGTTAATTAACAAATTACTTACCTTCAGTAATGAATTATCTGGCAGAAACATATTATAGTTGCAGATTCCTTACTTTAGAATTTCCCCCAGGTGTCCGTCTCGATCCAGAGATTTTTCCTTGAGCAGTAACCTTGCGTGCCATTAGGTGGCGTTGGTCAACTCTACATCTGTTGTTGGTGTTGTATTCGCCGGATATGATGTTGTGGTCATATATAGGCACGACCCCTGCGTGCTGACGTCAGTTTATTTTTACAACTTACCACTAAAGAAGCGCGGAGCCATGAAGAACACTGACCCTGGTGTGTCAGAACTGGGGCACTGAAAGGGAAGTCCCTGACCCTAGAAATCAGTTTGCAGAGCGGTGAGGTTGGGTGTATCGATAAGGAATCTGCAACTACCATAATTCGTTACCGAAGGTAAGTAACTTGTTCATCTGATAGAGACTTCTAGTTGCAGATTCCTTATCTTAGAATAGATACCCAAGCAATACCATCCCAGAGGTGGGCCTGCAAACCAATATCATACTAGGAAGTCCTGCAGGACTGTCGGACTTGACTGTCCATGCAGAATTGTTTCGTGAATGTGTGCAAAGCTCCCCACTTTGCTGCCTGGCAGACTTCCTGGACTGGAAATGCGTGTGCTAATGAAGTGGTTGCAGCTGTTGTTTTAGTGGAGTGAGTATGCAAATCCCCTGGGGTAGCTTCTTAGCCAATGCCTATCAAACTTTAATGCAGAGAACTACTCTTCTAGAGATGGCTCTCTTGTACTGCCTGACCTTTCTTCCTACCCACATAACCCAGAAAGAGTTGATCATACACCCGGAACTCTTTGGTAAGATCACAATAGAACACCAGTGCTTTTTTGGGTCCAGGCAGTGGAGCCTCTCCTCTTCCTTAGAGGGATATGGGGACATGTAAAAAGTAGGCAAGGTGATGGATCGGCCTACATGAAAAGGGTTGACTACTTTAGGTAAAAAGGAAGCCCTGGAACGAAGCACCACCTTGTCAGTATAGATGAAAATGAAAGGTGGCTTTGAGGAAAGGGCCTGCAGCTCACTCTGCGGGCAGAAGTGATGGCTACAAGGAAGGATGTCTTTAGAGTAAGAAGCAAAAGTGGACAGTTGTGAAGTTGCTCAAAAGAAGCACTCATCAGGAAAGTAAGAACAAAGTTCAAATCCCATTGGGGCATTGTGAAAGGAGAGAGAGGAAATATATGGATAAGACCCTTCAGAAATCTGCCAACAATCAGAGATTTAAACAAAGAGGGTCGGTCAGGTAATCGCACGAAGTCCGGGATGGTAGACAAATAATCCATGAGGGTGCCCAAAGCAGAGTCCTGCTGGGCTAGAGAATAGGACCTCAGAAAGAGGGGGCATAGAGGGGGTCAACAGCCTTGTCTGTATATCATGCCACAAATTTGTTCTAACAGTAGGCGCATACCATGTTGGTGGATGGACGTCTGGCTACCAAGATAACATTACAGACTTCAGGCAGAAGGTCAAAAGCTGTCAACTGCCACGGTCAATCTCCAGGCAAGAAGTCAAAGACTGCACAGGTTCGGGTGGAGAATTATCCCCTCCTGCTGCAACAGAAGATCCTCCCAAAGTGGCAGTCATATTGGAGGATCGATGGCTATGCTCAAGAGCCTGGCATACCAGACCCTTTTTGCCCCATCCGGAGCCACAAGAATTACTTGGGCTCTGTCATTCTTGATCTTCTTGAGGACTCTGTGCAAAAGTGGTATTGTCAGAAGGGCATAAAGGAGGCCTGAGTTCCACCCGAGACGGAAAGCATTGCCGAGGGAGCGCAGCCAGGGTGGTTCAACATCTGGTGGGCTCTTGGAACGCCAGAGCAGACAAACTTAGAACGCCAGTGCAGACGAACGCAGTTGTCAATGCCCGGTCGATTACGAATGGCATCTCCATCTGAAGGTGGCGCACTCACTCAGCGAAGCAGCCTTGAAAACTCCAACGCGTAAAACAGCTGACAATATGCATTCTCTGTGGAGGTGAACAGATCTAACCAAGGCTATCTCCACAGCTGAAAGAGACCTTGCCCACCACCGAATGGAGACGCCATTCGTGATCGACCAGGCATGGGCGGCTGAGTTTGTCTGCTCTGATGTTCCGAGAGCCCGCCAGATGTTGATCCACCAGGCATATGCTCTGATTTTGGAACATCCTGCACCTCATGCAGTCACCCTCGTTACCTCAATTCAGGAAGGACCTTAAAACCTGAAGCTCATAGGACAGACACCCTCATAAATCCTGATTTGATTTGATTTGATGTCCCAGCATTGTCGAGAGGCACAGAGCATCTGACAAAGGGTCCACAACCCCACCCCGCCCTGCTTGTTGCAGTACCACATAGTAGTGGTGTTGTCTGTGAAGACCTGCTTCACAGTTGGACTCTCGCTCTGAGGCAAGACTGCTGGTTTAGGGATGACAGCACTTTTGTTTGTAGGTGACTAGGCCAATCCTACAACAAGTCACAACCGTTGGCCCAACCATCCTGGCTCACAAGCAGCACCTCATCAATAACCCAAACAGTAAATGGTGATTTCTGGCAGCCTTTACGCAGGGACTCTAGAGTGCAACATCTCAGGGGAGTCGTGGTGGTATGGAGATGTCGTAGTGGAACGGAGATTGCCGTTTTCTCACGTTAGTAATATGACTCAGTCACACACAGGCAAGGAAGGAGATGCAGGAAAGTTTTCAATATACTTATTGAAATGACTGCAATCTATGGTAAGATGCATGTGCTGCAATGATTATAATAATGGACAGTGCAAGAAGCATAATGGTGAAGATGAGAGTAATAAATACAAAGACTCCCACCATCTTGCAATAAACATGAGCTATAAAAACCCTAGCATGAAGAACCTAATCTCTAACCTAATGGGACCTAGGTGTGATAAACGTAATCTGCCAGCACCATGTCCTTGAGAAGCACCCCCTAACCCTTGTTATCTGGGAATGAGGTCTCTAGATCAGACTCTGTGGTCACATGAAAGCTGGGTCTGCATCCAGGAGACATGCAGCATAGATGGCGTCAATGTCCCCTGGTAGGAATCCCTCTGATAACCCTGTCTGTGTGAGGTGTATTTATACAGACCATGTAGGACCCCTGATGCAGGTATGTTTCAAAACAATAGATACAGCAATATACTTGTGGCGGCAATTTTGTAAACAATCCCTGACAAGTGTACATTATGTTCCTGTCACACATAAGTGAGAAGAGGACATGATGTGCCTACCTACGTACATCACTTGATTATGATGCTGATAGTGACGCCTTCACAGAGTGGCACTGATAACGCAAATCAAAACATTTCTCTAACTAAAAACAAAGGCAGCCATCTTGAAAGAAATAATAAAATAAATAGGCTAAGACAGAGCAGGATAAAAGTCACTGGGTGACAGGGCACAGGCTTGCAAGCCAGAAGGCTAAGCTAAACTCCTGAATCCCATTAAAATTAGATAGGATCCACTACACTGCACCACTTTCCCTTTGAGAGAGGTAAGAAATGCTTTCAAAGCTAGCCTGATTGCCCTGAGCTCCAGGCACCTCTGATCTCCACCTCTCCCATGCGGCCGCCCCATATCAGAAGCGACGCATCTGTCACTACTGTCAGTTCTGAATGGGAAAGGGAGAGGGATCTGCTTCTGACCCAGTAGCGGTTCAAAAGCCACCACTGCAGATCATGCAAAGTTCCCTCCGAGATCTGAACCATGTTGTAGAGATTCTTCCGATGCTGCGCCCACTAGAACTGAAGTTCCCACTGCAGAGCCTGCATATGCTGTTTGGCATGTGTCACCAGCAGGAGGCCATCAGGCCCAGCAACCTCAGAGTCATTCTCACCGGAATCCAGGATAGAGGCTCAAACATCTGTATCATAGCCTGAATATCCTGGACTCGCCACTCAGGAGGATAGGCCCGAAACTGTACTGTGTCCAGAACAGCTCTGATGAAAGGGAGCATCTGAGGGGGAATCAGGTGTGACTTTGGGATGTTTATAGTGAATACCAATGAATGCAGGAAGTCCGCCATAGTCTAGAGGTGGGAGACGACAGCCTGGAGGGAGGCTGCCTTCAACAGCCAGCCACTAAGGTACAGGAACATTGAAACCCCTAACCTGCTCAGATGAGCTGCGACCACTGCCATCACTTTGCTGAACACCTGAAGGGTGCTGGTAAAGCCAGAGGGGAGCACAGGAAACTTAAAATGCTTGTGGCCTACTGTGAGCCACAAGTAACATCTGTGGGCAGGAAGGACAGGAATATGGTAATATCCATCCTGCAAGTCCAACATTACCATTGATTCTCCTGGGTCCAGGGCAGATAGGACCTGAGCCAGAGTGAGCATTTTGAACTTCTCCTTTTTGAGGAAGAGATTGAGGAACTGGAGGTCTAGGATAGGGTGTAGGCCCTTGTTCTTTTTGGGCACCAGAAAATAGCGGGATTAAATACCACAACCTACTTCGGGCACAGGGACCCTCTCTATGGCTCCCTTGGCTGGGAGAGCCATAACCTCCTCACTGAGAAGTTGCAGGTGATCCTCGGTCACCCGATCGTAGGATGGTGGCATGGATGGAGGGGTTGTCTCTAAGGGAAGGAGTAGCCCCTTCAGACTATTTGCAAAACCCATCTGCTTGACGGGATTTATTCCCAGTGGGGCAGGTGATTGTGAACCTTGCAGCTGACTTGTCCCTGATGGGGAAGTGTCAGACAAGGAAGGTTTGGAGGCTGCACTGGAAGGAGTGGTGGACTGGGCCGACTGCTGGCTCCCCGAACCACGAGGATTTTGGATCCCACGTCCCCAGCCACGCACAGTTTGGGCAGCATGCGCGGCATAGTGGCTGGAGGGAAGGGGGTGTGGTTGGGCGCCCCTTTCATAGCCACGAAAGGGGTGAAATGTAGACTGAGGGGGGCAAGGGGCAGCTGCGAGGCCCATGGACCGAGCAGTAGGCCGAGACTCCTTAAAGCACTCAAGCACCGAGTCTGCTTTGTCTCCAAAGAGACGGGTGCCATCGAAGGGCATGTCCATAAGTGCAGCCTGGACATTCACTTCAAAGCCAGAAGTCCTCAACCAAGCATGGTGCCTCAAGGCCACCATCGATGTAACCGATCTACCCAGTGAGTCGGTTGTACCCAGTCCACATCGTATTGTGAACTTAGCTGCCTCTCTCCCATGAGCAGCAGCTTAAGAGAGAATGGCCCAGGCCTTCTCTGGGAAGTGGGGCAGCACCTGCATAACCACATCTCATAAGGTATGGGAGTAACGGCCCAAAAGTCATGTGGTGTTAACAGACCGCAATGCAAGGCTGGAAGAAGAAAACATTTTCTTCCCAATCTGATCCAGTCATTTAGGTTCCCTAACCAGACGTGCGTAAGGGAATGCTAACCAAGCTCTGCGGAATGACAAGAACTGACGTTAGCACGCCAGAGTGGCGCCTATACATGACCAATGACCCCCCCCTATCCGGCGAACATGATGCCAGTGACGAATGTGGAGTCGACTGATGTCACCTAACAGCGCGCAGGGGTCCTGCTCGAGTAGAAACCTCCAAATCCAGACTGACGCCTGGGGCATATTCTAATGTAAGGAATCTGTAACTAGAAGTCTCTATCAGATGAGTCTACAAAGTATGACAGAAAAACTGGCTTATTGTCACCCGAGATCCTAATGGGCAGAGCAATGAGATTACCTGCAGTTCCAGCAAATGCACTTGTGAATATTCCAGATGACATGGTATTCGATTAGTGTAAGAAATGGGCTGATGAAGTAAGGAATGGTTTCTTACCTGTAACTCCAGTTCTCTCGTAGGGGTATTTCCATGATAGTCATAAGCACTGAATAGTTCCGCGCGCCTGCGGGGACCCCGGAGCACTGATGTGAAGTATATTCTTAAGTGCAGATACCAGCCCTTTGAAAAAGGTCTGTCAAAAACCACTTAAGAATAACACTGTGCAGCCTATGTGAACAGCTACACAGGCCAAATTGTTGAAAAGAAAACAGCTGTAGTGTAAATTCACGTTCAAACACCCATTTATTCTAGAAATGTAATAAAAAATAAATTTTCATACTTTATTTACACCTCTCATGAGAATAAAACAATGCAGGGCAGTGTAGCCCTTAGGCTGCCATTATACAGAATGTAAATAGAGCTGTGCCTTTAAGAAAGTAAAGTCTTCCTGTATCCCATCATGCACAGCAAAAGGCAGTTGCCTCAGTTCTTTTTGAAGGCTTGTAACCTGACATGAAGGAACAAAAACACTCGTTGGAGTACCAACATTGATACTACTATGGCAACTTTTCCTATGTCAACTCCACCGGGGAGGAGGGAGGGTTGCTTATGACTATCATGGAAATACCCCTACGAGAGAACTGGAGTTACAGTTAAGAAACCATTCCTTCTCTCGTAGGGGATTTCCATGTATAGTCATAAGCACTGAATAGACTAGCAAGCCCATCCCCATAACCGCGGCGGAGTAGACAGAATAATACTGAAAAAACATGAATCATGCAAATAAATTCTTAAGCGAGGCCTGTCCAACCTGCGCATCTGCCCTAGCATCTGTATCAAGGCAGTAATGCTGTGTAAAGGTATGGACCGATTTCCAAGTGGCTGCCTTGCATATCTCTGCCAAAGGGATATTTCTCATTAAGGCCGCAGTAGCTGCCTTCCCTCTAGTAGAATGGGCTTTTGGCCTGCCACCAAGAGATTTGTTCGCTAACTGATAACACAACAGTATACATGAAACAATCCATCTGGATAATGATTGCTTAGACGTGCCCAACCCTGTTCTAACTGGGCCATAGTTAACAAAGAGCTGCTGTGATTTACGCAAGCATTTTGTCCTGTCCAAGTAAAATTTCAAAACCCTCTTTACATCCAGAGAATGTAGGGTTCTCTTGGCAGGGGTTGTTGGATTTTGAAAGAAAGTTGGTAATGAAATGGTTTGGTTCACATTACAGTAAAGTCGGAAACGACTTTTGGTAAAGATTTTGGATGCGTCCTCATCACTACTTTCGCAGAATGAAAGACCGTGTAGGGTTCCTGAGCGCAAAGGGCCTAGATTTCGCTGACCCTACGCGCTGATGTGATTGCAACCAGAAAAGCAGTTTTCTACGTGAGATGTTGAAGTGATGCTTTATGTATTGGCTCGAACGGAGGTAGCATCAGATGCAAGAGGACAACATTCAGTTCCCATGGAGGAGATGGTCTCCTAATGGGAGGGAAGACCTTTTCTAAGCCCCCCAGGAAGTCCTTGATGATCGGGATCCTAAAAAAGGAGGGTTGAGAGGGGCTCTTTCTATATGCCGTTAGAGCCGCCAAGTGCACTTTTATTGATGTCAATTGTAAACCCGGTTTTGCCAAACTTAGCAAGTATGGCAGGATAGTTTCCTCTCCGCACGATATCAGGTAAACGTTGTTGTCCAAACACCACACACAGAATCTTTTCCACTTGCATGCATAAGCCGATCGTGTGGAGGGGCGCTTTGCTTCTTCTTAGGATTTCCATACAGTCCTGAGGTAGGTTCAAGTGTCCATATTGCACTAACTCAGGAGCCATGCTGCCAAACTCAACGATGAGAGGTTGGGATGAGATATCTGCCCTCGGAACTTCATGAGAGGGTCCGGACGATGAGGCAGTCTGATGTGTGGCTTGAGTGACCGGTGAAGAAGGTCTGGAAACCACCATTGGCGTGGCCATTCTGGAGCAATTAGAATCATTTTGGATTGAGCATTGGATAGCTTCTGGAGGACTGCCGGTATCAGGGGAAGCGGTGGAAAGGCGTAAAGAAATGCTCCTGACCAGCTTATCCACAGGGCATTCCCCAGCGTCCCTGGATGGTAATATCTGGAGGCGAAGTTTTGGCATTTTTTGTTTTCTGGGGTTGCGAATAGGTCTATAGAGGGGGTACCCCATAGTGCGAAAATGGAACGTACGACGTTGTCGTGTAATACCCATTTGTGGTTCTAGTTCCATTACGCGGCTGAGAGCATCCGCCTGAACATTCTGCCTGCCCGGCAGGTGAGTTGCCACTAACGACTGGTTCCTGGCTAGAAGCCAATGCCAGATTGTCTGAGCCTCTCTGGATAATATCCTGAACCTGGTGCCTCCTTGTTTGTTTACGTAATACATGGTGGCCACATTGTCCGTCTGGAGGAAGAGAGTTTCCGTTTTCAGAGAAGGTAGGAAGGCCTTGAGCGCAAGATGGACTGGGCGAAGCTCCAGCAAGTTGATATGATAGAGACTCTCTCTCTGTGACCACTTGCCTTGGACTCGAAGATGATCCATGTGCGCTCCCCATCCGAGCAGCGATGCGTCTGTTACGATGGTTTGAGCTGGAGGCTGTTGATGGAAAGGAATCCCCACCAAGAGATTGTTGGGTGAACACCACCACTTGAGGGATTGTAGGGCGTGGGGGGAAAGAAGGACTCTGCTCTCCCAATCGTCCATCAGTTGGCACTATTGACCCTCCAGGCACTCCTGTAAGGGTCTCATATGGAGGCGAGCATTGGGAACGAGGTGGATACAAGACGCCATTGAGCCCAGTAGAGAGGATATTACTCTTGTAGTGGTCTGTGGTGTTCTCTCTAGTTGTTTGCATTTTTGGAGAATCGATAATCGTCGTTCCTCCGAAGGAAACACCTTTCCTTGATTGGTATCTATAATGGCCCCTAAGTAATGCAGCCTCTGAACAGGCGTTGCTGTGGACTTGAGTAGATTGACTTGAAGACCGAGATTCTGGAGCAGCTGTTGAGCCCAGTTGAAATGTTGTTGAGCCTCTAGATAGTTGGAGGCCTTTATGAGCCAATCGTCTAGATAGGGGTAGACAAATATTCAATGCTTCCTCAAATGGGCGGCTACCACCGCCATGCATTTGGAAAAGGTTCTCGGTGCTGATTTGAGGCCGAAGGGTAGAACCACAAATTGGTAATGACTTTTGCCGACGGTGAACCTTAGGAATTTTCTATGTTTCTCGCTCACCGGAATGTGAAAATAAGCATTGCGAAGGTCTATCGTGCAGAGCCAGTCGCCCTGACGAAGTTGCGGGTAAATTTGGTGCAAGGATAGCATCCTGAATTTCTCTCTGCGAATCCACTTGTTTGCTGTCCTTAGGTCTAGAATGGGACGAAACTCTTGTTTGTCCTTCTTTGGCACTAGAAAATACCTCAAATAAATCCCTTTCCCGCGTTGGTTGATCGGGACGGGCTCTACTGCTCTTTTTTGTAATAGGATTGCTACTTCTAACTGAAGAGCTTCGAGGTGGTGGCTGGCTGGTTTGGGTGGAACAGATGGAGGACTGATGAATCTGAGAGCGTAACCATTTCGCACAATATTCAATACCCAGGCGTCTGATGTGATGCGTAGCCACTCGTCCAGATGATTTGAGATACTTCCCCCTACCGGAGTGGATAACGGAGGAGGGGGAAGCGAAGATTCAGGGCTTAGACGCGGGAGCCTGGCGAGTTGCCTGAGTTTGCGGCGTGAAACGACCCCTTGTCGACTTTCGCTGTGTCGAGAAGGCCCTTTGATACTGTTGTTGCTGCTGGGGACGTGAGGACATCCAGTGTGGTGTCTGATACCTGTGGGTGAATAGCCTTCGCTGGTAGGGACGGAATACTTTTTGTTGTTCCTTTGGGCGTTCGATGCCTACCGCTTTTAAAGTGTCTAGCTCAGACTTCATTCTTGACATCTCGTCATCGGCATGAGAGCCGAACAAGGTGGAGCCTGAGAATGGTAAATTCTGAATTCTCTGCTGTGCCTCTGGTTTGAGAGATGTCAATCGCAACCAAGCGTGTCGTCTTAAAGCTACTCCATGAGCGTAGTTATGTGCCGACAGCACCGAAGAATCAGCAGCAGCGCTTATCACCTGGTTGGAAACCATGGCACCCTCACCCACGACCTCCAAGAAGTCTTCCCTTTTGTCTTTGGGTAGGTGCTCCGCAAACTGTAGCATAGAGTCCCAAAGAGCATGATCATATCTTCCTAATAAAGCAGTAGCACTGGCTGCTTTCATTGTGATGGCTGCGATAGAGCATACTTTTCGGCCTGCGGCATCAATCTTTCTGCTCTCCTTGTCCGGAGGCGAGGAGGAAGACGGAGACGTAGAGTGTAATTTCTTTGCCGCTACTATAACCACCGAGTCCGGCACTGGGTCCGACCTTAGGAATAGAGGGTCTTGCTCCGGTGGGCGATACTTTTTTAAAAGCCTGGAAGGAGCAGATTTTGTTGTGGCCGGTGTCAGAAAAATATCCATTGCCGGTTCAAGAAGACCCGGGACCAGTGGAAGTAAAGGTCTTGAGGATGTTCTCTGGTGTAAAGTCTCGAAAATCACCAAGGTCGATGGGGCGGGTACCGCCAGCGGGATATTTAGTTTGGTCGCCCCGCTCACTAGGACCTCTTGGAAGGTATTCACGTCATCTATGGGGGACACTCTCGGGGACGGTGAGTCCAACAGGGTTGGAGAGTAATCCCGTGTAGACGAAGAAGAATGTCTATGACGTGAATGTGAAGATCTCTGAAGTGACTCATGTCGATGGTGCCGAGAGGAAGACGAATGTCTAGAGGAATGCCTGGAATGTCTTATGGATTCCGCTGGAGTCACCGGAACAGACTCTGAAGGGGGAGCCGGAAGAGGAGCCGTAGGTGTTACCGGTGTCTGCGGCAACGGCGGCTGTTGAGGAGACAGCTGAGGCGAAGCTGGAAGTAGGATGAGTGAGGCCGAGGATTCTGAAGTGGTATAAACCCTTCTAGGCCTCTTTGACTGTCACCTCGACGTCGTCACACTCCTCGACGTAGAAGTACGGTGACAGCGGGTGCCTCTTGGCGTTGATTCACCTCGTCGCTGAGATTCTCTCGACGATGACCTTCCTCGACATCGATGTGATGACGGCTACCGTCTTCGACGGCGAGCACTCTCCCTCGACGCCGATCGTCCTCGTTGCGTCGACGGCGACCCGGACCAAGATCTTCTCGACGGCGGGTGTCCACACCGTCTCGACGGCGAAACGGCTGTCGGCGTCGAGCGATGCCTCTTTCTCGACGGTGAGCCGGTCCTCGACGGCGAGCATGTTGGTGCCGTTCCTGGCCTCGCCGTCGATGCCCTCGACGTCGGAGACCTATGCCGTTTATAAGCAGGTCTGGCAGAAGTTGCAGAGGAAACAGGGTGAGCCCTGGTAGAAGACTGACCTTCTCCTTGCTCTGTGGCAGATTGACCACTTCTTCTCCTGTCCTCTCTTGCCTGAAGTCGAATTTTCTCCCTATCACGAAGGGTTCTTCTGGAGAAAGTTCTACAGATGTCACAGGAGTCAGGTTTGTGGCGGGATGGATGGCAAATTATACAGACCTGTGTGGGTCTGTTTTAGCCTTTTCTGTGCCACAAGAAGGACATTTATCAAAAAGTGAAGGCATTCTAAAATAGAAAAACCTTAAATTTCTGTCAGAATTTGACAGAAAAGGTTAGCAAATGTTCACTCAATGTTAAAAACGTCGAGTGAAATTGAAATTCAAAAGGTTTTAATTGAATTTTCTGTCAAAAAAGCTTTGTGAGGTAGAGCTCAATGCTTCAGGGTCCTGTCAGACGGAGCCGGAAAAAAGAACTGAGGCAACTGCCTTTTGCTGTGCATGATGGGATACAGGAAGACTTTACTTTCTTAAAGGCACAGCTCTATTTACATTCTGTATAATGGCAGCCTATGGGCTACACTGCCCTGCATTGTTTTATTCTCATGAGAGGTGTAAATAAAGTATGAAAATGTATTTTTTATTACATTTCTAGAATAAATGGGTGTTTGAACGTGAATTTACACTACAGCTGTTTTCTTTTCAACAATTTGGCCTGTGTAGCTGTTCACATAGGCTGCACAGTGTTATTCTTAAGTGGTTTTTGACAGACCTTTTTCAAAGGGCTGGTATCTGCACTTAAGAATATACTTAACATCAGTGCTCTGGGGTCCACGCAGGCGCGCGGAACTATTCAGTGCTTATGACTATACATGGAAATCCCCTACGAGAGAAGTTCTGTTTCTCGACAGGTTAAAGCTGTTACCGCAAATCCAAATCAGGAGCAGTGCCAGGACCTTAGTCCTGGTGACTGGGTCTTAGTTAAGAAGCATGTGATAAAGTCCTGTCTTCACATATCGAGAGAACGAGGGATCGTCATGAAGAAATAGCATTCTATGAGCCAACGGCACTCGTGTATGTACCAATACACATCGTACAACAGCAAACTCGGAGAGAAAAGACTGTGATCAGAGACAGCAAGAAGGAGTAATGGGTGAAGAATCTCTGGCAGGTGAAGAGGTCCAATTGCCAGACATCTCACACAGCGGCACTGGAGAAGAACTGGTAACACAGAATAATGAAGTGAGGAGGATCCAGGAGAAGGGACAAGCTCTGAAGCAGAGATATGAAGTGATCTCTGTAATGAAAGATAGCCAAAAGCTTAAAGTAATAAGAAATTAAAATCAGGTGTGTCAGTTGAATTAATACCAAAAACAATCAAAGAAGAAGCTGAGGCAAGTGGAATAAGTGATGCAGAGGAAGGACAAAACACACTCAGGAGATCAAAGATATTTAGAGTACTCTTGTCGAAGATATATGTAACCTGAATGGATGTATTCTGTGAACTAAGTTTTGAAAGTTCCAATTTCTGACTTGCTTGATTGGAACAAAGAAATGCCAGAGCCTCCTTGAAAAACTCCAAAAGAGAAAGTACTTGATCACAAGGAACTATTGATATACAAACCCGAGAACTGAGAAAAAAAGACCAAGAAATATATACTGCTATGAAATAAAAAGATGAATAAAAATGTATTAAAAAAGAAGATCAGAAGAGTACTCTGGTCCGAGGAAGCAGCAAAAGAGTAGGGATATCATTGTAGAATACAGAATAGAGCTAAGGATTGTCTGTAGAACTTTATTATTGTTAACAACGCTAAAAAGACTAAAGAAAAAAGAAAAAGAAAAGAAAAAAATCATTAAACAGAAGACTAACTCTTGAAGAAATTAACCTGAAAAAAACATACCTATATTGTTCAACTTCAACAAGAGATCATTGCTGTTACAATCAATTTATTGGTAGTAGATCTGATCATAGAGAAACATGTGTACTGCTAATAGAACTAGGTGCAAAATATTTTAGGGACTTTACTTACACTTATAGCTTTAGCAGGGATAGCAATATAATTAGTTATATATTTCGCACCTGACACAGAAAAGGCTTTAGTAGAATTTGTGAAGGCAGCCTCTAAACCAGGTTTAGATGAAGACAAACTGAAGACATAATTTGTAGATTAAAGGAATGAAGATTACTCAATGAATGTTTACTCTAGACTAATACAAGAATGTACTAACACTATTGACATTAAAGATTGCTATGTTTGTGCACACATGACTTCTTCTGCAGATGAACAGATTTCATACCATCATATAACCCTTTCCTATGCTATTTCATGCAGTGCATGTCTTAGTTTCATGTGCAGACAACAACATTTTGAATACCATTACTCAAAGTTTGACATGGTACTTTGTAAAGGTCTACTAATGAAGAGTATGAATTTACACCTAAAAGCTAGAGAAATGGAGACTGTATAGTATTATTTTAGACCATTTCTTCCTGTAAACACTGTTAAAGCATGTGTGAAAAACCTAACGCGATTAATGAAATCATAAGAAAAAGCATTTATTCAAATGTTGGAAGAGAGAAATGAGCAATTTGCAAAAAGTGCAGATAAGAAAGATGTTCAAACAAATGTACAGAAAAAGGAAGAAGATTAATTTAGAAGAAAGATGTCTGCTCTGAAGCTTAAACTAGATAAACGACACAAGCTCTATTGGTAGAAAACACTGGGTTTGTAGCAGATAGATCTATGGTTTTGCAGAATCACTATGCCTTAGATATTCTACAGACTGAGAAAGGCAGTGTTTGCAAGATGCTGAAAACAGTTACATATACATACCTGATGAGAGTAAGAAGATAGTAGAGTATGCAAAAAATATTTCTAATCTAAGGCTTGATTTTGAACCTTTAAAAAACAATAAGTATAGTTCAAAGCTTTGCAAGGGGTTTCTCCTCAGTAGCAAGCTGACGAAGCAATAGGAGGAGGAATTCTTAAAACAATATTACTTCCTGTATACCTTGCTTCCTTTCTACATTAGTAAAACATAGGGCAATAAAATGATATTAGTAAAGAAAAGAGCAAGCAATATGAATAAAAGAATGAGGAAAGATTTAGAATTGAGTGACAGTGTGAATGAAGAATATAAGAAATTGAAAGAAAGAAAAATTAAAAAGGCAAAGATGAGATACTGAAAAAGATGAAAGTGAACTCTGACATATAAATTTGTGATGGTCCCAAATCATCAGATGGGGAGGATGCTTGAGATTTCATTAAAAATAAAATTCATTTAATGACCTGTATGAATTAAATCTAGGCCTAACCAAAAGCGGCATTCTAAACATTCACTTTCCTTTCTAAACTCTGCATGACCTGTATTACTTGACCTACTTGATTTGCTAACACTGACAAATTTCAAACAGCTTTAACTCAGCAGAAATGTTTCTATCTTGACTTTTGCATGGCCTTGACGCAAATTTCCTATGCTAACAAAGAAAGCCATACTATTTTATTCCTTTTAACCACTTGACCCGCATTGGAATCTCGAAACATGCAAAACTGATCTGAAACTTGCTTCTTTATGAATAGGCTGCTAGTGTAAAGGTGTGTGTGTGAGAGAAGACAATGTAAAACAAATATTCTTTAAAACTTACATGAATGTCCTTTTTTTCAGAGACCGTGATGGCTTGGAAAATACTTCACTGTTTCTTACTGAGAAAATGTTTACTAATGTTTTAACATTAGTGCTGTCTTTGTTAAAAGTTACCTTCTCAACGGAAGCTGTTCCTGTCTCACGGTTTTCTTGCCTGTGATTGGCTGTCTGTCTAACATATCTGAAACAACTGTAATAGAATTGTGTACTCTGTAATTCAAACTTTGCTCTTTCTGAGTACTGATAGCTTCGCTGATTAAAGCATTCAGTCCCCTTTACTGATTTAGAATACTAGAATAAGGATTAGAATATGGGACATGCTTTGTACAATGTTCTGTAAATTTTAATAACTATTAAAGGAAAAAAATTAAAACTTATGCGAAATAAAACTTTACAATTCGAACTACAACTATTGTTATTGACTCCTGAAAATTACTAAATTTATGAATGCTAAGTACTGATGTTGAAATTGCAGTTTCCTTTCCAGCCCATTGCAAAGATCCCCAATTTGGTAACTAAGATTCATTGATCGTTTTATCAATTTAAAATTCTCAGTTCTCCCAGAAGGATGTAAGGAGTGTGGCGTTTGTACTTGGGTGACTCAAAAAAATAAGTTATAAACCTACAACAGGTTGGTGGAAATGAAAGAAAAGAGCAGAGCGAGGGTACATATGGTCCTTTTGTATGAGAATAATGCAAATGTTCAATTAAATCTCTGAGGAGGCAATTCTTGAAGAGCATCATCAGCTCTTTTCGGTTGAGGAGGGCATGGTCCACCAGCTCAAATTAAGCACTGGTACAGTCACATCTCAAATCAGATGAGAAAGGTCAAGTCTTTCAGTATATGCTGCAGGTTGTGTGGAAACAAGCCACGAGTGGCCTGCGGGGCCAGTCCTGTCCATATGTTTGCTGGGCCTCAGCTTTAAAATTTTCGTGTACAACAATTGAAGTGAACTGCCTGGCTGATTCGGGATACAGGCTGCACTGAAAGTCAGTCAAGCAAAGAGAAAGTAACAACAAACAGATGAGGAGTTCATGTTTCCTACATCTTGTCTGAAAAAGAAACTGAAAGGAGGTCGTGGAGAGAGAGTTGTACTGTATTGAAGTATCTATAAAGCACTTTCCACGCCTCTGTGGAGCTCTAAAACGATTGCCTACATAAGTAGCACGCTACACGTGTAGGGTGTGTGGCTGGAAGGATGTTATTTTAATTTTGACCCAAATATGGCAAGTGTTTCCATGCCATACGTGATGTCCGCTGAGGTGTGGTATAATGTTATGGGACGCAGTGCGTAGCAGTGTGATGTATGAGTAAGTGCAAGAGAAATGCAGATTATGGTTTTCAGCATGCCGATAGCTTTGACCAGCTCTGCAGGTCTCATTATGGCATTTCATATAATATAGTCTGCTTAGCTGGTTACTGTACTGGGTTGTCAAATCTGCGATTTTGTGCATAGTTGTGGTCCTTACCTGGCATAGTTGAATGGAGAGAGAAGTGGAGAGATCTATTGGGATGGACATTTTTATAATCATCCTATTTCTGAGTGTCTTTGAGAGATGTAAAGAAGCAGTCAAATTGTATAGATATCTGGGGTCTGCAGTGAATGGACCATATTAAAGTCCTCCAAAATGCTCAGTAATGTGTGAAAGATCTCTTCAGTTATTCCATGTCAGTTCATTTGGTGATATTTGGTTTTTTTCTGGCTGTACAGTGCTGGTGATGGACAACCCTCATAGCAGGTATGTCTTTTCTGAAAGGTATAAGAGGTATAAGTAACAGTTTGTTGCTGACCAATACATTTTATGGTTTTATCATTGTAATGGGCCATAAGTGTTATATACGGAAGTACATTACTATAAAATGCCACGGTGAACCATAAGTCAGCCCTTTTTTGTTTTGCTTACCTGCGTAACAAAAGCAATTTGCTAGCTGAGTTGTCTGCAATTTGTGGGTTGTAAGCTGAGGACTGCATTTGAGGGTGTGCCTATTTTCTGGACGCTCTTGCTGGGATATGGGTGGTGGCGTTATTGGCGAAACAACTAAGATTTCAACTGTCTTTTGAAGTGTATATGATCCTAGTTGCTTCCACTGCTGGCTGCTAGTGAGTTCCAGAGCTCGCCATCATGTGCTGAGAAAGTAGTGCCTCCTACAGATTTCTTATGGGAAGGTAGCATGATGATAAGTGGTGCAAGTCTGGAATGCAGCATTCTGTTTGGTTTGTAATACTTGAAATTACCTTGTAGGTATAGCTGTCCATTCTTGGTAGGCTCTTTGTACAAGGAAGAGTGCCTTTAACATTGCCTTTCTAGCGATAGGTGGCCAGTGCAAAGATTGCAGGATGGGAGTCATGCATTCTCTTGGGTAAAGGCGAAGAAGCCTTGCAGCAGCATTTTGGATGAGTTGTATTTTGTGCACAATGAATGTGGATGCATCAAGGTATAGGCTTGGGCATAGTCAAGGTTGGAGATTATAAACGTGAGCATGGTTTGCAGTTTATTTTGGTATCCAAGATATGGGAAGATCCAGCATAGTGTTTTCACTGTATACAAGGTACTCTTTAGGAACACGCTGTATCAAGAATAGGACTGAATCCATGGTTGCTCATAGGTTTTTTAACTTCTCTTGATGTTGTCGGAGGGGCTGCACATTCCTTAGGCGACATGGCAGCTTTGCCATTGTCCACATTTCATATTCTCTGTCTTTTCTGTACTGAGCTTTAGATGGCCATTCATCATTGATGTGTTTATGGAACAAAGACAGTCACTGAGTTTAGAATTGTAGAGGTTTTCGGGGCCAGCCATTTTCAAAATGATTTGAGAGTTACCTGCATAGTTGGTCCAGGTGAAGTTGTATTGTTTAATTGGATTTGGTAAGGTGGTTAGGTAGATATTGAATAATGGAGTGGACACTCAAATTCTGCCTCAAACTCATCCAATCATGGACTTCAACTAACTTCCTGAAACTAAACCCTAAAAAGGGAAAATTGCTCCTGTTTACCAATAGCATCAAATAACCCCAGACTAAAGCCTGGCTCTTCAACTTAAAACTACCAGACTTTCTGTCCACCATTACTATAATCACAAGTGCCATTTAATACACACTCTGCAGTGGCACCAGGGATTCAACACCTCACCATACAGCCTGATGGTGTAAATCCTTTCCTGGGCTGCTTTCAGTTCAGGAGTTTACCTAAAATCAAATGAGACTCTGTCTCCTACCCTCCATGCTGTACATTCTGATCCTCCACACAGCACTTGGAAAAGCCCTTACTGACCTCTATTGTGCATACCACATCAGTGCACACAATAAAATGGGTTTGTGGGCAACCACATGTACCAAACACATTCCATGCACATTTATCCCACTGCTAAAGCTACACAAACACACATGTGTCATCTGTGTCCCACATGGATAGAGCAAAGGGCAAGAGCTAAAGGTCACTCTCTAGCCAGAGAAGTGTATACATAGGAAGAGAAGAGGAGGGACAAGTTAAAGTATTAAAGAAATCATGGACTTCAACTAACTTCCTGAAACTAAACCCTAAAAAGGGAAAATTGCTCCTGTTTACCAATAGCATCAAATAACCCCAGACTAAAGCCTGGCTCTTCAACTTAAAACTACCAGACTTTCTGTCCACCATTACTATAATCACAAGTGCCATTTAATACACACTCTGCAGTGGCACCAGGGATTCAACACCTCACCATACAGCCTGATGGTGTAAATCCTTTCCTGGGCTGCTTTCAGTTCAGGAGTTTACCTAAAATCAAATGAGACTCTGTCTCCTACCCTCCATGCTGTACATTCTGATCCTCCACACAGCACTTGGAAAAGCCCTTACTGACCTCTATTGTGCATACCACATCAGTGCACACAATAAAATGGGTTTGTGGGCAACCACATGTACCAAACACATTCCATGCACATTTATCCCACTGCAAAAGCTACACAAACACACATGTGTCATCTGTGTCCCACATGGATAGAGCAAAGGGCAAGAGCTAAAGGTCACTCTCTAGCCAGAGAAGTGTATACATAGGAAGAGAAGAGGAGGGACAAGTTAAAGTATTAAAGAAAATAATATTTTCTTTTTTAATTGGAATGGTGAAAATCTTTAAAATCAGTGGTTTGATTTTCTCTGTTGCAGTGAAGATTCCAGTTGTGCAGGGGGATTAATTTGTGAGAACAGATATATCGCAAATACAGTTACTATTAGAAGTCCAGCATGGTTGTATCTTATTTTAATATTTACACTACTGACTTAAACATCCACTCGTCACTCGTATGATCATTTTTCACAATAGGAGGACAAACTCATTAGACACTGACAGGACTATTTACAAAGGTAACTTACACTTGTGAGTAATTTGCATGTGTAATTTTCTCATTCACATTTGGGTAACTTTACTAATTTTGGCCATTCACAAAATCTTTGCCTCTTGTAGAATGGGCCTTAGGTTTCACCAAAAAAGGCTTGTTGGCCTTTTGGTAAATGAAGTATGCAGGATATTATCCAGAGTGAGATGGACTGTTCGGAAGTGGCCAAACCTATGCGTACCGGCCCACAGTTCACAAAAAGCTGATCTGATCGGTGCAGGTCGCAAGTCTTGTCTAGGTACAACCTCAAGACCTTCCTTACATCCAGGGATTGAAGGGTTCGCTCTGCTGGAGTAGAAGGATTCTGAAAAAGGTAGATAAAGAAATTGTTTGATTGACATGAAAATCTGACATAACTTTGGGAAGAAATTTTGGATGGGTTCTGAGAACTAACTTATTAGAGTGGAAAACTGTATGAGGTTAATTAGCATCCAATGTTTGGATTTCACTAATTCTATGAGCTCTGGTAATAGCTACTAGTAAAGCAGCTTTCCAACATAGATGCTATAGAGATGCCTTATGAATACATTAAAAGGGATAATGCATTAAACGTGAAAGGACTATGTAAAGTTCCCAGGGAGGGGAAAGGCGTGTGATGGGAGGAAAACCTTTTTTAACCACTCAAGGAAATCTTTAATTACTGGGATCGTGCAGTAAGAGGTTTGTGAAGGACATTTGTGGTAGGCAGTAAGAGCCGCCAAATGCACTATTATTGATGAGAATTGTAAGCCAGACAGAGAAGATGGGGAAAGATTACTTCTTCCTGGCAATATGTAGGGTCTGTGTTCTTGGAAGAACACCAAATGCAGAATCTCTTCCACTTGAAGGTATATAGACAAATATTCGGTGACCTCTGAAATGTGTAGCCACTACTGTCATGCACTTGGAGAAGGTTCGGAGAGATGACTTGAGGCCAAACAGAAGAATCTGGTATCGATAGTGGTTCTGTCCCACTACAAATGTCAAGAATTTGCAGTGTTTCCTTGTGATGGTTATGTGAAAATACGCATTGTGGAGGTCTACAGAGCACAGTCAATCTCCTTGGCATAGTTGAGGATAGATCTGATGTAATGGCAGCATCCAAAGTTGCTCTTTGCAAATCCATTTATTGGCTGCCTTTAAGTAAAGAATAGGTCTGAACTCGTTCTTGCCTTGCTTCTTTACCAGAAAGTATCTGGAATAGATACCTTTGCCCAGTTGTTTGTGGGGGACGACCTCCAATGCTTTCTTTTGAAGCAAGATGCTGACTTCTTTTTGAAGAATGTGCAAACATTGAATGGATGGTTTTGGTGGTATGGTCAGGGAAGAACTGGTGAACCTGAGACAATATTCAGTACCCAGACGTCTTTTGTTATTTTTTTGCCGTTTGTTAGACAATGTGAGATGCTTCCACCCACCGAAGTGGATAACGAATGAGGGGGAAGGGAGGATTCAAGGCTACGAATGTGAGAGCATCTAGTAGACAATGGAAGCCTGGAACGGCGTCTATGGCGTGATCCATAGCGTGTTGCAGAGTGTGATCTGGGCTGTGTTGGTGCCGTAGGAGCAGGAGGAATTTGTGCAGGAGCTGCAGGTATAGGCATCGCAGGAGTTGCAGGAGTTGCAGGATGAAGAGGCAGTGTTGGAGGTGGAGGAGGCGGTAGCAAAATTGGAGGCGATGAGTCTGATAGCACTATTGGGGCTGAAGGAGAATAAGCCCTTGAGTACTACAAGTCAGAAAATGAATAAATCCTTCTCCTTTTTCTCCTCGACGTCGAGATGGACTCCGATGACGAACTCCAACAATGATTTGGCGTCGATCTTCTCAACATTGTACAGCTTCCTGGCATCGAGGAATCTGGTCGTCTTGACGTTGATATGCTCCTTGCCATCAATCCGGTGGTGCATGTCGACAGCATATGCCTCGTACCTTTTCTTGATGTCAATCTATGCTGTTTACGCAATGGCAAACCAGTCCTCGACAGCAAACAATTTGGTGCCTTACGTGGCCTGGATGTTGACCTGTAATGATGGCGCTTTTGTGCTGCCACTCTCTTTGTGGACCTTTCACATCCCTTAGAGGCAAAAGTAAGAGCCCTGTTAGAGGAGTGACCCTCTCCTCACTCTGAGGTTTCACCTTGACAATGGATTTGATGTCTGCGCCTTTCTTTAGCTCCATGGGGTCAAATCTTTTACCTCTCTCTCAGTGTACATCATGAACATTTTTTTACAAAGATGACACTGATCTGGAAGATGAGAAGAGTGAAGGCATAGAATGCACACATTGTGAGTGTCTGATTTAGCCTTTTTCCTCCCACAAGAAGGGCACTTGTCAAACAGAGAAGGCATATTGTTGCAGAAAATGCCTCAAAAATCAGAAAAGTCTGAAAATGTGAGAGAAATAAAAAAATGTCAAGTGAAGTAGTTAGATTGAAAATACACAAGTGAAATTGAAGAAAAAAACATAAAAGGTCGGGCTCAGTGGTCCAGGATGCTGTCACCAGGTACAGGAAAAATGAACTGAGGCAACTGCCACCTGCTGAGCATAATGGGATACTGGTGTTCTCTGTAGTCTTAAAGGCACAGTAACTGTTTTCCACTCACATACTAGCAGCCTATGTCAGAAAAGGGTTTGTGATGGAGATTTGGGATCTAGCGTACACATGTACCTCAAATCATACATTTATTCGGGTGTTTCTAACCCTTTTTTAAGTACAATCTGAATAATTACACCACTGCAGCCTGTTTGCCTAGGCTGCATATTGTGTTCTCTCTTAAGTGTCTCTGCAGGCCTTCCTGAAGCAAGGCAAATGTCTACACTTAAGAAGAGGGCTACAGGCTACGGAGTGTACATCATCGGGCATTCACAAAGGCAAGCAGTCTGAGTAGAAGGCAGTGAGTGTAAACATCACAGAAAATCACATCAAATACCCAAATAAGAGAGAATTATCTTGTCGCTTCTGATCCAGATATTATGAAAAATAGGTAGAGCCATAAACAAATGACTTTTTTGCTGTCTCTCTGCCCTTACACTCACAAATGCATCTCTTCGTTACTTCCAGTCTATGGCTTTCATCCTAGTCCTTATTCCAAGTTTGAGTCTCTTCCTGGAGACAGGTAACTACTTTGCTGCTGCAGAAAAAACTATGGGCCTGATTAATGAAAAGTTAGCGCCGCCTTTCCATCATTTTTTGACACAAAAGCGGCACAAACTTACAAAATATAATTATATTTTGTAAGTTTGCGCCACTTTTGCATAAAAAAATGACATAAACGCGGTGCTAACTTTTCATAAATCAGGCCCTATGTATTTTGGTTTGCACACGTGGTTACATTAGGACTCTCCACCTGTTCACATTCTGTTCTTTCCATCACCATCTACTGTAGAGATGGCCTGCTTCTTTCTTAGATGCTTGTTAGATGTGTATTTGTCAGGTGTGTTCCAAGTGTTACTCAACTTCGCAGGTAGATATGTTGCACCTCAGGCTCCCCGGGGTGGCTTAGTTACTTGGCTTTAGCTAGTGAAAAGCTTGTCTGCTGTACTATATTATACACAACACCATTTGGGGACAGATAAGAAGAGTCTCTTGCCTAAATTGGGGGTTTTGCCATGTACAGCTATACTTGGAGGCCTCCTAGACTTAAAGCAGTCCTGCTCCAGTGGATTCAAGCTCCATCCCTTTTAGGTTCTTAGTACAAGGATCTCTTTAGGCACACCTGCACAGATATTGTCATACTCTCTCTGGGTCCTTTTGTTGATACTAGGGCTGTTTTTTGTTTGCTTAGGCCCTGGGCTTTGAGTCTGTGTTAATAGCTGCCTCTTTGGCTTGCCCTGCATATGACTGCTTTGCTGTGCTTAGTGGTTCTTGGGGTAGATGTAGGCACTTTTGCCATTGCCCCTGCTGACGTGGCATTGGTGCTTTTAATAGAAATTATTGGTTTCTCTATTTCCCTGTCTGATCTCATGTCTGGGATTTGTCTACTTCTTTCGTGACCTGTTCTTTCTATGAGAGATGTTTCACGCGTCTGATCCTACATTTGGGTGTCTTTCTTCTCCAAGAATTAAGCTGTGGGCTGCTGTTGGGCCTTTCTTAGTGTCCTTTTTTACCTTGTGGCTTTTGTGTTGTGTTGCAGGTTGTTTTGTGCCCTTGGCCTTGGATTCATGTGGTGTGGCTGCATGGGCTCATATCATTACCGGTGCCTGTATTTCTTTTCCATCAGCTGCTGGAAATGCAGCACACAGAAGTGCCAAAGTGTCATTTTCAAACAATTGTTTATGTGCAGGAAGGGACGCCTTCCTCCACATGAACAATCATTTCTGACATTTTGCTCTTTCTATGCGTGCTGCAGAATGAAGCACACATAGAAAAGCAAAAAATGAGCAGGAATAAAAGTATTCTTCCTCTTTGAGCCTTGCTAATGCCATCCCTGGGGGTGGTGTTAGATTTTGGTGCTGCCTCAGGTTTAGGAAATCTCGTAAATCTGAGGCAGAGTCAAAACACATTGGGTGTTTCTGTGGCACAACCAGAGCAACACCCATTGCACCCCCCTCTGAAGAAGATTACTGCGTTGGAGGAGCCCATATTAACAAGGAGGTGTAACACTACAAAAAGTGGTATTTTCACTTTAGCACTGGTTGAAGTGTTGCACAAACACTTTACACACTGCCTCTGAGTAGAGCCCGACTGCTCTGTGCCAAGCTACTAGGTCAGATGAGCACAGGTTAATTTTGGTTTGGCTTATGCCTCACCATGACAAGGATTGTGGTTTCTGCTTGACCAGTCAACCAACAACCCCATTTCTTACATGCCCCATGACAAAAGTCGCCTGGGTAAGGCCACTGGGGTGGTGGGGTGGTGGGCATGACTCCTGTCTTTACCAAGACAGGAGTCATGTCCATGGGGGTTGTGCGTCAAAGGATGACGTTAGTCTGGTTAGAGGCCTCCCTCTTAGCAAATTGGGGACAACTTTTAGAGGGATTAGACGGTGATCCAGCTGATAACTGTTGATGAATATTTATGAAAAGAGCATTATTTAAAGCACCCCTGATGTTTTTTAGGGAAATTGGACCGCTTAAAAACAAGCATTTGCAATGCAATAGGTCTCACATTAGCGATAGTTAGAGCTGTTGGCGTTGTAAATGATAATGACAACCTCACATTTGGGACCTTATACATATTTAGCCATGCAGCACATTAGACTATAATGGTTTGAACAGCCCCTGCAGAGCACCACTATAAAAATAGCATTAAACATTTTCGAAGCTAGCAGGCCTTTTAAATATAATTTTACCGTGGAGTCAGTGGCACAAGGGTGCAGTGCAGCAGGTTGTTTCTAGATGTCCCTGTAGAGTCAACAACAGAAGGTGCAATAACACTGGTCGTGGCTAGATGTCCCTGTAGAGTGAACAGCAGAACGTGCAGTACCTCTGGTTATGGCTAGATGTCCCTATAAAGAAAACAGCAGAAGGTGCAGTACCACTGGCCCAGGATAAATGTCCCTGTGGAGCCAAAAGCACTATCAGAAATAAACTGTCTGTGCATTAGCAGAAGGTATAATACTACTGGTCTTGGCTAGATGTCCCTGTGGAGCCTACTAAGTTAGTAGTGTCTTGAGGCAATTAACATCCTTCAGCCCTTACAGAGCTTAGTGCATTACATATTTGCAGGCCAAACAAGGGCCCTACAACACAAACTACTCTCCACTATAAAAATTTTTAAAAATCTCCCACTATAAGAGAGCTTAAATAAGGATTGAATGCTGTAAGAGGTTATGATGTTTGCCCCCCTAACCCAAGGTAACCCACAAGATGACCTGGACAGAAAAAGCACTTCGTGCTGAATGTTTTGGTGTTGGCCTCATTGCCCTGAAACCACCAGAGGCTGCGTAGTGGCCACAAATGTGTTGCAAAAGGAATGCCTGCAAGGCATTGTGGGGTGAGTTTCCATGCACGCATTAAAGCATCATCAGAAATAAACTGCGGCCCATATTTATACTTTTTGACGCAAAACTGCGCCAATGCAGTTTTGCGTCAAAAAAATTAGCGCCGGCTAACGCCATTCTGAAGCACCATGCGGGCGCCGTATTTATTCAATGACGTTAGCCGGCGTTAGCCGCCGGCGCTGTCTGGTGTGCGTTAAAAAAAACGACTTACACCAGGCAGCGCCGGCGTAGGGGGAAAATGGCGTATGGGCGTCCACAAATGGTGCAAGTCAGGCTGAGGCAAAAAAATCGCCACAACCCGATTTGCGCCATTTTTTTACGACGCCCATCCCCCATTGAAATGACTCCTGTCTTAGCAAAGACAGGAGTCATGCCCCCTTGCCCAATGGCCATGCCCAGGGGACTTCTGTCCCCTGGGCATGGTCATTGGGCATAGTGGCATGTAGGGGGGCACAAATCAGGCCCCCCTATGCCACAAAAAAAAATACTTACCTGGACTCACCTTAATGTCCCTGGGGTGGGTCCCTCAATCCTTGGGTGTCCTCCTGGGGTGGGCAAGGGTGGCAGGGGGTGTCCCTGGGGGCAGGGGAGGGCACCTCTGGGCTCATTCTGAGCCCACAGGTCCCTTAACGCCTGCCCTGACCCAGGCGCTAAAATCCGGCGCAAATGCGGGTTTTTTAGACCCGCCCACTCCCGGGGGTCATTTTTGCCCGGGAGTATAAATACGACGCATATGCATCGCAGTCATTTTTTAAGACGGGAACGCCTACCTTGCATATCATTAACGCAAGGAAGGTGTTCACGCAAAAAAATGACGCTAACTCCATGAACTTTGGCGCTAGACGCGTCTAACGCCAAAGTATAAATATGGAGTTAGTTTTGCGTCGAACAAATTCGGCGCAAACGGAGTATAAATATGCCCCTTAATTTGTGCATTAGCAGAAAGTGCAGTCCTACTAGTCATGGCTAGAAATCTCAAGCCAAATGAGTTAGTAGTGCCTTGGTCAAGTATCATCCTTATAGCCTTGAAGAGACTAGTGCATTACACATTTGCAGGCCAAGCAAGACTATCAGAACACCATTACAAACAAGAAACTTATAACAAAAACTCCAGCTGCAAGAGAATTTCAAGATGCACTGACTAATGGAAGAGGTTATGATTCTTGGGCCCCCTCTAACCTAGTGTAACCCACAAGATGGCATGGACAGAAAGAGCATATTGTTCTGAATGTTTTGGTGGTGGTCCCATTACTGTAGGACCACCACAGGCTGAGTTATGGGCTAAAATGTGTTCTAAAAGTAATATCTGCAAAGCCTTATGGGATGAATTTCCCCAAATGCAGTGAATATTGTAGTATCGGCTCTCCCGCTGTGCCGGGAGAGCCTCTTGACAATTCATTATAGGGTCAATTTCATGCTATATAAAGCAACAAAAAGATATACAAAACTCCCGCACAACATTACTAATTTTAATTACTGATAATGTAAAGTAAGAAACAAGTGAAGGGCAAACGCAGAAAATGAACCGCACACATGAACACAAGTGCTTACTGACAAACACGAGAGGCAGGAAACAAACAAAAATAGTCAGTCCAACCAATAAAAAAACATTCCAGGCATAATTTATCTGTACATGGCCGGTGCTCCTCAGCCAAGTACAGGAAGTGACGTATTGGCTGCCAAACCAGTTAGGAGGCAGCAAAACAAGAGCAACACTGCCTTTAACCTACAGTACGCGCAGGCAGCGGCAGGCGGGAGCAAAGTCCTAAACACCTTACAACAGGTCTTGCAGACAGCGCATGCGTGCTGTCTAGGTTCAACCTAAAAAGTGAAGGGGGATTACACGATTTAAGGGGATGACTGCTGTCCCTTGCACTTCACACTCCCTACGATTTTGGCCAGTTGGAGTGGAAGGTATTTAGTGACCAACATAATTAATATTAATTAGGTAGGTTGGACTGCGACTTACTCTGAACCCTTATTTTGTAAACCAACCTATTGGTACATACAAATTGCAACTGGAATAATAGTACACGTAGCCCTTAATTTCTTATTTCACATTCATATTTGATTATAATCATCAAATTTTGGATTGGCAAATGCAGTATTCTTAATTTCCAAAAGTACCATCAAAAACAAAGTCAAATCATTGAGCTTCATTCTTGATAAAATAGATAGGATTATTTTGAATTTAGGTGGAGGTAGGACATTCACCAAAAATGGGCCTGTCTCCCCTATTTAGAGATTATATATGAGTGTAAACTGCATTTTTTCGGGAGGGCTGTTCATCAGCTCATCCCAGAGCAAAACACCTGCTCAGACCCTTGTGTTGACAAAATCAATGGAACTTGAAACATTTGATCACATCATTTCTGCACTAGCAACACTTCAATGGCTCCCTATATGTTGGAAATGGCCCTTTCTGCAGGGTTATGCAGGGTTATCCCCAAACGTTTTGCCTTTCTCCTCCTATTTTTCTGACTCTCTTTTTGTTGGCTTTAGTATTTTGGGCAGTTTATCGCTGCTAATCAGTGCTAAAGTGCATGTGCTCTCTCCCCTAAAAATAATAATTGGCTTACACCTGTCTGGCTTATGTAATTTACCTTGCATAGTGATAAATATACCCAGTGCCTGTAAATTAAATGGAACTAGTGGGCTTGCAGCGCAGATGGTGCCACCCATAGAAGTAGCCTTTCAATCTTGTCTCAGGCCTGCACTGCCTGCATGTGCAGTTTACTGCCACATTGACTTGGCAAGTCAAACTACTTGTCATGGCCTGAACTTCCTTTTTACTACACCTAAGTCACCCCTAATGTAGGCCCTCAATTGCCATATGGACAGGGTGCTGTGTATGTAAAAGGTAGGACATATAATTTTATGTGTTACATGTCCTAGTAGTGACAGGCTATTTTTTTGTTCACTACAGTGAGTGCTGCTCCTTTCATAGGTTTGCATTGGGAATTCCATTATATGTCTAAATGGTCATTTCTGATCTAAAGGGACAAGCGTGGGCATGTATGAAATGGTCGATAAAATCCTGCTTACTGGTGTGGGTGGATTTTACATTACTATTTTAGAACTGCCACTTTTAGAAAGTGGGCATTTCTCTGTGCTTATAACTCTGGTGCTTTGCAGCATGGCTCCAATACAGATCTAGGGTAGAGTGACAGCTGGGTTTTGTGCATACTCCTCAAACAGCCGTCCATCTGGGAGGGTTAGGTGCGACAGGGTTACATCTGCATTCATCTACATACTGATGGTCTTCCTGGGCTGGGACAGAGGGAGGAAAATTCACACTTTACACTTGTATAGGCTGTGTCCTGCCCTCACACAAAGGGCTTGTTTACCCACCACTGATGTCTGGAGCCTGGGTGGAGGAGAAGGGAAATTCTTAGAACTGGACAGATCTGACTAGAACCTTCTCCCACCTTCTAGAAGCTGGACATTTTGAGTATACGTAGAAGGGCTGTAACCCCATGTTTGTAGAGCACTTTTGGAACTGGGATTGAACCTCTGTCAGAGGGACTGCTGGACTGCACAAAGGACTCCTCTGGACTGCTCTTCTGTTGTTGCTCTACCACCTGCTGTCTGCAAGGTGGCACAAAGGACTCGTCTGGATTGCTTTTCTGTTTGTTGCCCTTCTGCCAGTAGCTCCCTGACTTTGTTCTGCTACACAGTGGTGTTGCCAGTAGGAGCCACCTTTTGGACGGCTTGCTGGATTACTGGAGGGACCGTCACTCTGCATCTACCTTAGGTGCTGGACTGCTGTCTGTCCACTTCGTAGTGCCCAGTGCTCCCCAAGGGCTTGTTTGCTTGCCCTCTGTTTCTGTGGATTATCGGGGCCATCTAAGATTCTCCCCCAACCCCGCTTGCCCCTGCAGTGAGACTCTATAGCTGGTGAGACAGGCAGTGGAGCACTGGCACGATCAGCAGATGGCTCATCCCCCGCTTTTCCTTTGTTGAGAGCTGTGTGTTCACTGCCTCCTCAGCCCCTCAAGGAGTAAGTGTGCCCCCTGGACGGGTGTGTCCCCTTTCCGACCCGTGCAGTACTGCCTCTGTGCACTAAGCCACATTCCCAAAAGAGCTGATTGCCGAGACAACCAGGAGGCTGAACAACGTCAGTTCTAACTTGGCTTCATGCACCTGCAGAGAATCGGCTCCAATGCCTTGAGACCGCACCCACTGCTCACACGGAAGGAGCTGACCTGACTTAGATCCCAGCAGCCAGGGCATAGCCACCCCAACTGAACCAAGAGAAGCCACCTGTTCCAGGTGAAAGCTGACCTACATGCACAGGTAGCTGGGCTGGAATCTGCAGCAAGTGATTTACTGTAGTTGGACTTCAGACCTTTGTGGGCTGCTCACTGTTTCGCTCTCCTTGGTGAGTGGCTGTGTACTGAGTCAGAGGGTTGTGATCCAGATAGCCCCTGACTGATCAGGACTTGGGGGCACTTGCTCTGGTATTGCGGCCTAGATCCACAACCGGGAACAATGACTTGGATGAGAAAGGCATTTGATTACTGCATACAATGTAGTAGGTTTGCAGGTGCTCTTGTGCCTTAAGCCTTTTTTTTGGGCAATCGTGCCCACAGGGCTCCCAGGAATTTACTGTTAAAGGTATAGTACAAACATGGGTATGCTGGGCATCTATGATTACTATACATTAGGTGATTCCACATGACAATCGTCCTTCCCTGCAAAGTATGTAGTATGCCCTAATAGCCCCATTTTGTTCAGGATAATGAGTACTGTCACATGACTGCTTGGGCGTTTTATGATGCTAGCCACGAATAATGCTTTCCCTTATTGCGTGCATTGAGCTGCTTGACAATTGTCTAGGTGGCAAGAAAATATTTGGTCCATGTTTTGCACAGTACTTATGGGCTAGGTTGCTTTGTAGTTATTTATAGATCTAATTGCTATAAACGAATGTCTCGTATGACCAAGGTACTTACTGACTGCATGATATGCCCAGTAATTATGTTTTGGTGACGTGCAATCTAGGAACCTTTTTATTTTATGGTACACGCTGTACTGTTTATGACCATTGCCTAATATGCACAGTAATTCTGAATTCGAATTTTCTGGTCTAATCATGTGTTTATAAGATATATGTAAATATATTTTCATACACCTTATGTGGAGTCTCTTTTGTGGTGAATTAATTGCGTCAGTGGTGGTCTGAGGATAAGCCTGACTGCTCTGTGCCAAGCTACCAGGGAGTGAGCACAGGTTATCTTTGGTGTGTAACTGACTAGCCCTGACTAGAGTAGTGTTTTCTGCTTGGCGTTGGTGCATACCCTAGCCAACCAGAAACCCTATTTCTAACACTATAGAAGAATGAACACTGTACATGATGGCCTGTATCACTCATAACATTCTACACACTTATCCCTCCTAGCATTTGGCCTCCATGTTGAAAGCATCTGGTGGTTTAAAGCTGTCACACATTGCAGAATAATTTATATTACGTCTAGTTTACAAAAAGGAAGTCAAGCCTGATTCTCCTCTGGTAGTGTTAAAACAATATAGAACTCTCTCTCTCTCCCCAGCTCCATGAACCACCATCTTTCTAACTACTTTCAAAAAGGTACTCAAACACTTCCTTTCTGTTCCCAGATAACTGCATTTCTCATTGTGTCTGTTTTCCAACCTAGTCTTTCCTGATTGTCTTTCCTGGGTGTCCCTTCAAACTACTCCCCACTCATCTTCTGCTTTTTGTTTTATGCTCCCATCTCTTCTCTCTTCCCTTCCATATATCCCCCCTTACTCTCACAGTTGTCTCTGCATTTTCCATGCTCCCAAGCCACTACTCTCTCTTACACACAGATTGTAATGTGTTTCGAGCGCATTGTGTAAATGCCTGTAAAATGTTTATCATGGACATATTCCAAGAAAAAATAATTCTACTGATTGCATATGACTACATTCCTGCAAGTCTTTCAGGAACATATCTGTCTGTAAGCAGCTGCTTTGGGCTGCTCCTGGATTTACACAGATTCAACACATTCAGAAACAGTAGTTGGGGAAAAGCTGAACATTACTAGGCTGAACCTATTACAGCGTATGCTCTTAAACAGCTGTATATCAAAACACTTGATAAAGTGTCATTAACCCTACTTCAAATCAGCAGTGGGCGGTGAACTCTGCTCTGCTCGCAGAGTTTGTAGAGTTGTATGCGCTCCACTTAGAGCGCAGAGTTCCAAAAAACTCTGCATAGTTGCCTTTTTGAGGTTTTTTCTCGCTCGCCAACGTTAAGTTTGCGAGCACAAGCGAGGATAATCTTATTCTAGGCCACCTCCCAGTGAGATTTCTCAACATAGGTGTTCGCGGATGGTCGCTACCGCTCACTTTGAGTAACCTTCCATTCAGGTTGAGTAAGCTGCAGCTTGAGTAGTAAATCTACGCAAGTTGCAGAAAAGAAGCAGCGCTCTCTTGCGCAGTGCGTGGTGCCATTCGCACTGATTTTACAGCGCAGGACAAACTCCCAGCACTAAATATCAGCGCAAATGGCACACACCAGCACACTCCACTTCGCGGAACTCCACGTAACGCCGCTGATTTTTTTAGTCACTTTGCAGAGTTTGGAACTCGGCGAACTCCACCCTGCCCTACTTCAAAGCCACTCCTGTCTCCCCCTTCTCTGTAGTAGATGTGAGGGTAGGTGGGGTGTTCAATGAAACCACAGGAACAAAGACGAGAAGATAATAGTTGTAGTGTTGTGCTGGACATGTAATGACACAGCCACTACCTGCAGGCTCCCTTAACCCTTCCCCACACCCATCCATCACAAGCAACACCAGTCAGATGACCCTTGCAATAAAAAGGGCTTGGTGCTCGTACCCTGGGCCAGTTATACCCGTATCCGCACCCACTATGTGTCAGTCATTTCGTTAGTATGTGGGCCTGAAGCCCACAACTTTATAATAGGAATGAACCTGATCAATCACAATGAACAGTCTGAAAGGTAAAACAAACACAATCATGTTCTGGAAGGTGATAACAAAGACAATCATGTTCTGGAAGGTGAAGGGGCGAAGTCACAGATGAAGGTTTCGGGGGTGATAAACCACAAGTATGGGTTTGGAAGCCTCAAGCAGTAACACAACATTTTTTGACATCATAAACAGCCTTATTTTGGATCAGTCAGACCTGGAAGACTGGAAGGGAAGGTCAGATACACTAGGATTTTAGAAGGGTCATCTGTCATATCACAAAAAAGGGTTTGAGACGTAACCATGAATACAGCTGATAATATTAACTTTCATTTTGGCTGAACTCAGTTTTTACATGACAGTGCTATGGGGTGGCAGACAGAAAGAGTCCTCCTGTTATACTAGCTTTACACATCATCAAATGTTTGAATTATCACGCAGTCCGCTGTAAGTATGACCCTTCAACATGCCCTACTGGGAAGAGATGCGTTCTATTCCACAGTGAAAGAATAGAGTGAAAACTTCGATATGTTACTTATGCTTCTAGTGCAGATTTTAATAACTTCCACGTGCATTGTCTCCCACACACGTTGAAATTTACCTTTCATATTAATTGTGTATATTTGCTACAACTATTTGAACAGGATTTGAACAGGATTTCACTTTAAAAATAACTGATAAATAAGAATAAAGGATCACGTCCTTAAGATGCATGGAGAGATGGCGATTTATGTAAAAGCAAAAAATGCAACCTATAATTAAAGGATACGTGAAAAGTCTTTCCCCTATCAGCTTAAAGTAGACACTGCAGTAAACTATATCGTCGCCGTGAACTTCTGGGAGAATATAGCCATACTATAAAATAAAAATACAGAACTGCATAGTGTGCTCAGCAGACAAAAAAAAGCAGTTAACAATACATAGTCAATAAAGCCGATGACTTGCATGTCCTATAATACTTTACCAGATTATGCCAGTGTAGCTGCAAATCCTTGTATGAAAGAAAAGGTGATTCTGGTGGAATTGTATGGTGTACGTTCATGATCTGTCCCATTTTCATACTGTAGGAAAGGAAAGCAGATATAAAGAACAATTTAAAAAACACAATTTTTACATGAATATCTTTTCTGTGGGATGCGTGTTACTGACAATTTCTCACCTTCTGAATATCCCCAGGAGCCAGAAGGGATTTAGGACACTTCTCCAAGCAACAGCTTCTGAACGTCGGGAGGTGGGGACCACATGATTCAAACTACATATGACTAGGGGTGGGCAGTGAATTCCTCCGGCTCGCGGTGTTTGCTGAGTTTTTCCCACAGGTGCTCTGCTTAGAGTACAAAGTTCCCAAAAACTCCAAGTAGTGGAGTTCTTTCCAAGGTCACGCTCGCCAACATTAAGTTTGCGAGCAACAAAAAACGTACTCCAGACCACCTCGCGGTGAGATTCTCAACGGGGGAAGTTGGGATGGCCTCTACAGCTCGTGCTGAGAAACCTTCCGTTTGTGTTAAGGAAGCTGCTGCCCAAGAAGAAAATCTACTTGAGTGGCAGAAAAGAAGCAGCGCCCTCTTGTGCTGTGCGGGGTGCCATTCGCGCTGGTTTTACAGCGCTGGACAAACCCCCGGTGCTAAATATCAGCACGAATGGCACAACCTAACACATTCTGCCACTTCGCGGAACTCTGCAAGGTGCAACTGAGTTTTTGGGTCACTTCGCGGATAGCGGAACTCCCCAGACTCCGCTCAGGCCTACATATGACACCGCCTGGCACGCGGGTGTAATTTCTTTGGCACCTAAATTGATGAGAGTTACCAACTATCTCCAGCCTTTCGATGCCTTCAGCAGGCCTAGATCAAATGTCACTCGCTGTCAGTTTCAAGTTTTAAGCCAGTGGCGTAACAGAAAAAAGGGGAGGCCCCTGAAAAATACATGATGGGGCCCCCTCACGCTCTGTACCCAGTCAGGAGCTTTTAGTTCAGGGGCCCATTGCCTGTGCATAGAGCGGGGGGCCCTGAAGCTTGGGGCCAACCAGCACTGCAGGGACTATTGTTACCCAACTGTTTTAAGCCTTGATGTACATGCCACAAACAGATCTCCAGCCCTGCTAGTACCACGCATCAAGTGTTACACTATCGGAGCCCGGCCAAGTACCACGCATCACAAGTTACATTAATGCATTTTAATGTGGTGGTCCGTATCACACATTTCAACACTTTGAGCACCTGCATGCCCTGAGCCTGGGTGAACTAAAGCAGGTAGGTTAAGGTTATCATAAACACAGCGCTCACACAGCATTACAGCAGAGGAGAATGACTTTATAGTCTTGAAAACACAGCAGATATGCCCGCTTTGTGACTAGTGTTGCTTACGGTTTAAACAGTAAAGCAAGATCGTAGTTTACTATGAAACACTAAGTGAAAGAACATGTGGAAAGAAAAAGTGTCACGTACTGCCTTCTTGTGTTAATAGGTAATTGAATACCACACATTCTACCAAGTACATGCCTATTTTCCACTTGTCAATTATAGATTTGACTTGTGACTTAATTGCTTGTGTACTTTAATTGTTATGCATGACATTTTTTGTGTCAATTTCCTGCCTACCCGAGCCCCCAGGAGTTACTGCTGCCACCTGGTGCCAATTAAAATTATAGGAAGACAATGTCCGGCCTCCTGACCTCGACACACATGCTATGCCCTGTCGTGGGGGGACTACAGCTGTTGTGTACGGTCATGGTGTGAGTCTAAAGCTGAATTCCTTGTATGTCCTGGAGGATTCAGGCAACAATAAAAATGTTAAGTTTTCACTCATCACAAAGTAACAGAGAGGATCAATGTGCCTGCTGCAAAGAACATGAACCACGCCTAATCACAGAACTGTAGTTTATGAGGATAGCTGTGAGTTACTGCTTTTGTCACACAAATCCTTTTGTTACTTGTGGAACTTCTAGCATGGCACCTGGCTCTGAGCTGAGTGGATGGAGGATGCTTTGAATAAATAACACATTTGTTTTACAGTAAGATCATGTTACAAGGGTACTAGGTTAGCCCCCTTCCATTTCTGGTGCTTTCTTAGAGTTTCTTGTAGCTCAAATGGGTGTAATTTGTGATATTTATATGTTTTGCTCATCTTCATTGCTTGATTTTGCTCGCAAGAAAGTGTCACTCATAGCTGTGGAAATGTTACTCTTAATTACACTGAATTTATGAAAATGTCACACAGACAATCTGAAACCTTGGCAGCTATGCATCTTCCTTGCGGCATCTGTACATGGTATCTGGGGAGGAAGCATGACACTCCATTCTAAGACCTGACTATATTCACGCACCCCTAACGCCATAAGGAAACAGAAGGACAAGGTATTCACGGTGAACCCCTAAGGTTCTACCAAATAGTCACTTTTTCCTCTTTCAGGTAAATTTCCTCATTGAGACCAGTTCTTCAACGGGCCATACCACAAAAAACCTAATAAGAAACACAAGAGGGATAAGTATTCTTCATCCTCCAGGAAAAGATCAAATTCTTGGGACTGGCTGGAGAGTCGGTAGTGCCATTCCAGGATGCTGGCCTCCTCCACTTCATCCTTGGATATGTTCAAAAGAGGCCCCACCGAAGATTCTTGCTCTGTGTGATGAGCACTCACAAGGAGTAGCCTTTCAGTGAGCTCTGTTGGACCTCTACAGAATTACCAGTTCTCTCGCTGGGCCCCTGTAATTGCCATGCTGGCAGATTCTCCAGGGACAGAATCTTCAAGGGCACCAGGCTCTACGCCTCCTGGCAACACCCTACATAAGGCTGTAGCTTCAGTGCCATCTCCTCAAAGGCCAACTACTCACACTCTGTACTGGCAGGCCCAACCCCAAAACCATTTTAAGTGTTTTCTATGACAATGTCACTTAAAGAGTCAAGTCCACAGCTTATGCAATCTAAATTAACAGAGATCCAAATTTCTGCTAGAAAGAAGGTCTAGCCATGCTCTGAGGATCGGCCACTGGTGGATATTCTTCTAGGGACTCAAAGATCCAACTGTGTTGAGATACTTTTGGCTCTGATTATGATGCACTAGATGTGCTGCACATAGAGTTTTAATACACTGGTGCAGTGGATTTAGGAGCTAATACCTTCCTCCCACCACATTACAAAGCTATATGGATGCTGTGCTTTATTTTGACCTCCAAAATGCCAGTGGCACCAACACCTCTCTTCACGTAAATATTCTTTATGCTTTGGGCTTCTACTCGCAGTAACATCTGTTCTTTCAAAATTGTGGTACACAAGGCTGAAGATGTGCTTGAGCTGTCGCTTTCAATAGCTTGGTTCAAGTCTAATCCACTGCCAAAAATGACACAGCAGTCTTCTCTGGCTTCTGAACCTTTTCTGCCCTTAATGAGTTTGTAATCAAACCCATTCTCACTCCTTGGGAAAAAACCTTTTTAGGCCCAGAAGTCCACTCATAAATTGCATAGTGTCACAAGCCTGCACTGAACAATCCTAAGTCTGGTAGCTGTGGCCTCTTCCTCAATGCTTTCCACGCTGCATCCCCTTACAGTGAATCAAAGATTAGGAATACAATGAGAAATAATTAATTCTTCTGGGAGTCTCTCCTTGCGATTGGCACACTGTATGTATCTCTTGACTAGATATGTCCATGCAACAGGTTCTTCGATGCTGCCTAGATTAATCTAATAATTTGCCTCTTTCTCTGTCCACAGCCAAAGTTAAGCACAGGCATGACTGGGTGTGCTCTCGGGGCTTCTCTGTAGACATCAAGCCATCCCTTATGGACGTGCCACTTGAAGGTACATGATTTTTCAGGGGAAAGCTAGGTTTCTTCTTGGAGAGCTTCGAATTTAGGAGAGCCACAGTGAGTTCCCTGTGGATGTCCTCCTGAGCCAAACAATTTCAGCATCAATTTCGCAACTTTCGTAAACTGAGCACTTTAGATAAAGACTGTCATCTCAGCTGGCACAAACAGCTCTGTAGCTCCTTTCATGGAAGACGCCCGCCCAAGAAACAGCAGCAATAGTCCTCCCTACCCACCACCGGTTCCACACCTGCAAGCCCGCTGTTATTTGACCTTCTCTGCCCATCAGCTTCCAGTCAGAACCAGGATTTAATTATTTCTGGACCACTGGAGGACTATCATTATGGAGGAGTAGGTGCTTTAACTACCTCACAATTGGCATGCTACCTTACTAGGCCACTTGTCCAAAACACCTTCTCTCCATTCAAACTTACTCTTTGGACAACACCTTGATCTTGGAGCCTACATTTCTGTCCCTGCTTCAGAAAAGTACCTTAAAAGTGTGAGTATATTGCAGAGAAGGGAACGGGAATATATTCCCGACTATTTCAAGGTCCTTAAGTAGGATGGTAGCAACAAACGTACTCTGGAGTAGAGGTGCTTGAAACATTTCTTCAAGCTGGAAAAAAACAAGATGTTGCCCTTGAAACAGGTTATTTTGGCTCTCAACCAGCAGAACTAACAACTCTACCTGTACAGAAGGTGCTCATCCATGTGTTAAAGCCTATTGTATTTTCCTTGTTCCCCTGCTCAGTGAAGACTGAAGTCTCTTCGTTGGTGCATCAGGAGCCAACGTGGACAGCCACAGCACTCCCAGATTTGGAATGGTGAATGTGCCTCTCTAACCTTACTGTGGGCTGTTAATTTTGCTCTTGCTTGGTGCAGGTGACCATGATAATGCATTCTTCCTTTCTGGAATGAGGTAGCCACCTGGAAGAGATGACAGTTTCCAGCCTTTGGTTGCTGAGAGAATGGTGAATGCTTATAAACATGCTCAGGATTAAGGCCATCCTACTTGCCTTCAAGGCCATTGTTCTTATTATTATGGGCTGGGTGACACGTTCTGGCTGATAATACAACAGTAGTCCACTACCTGAACAAGCATGGTGGATATGGATCAGGACAATTTCCACAGTGGCTCTATGCCTGTGGAAGTGGTCCTTGCAGCACAGAGTATTTTCAGTGACAACACAGCAAGCTGGGGTGCTCAAAATGCAGGTGAACACTCTGAGAAGATCATGGTTGGTGGTCGAATGGAAACACCATCCTAACATCACTGCCAGGGTCTTCTCAAGATTAGGGCCCTCGTGCACTAAACTGTTTGCTTCAGTCTTGTGCACTACATCTTTCACTTCCCATGGTTCCCTAGATGTATTACCCAGACAAGTTGAAGGTCCTTACCTGCCCTGCTTTTCAGCTAAAGGTGCTGTCTGCTTTTCATATGGGTCAGTCAGTCACTCTTCTGTCCTTTTTGTCTCAACATCATTACTAGGAGGAAGAGCAGCTTAACAGTCTGGACAACTGTGGAGCAGTCTTGTTCACCATAGATGGATGAGAACAGACAAGATGGATGGTGAATATTTTGCAGACTTTGTTAGCATGGTGGATGGGACCTCAATGTAAGTAGTGGCGTCGATGGAAGATACATGGGGGGGCTGTGGCCAGCATGTGAGGATGGTCAGTGTATGTGTATCAGGGCATGTTTGGAAAGTTGTGGCCAATGAGTAATAATAACCGGACGGGGGAGTAAAAGCCATTCTTACTTTACCTTTCATCTAGGTCAGAGCCCACCAGAAGAAGGGAATTGGCGTGCCATCGCCAAGGAAGTGCGGACCCTGGGGGTCTATCATAGACGGAGCACCCACTGCCGCAAGAGATGGGAGGACCTGCGCCGCTGGAGCAAGAAGACGGCGGAGGCCCAGCTGGGGATGGCCTCCCAACGTGGAAGGGGTGCCCTTCACACCATGACCCCCCTGATGTACCATATCCTGGCGGTGGCATATCTGGAGTTGGATGGGCACTTGAGGGCATCACAGTATCCACAAGGGGGTAAGTGCAGTGTCATTCAGCTTACTCTGCGCGCTTTACGAGGTGTCTGGGTGGGGGAAGTGGGCTGTGGATTCCCCTAGTCCAGGACGAACTTGGTAGGGTAGGTCCCTTGTTAGGCATGCTCTGTGGCACTCCAACCTCAATAGTGGTAGTGGCCATCTACACCTAGTCAAGTTCCTGTGGGTTCCAGGTGTGCAGCAAATGGGCTTAGGCATAGTCCCTCATGACCAGGTGATTTTCCCAAGAACTGTTAGTGCATGGCCTAATGCATAGGGCTGCTCCCTGTGTGTTGTGTCCGCCAACGGTAGTGGTGTTGCTGGCATTGACCATGTGTCTCCTGTCTTTCCCCCCCTTTTTGTTTTGTCCTTGTGTGCATTAGCAGCAGTGGCACCGGAGAAGGAGGGAGCCGCAACCTACATGGCCCAGGAGGGTGAATGTATGGAGTCTGAAGGCACCAGTGGGGTGGAGGGCGAAGGGAGCACCACGACGGGGATAGGAGGGGTCACAGGCGACAGCGACTCCTACCCTGATGGGAGCTCCCTTGCGATGGCGGGCACTTCTGTGCCCACCACAACAACAGGTACAGCTGCCACCTGCCCTACCAGCACCGCCCTCCCAGCAGCCCCTCAGCGTGTTTCCTATGCCCGCTCACCCAGGAGGGTGGGCATCTCCTTCGCCCCAGGCACCTCAGCTCCTGCCCCAGTCAGCCCTGCTGCCCTCAGTGAGGAGGCTATTGACCTCCTGAGATCCCTCACTGTTGGGCAGTCAACCATTCTGAATGCCATCCAGGGTGTCGAGAGGCATTTGCAACAAACAAATGCATACCTGGAGGGCATTCATTCTGGCATGGCAGCCCAACAGAGAGCATTTCAGGCTCTGGCTTCAGCACTGATGTCAGCCATTGTCCCTGTGTCCAGCCTCCCCCTCCAACCTCCACTACCCGAACCAAACCACTCTAACTCAGCCTATCTCAAGCACACTATCAGACCAGCATGCACACACATCAACACACAAAAGTGTCTCTGGCAAACTTAAGCACCACACATCCCACAGGCACTCACACAAGCACCATTCCCATGCAGCCACACTAACATCCACTGCCTCCAATGTCTCCCCCTCCTCCACGTCGTCCAGCTCCCTCCCAGTCTCGTCTCCACTCACACCTGCATGCACTACATCCACAGCCAAAACCTCCATTACCAGCACGCCCATCACCACACACTGCTCACATGCAATCACCACCCCCACTACCATGCACACGTCCCCTGTGTCCTCTCCCGGTGTGTCTGTGAGCCCTCCTCCCAAATTACACAAACGCAGGCACACATCCACTCAACAGCCATCCACCTCACAACAGCCTCCAGCCCATGCACCTTCACCCAAACTCAGCAGACGTACACTTCCTACAACCACTACCTCTTCCTCCACTCCCAAACCCCCTCCATCTTCCCGTCCCAGTGTGTCTAAAAAACTTTTCCTAGCTAACATTGACCTCTTCCCTACACCTCCCCCTCCCCCAGTCCTTCCCCTAGGGCCAGGATGTCCAGATCCCAGCCCAGCACCTCAGCCACAAAATCCTCGACAACTGTGGTCCCTGCAAGTCCGGGAAAATCGAAGGAGGCACCCATCAGGGCTGCCAGTGTGCCACCTAGTGAAGCCAAGGACCACCCTATTCCGCCACCTGCTAAGGTAAAGAAGGGGCCCGCATGCCGAAGGGAAAAGCCGCACCAACTACCCAACAAGGCCTCTTCCAGAACCAAAGAGGACAGTGCCAAGTTCCCAGCAGAGACTTCCAAGGTGAGGAAGGGACACAAGGGCAAAGGGAAGTCAGCTCAGGGCACGGAGCCTCTGGGTGAGGGACTGGTGTCACCCATTCTGCAAGACAGAACAGCAACCTGTACAGCTGTGGCAACCGCAGCAACGACCACCACCTGCACCGCCACCTGCACGTCTGCTGCCTCTACTACAGTCCCCAGCATCATCCCCAGTGGGCACCCTTCCGAGACTGCAGGAGACGGCCTGGTGTCTCCCTCCCCATGTGCAGACACCTGCACCACAAGCAGCATCTCACGCCGAAGACACCGCCGCAGCCACCTGCCCGGCGACGTGCCCAGCCAGTGCCACTACAGCGGACATCAGCAGCATCCCCAGTGGGCAGCCGTCCGAGGCTGCAGGAGATGTCCTGGACCCTGCACACACTACATGAGGCACCACCACCAGCACTGGCACTACTAGCAGTTGGCAGGCTAAGTCGCCGTAGGGTAGAGTGTGACTCTGCCTCCGTGGAGTATCATCCTACCTGTTTCCTGAAAATCTTGTGGTTCAGACACCCAGGTGAGGGAATGGGAACTGCCACACCCCAGGTGCAGCATCACTGGGCACCATGCCCCCCTCCAGAACCAGTGGAGAACAGCATCCACTCACCCAGGCCTTGGCAGGATGAAGCACTCTGGGCACCATGCCCCCTCCAGAACCAGTGGAGAACAGCATCCACTCACCCAGTCCTTGGCAGGATGAAGCACTCTGGGCACCATGCCCCCTCCAGAACCTGTGGAGAACAGCATCCACTGAAGAGACTGTGGCTTTGCACTCCCCAGGATAAAGAAGTGGTCAAGCCACCCACTTGAGAGACTTGAGAGACTGTGGCTTTGCACTCCCCAGGATGAAGCAGTGGGCAAACCACCCACTTGAGAGTCTGTGGCTTTGCACTCCCCAGGATAATGCAGTGGGCAACTCACCCACTTGAGAGACTTGAGAGACTGTGGCTTTGCACTCCCCAGGATAAAGCAGTGGGCAACCCACCCACTTGAGAGACTGTGGCTTTGCACTCCCCAGGATGAAGCAGTGGGCATCGTGCCCCCTAGAGGAGCAGTGGCGTCGTCCCATCATCCAGCTGAGGTGCCCCCCCCTCCCCTTCTCCCTGAGGTGCCGGAGTTTTTTTTACCTGATGCCCCTGCAGTGTTCTCTCCATTTTGAGGCACGTGTCATGTGTGGGCTTCGCCCATTCTTTTTGGGATCACTGGTCCACGGACATTTCATGGAACAGTATACGGACTTGTGTACTTGCTGTAAATACTTGTATATACTGATCATTTCAAGTTATCTTGGCCTATCTGAATTTTCAATGATTACACTCGTTACAATCCTTTCATTTGGTCCTTGCATTCTTCCAGGGGGTGACAGGGTGTTTCTGCTATGTATTTGGATGTGTTTGTGTGTATGGAGTTGTGGGTGAGGGTGGGGGTGGAAGTGTTGCGTATTGCGTGTGTGTGTCACTCTCTTTTTCCTCCCCCCCCACGTGTGCTAGGTGCAGTACTCACCGTGGCCGTCGTCGCCGTCTTTGATGTTCCTGGTAGATGAGGAGGTAAACCAACATTGGTAACACCTGTAACTCGGGCTCCATGGCATCCTGGTTCTTCATTGGGTGTCGAGAGGTGAGTGGTTTCCATTCCAAAGACTGTTTCCGCCGTGGTTTTGATGGCGTTGGTACCGCCCCGGAAAAGCTGGCGGATTGGTGCCTTGTAATAGTGTGGGCGGTGCATTGTCTTCCACCTGTCTGTTGGAGGTTACGGCCGCGGTGTTTGTTGCTACCGCTGTGGCAGTCGGAATGTTAAAGTGGCTGTCTGTGTTGTCAGTTTCCGCCATGGTCGTAATTCCAATTTTTTTACCACCGGCCTGCTGGCAGTATTACCGCCGCTTTATCACCAACCGCCAAGGTTGTAATGAGGGCCTCTGTCTTCTCACAGATTTTTCACCAGCCCCTACCCTTCAGAAGCTGTGCTGATTGTAGAAAGATTCAATGTTGTTAAATTTTTTTATTCTGTTATTGCGCCTGTTGATGTTTTAATTTTCTCCAGTTTCTCCTCCACAGACCTTAGTCAGGCGCTAAAGATACAAAGAAACTGACACCAGCATGCAAGGAAGCATGATATAAAGTCTGATGCTGTCATGGCTGGTGGCTGTTGGAGCTGTGTCTGGAGTTAAAGCCTCCACCTGGTGGCACTAGGAAGCTAGTGCTTGGTGAAGTTTTTCAGATTCAGTCTGGCACCTGGGGATATCCATAAGGTGAAGAATATGTGGAAAGATTGAGCAATCACCATGAGAAAAATGTTACCAAAGTCAAGTTACTTGCTCTTATATGATGACAAATTCTACTAATTGATAGACAACTGATACTGTTGCACAGTGAAGTGAATTCACTAAAAAGATACGTGTTGAACTGGCATCAAACATTAACTGTGATTACCAAGCAGAAAAAACACTAGCCTGGTGTAAGTGTAAAATGTATTTGATAAGTGTACAATCACTTGGTAAACAGCTCTTCTCAATACCAACCTAAGATTTTCCCTAGCACAGTGTAAAAGCAAAGGAATGTGATGCTTCCACTGGGGAGAATGAAGGGTCGCATGTGAATCTATTAAATATACTAATGCTGGAGAAATGTAATTAAATGTATGTAAGTAACTTTTTCCTTCTTAAGCACTGGTCTTTTCATAGATTCATATGACTGAATAGGAATAGAAAGCAGTGCTGAACTATTGCTCGGTAGGTCAGTCATCGTGTTATCACAGAGAATGAAATCACATGATAACATGATCATTTTAGGTTACATAAAAAGTAACAGGAAGAGTCTCAACTTAACAGAAAAGATGCAGCACCTCTGCCTGGCCCACTGCAGTCTCTGGATGTTTTGGAATTTCAGCAGTACTGCTCTCAAATATGTGTCAGCTGTTCCACATTGCTGTCCTTCAGATGCCCGTCAATGGAACACCTGGCATTTAGTGATGTAATAGATGTCACACATCTTGTGGAAAGAGCTGACACAGATGTGTGCAAAAGCTGACCAGTTCAGAAATGTAGATAACGTTTCTGTGGACAGCCAAAGACAGTGAGGAACCAATTAGTCTTCCCAAATATATTTGTTTGATAAATATAGATTTTCAAACATCATCAAACGTCTAGAGAATGCACAGTTTTTTCAGCTGCAGATGTGGGATTTTGGAAGAAAGGCTTGAGCACAACTAACTTATAAAGATGAAAGCCTGATGTACCTTTTGAAATAAAATTCGGGTTGGCTCGAATAATGACTATCTGCCTGAAACTTTCAAAAAAGAGTCCATAATAGTAAAAGTTTGAATTTCACTTACTCTCCTAGATGATGTAACCGCTATCAGCAATGCATTTTTACAAAACAGATACTTAATGGCCTCTTTAGGTATAGGCTCAAATTGTGATTTTGTAAGTTATTTGAGAACTTTAAATTCCCATCTGGCTGACAAACTGTTTAATCTCTCTGGTAGTCAAAAGAGAAGTTCAGCCCGAAGATCACCAACATCTTTATGCTGCTGCCAGGTTAATTTCAACGAAAACTTGTTTGAAGCCAGATTAAGTTAACTTCAAGAGGTAAAGCTGAGGTATGCTTTAATCTTGATCTTACCGAACGCTTGAAGGAAGAGAGGAAGAGGAGGACATGAACAATCAAAGGTGGCGGACCTCCCCCCCCCCAACCCCCCTCCCGTTCCCGCATACCACTGTCTGCTTGAAAAGTACTGGCATTTTGTGATCTGTGGTCTTGCAAAAGATCCGCTGCCAGACGACACAATTTCCAGACTACCATCGCTGAGAGGTACTGGTCATCATCCCACACATGACACTGGACATCCTGCTGAGTGTGTCTGTCCACGTCTTGTTGATTCCAGGGAGTTATCCATATTTATAGATAGCAGTTAATGAAAGGTTGTCACTTATTCCCTAGTTCTAAATATGCTGCAAATCCTCTGAGAGTGGTTGTGACTTAGGGGGTCATTCCGACCCTGGCGGTCATTGACCGCCAGGGTGGATGACGACGGAAGCACCGCCAACAGGCTGGCGCTGCTTCCCTGCCCATTCTGACCGCGGCGGTAAAGCCGCGGTCAGAAAAGGGGATCCGGCGGTTTCCCGCCGGATTTCCCCTGTCTGGGCTGAATCTCCATGGCGGCGCTATTCCAACCCCCTTCCCGCCACCCTGTTTCTGGCGGTTTTTACCGTCAGGAACAGGATCGCGGGAACGGGTGTCGTGGGGCCCCTGGGGGCCCCTGCACTGCCCATGCCACTGGCATGGGCATTGCAGGGGCCCCCTAACAGGGCCCCAGCATGATTTTCACTGTCTGCTTAGCAGACAGTGAAAATCGCGACGGGTGCAACTGCACCCGTCGCACCCCTGCAACACCGCCGGCTCCATTCGGAGCCTGCTTCTATGTTGCAGGGCCTTTCCCGCTGGGCCGGCGGGTGCTCCTTTGGCGGGCGCCCGCCGGCCCAGCGGGAAAGCCAGAATGGCCGCCGCGGTCTTTTGACCGCGGATCGGCCAAATGGCGGTGACCGCATGGCTGGCGGCTACCGCCGCCCGCCGCGGTCAGAATGACCGCCTTAGTGCGTCCTTGTTTATTTATATAAAAGACTGTTGTTACGAATACTGACGGCACGAGCACCGAAGAACTGGCCAGTCTTGGAAAGAATAATGTTAGCAAAGTTCTGCAAACTTCCATTTTGAAGATATTGGTACGCAACTGCTTTTCTGCTTGTGACCAGCATCTCCTTCCTTTAACTTATGCACCCGAGGACCCCATGCCACCATGGATGAAATATTCTCCCCTAGTCATAGATATGGGCCTAAATAAATTGTTTCTTTGCTTGCCACCCCATTCCAATTTGGGCCCAGCCCTATGCAAATCAGTCTTCACCCTACTGTACATAGGAAGGGTATACCCAGATCTGGGTCCCATGCTAACTCTGTCATTGGATTCAAGCAAGTCTGGTTGATGAGGGGAGATATCTGGAAACCGGTCCCAAGATGTTTGTTTCCAATCCAGGGCGACGTGCCTAGCAGTTTGGGCTGGACTGTTCCCTTGGGGGGGAATATTTGCATATCGCTAGATCCAAACTGGGCTGGCATGATATGCAAAAAACAATGCATTTAACCCAGATCTGTAAATGGGAGATGAATGTGTGACAATGTTCAGCATTCCATACTTCATCTTTTTGTATTGCTATAGTTGCCCTAAGTGAGAAGGGTATGCCAAGCCGTGGGACCCGTGCTCACTGTGCCACTGGATTCAAGCTAGCCTGGCTAATGAGGGGGTGATATTCTGAAAGCAGTCCCAGGATGCTTGTTTTTGATATAGGGAGGACCTAACCTGGTGGTTTGGACTGGACTGTACCCATAGGGGGCAGGGTCAAGACTGATTTGCATATGGCTGGGTCTAGACAGGGGTGGTATGGTGAGCAAAATAATGAAGGATTTAACCCCGGTCTGTAACAGGGGGTGAATATTTGAAAATGTTCAGCATTCCATCCATTAATTATCTTTTGGTGTTGCTACATTCATCTTAAATGAGAAGAGTATGCCCACATTTGGGTTGCACAATGTTCAGCATTCCGCCCAACATCTTTTTGTATTGCTGTAGTCTCCCTTACTTGGCAGGGTATGCCCTGTTACCTGTTATGGGACCGGTGCTCACTGGTCCACTGTATTCAAGCTAACCTGGTTGATGAGGGGTGATATTCTAAAAGCAGTCCCAGGATGCTTGTTTCTGATCCAGGGAGGACATGGCCTGGCAGTTTGGGCTAGAATGTTCCCATCCCAGAGTCAAGACTGATTCCCATATGGCTGGATTCAAACTGGGATTGTATGGTGAGCAAGAAAATTATGGATTTAACCCAGATCTGTGACTGGGGTGAATGTTTGCCAATGTTCAGCATTCCAACCATCCATTATCTTTTTGTGGGAATGGCATGGCCAGACGTGGGTCGCATGCTAACTGTGCCATTGGGTACAGGCTAGCCTGGCTGAAGAGGAGTGATACCCCGAAAATAGTACCAAGATGCATGTTTCTGGTACAGAGGTGTGTCCTGTCCCCACACAAAAGGATGCATAACCCCTTGTAGTGAGACTAGAGCCAGGGCAGGACCTCTGTGCACTGTAAAGGCCTGTCTTTCAAGTCTTCTCCACTTCAAATGCCCAACTTGGTGTAAGTACTGGACCTCTGGCACCACCACTTCAGTACACTTCTGGAACTGTGGATACTCTGCCAGGATAAAGGACTGCAGGGCTGCTGAAAGGACTGGCACTCTGCTGGACTGTCACTTTGAAGGAGCTGCTGCCTTGCTGCGCTGATCTACTGCCTGCTGCCCTCTTGACCTGGAACCCATCTTGAACCCAGGACCCCAGAGTGACTCAAAGGGCTAATCTGCTGGGCTACAGATCTGAGCCTCGGGCACATAACAGGCACCCCACAGCTCCAGGACCCGTCTTCAATGAGCTCCTGACCCTCAAGAAGTGTCTCTCCTGGGCCCTTGGAAGTGGTTTTTAAGCTCTTATAGTCAAGGTTTTGGGCTATTTGCGAACAAGCCAGTTCGCTCCAGTACCTCGTTGCTAGCCCGGAAAAATAGCGTGACCAGCTACAGGTTCGTCTCTTCGCACAGTAAGAAAATTAGTTACTTACCTGTAACTGTAGTTCTCCGGGATCCGCCGCGCTCAAAATACACACACATCTCCAAAACACCACCACATTGGACAATTCGAAAGACACACACCTGAGACACATACACACACCACTCTCACACACTCAATACTATATAAAACACACACCCACCTCACCCACAAACCCCTACGACAACAATTGAGAACGAAGCACAGAGAGAGACACCACCATCCACAAACTAGCAGCCACAGACACTCAACACCATCACCCACACTACTTCCACGCACAAAACACCACACACCACTACATATCACCACACTTATCACCACATACACCACCCCACACATCACCTACACCACCCCATGGCACGGCAAAGACACCCCAGGTTCTCGGAGGAGGAGCTCAGGGTCATGGTGGAGGAAATCGTACGGGTAGAGCCACAGCTATTTGGCTCACAGGTGCAGCACACCTCCATTGCTAAGAAGATGGAGCTATGGAGAAGAATAGTCGACAGGGTCAACGCAGTGGGACAGCACCCAAGAAATCGTGACGACATCAGGAAGAGCTGGAACGACCTACGGGGGAAGATGCGTTCCGTGGTCTCCAGACACAACATCGCGGTACAGCGGACTGGCGGCGGACCCCGACCTCCTCCCCCACAACTAACAACATGGGAGGAGCAGGTCTTGACAATTATGCATCCTGAGGGCCTCGCAGGAGTCGGTGGAGGAATGGACTCTGGTAAGTCAAATCTTAACTATCATATCCCCCACCCTACCTGCATGCTATCACAGACCCTCGCCCCCACCCCTATCACTCCAACTCCTCACAAATGTACCAATATCACAAACCACCCATCCCAACACCAAGCCCTGCATGCAAAAACAAAGCATGGACACCCATCACTAAAGCATGCCCATGGCACATACCCATAACACCCCCCTCAACCATCATCACACAAGGTCCCACACAGGAATGCCAGCACTGGGGTACACGGTCACCCACCCATTGCACACCATGAAACACACAGACGCAATAATCATGCCTTTCCTCCCCTGCAGGACCACTACCCAACGTCACCAGACAGGAGGGTCCAGACATCTCCACCCCACCCACAAAAGAGGCCCACAGTGATGACAGCAGCTCTGTCCAACTGGATCTCGATGACCAGCCCGGACCATCGTGGGCCTCGGGACAGTCGGTTCCCCTCACACAGGCACAGCCCACCACAGACCTTCCACCACCTGGTAACACCAGTACAGCACCCACCCAGCGGGCCCATACCTCCGTCCCCAGGACACGTCAATCAGCTGTGTGTCCACCACTACAGGGAACCCAGGATAACCCACCACCCCAACAACAACAGGGGCCAGGGGGCAGTGGTAGTGGGCACACGGTCCAGGGGACGGAGGCACAGGAACACAGGGGAACTGGGAGGGCTGCCGTGCGACAGGGGGTGGACAGGCCTAGGGACCCCACTCTCCACGATGCCCTCTCCTCCATCATGGGAGCATACCACCACTCCCGGGAGACGATGGCAACGGTACATGCCAAGTTTCAGGAGACCCAGCGCCTGCAGGAGGAACAGTATTTGGGCTTCAGGGAGGAACTCAGAATCATCAGCACCGCCCTGGGCACCATCGTAGGGGTGCTGAAGGAGATACTGAACACCAGGAGGGACACTGTGACACTCCAAGGGGCCCCTGACACTAGCCAGGACGATGAACTGCCCACCACCTCCGCCGGCGCTAGTGGACAGGAGGCACCGCCACAGGACCAACACAACAGTACCCCACCCCCTGCAGACAGAGAACCACCCCGCAAGCGGTCCCTGAGAACCAGGAACAAGACAGAGCACGATGCCAAGACCCCCGCCAAGAAATAAGACCACCCTGATTGTCATCCTACTTTCCCACTTTGTAACCCTGTCCATATTGGAATTGCCCCAGCTCCACTTCCTAGGACCATATGGGCAATGCACCTGTGATACTCATAGACTGGACTCTGCCATGGACATTCCTCCACCATCACCCCTCACCATTTTACAACCCCCCTCCAATATTTAGCACTTAAATAAACACCCTTGAAGCACAAAACAACCTGGAGTCAGTCTGTGATTTAGAAAATGTATATTAGCAATGACAGTGACAAAATGCGTTCTCAATTGTAATGTCAACATACCTGTGTCACACATCTCAAGTCCATGAGGAATCTATGCAGATGACACACGTTGGAAACCACACCTGTGAAACCGTAATGGAAATGTACAACTCAGTAACCATATACTGGTTGAAAGCGACAGACAGGATAGAGGTAGAAGTGTGAAAGTACTAGTAGTAGGCAGGAATGTATTCTCACCTGTGTGTCACTGGAAATATTGCTGGATAACTGAGTCCCTGTTGTCAATGTCTTCTTCCTCTGCTTCCTCCTCAACACTGTCCACAGGCTCCACAGCTGCCACAACACCGTCATCTGGACCATCCTCCTGCAGAAAAGGCACCTGGCGTCGCAAAGCCAAATTGTGAAGCATACAGCAGGCCACGATGATCTGGCACACCTTCCTTGGTGAGTAGAATAGGGAACCCCCTGTCATATGGAGGCACCTGAACCTGGCCTTCAGGAGGCCGAAGGAGCATTCGATCACCCTCCCAGTCCGCCCATGAGCCTCGTTGTAGCGTTCCTCTGCCCTGGTCCTGGGATTCCTCACTGGGGTCAGTAGCCATGACAGGTTGGGGTAACCAGAGTCCCCTAATAGCCACACCCGGTGCCTCTGGAGTTGACCCATCACATAAGGGTATTCTGCAGGATGTAGGCGTCATGCACTGAGCCAGGGAACATAGCATTTACCTGGGAGATCTACTGGTCTGCCAAACATACCATCTGTACATTCATCGAATGATAACTCTTCCGGTTCCAGTACACCTGTTCACTCCTGTGGGGGGGACCAGAGCTACATGGGTCCCATCAATGGCACCTATGATGTTAGGGATATGCCCAAGGGCATAGAAGTCACCTTTCACTGTAGGCAAATCCTCCACCTGAGGGAAAACGATGTAGCTCCGTATGTGTTTCAGCAGGGCAGACAACACTCTGGACAACACGTTGGAAAAAATAGGCTGGGACATCCCTGATGCCATGGCCACTGTTGTTTGAAATGACCCACTTGCAAGGAAATGGAGCACTGATAGCACCTGCACTTGAGGGGGAATTCCTGTGGGATGGCGGATTGCTGACATCAGGTCAGGCTCCAACTGGGTACAGAGTTCCTGGATTGTGGCAAGGTCAAACCTGTAGGTGATGATTAAATGTCGCTCCTCCATTGTCAACAGGTCCACCAGCGGTTGGTACACCAGAGGATTCCATCATCTCCTCACAAGTCCCAGCGGACGGTGCCTAGGAAGGACAACAGCGAGCACAGAGTCAAACAACTCAGAGGTATGTACCCACATTCTACACAGAACACGAAACATAATCCAAACAGTTGCCTGTATGTGTGTTGAGTCTAGGCCAAGGTATGTGTGACGCAGTTGAAAATGAAGCGGCGGCTGACTGACCTCTAAAGTGGGACAGTGCGATGTGAGGTAACTGCGCTGGCGTTGTACACCATCGCGGTAGGCGGTGGAAGCCCGCGGCGCAATGCTGCATTGGTTCACATTGGACCCTATGGGTCCCAGGAGCCAATGACAAAGTGCGCCGGCGGTTATGGTACGCACCGCCGCGGGCTACACCGCCGCGGACGTGACCGCCATTTTCTATCTGTTCAATCACTCGATACCTGATCTTCGACAGGAGAGGACCTACACTGCAAGTGCTGCTGTGACCTCGGTCTGGAAGAGACAATGGCTTGTGCATCTGGGGAAAGGGCCCCTGCCTTCACTGCACAGGAGTTGGAGAAGCTCGTGGACGGGGTCCTCCCCCAGTACACGCTACTCTACGGTCCTCCAGACCAACAGGTAAGTACACAGGGAGCACGTTGTATGGCTATGCCTGAGTGGAGAGGGCTGGTTGTAAGAAGGAAGGGGCCACGGTTCTGCATGCATGATGGACTGTGAATGCATGTGCCACGTAGCAAGGGTAGGGATGTGGGCCACTCACTTCGACGGTGCAGTTGCTAATGACTTCTCTTCTTCCCCTGTACATTTCATTTAGGTCAGCGCCCACCAGAAGAAGAATATTTGGCGTGCCATCGCCAAGGGCGTCCGGACCCTGGGGGTCCACCACAGACGGAGCACCCACTGCCCTAAAAGATGGGAGGACATTCGCCGCTGGAGCAAGAAGACGGCGGAGGCTCAGCTGGGGATGGCCTCCCAACATGGGAGGGGTGCCCATCTCACCATGACCCCCCTGATGTTCTGGATCCTGGCAGTGGCCTACCCGGAGTTGGATGGGCGCTTGAGGGCATCACAGCAGACACAAGGGGGTGAGTACAACATCATTCTGCGGACTTTGCGTGCAGTGAAGGTGTCTGGGTGTGGGAGGAGGGCTGTGGGTTCCCCTAGGCCAGGGCGAGTTCCGTAGGCTAGGCCCCTCCTTAATGCAGGCCATGTGGCACTCCACCCCACCTCTGTAGAGTGCCAAGTACAGGTATACATGCCCCTGTGTCATCTATGTGTGCAGATGTCGACTATAGCCATGTAGGCCATATCCCAGGAACTGCATCTGTAGAGCCCAACAGCGCGGCGTAGTGTAGGGGACTGCTGTGTCTGTATTGTCCGCCAACGGTAGCGGTAAGCCATGCACTCAACCTATCTTTCTTCTGTCGTCCACCCCCCTTTTTGTGGTCTCCCTGTTCTTGTGTGCATCAGCATCATCAGGCGGAGGTACAGTGGCACCGGAGCACGAGGGAGCTGCATCCCACATGGCCATGGAGGGCCACACCACGGACTCAGAATACACCAGTGGGACGGAGGGCGAGGGGAGCTTCACGGCAGGGATAGGATCAGCAACTAGCGACACGGACTCGTCCTCCGATGGGAGCTCCCTTGTGGCAAAATCTGTGCCGCCCACTTCTACAGGTACAGCCATCACCCCCCTACCAGCACCGCCCTCCCAGCAGCCCCTCAGCCTTCGCCCTGTGCCCGCTCACCCAGGAGGGTGGGCATCACCTTTGCCCCAGGCACCTCAGCCCCTGCCCCTGTCACCTCTGCTGCCCTTAGTGAGGAGGCCATTGACCTCCTCTGGTCACTCACTGTTGGGCAGTCTACCATTTTGAATGCCATCCAGGGTGTAGAAAGGGAATTGCAACACACTAATGCATTCCTGGAGGGCATTCATTCTGGTCAGGCTGCCCTTCATCGAACCCTGCAAACTCTGGCCTCAGCACTGATGGCAGCCATTGTCCCTGTGTCTAGGCTCCCCCCTCCAACTTCCTCCACCCAGACCCAATCCCCTGTACACCTGCCTATCCCAAGCATACCATCAGACCAGCCTGCACACACCTCACCACACAAGGGAAGCTCAGGCAAACATAAGCACCACACATCCCACAGGCACTCACGCAAGCATCACACACATACAGACACACCAACATCCACTGCCTCCACTGTGTCCCCCTCCTCGTCGTCTCCCTCCCCCCTCCCAGTCTCATCTACACTCTCACCTGCATGCACTACCACTACAGCCACTAGCTCCCGCACCAGCACACCCACCACCACACCCCGCTCACGTACACTCACCACCCCCACTACCATTTACACGTCCCCTGTGTCCTCTCCCAGTGTGTCTGTGACGCCCCCTCTTAAAGTACACAAACGCAGGCACACACCCACCCAACATACATCCACCTCACGACAGCCTCCAGCGAATGCACCTGCACCCAAAACCACAAAAGTTACACCTCCTACAACCACCTCCTCTTCCTCCACTCCCAGACCCCCTCCAGCTACCTGTCCCAGTGTTCCTAAGAAACAGTTCCTGACCAAGCTTAACCTCTTTACCCCCCTCCAATTCATAGGTCCCGTACTAGCACCTCAGCCAAAAAATCTCCGGGACCAGTGGTGCCTGTTGTTAGAGGTATGTGGAGTGCACCTGGCACCAGGGCAGCCAGTGTGACACGGAGCCACAGCACAGCCAGTCCCCCCCCCCTGTGAAGCACCAGAAGTTGGACAGTGCCCGGCGGGAGTGGGGGAAGACTCCAGCCAGCAAAGACGCTCACAAGGGTCCCGGGGGGAGTGTCCACTCAGCTGTGACTCCTCCCAAGGTGGGGAAGGGGCAGAAGAAATCACCAAAGTCTGGGACGAGCAGCACGGCGGAGAAGACCGCCATCATCCCCGCTGCCCAGGAGGCCACCGCCAGCCCAATCGTCACTGGCCAGGAGGCCACCGCCAGAGACAGTGCCCAGGAGGGCAGCCCGATCGTCACTGGCGAGGAGGCCACCGCCAGAGTCAGTGCCCAGGAAGGCAGCCCAATCGTCAGTGGCCAGGAGGCGACCGCCAGAGTCAGTGCGCAGGAGGGCAGCCCAATCGTCAGTGGCCAGGAGGTCTTCGCCAGGGTCAGTGCCCAGGAGGGCAGCCCAACTGTCAGTGGCCAGGAGGCCACCGCCAGAGTCAGTGCCCAGGAGGGAAGCCCAATCGTCAGTGGCCATGAGGCCACCGCCAGCCACAGCCCAGCTGCCCAGGAGGGCCCCGGCAGCCACAGCCCAGCTGCCCAATGAAGGACCGCCAGGTCAAGCACCGCTGGACAGGGCAAAGACCGCCATGGCAAGCACCGCTGAACAGGGTAAGCACCGCTGAACAGGGCAAAGACCGCTGAACAGGGCAAGGACCGCCAACTCAAGCACCGCTAGCCCATGAGCGGCAGGGGCAGTGAGGCAACTGGGACCGTCACGGGGAGAGTTATGCACTCTGGGCACCAGTCCCCCTCCAGAACCAGTGGAGAAAGGCATCCACTACCTCTGTCCTGCACAGGATGAAGCACTCTGGGCACCAGTCCCCCTCCAGAACCAGTGGAGAAAGGCATCCACTCAGTCTGTCCTTGGCAGGATGAAGCACTCTGGGCACTAGTCCCCCTCCAGAACCAGTGGAGAAAGGCATCCACTACCTCTGTCCTGCACAGGATGAAGCACTCTGGGCACCAGTCCCCCTCCAGAACCAGTGGAGAAAGACATCCACTCAGTCTGTCCTGCACAGGATGAAGCACTCTGGGCACCAGTCCCCCTCCAGAACCAATGGAGAAAGGCATCCACTACCTCTGTCCTGCACAGGATGAAGCACTCTGGGCACCAGTCCCCCTCCAGAACCAGTGGAGAAAGGCATCCACTACCTCTGTCCTGCACAGGATTAAGCACTCTGGGCACCAGTCCCCCTCCAGAACCAGTGGAGAAAGACATCCACTCAGTCTGTCCTGCACAGGATGAAGCACTCTGGGCACCAGTCCCCCTCCAGAACCAGTGGAGAAAGGCATCCACTACCTCTGTCCTGCACAGGATGAAGCACTCTGGGCACCAGTACCCCTCCAGAACCAGTGGAGAAAGGTATCCACTCAGTCTGTCCTTGGCAGGATAAAGCACTCTGGGCACCAGTCCCCCTCCAGAACCAGTGGAGAAAGGCATCCACTACCTCTGTCCTGCACAGGATGAAGCACTCTGGGCACCAGTCCCCCTCCAGAACCAGTGGAGAAAGGCATCCACTACCTCTGTCCTTAGCAGGATGAAGCACTCTGGGCACCAAGTACCCCTCCAGAACCAGTGGAGACTGTTATCCACTTGAGAGACTGTGGCTTTGCACTCCCCAGGATTGAACAGTGGGCAAACCACCCACTGTAGAGACTTGAGAGACTGTGGCTTTGCACTCCCCAGGATTGAACAGTGGGCAAACCACCCAATGTAGAGACTTGAGAGACTGTGGATTTGCACTCCCCAGGATTGAACAGTGGGCAAACCACCCACTGTTATCCACTTGAGAGACTGCGGCTTTGCACTCCCCAGGATACATCAATGGGCATGGAGCCCCCTCGTGGATCTGACATCGTGCACTCATCCGGCTGAGGTGCCCCCCTTCCCTTCCCCCTGAGGTGCCTGTTGTATTTGTATCTGATGCCCCAGCAGTGTTCTCTCCGTTTCTGGTCAGGTATCTTGTGTGGGCCTCGCCCATGCATTTTGGGCCCAGTGGTCCACGGACAATGACTTGTGCATTACCTGCACTACTAATCATGGTGTATATTTTGTTTAATGTATATATATATATATATATATATATATATATATATATTGGTTGCTGTATTTTGATATATTACAATGGTTCCACTCATTTCCGTTTGTCTTTGCATTCTTCCGGGGGGGGTTGTTACTGTAATGTTTGGATATGCATTGGTGTGTGTGTTGTAGTGGGTGAGGGTGGGGTTGGGGGTGGGGGTGTTGCGTGTGTGTGTCCCTGTCTTTTACCTCCCCCTCCCCTATGTCGTAGGTGCAGTACTCACCATTGTCTTCGCCGCCGGCGTTGATGATTGTCGTACAGGAGCAGGAAGACTAGTGCAGGAAGTATATGGAGTTCCGGCTCCATGGTGTCCTCCTTCCTCGTGGAGTGGGTAGAGGTGAGCGTTTTCCCTTTGAAATGGCTGTTTCCGCCGTGTTTTTATCCGCGGTGAATCCGCCCCGGAAAAGGTGGAGGATTGGTAGGTTGTGATACTGTGGGCGGTACATTGTCTCCCGCCTGTCTGTTGGCGGTGACCGCCGCGATGTTTGTTTGTACTGCCGTGGCGGTCGGAGTGTTAAAGTGGTTGTCTTTGTTGGCGGTTTCCGCCTCGGTCATAATTTCCATTTTTTTACCGCCGGCCTATTTGCGGTCTTACCGCCGCTTTAACACCATCCGCCAGGGTTGTAATGACCCCCATAGTTTGTTCTGAGTGTAAATATTGCTTCAAGTGTGTTAGAAATGGGGTCTTTGGTTGGCAGTCAGTTTAACCCCCTGTCCAAGCAAGGACCCTCACTCTAGTCATGGTAAAGGAGAATCACCCTCAGTTAACCCCCCCACCCCCTTCGTAGCTTGGCATGAGCAGGCAGGCTCAACTTCAGAAGCAATGTGTAAAGTATTTGTACCAAAACACACAGTAACCCAGTAAAAATACTACAAAATGACACAACACAGGCTTCAGAAAATAGGTAACATTTATCTAAACAAAACAAGACCAAAATGACAACAATCCAACATACACAAATCAAGTTATGAATTTAAAGAGAAAAAGAGTCTTAATCCTTGGAAGACAGTGAGAACGCTGTTATTTCACAAAAGTACCTCTGTAGCATCAAAATAAAGCCACATGGGCGAGTGTGCGTCGAAAATGGCCAGTGATGCATCGATTTCTCACCCGCAACCGAGAACGTGCATTGTTCCTCTTTCGATCAGGTCTACGTGCGTCTTTTCTTTTCTCCCACAAGAGAGCAATGTGTTGATCCGGACGGGCATCTCGGGTCTGGGCAGGCTTTGCATTGATTTTCCACGGCCAGCGATGTTGCGTTGAAGTCTGTTTGCATGGTGTCAAGAAACCGCGCTGCGTGGGGGCTTGAGTCCTTAACAGCAGCCGCTGAGGGTGTTGCGCATCGTTTCTCCAGCTGCATTGCGTCGATCTTCCAGCCGTGATGCAGGTGGAGCATCGAATTTAGCTGCAAGGCTGGCAGTGCTTTGTTTATCAGCTGCGAGGCGGTGGTGCATTGAAAGTTTTCCCGCATGGCGGTCTAAGCGTGGATTTTCAGTTCTTAGCTGCCAGTGTCACCTCTCGAGGGCCCAGGGACTGTTTAGGACACCACTTCGCAGGGCAGGAGTCTCAGCAGAGAGTCCAGGTGCTGGCAGGAGAAGTGATGGCCCTGAGACTTCAACAACAGGAGGCAAGCTCAGTTCAAGCCCTTGGAGATTCTTCTCAAGCAGGAATGCATAACAAAGTCTAATCTTTGTCCCCTTTCACAGGCAGAATCAGCAACTGCAAGATAGCCCAACAAAGCACAGGCACAGGCAGAGGCAGCACTTCTCCTCAGCTCTTCAGCTCTTCTCCTTGGCAGAGGTTCCTCCTGATTCCAGAAGTGATCTGATTTTCAGGGTGTTTGGGTGTTCTTCTTATACCCCTTTCTGTCTTTGAAGTAGGCCTACTTCAAAAAGAAGTCTCTGTTGTTTTCAAGATCCTGCCTTGCCCAGGCCAGGCCCTAGACACATACCAGGGGGTTGGAGAATGCATTGTGTGAGGGCAGGCACAGCCATTCCAGGTGTAGGTGACCATTCCTCAACTCCAGTCCAGATGGCCCATCAGGATATGCAGGCTACACCCCAGCTCTCTTTGTATCACTGTCTAGAGGAGAGTTGCAAACAGCCCAACTGGCAAACTGACCCAGACAGGGAATCCACAAGTGAGTCACAGAATGGTTGAAGCAAGAACATGCCTACTTTCTAAAAGTGGCATTTTCAAACACACAATCTAAAAACAAACTTTACTAAAAGATGTATTTTTAAATTGTGATTTCAGAGACCCTAAGCTCCACATTTTGATCTGCTCCCAAGGGGAAACTGACATTTAATAATATTTAAAGGCAGCCATAATGTTAACCTACGAGAGAGATAGGCCTTGCACAGTGAAAACCAAATTTGGCAGTAGTACACTGTTAGGACATACAAAAAACCTTTGTATATGTCCTACCTTAAACATACACTGCACCCTGCCCATGGGGCTACCTAGGGCAAACCTTAGGGGTGCCTTACATATAAGAAAAGGGAAGGTTTAGGCCTGGCAAGTGGGTACACTTGCCAAGTCGAATTGGCAGTTTAAAACTGCACACACAAACACTGCAGTCGCAGGTCGGAGCCATGTTTACAGGGCTACTAATGTGGGTGGCACAACCAGTGCTGCAGGCCCACTAGTAGCATTTGATTTACAGGCCATGGGCACCTCTAGTGCACTCTACTAGGGACTTACTAGTACATCAAATATGCCAATCATGGAAAGTCAATTACACATACATTTTACATAGGAGCACTTGCACTTTAGCACTGGATAGCAGTGGTAAAGTGGCCAGAGTAACAAAGCACAGCACAAACAGAGTCCAGCATACATCAACAACCTGGGAAACAGAGGCAAAATGTTAGGGGACACCATGCCAAGGATACCAAGTCTAACAAAGTAGAAGTCAGCAAAGTCTCCTCCTGATGGGAATAATGTAGTATGTCTTTTTAAGTACACCGATAAGCTGAAATGCAGCATGAATCAGAGACCTGAGGGAGGCCTCACTGGACTTTGGGAGTCTGGAAAGTAGAACAATTCCACTACCCTAATGAGCAAGCACCAGAGCTTGCTCTCCTGTCATAAGGATGCCTAGTAGGGGAGGTATGCAGAATCGGGGCAAAACAGCAGTGTTGAGGAGGGGTGATAATTTAAAACAAAACGGTTGTCTTGAAAATGTTAATGATTTCCTGCTCTATGGTGACCTAGTGGAGGGGTGCGGCCACACTCAAAACATGGTGGACTCCAGGTGTGATTGAACATCCTTGACTGGTAGCATGTAAGCAATTCAAGAGGTGGTGCATCAGCCAGAAGTTCTGTGGACCCAAGGAGTGTGGTGTTCCACATTATGTTGTAGGATATAAGCAACCAAAGACTCAAATGACAGCCTGTCATTAGTGTTGCCCACATAGCAGGTGAGAACCTTTAGATTCCCCTGTACTGGTACCAGGTGATGGATTTAGTAGTTGCCGGAACCTTTAACATGAAGTATATAACCTCAAAGTTGCTCCAACTTTCACAGGTTCACTGACATAGGACACTGTAAACTAGGGCCATGGTTTTGTTCCTGATGACCATCACAAATGTGACACAACAATGAAAAGAAACACTTCTGATAGCCTTTAATGCTAATACATATATGTGGAGAGATAAACAAGATTTTTCTCAAAGGCACAGAAAACCAGATAGGCCTCTGGAGTGTGCCATGCAGCCAACGTCAGGTGAGTCGTTGGTGATTGCAGCCCTGGCCCAAAAGGCTATTGTTTTAGGCCCAACTCCAAAGGTTGTAAGTAAAGGCGGATGTCCAGTTGCTGGTCCCAGAATTTCACTAGTTGGTGATGCAGATACTGCATGTGCAAAGTGTAGTACGGGACAAACCTTACGCAGGAGAATTATTCCAAAACAAAATCTCAACGATTTTCCTGAGGGAATATAATCTCCCCGCTTTGCTGCTACCAAGCTCTCAACAGTCCAGAATAGCTCACACTGAACTGATTTTTTAAAATGGTGTTGGAGAAGAAGTGGAAAGAATTCACTGAGAACCAAATTCATACAAGGTACAGAGTTTAAGGGACAAGTGTTTGCCCAGGAAAGCATGCTTGCTATGAATTTGGCAGGTTGGAGCAGCAGTGGGTCTTTTGCAGCTAAAGAACTTCAGTGAGCAGGGGATTTATAAAGTTAATATATAAAAAGAAATGTGACAGAAAGGATCTAAAAAAAAGTGTGTCTAATTAATCTGCTTAATGTACACTTGACAATACTGCCTTCAAACTTTGTTTCTTGATTTAAGGCTTCTAGTTTACAAGGGTCATTAAATCTCAACAAACGTGGTTTGCCAGAGCTTAACATTTCTGATCATTTATGATTGGTTACAAATGTGCTATCATAGGTGAAAGACCTTGATGTATCTCTGTGTTTGCCCAACCTCGACCAGGAAAGGCCTTTGATAGGCTAACCCTCTCTTTTATGTTTAAGGTTTTACAGCAAATGGACTTTGGTCCAAATGTCAAGTCACGGATTACTCTGCTATATTCACATTGTTACAGCAATGTTATGGTCAGTGCCATTTAACAGACCCTTTTCCTATTTTGTCAGGAGTAAGGCAGGGATGCCCTTTGTCCCCCTTCTTATTCATCTTGGTCATCGAACTCTTTCTCGCAACTCTGGGGGATGATAATCTAAATAAAGGGATTGCTGTCCCAGGAGGAATGGGTTGTTATGTCACTACATCGAACTACATGGTTGATATTTCAGTTTTTTGTTCTGACATTTCAATTGGTCAGGTTTTATGGTACTGCAATATGTTTCATTTTGCATCCTCACCACAAATTAACCTTGCAAAGAGTGAGTATTTGTTTGTCAATTGGAAAGAACATAAAAAGATTGAGGCCGTAAAATGCTGCAATATCACATCAAAGTTATTGGTCCGTTTTTATTTGGAAAGGGTGGTAGTCTTCTTAGTTGGTCGAAAAGTATGGCTAAACATGGTTGCTTGCCATTCTGACTCTTTTTATATCGGAGAAGGTGTTGTAGAACCCGTTTTTGTTTCAGGAAGAGAAATGTGTCAGAGGAATCTTATGACCACCTTTTTTGGTTCTGTTCTTAGTTCAGAAATAGTTTGGAAGGTGCTTTTTTCAAGCTATTAATTTTTAGTACTAATCATTGAGAATTGTTATTTTTAAAGGTGTTCTCTTTGAAATTTTGATAAAATACCATCTAGAAGTGGAGACTGGCTATACGTGTTTGAAATGATGACAAAGTGCCTCCACACCAGGACGAAGAACTGGGCTTGATTCGGTGATGCATCAGAGACTATGGAGCAGGACGGGACTATGAACGATCTTCTGCTATTGTTTCAAATCCTTTGCAAAGACGTCAACAACATACTAGGCTAGAACATGTTTTCCAATGCTAGGAGATAGATGATCTTACAAATTCCCCACATTACTTGCACTACTTGTCTCATGCTAGTGAGGATGACTTCAAAGAGGGAGGTGAAAGTTCCCTGAGGGGGATTCTTTACTACCTCATTTGCAGCAATTATGCTTGGCACCACACCCTATGACCAACACCCTATACTTACCTCTTGACTCTTCTTCCAGTATTTCCAACATTTCTTTAGGGATTAGGGCACCATTATTCTAAACACAAGCTAAGCAATTCTGGGGGGACAATGCACCTATGCCCCACACAGCAAGGAGCAGGCACCTGATAACCATTCTCCAAGCATGGTACAAAGAGGTAATGCTGGTTACCTGCTGCTACCTGTAGGGAACTGCAGTGATAAATAAGTGGACATAGGCCACAGCTTCATGCAAGTTGTGACTGCACTCACACAGAATGTAAGAATTTAGGGACTTTCTGGAGTTTGTCAGATGAGTTACTCTGTCAACGTATATCCCATCCCCTTATTACTAAGTGCATTATGTCCTACGGCACCTGTAAAGCTGTGACAGAGTGACACATCTGTAAAATTCGAAATCAGGCCCTTAGGGACTAAAAAATAAACAAAAAGTGTCTGTGAGGAATCTTTGACACTCGTAGCTTTGCACAAGTGACATTCTTCGGTCATGGAAAATGAGTGCGTTATACTTTGCAACGTTGAAGAAAGGAAAATAAACAGAAAAAACCGCAATGGATTTAGAAGAGAGAAAAAATACAATGATTAAAAGTACAGCAGCAAAACAACAAAGATCAGGTAAGGGGATCCGGAGTTATTACTTTTTGAAGAACTAGTAAAAATCAGTATCACAGAAAACAGCAGCTAACCTAAAATTCAATCTTATCATCAGGGGCAAACTGTGTACTGGCTGCCTTTTTAGCCTAACTGTGATGAGGTTTGTACCGGCTAAAGACTAGCTGGTACAGTTTAGCAGATTTTTTTTTCACACTCAGAAACATTTCCAGAGCACAAAATCCTGCAATGTAGCAAGGATGGTTGCTGTATCTGAACATGCCTCCACAAGGTCGGCCATCTTTTTGAAGTACTGCAGTAGTCTTAAACATTGCTCTTGAGAGAGCATAAATTATATAATCTATATTAACATAAATGTCTATGAATTAATGTGTGATAATGCCGCATAGAAACTGTAATAGTAATTTTGCTTAAACGTGCACCTGAAATGTGACCACGGGGAGTGGCCGCCAAAGTATACGTGGACTAATAATGATAACTAAAATGTTTTATGTATTATTATATTGAATAAGTTTATACTAATTATTAATAATTGTATTATTGAATTTGTGCTGAAATCCTTGTAGGCCTTAAATTAGCATGAGCCGAAGCTTAGCTGCTTGGCTCTCATATTAAATGTATTTTTCATATCTTGCAGTGTGCTGACTCACAAAAGGACACAACCTCTTGTTTTCCTTCAAACTAGAAGACGAATGTAACCATGCTAGATCCGTTCTCATGCATTTTTCATTGCTTGTAGGGTGATATTAAAACAAAATGAAACAGTGTAGATTAATGTAATGTACAAGGTCATTCAAACCGGTGAAGACAATGGAGCTACTGACCAAAAGATGTGCAAAGAATTACAGAAAGATGAAATCATACCGGACATGCCACCTCTGAAGACATCGAATAGGAGAACCAATGAGAGACTTGTAAAAAAATATATGGGGTGAAAGATAGGTGACTTAATGTGTTTTCTGATAGGTTAAAGATAGTGGGGTACAACAAATGTCCAATAGAGTTTTGGGGGAATGTACAACGAAAAAGGGATAAAAACCCATGACACGGAGAGCCATTTAGAATTAGGTAGGGAATGCTATTGATTTTTATCCAGAAACTTTGTCACTCTGTTTGGTGACTTATTGGTTTGCTTAGAAACATCTTTGTCCTGAAGACGAAGACTGAGACTGTGCGCTGAACTAAACTTTGGAGGGTAACTATGACAATATAATTGTGATTTGTCTCTTTGCTTTTCCTTTCTAGGTACCAACTGCTTACTTTTGACAGAGACCATAGTTAGATGTTTTCTAAATTGGTGTTCTAAATTGTTTTGCATGAAGCCCATCATGTTAATGCTAATCAGTGGTTAGGACAGGTGTTCACTAAACTGACGCAAATAGACAAACGACCGAAGCTATGCTTTGTTGAACTGACGTGTGATTGACACTCTGCTAAAATTGATCTAATGTTCTGGTGTTTGTGATTCTTGCCTTAATGAAATCTTACCAAAGTTGCCATATCGTGACTATGCTATTATGTTTCTTGGTTTTGAGATTGACACACCTACTTTTAGAATTGTAAACAATAGGGAATACAACTCATAAAATTCTACTAAACTGGTGTGGTTATTCATGACTGCAAGGTCATGGGAGTGTTTTGAATTGATTAATGACTTTGACTAAAGTGAAATGTATTGTTGTAATAAATATTGATGACATTATTGACGTATTGATTGACATATTGATTAGCTACCTCATCCTAAGGTGTCTCTCAACTGGGTCAAAAGATTAATTGGCCTAAAACGAGTCCTGATGTGTAATAAATTATCATAAAGGGACGTGTTAACAGTTCTGGTAGCAGAGCGACGGTTTGGCCCTTTGGGGCCCTAGGACGGAGAGTTATTGTTTAGACTGTTTTTCTGAGATAATGCAAATTTGAGGTATGATGTGTTTCTAAATTCACCATGACTTTCCTGGGATCTCGGAGCCTGCCTAAGTGAGTTGGGAATGTTCTCGGCGTCATAGCATGCGTGGTGTAGAATTTGCGCTTACTCAGTTTATGCATCTTGCAGGTGATTTGTGAGGTTTGTGTGTATTTAGGCCAGGTAAATGTTGTTTTAGTAGGAGTGGGCGTACTCCACAGTATGAGGGTAGGGAAGTCGGCGTACTTCATATGAGTGTGGCACTTTATGCTCAAAATTATCCACGTGGTTGGTTGTTCATGTACGGACCCGTTGTGGTCTAAGACTCCGGAGTATATTGACAAGTGTGGGAGACACTTGGGTTTATGTTGTAATTTGTGCGGTTTAGTTATGTCAAATCTAAGATTTGGCGGAGGCCGCCCGCCAAAGTCCCGCCGTCAGAATACCGCTGCGCGGTCAAAAGACCGCCGCAGTAATTCTGAGTTTCCCGCTGGGCTGGCGGGCGACCGCCAGAAGGCCGCCCGCCAGCCCAGCGGGAAACCCCCTTCCATGAGGATGCCGGCTCCGAATGGAGCCGGCGGAGTGGAAGGGGTGCGACGGGTGCAGTTGCACCCGTCTCGATTTTCAGTGTCTGCTTGGCAGACACTGAAAACCTTGGTGGGGCCCTGTTAGGGGGCCCCTGCAGTGCCCATGCCATTGGCACCCATTACCGCCAGCCAGGTTCTGGCGGTAAGGGGGTCGGAATCCCAATGCCGGCGCTGCCTGCAGCGCCGCCATGAAGGATTCCCTAGGGCAGCCGGAAACCGGCGGGACACCGCCGGTTTCCCGTTTCTGACCGCGGCTGTACCGCCGCGGTCAGAATGCCCATGGATGCACCGCCAGCCTGTTGTCAACCGCCAGGGTCGGAATGACCCCCTGTATGTGTGAAAACCTTCAATGGAGATTTGGCAAGTTCTAAGGTGCACTAGAACAAACCATTGACAAGTCGAGAGTAGGATTTGTGGGTCGAATTCTGCTTGCGGGTGCGGGAACCGAGAAGGCGAGAGTAGCGGCCGAGGCTTCAAGTGAAATCTCTGTAAAGTTCTGAAGCGAATGTGTTACCCTTCCTGTAGTAAACCAGCAAATTTGTGTTGTTGTTGTTGTTCAGGTGCTCGCAGTAATTTTGCATTAGTTTGGTGTGAATCCAGTGAGGGGCGGACGAGCCGCAAGACTTTGTCAGCTGCAGTGTGTGAGTGTGACGTCAGTGGTGCCGCGGTGAGATAGGTCAGTTGCCGAGAGGGGTCGCAAATGGATTGTCTGCCGTCCCGAGAGGCAATAGGTTGAGAAAGATGGGTGAAGAGTGTCCTGGGAATTAAAGCCACTTTCTGATTAAATACAACAAAAGAAAAGACGCAAAGATGAACTTTATCAAAGCTTTTAAGAGCGCTCTTAAAGGAGACTCATATATTATGGAGAGTGAAGGAGAGCCTACACCGCCTGAGGGTAATCTAGCTTATATAGTTATGGAGGAAAAAGGTGTTGCGCCTTGCTTATGGATGAAACAGTTGCACAAATTGATAGAAAAAGAGGGATGTTTGGCGTTTCCGGAGCACGGGACGTTCAATACGAGAGTTCTAGAGAATTTAAGGTGAATGTTTAGTGTACAGAAGCCACCTCCGCGGCCAGCTCAGTACGAGGCTTTAGCAATTTGGGATTTAATGGCTATTAAACAAAGACAAGAAAAATTCCAAAGAAGAATAAAAAGGGCAGAAAAGACTTTAGCCCAAGCTAGGTGGGATAATGAGAACAAAATGTGGAGACGGGGAATAGTTGACGGACTCAAATTATTACCAGCAATAACACAGGGAGATGAGACGCAGGGGAAGAAAGCCACATGTAAAACAGACAAAGACTAAGGAGACTAAGAGATCTTGGGAAGAAGAAGATGACTCAGATAACGAAGAATTTCTAAATCAGTTATTGCATGATCACCGCCACCTTATGCGGTAAGCGACAATGTCCCGAGCACTAGTGCGGGTCCTGGGAACCAGACGCAGAAGAAGGGAGTTACTTATACAGCACAGACTAGTGATACGGGTTCAATACAGGATGGTGTCAGTGTACCCACTGGGCCAGACATGCAGATACAGTTGCAACCTCCACCGCAGATACAGAGAATCTATCCAGACGTCCCAGTACTAGAGACTACTACAAATCTGATAGGGCCGCCAGACCCGATATATACAAAATCGAGGTTAGTGCAGATTGAGCCAACTCCACAATTGCTGCCCCAGTCGTAGCCACAACTGATACCAGGGTATAATCCAGCAGCAGGACCTCCATTAATACCTGCCCCGGCTTCAGAGAATCAGACCTTTGGAGTCGCTGCTCCACGGAGTTTTGGACCAGGTCAGACACCTGCGGCCATATCATTGACAATTACTGTTGGTCCACCGGTGCCATTGTATGCACAAGGTACACCTGGCATGTGTGATCAGGGGGTAATGACACAAGATGTAATAAGAGGAGGGTCCATAGGAACTCCCCAGTTAAAGGCCCCAGGAGAGCAAGCGGTCGAAAGACCGAGGTCTTTTCTAGACCTTAGCCCGGTTGAAGCACCGATGGAGGCAATGAGACAGGCAGGGCTAGGTGTGCTAACCCCACAGACAATAAGTACGAATGCTTCACAGTCGCCAATGATGCATGCAGGGAATATTTCGCTGCAAGGTTTTATGGTACAACAGTTAAATGAGTGATTAGAGAGACCTATGCTTCACAAAAGACTACAGTAACTGCAGTGGAACCGGAAAGGTCGGAGAAAGATGATTAACTGAATTTTGTGAGACTAGGCATGGAAGCTGCTGAATTAGTGGAAGGAACAATGGGGGTAAACAGATTAGAGTCATATACAGAAGCAGAATTGAGATATCTGTGCCCTAAGATCACTAAAGAAGCAGGTAAAGTACATCAGAGATTAGCGAACCTGGCAGACAAATACAATATTGATATTGAGAATACTAAACATTTGAAAAGAAGCTACAGGTTAGACTTTGATTCAAAAGACTTCGAGCATATGAGGTCTGCCGGAATGAAAGTGCATCTAAAGGAAATACTGCAAAGTACTCAGATCTGGGGAGCTTTAGAAAAGTGGGAAGGCCAAGAAAAGAGATAAGGAGAAAAGTGACAGTCCGGGATCAAGTAAAGCTAAAACTTCACCAGATACGGAATCAGTAAAGATGTTACCCATGAGAGAAACAGCTGGTGGGGTTCTAATCCATGTACCGTGGTCCAGGGTCCAGGGTAGACATCCTATCTTTCGCAAATGATTATCCCAGGTTGAAGGAGAAGCCGATAGAGTGGTGTCAGCAAATAGATAGGTTTGTGAAGCTTGCGAAGTGTCTCTGGGAATATTTGAATACCTTGTTTGAGATCATTGTTCCGCCCGACTTATGGCTTGAGTGCAAGAGAGGGTAGACTGACCTACACAGGAGCCGGCAAGGGATAAGGTGACTGGAGCACCATCTGAGGAGGTAATGAAGTATTATCACAAAGTGATTGAGTTTTTGAAGCAGAAAGTGTCGCCGAAAGTGACTGATTGGCAGAAAATTGACCAGACCTCACAGGAGGTTAAAGAATCGATACATGCTTACTATGAGAGGTTGTAGAAGGCATTCAAACATTACAGTGGCACTGAGACCATTGAACCGAAAGACATGAACCATCTTGTGTTCAGATTTGTTGAAGGGCTGAGACCAGAGGTTAGCCAGATGATTAAGAATCATTTGATCTGTTGGCAAGCGAAGCCGATTGATGAGATATTGCAGTACTCAAAATACTGTAGTGACGAGATTGAGCTAAAGCAGAGAAAACTGAAGGAGAAAGTGATGGTGATGCAGATAAGGGCAGCACAGGCAGGTATGCAGGGATATGGAATTCAGCAGAAGACAGCAGCAACCGCAAGGGAATGGTGTGTTTCAGGCACAACCGAGAGGTCGAGGTTGAGGTTTTATGAATCGCGGTCCAGATTTGAATACTGTGGTGGTCCAAAATGATGTGCAAGGGATGAAAAAGATGTCTCCATGTCACACGTGCGGGGGGTGGGGCATTGGAAGCGGGAATTCCTAAATGTTGAGCAGGATGGTGTCGTTCAACAAGGCACTAATGTCGGTACATTACAAAATGTGAGAGGTCCAAAACTGAGAAGTCAAAATCAGAACTTCCAAAATAACATGGTTCAGATGCAAGGGCTACAGCCCATGCAGCAAATGCAAATGCCGCGTGTTCAACCAGCGCAAATGCAGCAAGTAGACAGCAAATGCAATTACCATTAGCTCCAATGGGACAGCAGCAGGTGATGCTTCCTCAGCAGGTCACAGGCCAAGTGATGAGCCAACATAATATAGTACAGCAACTCCCATTGCGTGGTGAAGATGGAATGAATGAGGAATGGTCGGATGACAGTTCAGACAGTGAAGAGTGCAGGCTTGCAGCGTCCCTAGAAGTAGATCAGAGGGGACCCTATGTAGAGGGAAAGGTAATGGGTCACAAAGTTTAATTCTTGGTTGATACCGGAGCTACACACACTACAGTCAGAAGTGCAGAGGTTCCAAAATTTCCACTTTCAGGGCGTACCATAAGAGTGGTCGGAGTAGCAAACCAGTACTTGACAAGTCCGATTACAGATCCGGTGCAAGTTGAGATTGGCAACTTTCAGGGACTGCATAAGTTTGTAGTCTGCGATTCAAGTCCTGTGTCCCTACTGGGAAGAGACCTAGGGCCATATGTACGAAAGCTTTTTCCCATAGACACAGAATGGGTAAAATCCTTTCGTACATCTGGCCCCTACTGTGAAAACGAAATGTTCAATTACCTGTTCCAATGATGGAATTGAGGTGCAGACAAACAGTGAAGATGAAGGGGATGATGGTCAGTTCTCAGAATTAGAGACAGATACCGCAAATTAAGATTACCCTTTGATAACATTATTCCCGATGCTTACAGTGACTGACTTACCAGCTGAGTTACAGGGAACGGTGATGGAGAAAGTGTGGGATTTGACAGGAAAGGAAGTGGGACTGATAAAAGGAGTGGATCCAGTTAAAGTACAAATGAAGCCAAATGCTGTGTTTCCCCAGGTGCCGCAGTACCACATGGCACAAGATGTCCTTATTCAGGTGTCGCAAATAATTGCGGACTTTGTAAAACAAGGAGTCCTGAAGGAAGTATTGAGCAGCTCATGTAATTCACAGATAATGGGTCTGAAAAAGCCTTGTGGGAAGGTTCGAATTGTGCAGGACTTGAGGAAAATAAACAAGATTGTGGTAAAATGTTGCCCCATAGTGCCAAACCCAGCAGTGATCATGTTTCAGGTTCCGTGTGATGCTGAATGGTTCACTGTTGTAGACTTGTCACAAGCTTCCTTTTCGGTGCCTCTTCATGAAGACAGACAGTTTTTATTCAGTTTCAAATTCCTGGACAAGGTGTACAGTTGGTGAAGAATTCCTCAAGGGTTTTCTGAGTCACCGTCAATCTTCAATCAGATATTGAAAAAGGACTTAGAATCCTTAGTACTGCCTTTCAGTTCGACTCTAGTACAGTACATGGACGACTTGCTGATTGCGTCCAGGACAAAAGATGACTGTAGGTATGACACAATTGCCTTACTGAATCAGTTGGGAAAGAACGGACATAAAGTGTCGCCAAAGAAGCTGCTTTCTGTCAGAAAGAGGTGAAGTACTTAGAACACTTGATTGAGAGAGGGTCCAGAAGAATATCGAAGAAAAGGGCGACAGCTATTTAACCCCCCTGACAAAGAGAGATGTCAGGATGTTTTGGGGAATGGTGGGCTACTGTCGCCAGTGGATACCCAACTTCTCAATTATCTCTAAACCACTGATAAAGCTAACAGGCAAAGAGACTAAGGATGAACCGTATACCATAACCCTATCCAAGGAAGAGCTTGAGTCATTAATGGAATTGAGAGAGTGCATGTGCAGGGCACCAGCTTTGGGTATGCCTGATTACACGAAGCCTTTTCTACTGTTTTGTCATGAACGTGATGCTTGTTCTTTGTCTGGCTTGACACAGGTCCATGGAGGTGCAAACCGCCCTCTAGCATATTTTTCAGCTACCTTGGACCCCGTCGCAGCAGCCTTACCGGGTTGTTTGCACGCAGTTGCAGCAGTTGGTCAAAGCCTCATGCAGTGTGAAGGCATAGTGATGGGACATCCCTTGACAGTAATGGTTCCACATTCAGTTGAAATTCTGTTGACTCGAACTAAAACCAGCACATGACAAATGCCCGACTTACACGATATGAGACAATTATTTTGGGGTCGCCTAATGTCTCACTGAAGCGATGTACTGTATTAAACCCGGCAACTCTACTTCCTCTCGAAAGTACTGAGATTAATAATGAAGAGGAATTGGAGCATGTTTGTCTTCAAGTAACAGAACTATGTACCAAGCCCCGGCCTGACATTCAAGATACGCAGTTAAAGGAAAATGACTGTATTATGTTTGTTGACGGATCCTGTTTGAGAGACTCATTCGGAATGCTGAGAGCTGGTTATGCTGTGTGTACCATAGCTGGTATTATTGAAGCTTCCTGGCTCGAGAGAGTGTATTCCGCACAAGTGGCAGAATTAATTGCCCTTAATAAGGCATGCCACGCAGCTTAAAATCTGAGAGTCACTATGTATACTGACAGCAGATACGGATTCGGAATTGTACATGATTTTGGCCAATTGTGGTCACAGAGAGGTTTCATGACCTCTTCTGGTTCTCCAGTGAAAAATGACGAACACATAAAGGACTTGTTACATGCGATTCAGTTACCTCTTGAAATTGCCGTGGTGAAATGCAATGCTCATGTTAAGTCACAAGACTTTGTGTCCCGATGGCTATGCAGATCAAGTCGCAAGGTTTTGCGCATTGAACTGTATATCGTTCAAGGATCAGTGGGAATTGTTACCGCAACCTGAAAATGAAACATGCTTGAACTTTGCATTAAGGGTCGTTGATACACTAGATGAGCTAAAAACACTACAGGTTCGTGCTAGCAGAGAGGAGAAACGCTCCTGGCAGAGAATGCAATGTGTACAAAGAGCTGATGACTTATGGGTCTCAGAGGAGGGAAAACTGGTTTTGCCAAACAGTCTTCTGTCACAATTTGCAAGGCTTTATCATGGACAAGCACATCTTGGGAGAGATGCAATGATCAGGTCATTCAAGATTGACTGGTTTAACCTGAAATTCGCCCAAGCCGCAGAGGTTACTTGTCACAGGTGCATCATTTGTCAACAGATGAATGCAGGAAAAGGGACTGTGGTAACTTTGAGCCACATAGGGAGAGCTGGCGGTCCATTTAGCAGGATGCATATGGATTTCTTTGAGATGCCTGTTTGTGGAGGATTGAAGTATGTATTGGTGATTGTGTGTGTTTTCAGCCACTGGATTGAAGCTTACCCCACACGTAGAAATGACAGTCTCACAGTTGCAAAGCTGCTGCTTAGAGAACTAATGCCCAGGTTCGGTTTTCCGGTCTCTTTAGAATCAGATAGGGACAGACACTTCGACAATGAGGTGATTAAGCTCTTGTGTGCTGCGTTAGAGATTGAACAGAAGCTGCATTGTAGCTACCGCCCTGAAGCATCAGGATTAGTAGAACAAATAAATGGTACCTTGAAGTCAAGAATGGCAAAGATGTGCGCAGCTACCAATATGAAATGGCCAGATGCATTGCCCTTAGTACTGATGTCGATGAGGAACACCCCTGATAAGAAGACAGGACTGTCACCCCATGAAATCCTTATGGGCAGAGCTATGAGGCTGCCCGCAGTACCTGCAAATGCTCTTGTGAATATCACGGATGATATGATGTTGGACTACTGCAAAGGTTTGGCTGATATGGTTCGCTCTTTTTCTCACCAGGTGGAAGCGAACACATTGCCACCGATCAGTGATCCAGGTCACACCCTGCAAACCGGTGACTGGGTGGTTGTCAAGAAGCACATGAAAAAGTCGTGTTTGGAGCTGTGCAGGAAGGGGCCATATCAAGTAATACTGACAACAACCACTGCTGTGAAATGTGCAGGCATTCCAAACTGGATACATGCCAGTCACACAAAGAAGGTAACGTGTCCGACTGATGAGGAACTTGAAGCTTCCGACTCAGCAAGTCCAGAGAAGGGAGTCTCAGGGTCAGAAAATAGCCAAGAGGGAACTGAGACTGTAGGAGAGCCCACTGAGAACAGCCTAGTCCCTCAAACAGTAAACAAGTTTGAGAGAGGTGACAGTGTGCCTATCTCAGTAGAGGCAGCAGGAGAATTAAATCAAGGAGAGGTTCTCCCAGAAGTAGACGGATACCGGTTAGAGCTTGAACCTGTTAAAGATCCAGAAGAAGAAGAAGGGGAAATAGTAGAGGGAGATCAAAGCACACCGGCATCCCCTGAACCAGTTGCAGGTCCATCAAGAGAAAACACATTAGCACAAGAGGAGGGTGCTGTTCAGCGTCCTGAAAGGACAAGCAGGAAGAAGACGCATAAGGGAAATAACTGGCCAGAGAAGCAGGCTGCGAAAGAAAAAATCGTACCAGGTGAAACAATAACAGAAGAAACTGGTACATCCCGAATAGAGGATCTAAGTGAAGGAGAATTGCAAGGCGAACGCAGATTGACAAGAAAAAGAACTGCAAATAGAAGGTACCCAGGTCCTGAATGGGCATATGCAACGACATCTGAATGGCAACAAGAATTCTTAGCATTCTGTTTTGATCGAGAAGTGCCAAGTCAATACTACGTTACCTGAATTCATACAGAGAAAGAGGCTGTGTTAAAACTGAAATTGAAATTGAAAACTGGAAAGCTAAGAAAGAGACTTATAAATTACCGGATGTGACATTGATAAATTGAATTCACTTTGAAAACCCGATTATGACAAGCTGCTAACCTGATTGACAAAAGGGGTCCTGGAGTGAGTGAAACGCTGTAAATACACGCAGAGAGAAAGAGACTTTGCATCAAGAATTTTTTTTTAAAAAAGAGTTTTATATTGTCTTCAAGTTGATTATTTGCTTTGAAGTTATTCTGCTATCTGATTCTTTACAGACATAGCTTATAATAGAGGTAGTAACAAAAAGGGTAAGGTGAGTGGTTGGTTAAGTCTGATATTAGGTATTGTGTGTGCAATAATAATTGTAGGTGTGATTGTGGGAATGCCGTGGTTGGATAAGAAAGCGACTAACAATGCTTCAAAACCTGAAACTACAACATTAACAACATGGGAAAAGTTTGAGCAGGATACAAAACACTTGCATGAGGGAACTAACTCAAAAGGGGAACTTTCCACTAATGTCTTCTATCGCTTGCTGAATAAGTATGTTGAAACCATGGATGCTGTTATGTGTGCACAAAGATTCCTTCATCAGTACAAGAAGGGGTCACTTATCATAGCTTGCCATTAACCTATGGGATAAGTTGTAGTTTGTTACTAACAAGATTCTATAATCAAGAGCATGTGCAATATTTTTACTCAAATTTAGATGTGGTGTTTTCTTTTGTGCCAGTGATTGAGTTTCTGAATAAGTTAGCTAAGGAGCAAAGTATAAAGTTAGTTAGAGGTTTCTTTGAATCAATGCTTACATTTGGGACAGCTTATGCACACCGCAATAATCTGACTTGCTTTTTGACACCTGTAGAGAAAAGCTGATGATAGATGCAAAGCACTGAAAGAAAGATTAGAAAAGGGGCTAGAAAAATGCACATATGCAAATGATTATGCTTACACTGCAATAAAAACACAAGGCAAACTAGCTATAGATGCATTACAGGTAGGAAGGCTTTTTATATATAGGCTGAAATCTGAACATGACACTTTATTTGTGGGAACGAGTGAATGCAGGCATGTGTTTTTGTTTCAGAGTAAATGGACATTCATGTTAAATGGACAGGACCCAGCGATCCCTGGAATCTATTATATCTGTGGACTTAATGCTTATTACCGTCTCCCTAAGGGATGGTATGGAACATGTTATTTGGGAATAGTTTTCCCAAAGATTAACCAGATTGATGACTTAAAGGAAATACCTAAAGCGTCTGAATTACAACATGCTAGACAAAAACGAGAGACAGCGGCTGCTGTAGTTGGTGACATATTTGGAGCCATAATTCCTTCAGTAGGGGTTATGTTAAACTCCATAAAGGTTCGAAAGTGGTCTACTATTGTGGATAACCTGCTGACAAACTTTTCAGGGGCTATACTCCTGATGGATACTGAACTTGCTGCGGAAAGAGCTATGACTCTTCAAAATCAGCTTGCTTTAGACATTCTTTTAGCAAAGAGCGGCGAGGTGAAAAATTAAGTGAAAGGTTACAGGGAAAGGTGTGTGTGATGACGAACGTCATCAGAGGAGGGACTGAGAGAGCATAACTTATATAATCTATATTAACATAAATGTCTATGATTTAATGTGTGATAATGCCGCATAGAAACTGTAATAGTAATTTTGCTTAAACGTGCACCTGAAATGTGACCAGGGGGAGTGGCCGCCAATGTATACGTTGACTAATAATGATGACTAAAATGTTTTATGTATTATTGTATTGAATAAGTTTATACTAATTATTAATAATTGTATTATTGAATTTGTGCTGAAATCCTTGTAGGCCTTAAGTTAGCATGAGCCGAAGCTTAGCTGCTTGACTCTCATATTAAATGTTTTTATCCTATCTTGCAGTGTGCTGACTCACAAAAGGACACGACCTCTTGTTTTTCTTCAAACTAGAAGACGAATGTAACCATGCTAGATCCGTTATCGTGTAATTTTCATTGCTTGTAGGGTGATATTAAAACAAAATGAAACAGTGTAGATTAATGTAATGTACAAGGTCATTCAAACCGATGAAGACAATGGAGCTACTGACCAAAAGATGTGCAAAGAATTACAGAAAGATGAAATCATACCGGACATGCCACCTCTGAAGACATCGAATAGGAGAACTAATGAGAGACTTGTAAAATAATAAGGGGTGAAAGATAGGTGACCTAATGTGTTTTTTGATAGGTTAAAGATAGTGGGGTATAACAAATGTCCAATAGAGGTTTGGGGGAATGTACAACGAAAAAGGGATAAAAACCCATGACACGGAGAGACATTTAGAATTAGGTAGGGAATGCTATTGATTTTTATCCAGAAACTTTGTCACTCTGTTTGGTGACTTATTGGTTCGCTTAGAATAATCTTTGTCCTTAGATTGTCCATATTACACTTTGCCTCCTTATGAGGGAAGTGCCCCCTTTTGCCCCGGGGCTGAGTCCTGACTGATGGCGATTTGACTGATTTCCTGAAGATGAAGACTGAGCCTGTGCGCTGAACTAAACTTTGGAGGGTAACTATGACAATACAATTGTGATTTGTCTGTTTGCTTTTCCTTTCTAGGTACCAACTGCTTACTTTTGACAGAGACCATAGTTAGATGTTTTCCAAATTGGTGTTCTAAATCGTTTTGCATGCTAATGCTAATCAGTGGTTAGGACAGGTGTTCACTAAACTGACGGTGTTCACTAAACTGACGCAAATAGACAAACGACTGAAGCTATGGTTTGTTGAACTGACGCGTTATTGACACTCTGCTAAAATTGATCTATGTTCACGCCGTGTTATGTTCTGATGTTTGTGATTCTCGCCTTAATGAAATCTTACCAAAGTTGCCATATCGTGACTATGCTATTATGTTTCTTGGTTTTGAGATTGACGCACCTACTTTTAGAATTGTAAACAATACGGAATAAAACTCATAAAAGTCTACTAAACTGGTGTGGTTATTCATGACTGCAAGGCCATGGGAGTGTTTTGAATTGATTAATGACTTTGACTAAAGTGAAATGTATTGTAATAAATATTTATGACATTATTGACGTATTGATTGACATATTGATTAGCTATGTCGTCCTAAGGTGTCTCTCAACTGGGTCAAAAGATTCATTGGCCTAAAACGAGTCCTGATGTGTAATAAATTATCATAAAGGGGCGCGTTAACACTCTTAAAAGCTCCATAAGGAACAAGGCTAGATTAAGTGGCAGCTGATGCTGCACCTTTCTATGATCGACTTGGCATTTAAAGTGTGTACTCGGAATGTCAAAACATTTATACATTTTAACTTTATCCACTGTTAAATGTCTTCTTTTTCGTCCTACCAACTGTTCCCAAACTTTCAGGAACTCTTATGAGGATGGATGCAAGCCACAGAATTCAAGGCGAGGCAGACGTCTCAACCCTTCTTCAGGACCACAGTCACAAATATTGTTCTCACAAGACATCCTGGTTTTCTCCGAGGCACCACAGCACACTGTCTTCCTCGGGCAGTCTCCATTCTTCCCAGCCCTGGGAAATGTTAGGGCAGAGCAGTAACTCTCTTGGATCTGGGCTTGAACTGTCTTCTTCATGTGTGCATGGTAAAACTTCCTTGAAGGTGAGAATGGCCTAAGCTCTTAAGAGTCAAAAGAAATTGGGTTTCTCACAGTGATGATATGAATACTCCCTGCAGTATCATTTTGCCTTCTTCAGATTATGCAAAAGTTCTGTTTGTATAATTCTTATTGATATATCTCTCATGGATAACGAGACTAATATCATATACAGATTTCCAAGAGGTATAACAATAAGTACAAACCAGTACAACACAGCAAACAAAGAAAAGTGATAGCGCATTACATATCACTGTCCATCAGTTAGAAAAGGTAGGACACAACGTGGAATAATATCAGCTTTGACAAGTCAATGAGCTAGTACATCGCACAATATTGTAAGAAGGAAAAATCGACCTACAGCTTGAAGAAGGCTGAGCAAAAAGCATATTTAGAAACCATCCAAGAGAGAACAGAACAGTCACCCATGAGCAGTGTGCTTAGGTATGTGGGGGCCAAAACACTGATTTCCAGGTGGTGGCAGCCTTTTAGCTGCAAGCCATTAGTGATTAAATGTACCTCTGTTTTTCAGGATTTCCTCGCGTTCAGGCTGGAGCTATCCCAGAAATCACTATTTCAGAATTGCAGAAGGAATAATCAGGCCCATTTGCCTGTTCCTGCTGAGGACAAAATTGGCTTGGGTTCAAAAACAAGAAAGGCAAAATGTAAGAATGCTCCTAGAAATCGTTTTTGAGATAACATAATAAACACAGGTGTTTATCACTGACTTCAATTTTCTCTACTTTGTAAGACATTACAAGAAAGAAAGATGGATGGGGGCCCTAGTTTGCAATAAACAAGCATTTACAATGCAATGGGTCGCTCGTTAGAGCTATTAGCATTGTAAACTCGTAACCGGACTTTTCTTGCCACATAAACTAATAATGAAAAGTAAAACAGTTTCACATATGCGAGCCGATGGTCGCCATGAGCACGAAGAGACATAGAAAAGGAAACAGAAGTTCGCTCGCAGTGAAACTTATTGGCAAAAGTGCAAGTATCCATGTTACTGGCAAAAGTGCAATTAATCATATAACCAGCAAAAGTGCAATTATCCATGTAACAAGGTCGATGTCATGCAAAGCGCTCTACTTCTGCCCATCGAGATCGCGATGCGCAGGAAAGGAAAAGATAAAGAAGTCCAGAAACCACCTGAAAACACAGATCCTCGTATGTTTTCAGTAGTTTACTGGTGGGCTCGGGGAGGGCTAAACACCAGAAAAGGCAAGACGTATGTATGCCTTTCACAAATGGAATCAATTGATTTTAAATGGCAATCCCACGAACGAGCTAAAATGACGGGCGTGACATGGGTGTGGTTAGAAGCCCTGAGAGAGATTACAACATGGTCCGGAGCGCTTGCGTGTGCTCGACCCTAATAAACCAATGAAAGTGACGGGCATGACATGGGCATGGTTAGAAGCCCACAGAGTGATCACAACATGGTCCAGAGCGCTTGCGCGCTCGACCCTTAAAAAAAAGTGTTTGTTTTAAACACATGGCAGGCTCTCCAAAGGCATGGCTTATGCAAGCCTAATTGGAAACAGTGGTGTGTCCCTGTTACTACTGAAACTTGTAAATTAGCATAACTTTATGTTTCACCTCTGACAACCAAGCAAACAGGCTTGCAGATTTTAATGAATACTTTACTGCTGACCCTTAATTTTTGATGCGGGCAATATGTCTTTAGTCTTAACATGTTCATACAGTAGTTTTGTTTACAATGTCTCACGGGTGCCAGGCAGTTTTTGTGCCATCTGTGAGAGGTGGAAGGACACACTGCATCTCACATCGGGTATTTAACGGTTAAGTTGTGTACGGTTTTGAAGACATTTCACTGTGGACTTATCTAACAGTCAAATATGCCCATTAGTGTTTGCCAGTTAGTTGCCATGTGTCAGAAAAAGCACAAGTAGTAAGAGGTTATTTAGTTTTCTTCTCTTCCTGCACAGACGTCCAAACAGTCATCAGTGTAGGTCTCTAAAACTCAAAAAACGCTGAGGGAAGAGGCAAAAATTATGGATCAATACACTATCAATTCAGAAAGAAGTAAATGAAGAGAAAGAACAGCAAAAAGTAGTACAAAGTAACCCAAGATATTGGAGCCAGCTTTAAGTTGGAAGATTGCTACGTGTGAGTACAGCAGTGCTGATCCACAAGTCAGCAGAAAAATGGGAACTGGCAAAAGTGCACTTGTATGGGAAGCCGTTCATGTCAAAATTACAGCTACCTATATAGGACACCTCCTGGAATGCACAGCATGTTGCAAAAGGAATATGACATACACCAGAATGAATGTACTATGTGTCAAAATAAATATGATACCTGGCAGAGTGAATCTGATTTGAACCAAAACAAATATGAAACCAGGCAAAGTGAATATGCTACTTTGTGATTATTATGAACAACTCACACTCAGAATTGAATAAGAGATATACTGAAATATATATCAATCATACTGAAATAAATATGGCCTTCACTGTAAATAATAAAGCAATCACTGAAACACATACAATATTTGTCAAAAAGAATGAGACATTTCTTGAAATGTCTGACATATGCCAAGAGGAATATGACACACATTGGAATGAATATGACAGCTTGAAATGAATATAAGGTACTGAAATTAAAATGCATTATTCTGAAAGGAATATAATGTGCAGTGAACATTACATTTATAAACAAATGAATATGGTTTGCATTGAAAGTATTATGATATACATTGACATGATTATAATGTGTTGCAATTGGTATGAGTCATGTTAAAATCAATATCATACGTTAATATGAATGAGACATCTATTGAAAGGAATATGACACATGCTAAGATGAATATGACATGAAATGAATATGAGCCCTATTGAAATTAATTCAACATGCCTTAAACTGAATATGACCCATACCGATATTAAAATGAAACTTGTCAAAATGAATGTTATGCTTTGAAATCAAAATGATACACAGCGACATGAATATTGCATATATTTAAATGAATTTGACCTATGTTGAAATGGATATGACCCATATTAAAATTATAATGTTAGGTGTTAAGATGAATTTGGCATCCAACTGACACGAATATGCCATTCATTTAAAGCAATATGACACATGTTAAGATTTGTATGAACCATTTTCAAATGAATATGCTATCTGATGAAGTTGATATGACCCATATCAAAATTAATATGACATGCATTAAAATTAATATGACACTTATTGAAATTGATATGAAACTATATGAGATAAATATAGCATGCTTTGAAATGAATAAAGCACATATCGAAATGAACACAAGCCATGTGTAAATTAAAATGCTCACTGTTTAAATATGGCTTGCCTTGAATCGATGTTGATTTGCTTTAAAATTAACAATACATATTGAAATTAATATTACATATTCTGAAAGGATATGATATGAACGCAAATTAATTAACAAAAATAAATATATGTTTTCGACTATGTGCTACATTGAGTTTTTGCCGGCTTTTGGACTCTGAGCACTTTACCACTGCTGACCAGTGCTAAAGTGAAACTGCTCTCTGTCTAAATTGACCTGACGATTGGTTTATCCATGATTGGCATAGTTGTTTTACCTGTAAGTCCCTAGTATAGTGCAACATGTGTGCCCAGGACCTGTAAATCAAATGCTACTATTAGGCCTGCAGCACTGATTGTGCCATCCACATGAGTAGCCCTGTAAACATGTTTCAGACCGCTACTGCAGTGTCTGTGTGTGCAGTTTTAAACTGCCATTTCAATCTGGCAAGTGCACCCACTTGCCAGGCCCAAACCTTCCCTTTTACTACATGTAAGGTACCCCTAAGGTAGGCACAAGGCAGCCCCATGGGCAGGGTTCAGTGTATTTAAAAGGTAGGACATACAGTATACTGGGGTATTTTACATGTCCTGATAATGAAATACTGCTGTAGGAAGTACCATCTTCCTTGGCATGTTACCCCCATTTTTACCTGTATTTCAGTATGTTTTTGCCTGTCTCACTAGAATCCTGCTGGTCAGGACCCCAGTGCTCATAGTTTATGGCCTAATGTGTGTGTCTGTATAGTGCTTGACTGTGTCACTGAGGCTCTTCTAATCAGAACCTCAGTGCTTATGCTCTCTCTGCTTTTAACTTTGTCACTGTAGGTTTATAGTGACTTCATTTACCAATGTCAATTGGCACACTGGACCCCCCTTATAAGTCCCTAGTATATGGTACCTAGGTACCCAGTGCATTGGGGTTCCCGGAGATCCATATGGGCTGCAGCATTTCTTTTGCCACCCTTTGGGAGCTCAGATAAACCATTGCACAGGTCTGCCATTGCAGCCTGCCTGAAATAGTGCACACACTATTTCACAGCCATTTTCACTGCACTTAAGTAGCTTATAAGTCGCCTATATGTCTAACCTTCTCTTGCTGAAGTTTAGGTGCAAAGTTACTAAGTGTGAGGGCACCCTTGCACTAGCAAAGGTGCCCCCACATAGTTCAGGGCCATTTCCTGGGACTTTGTGAGTTCGGGGACGCCATTACACGTGTGCACTACATATAGGTCAATACCTATATGTAGCTTCACAATGGTAACTCTGAATAAGGCCATGTAACATGTCTAAGATCATGGAATTGTCCCCCCATTCCAAATCTGGTATTGGGGAGCCAATTCCATGCATCCGGGGGCTCCAGCATGGACCCCCAGTACTGCCAAACCAGCTATCGGAGGCTTGCACTACAGCTGCTGCCACCTCACAGACAGGATTCTGCCCTCCTGGGGTCTGAGCAGCTCAGTCCCAGGAAGGAAGAACAAAGCATTTCCTCTGAGAGCAGGGTGTTATACCCTCTCCCTTTGGAAATAGTTGTTACAGGCTGGGGAGGGGTAGCCTCCCCCAGCCTCTGGGAATGCTTTGAAGGGCACAGATGGTGTCCTCATTGCATAAACCAGCCTACACCAGTTCAGGGACCCCTTGTCCCCTGCTCTGACATGAAACTGGACAAAGGAAAGGGGAGTGACCACTCCCCTGTCCATCACCACCCCAGGGGTGGTGCCCAGAGCTCCTCCAGTGTGTCCCAGACTTCAGCTATCTTGCTTTGCAAGGTGTGTGGGCACTCTGGAGGGCTCTGAGTAGCCAGTGCCTGTAGGTGACGTCAGAGACCCCTCCGGATAGGACATTACCTGATAAGGTAGCCAATCCCCCTTTCAGGGCTATTTAGTGTCTCTCCTGTGGGTTCTCTTCAGATTCTGCTTGCAAGTTTCCTTCAGGAATCCTCTGCAACTACTACTTCATCCTCTGACATTGGATCAACCGCAGCCTGCTCCAGGAACTGCTGTAATAGCAACAAAGTATCCACAAGGGATACTTTTCTTTTGCAACTTCAGCTCCAGCCAGCAACTGCAACAGTTTCCACGTTGTTCATGCTCTGGGGACTCCCTGTCTTCATCCTGCACCAGAAGAACTGAAGAAATCTCCCCTGGGGCGACGGAGTCACTCCCCTGCTCATGCAGGCACCTTCCAAGATGATGACTGGAGCCCTTCCAAGACGACGAATGTGCTCCTAAGGACACATAGGGTGGACCCCATCGACATAGACTGTCCTGAGGTCCTGCTGATGCAATTTGGAGGAGGTAAGACGTTGCCTTCCTTGAGATCGACGTACCCCTGTGAACTGCATCTTCTTTCACCTCCTTAGGCCTCTGTGCACTATTTGCAGAATTCCTTTGTGCACAGCCTGGCCCAGGTCTCCAGCACTCCATCCTGTGACACTCAACTTGCTGAGTTGTTCTCTTTGTAGGTTAGAAACATATGTTTAAAGGAGTGTTTTGTGGTACAGGTACATACAACCGAAACCTACTCTGAAGTGACATGAGTCTGCATATGCTAGGCCAAATGTCCACACATGCACAGGGAAGATACTTTCCGTGCCCACCATGCCAGACGTTTCATTGTCACTCAAGTGTAAGGGTGAAGTCTGTACTATGATAGTTGCCTGTAGGGACTGTATGCATTGAGTCAGCGTTGAGAGGGTAAATGTGTTTGTCCAGTCAGGCCTAACGAGTTTACCCTTCAGAAACCACATTGCTGTGTGGTGTTTCATTGTGGCTCACATCACAGTACATGTTGCTGGAGCATCGAATACCTGATGTCATTAGGCTTGCTTAATCATTGTAGGCCTTGAGCAGGGTAGTGGGTTAGTCTGCAGATGAATCCAAAAGTGTGTAGTCATGCCTGTACTTATTAGCATGTGCTTCACACTTGTGGTGTGTTGACAAATTGCCCATTTTCTGCTTGGTGTTTCTGACGTGTGTGACACAACCATTTGAGCAAAAACTTGTGTTTGTAATCGCTTGATTTGTCTCTTACATCCATATAGGTAAACACCCATCAAAAGAAGGAGATTTGGAGAGCCATCACCCAGGAGGTGCAGACCCCGGGGTTCCAGAGCCGGCAAAGTGCCCACTGTTGCAAGAGGTGGAAGGACCTGAGGTCCTGGGCCAGAAGATCTCAGAGATTCAGATGGGGCTGTCCTCCCAAAGTAGGCGGGCACACCTCGAAGCATGACCCCCCCCTAGGGGCCAGCATTCTAGCAATAGCATACCCCGGCCTTGATGGGCATTTGCAGGGAGCACAGCAGCCACAATGAGTACAGGTCATATTACTGCCTGTCACACAGCCAAGTTAATGTGCTAGGTTCTGACATCTCCTCCTGAAGACTGGGGATGGACCATGTGTGACACACAAGATGAGTAACTGTTTGTGTAGATATGTAATTTGGTGCATATTGATGTGCCTTGCCTAGTAGCCCATGGACCTAGATCACAACTGAGTACAATCCACAAAACAATTGCTCTCAGAGGACAACACATTGCTTTGTACAGTGATCAATCAAGGAAGGTTTGTTGTTGTAGTGGGTCTAAATTCTACGCAACAGACCACTACTCCTCAGTGTTACAGTCCAAAGAAAAAGAAGTGATGTATCACTGTCCTCAGCCATGTGTCTGGTTAAGTGAGTAAATTGGTATCTGCTCCCAAAAGGCCACTTGTTTTCAGTGTGTGATGGATGCTGGTGCCTCACTACTGTCTGACATGTGAAGGTGGCATCACACATGTGACAGAGAATACATTGTTCTTTGAGTGCAGCTACAGATCAAAACTTTCCCTTGGTAAGTGGTGAATGTCCATTGACATGATTTATGTCCCTGTTTCACTGTTGCCAAAATTCCTTGTGCTGACATGTTAGCATATGTCCCATTCTCTTTTAACAAAATGTGTACACTGCTGTTTCATGCTTCGTCTACCTGTGTTCACAGGAAGATTTCTGTATTCCCTCACATACTGTTGCATGCCAACCTGTCATTGGAATTGGACATATGCAATGGGGCTACATTTTATGGTGTGCCACAGACATGAGTGTGTCACCGTTGATTGTTGGCTCACACATACTCTCACCCGTCATTGCATGTCATTTGGCATGTACAACTTCAGAAGCAATGAGAGATATGACATGTACGATTACAGTTTTTACACACAATGTCCATTTCCATGCCATTGATGTGGCATCAAGTGGCAAGGTGCACTGCACATGTTAAATGGGAAATATTTGTTGCCTGACTATTGGCACACATCATGGAGTGACTTGTAGTTTTGTTGGAATCACATGTGGTTGGGTAGAACCATTCATCCACGGACATCTGGGTTTGCAGGGCCAAAATGGAGACAGTGATGTAGCTTCCCATTGGGCAACATGTCAAGGGCCTTCTACAAGTTCTTGTAACTCCCTGGGCCTCTCCAATATACAAAGAACTAATGGCTTCTACTGATGCAATCAGAGTTTGTCATTGTAAGGGGTGCCATATAGTAGTAGGGATTTTCCGGGGGCTAGCTGTTTCATTGTGTTATGTATGTTAGCAACATATCTCCCTGTCAATTTGCACAGTTTGACTACAGTGTACATTTCCTTGCCAAATATGTAGTATATCTGAGCAACATTAGTACTACCTCCATGACTCAATTAGGATAATTTACACATGGTGAAGTTTGCATTGTTGACATGTTTCCAGTGTGACGTGCGTATTTCCATGTCACCTTCTTCAGGATACTGTACTGCTGTCAGCAACATGGCAGGATTTGGAACATCATTTCTAATTGTTGTGTTATTGAGTATGTGACAAATAGATGTCTGCATGACCTTGTTTTAGATCTGTTGGAATGAACTTGGCGTTGGCCTACTATTGTATGGCAACAGGTAACAGGTATGCTCCATGAGGCAAAGCATTGAAGGTGATATGGTCTTCTACTTGTTCAATAGTTATTATGATTGCACAACTTCACCCATGCAATTGGAGATCTGACACCTGAATTTTCTGTGGGCAACTGTTGACAGTTCATAAGACATACATGCATATGTATGATTCATTTATGAGCGAACTTGAAGTAGTTTGTTGCTGGGGCCTACTTGACATCATGGTACTGTTTGTAAATCACAGCTTTTGTTCAGGTGTGATCAGGAACATGTGGAGACCCTTTTCCCCTTTGTTTTTGGAGCATCATCCCAGACAAGTGAAGGAGACAGGGCGAAACCAAGTGGTCACGGTACCTCCAGTCATGACACCACCGACAAGGAGGGACCCAGTGGCCCAGAAGGTCAGGGGAGTGCCACCGAGGACACAGGATCAACCTCGTCATCTTTAGATTCTACCTCCAGTGGCCACTCTCTAATGGTGGGAGACCCATCAGGACCTGTGCCTGTACCATCCTTGTCTGCCACACCCAGTCCTAGCACCACCCTTCCTCTTTGCTCCCCACCCAATTGGCCATGCCCACTCACATAAGAGGGTGGGTGTCTCCTTTGCCCTAGGTACCTCAGCGCCAGCCCCTGTTACCCCTGCTGCCCTGAGTGAGAAGGCTATTGACCTCCTGAGGAGTATCAGGAGGTCAATAGCCTTCTTTGGGGCAGACTGCCATTGTCAATACCATCCAGGGGTTGGTAAGCCAACTTCAGACAAATGCTTTCCTGGAAGACATTCATAGTGACATGTCAATCAATCAATCAGGAATTTGTAAAGTGCACTACTCATCCATGAGGGTCTCAAGGCGCTGAGGGGAGGGAGAAAGGGAGAGTGTTCCTACTGCTCCAACGGCCAGGTCTTGAGAAGTTTCCTGAAGGTAAGGAGATCTTTGGTCTGGCGCAGGTGGGTTAGAAGAGTGTTCCACTTTTGGTGGCGAGGTCCGAGAATGATCTACCGCTGGTTGTAGTTCTGCAGACGCGTGGGATGCTTGCAAGGGCGAGGTCGGCGGAGTGGAGATGCCAGGTCAGGGTGTAGAAGGAGAGCAGTCTATTGAGGTATTCTGGTCCGGTGTTGTGCAGTGCTTTGTGAGCGTGGGTGAGGAGTTTGAAGGTGATTCTTTTGTTGACTGGGAGCCAGTGCAGGTTTCTCAGGTGGTCTATGATGTGGCAGTGGCGGGGATGTCCAAGATGAGGCATGCAGAGGCGTTCTGGATGCAGTGCAGCCTCTTCTGGAGTTTGGCTGTGGTTCCTGCATAGAGGGCATTGCCGTAGTCCAGTTTGCTGCTTACGAGGGCTTGGGTTGCTGTTCTTCTGGTTTCGGTTGGTATCCATTTGTAGATCTTTCGGAGCATGCTTAGGGTGTTGAAGCAGGAGGAGGAGATGGTGTTGACTTGTTGGGTCATGGATAATGGGGAGTCCAAGATGAATCCTGGGTTGTGAGCGTTGTCGGTGGGAGTCAGAGCTGCTCCGAAAGTGGCAGGGCACCAGGAGTCATCCCATGTGGAGGGGGTGGAGCCGAAAATGAGGACTTCCGTCTTGTCAGAAATGAGTTTGAGGCATCCATTCGGCGATGGCCTTCATTCCTTCGTGGAGGTTGGTCTTGGTGGAGTCATTGGTGAGGGATAGGATCAGCTGGGTGTCGTCGGCGTATGAGATGATGTTGAGGTTGTGGGTTCGGGTGATATTAGCAAGCAGGGCCATGTAGAAGTTGAAGACGGTCGGGCTGAGGGACGAACCCTGGGTTACGGCGCAGATGATTTTGGTGGCCTCCAAGCGGAGTGGGGGGAGGTGGACTGTCTGGGTTCTGCCGGTGAGAAAGGAGGTGACCCAGTCCTGGGCTCTGTCGTGGATTCCTGCATTTTTAGAGGCGTGAGCGTAGGGTGTGGTGGCAGATGGTGTCGGTGGCGGCGATGAGGGCGATTTCGGTACTGTGATTGCTGCGGAATCCTGATTGGGAAGGGTCCGGGGTGCAGTTTTCCTTGAGAAAGTGAGTTAGTTGTCTGTTGACAGCCTTCTCTATGAATTTTGCCAGGAAGGGGAGCAGGGCAGTAGGCCGGATGTTCTTGAGGTCATTTCAGTCTGCCTTGGATTTTTTGAGGAGGGTGTTGATCTCAGCGTGTTTCCAGCTCTCCGGGAAGGTGGCAGACCCAAAGGAGCTGTTGATGATCTTCTGTGGTTGGGGTGGGATGACGGAGCTTGCTTTGTTGAGGATGTGGTGAGTGCAAGGGTCATATGGAGAGCCGGAGTAGATAGTGTTCATGATTTCGATGGTGTCTGGCCTACAGAAATCTTTTCAGGCTCTGGCCTCCTCAATGTTGACAGCAATCTATCCCCAATCCTCCCTCCCACATCCTGTCTCTTCCCTATCCGAATTCCCTATTCCCCTACTTGTCCTAAGCACACAGACACATCCACATGCACCAACCTCAACACACACAAGCAGCACATAGCGACACAAACTCTACCAGGCACACCGGCATGCAGGCACTCAACATTCACCCACAGACACCACATCAGCCACCATTTCAACAGACACTCCCATTGACCCACACACCACATCTACCATTCCCACAGACACCACCACAACACCCAGTGACACATCCATCACACCCACCATACACCCATACAACACCTGTGAGAAAGTAGCCTCTTTGTAGCATGGTTACCCCCACTTTTGGCTTGTTTGTGAGTGTATGTCAGTGTGTTTGTACTGTCTCACTGGGATCCTGCTAGCCAGGACCCCAGTGCCCATAGTTTGTGGCCTACTGTGTGTGTTGTCAGTAGTGCTTAACTGTGTCACTGAAGTTCTGCTAACCAGAACTTCAGTGCTTATGCTCTCTCTGCTTCCAAAGTAGTCAATATAGTTTAGTGACTTCATATGCCAATTCCAATTGGCTCACTGGACCCCCCCTTATAAGTCCTTGGTATATGGTACCTAGGTCCCCAGGGCATTGTGGTTCCAGGAGATCCTTATGGGCAGCAGCATTTCTTTTGCCACCCATAAGGAGCTCAGACAAACCATTTCACAGGACTGCCAGTGCAGCCTGAATGAAATAGTGCACACACTATTTCACAGCCATTTTCACTGCACTTAAGTGACTTATAAGTCACCTATACGTCTAACCTTCATTTGCTGAAGGCTAGGTGCAAAGTTACTAAGTGTGAGGGCACCCTTGCACTAGCAAAGGTGCCAACACACAGTCCAGGGCCACCATTACACATGTGCACTACATATAAGTCAATACCTATATGTAGCTTCACAATGGTAACTCCAAATATTGCCGTGTAAGGTGTCTAGGATCATGGAATTGTCCCCCCCATTCCAAATCTGGTATTGGGGGGCCAATCCCAGGCATCCTGTGGGCTCCACCATGGACCCCCAGTACTGCCAAACCAACTCTCTGAGACTTGCACTGCAGCTATACCTGTTGCCACCTCACAGACAAGGTTCTGCCCTCCTGGGGTCTGAGAAGCCGAGTCCCAGGAAGGCAGAACAGAGCATTTCCTTTGGGAGGAGGGTGTTACACCCTCTTCCTTTGGAAATAGGTGTTACAGGCTTGGGAGGGGTAGCCTTCCATAGCCTCTGGAAATGCTTTACAGGGCACAGATGGTGTCCTCCTTGCATAAACCAGTCTACATCGGTTCAGGGACCCCCTGTCCCTGCTCTGGCACAAACCTGGACAATGGGAGGGGGAGTGACCACTCCCCTGTCAATCACCACTCCAGGGGTGGTGCCCAGAGCGTCTGCATTGTGTTCCTTGCGTTAGCCATCTTGTTTTCCAAGGTGTGGGGACACTCTGGAGATCTCTGAGTGGCCAGTGCCAACAGGTGACGTCAGAGACCCCTCCTGATAGGTACATACCTGGGTAGGTAGCCAATCCTCCACTCAGGGCTACTTAGGGTCTCTCCTGTGGGTTCCTCTTCAGATTTGGCTTGCAAGTTTCCACCAGGAATCCTCTGCAACTCCTGCTTCATCCTCTGACCTCGGACCAACCCCAGACTGCTCCAGGAACCGCTGTAACTGCAACAAAGTATCCAGAAAGGCTACTGCGACTCTACAACTTCAGCTCCAGCCACAACTGCAACAGTTTCCATGGTGTGCACACTCTGGGGACTCCCTGTCTTCACCCTGCACCACCCTGTCACTTCCCTGCTCCAGCAGGCACCTTCTAAGATGACGACAGGTTCTCTGGGACCCCTCTCCTGATGACGAGCGTGCTCCTTGGAACTTAGGTGGTGGACCCCTTTGACACAGGCTGTCCTAAGGTCCAGCTGTCCAAATTTGGAGGCGGTAAGAGCTTGCCTTCCACGTTTGCGACAGTACCCCTGTGCACCACATCACCTTCACCTCCTGAGGCCTCTGTGCACTATCTGCAACAATCCTTCATGCACAGCCTGGCCCTGGTCCCCAGCACTCTATCCTGTGACGCTCAACTCGCTGAGTTGTTCTCCGGCAGTGTGGGACCTTCCTTTGTAGTGCTGCAGCAACCGGAATTTGCACCTTCTTTGTCCCCGTGTCCTTGGACCTCTGTAGGTGCTGCCTGGTCATCTGTGGGTTCCCTCCAGTGCTGGGAGCCCCCTCTGCCTCCTTAGTCTGAGTTGAGGCCCCCAGGTCCCTACCTGGGTCTAGGCAGCGCCATTTTGACACAATCCGCAACATTGCTTGAACCAAGGCTTGTTGGACTAATCCAGTGCTACAACTCTACTGCATCCAAAATCTCCATGTGGGACATCCTTTGCATCATGCAGGAACCCACAGCCATCTTCTTTGGTGCTCTTCTGCAGACTTCTTCCAACCGGAGAATCCTCTTTTGCACCATCTTCTAGGTTGGCAAGGGCTCCTGTCCTTCCTGGAATCTTCTGCGACTTCTGGACTTGGTCTCCTCTCTTTACAGGTCTTCAGGTCCAGGAATCCACCATTTGTTGCTTGCAGTCTTGCTTGGTTCTTGCAATAACTCTATTCACGACTTTTAGTTTGTCCTAAGGAAACTTGCAGTACTTTACTCCTACTTTCCTAGGCTCTGGGGTGGGGTAGCTTCCCAACCTTTGTGGTTTTCTTACACTCCCAGTGCCCCTCTACACACTACACTTGCCTAGGGGGGAATTCATGATTTGCATTCCACTTTCTTAGTATATGGATTGTGTTACCCCAAGGCCTATTTCTTCTTGTTGCATTCTATGGTATTTTTTATTGTTTGCACTACCCTATGACTATTTACTTACATGACTTTGGTGTCTAGTGTATATATTGTGTATAATACTTACCTCCAGAAGGAGTATTGCCTCTAAGATCATTTTGGTCTTGTGTCACTAAAATAAAGTACCTTTATTTTTTGTAACACTGAGTATTGTCTTTTGTGTATACGTACTGTGTAACTATAAGTGGTATTGCAGGAGCTTTGCATGTCTCCTAGTTCAGCCTAAGCTGCTCTGCTACAGCTACCTCTGTCAGCCTAAGCTGCTAGAACACTACTACATTTCACGAATAAGGGATAACTGGACCTGGTATAAGGTGTAGGTGCCTAAGTTACCCACTACAAACCAGGCCAGCCTCCTACAACAGCTCACAACCCACAGCCCCACACACCTCAGTCACCATCCCCCAGACACCACCACAACACCCACAGACACATCCACCACATTTGCTGTTGTTTTTTAATAGATGTTCACTGTATCGATATGTGGGTGTTGATCCAACTGGGGTGTCATTGAATTGTGTTATGCTTGCTAGGGTCAGTATTTCATCTTGTGTTGGCCAATGTCAGCATGTATGGTGTAGATTTGTCCCCTGATATAGATCGTACTTTCGTCTCATGTGCGGGAGCTAGAGTTTTGTTAGTCCACTTTGATGTGGGTACCTTACAGCTACATCATCTAGATGTCTGGACCATGCTGTTGCCATTGTATGTGCTTTCTTGACTTGCACTTACACATTTGGCAGCTAGGCATATTACTTGGCTCAAATATTGTTTGTCCCTGAGATACATGAAGGGTCAGTTCCTATGCAAATGCTGTTTTAGGGGCATGTGCAAAGTGAAATGTGTCCATGAATGTTCCTGATGTCGCCATCACTATTATGCAGGTGTTGTTTGCATTGTGAGCTTTGGATATTCGTTTCACAACATATTGTGCATCCCATTGACATTTCATTGTGCTGCAATGTGGGTGCTGTGTGGGTCCATCGATGAGTAGCACCTGTGGCAGGACGCGTGTGTGATGGGCTCCATGGCAGCGCACGTCATGTAACACTGCCTGCAGGTGAATTGCTTCCTTTATGCTTTCCGTTTCCACCTGCTGGGATGTGGTGGTTGGACTGCCACGGTCACTCTGGTGGTAGGCAACATCATAATGTTTCCATCCGAAACACCGGCTCCGTCAGCCTTTTTGGCCTGACTCGCCACCGCAGTGGTCTGGGCTGCTTGGTGGTACTGGCGGGACTGCGGCAGTCTTTCCCTATGGGACTGCCAGCATCGTAATACTGTGGTCTGACTGCCAAGCAGATGGCGGTCACCCCGCCGCCATGGTGGTGCACAAACCGCCAAACTCGTAATGCAACCCTTTGAGAATATGTAACATTAATTTCGATATGTAATATTAATTTGAAAGCACATCTACATAAGTTCAGAGCAAGCCATATTTATTTAAACAGCAGTCATATTCATGTAAACATGGCTTGTGTTCATTTCAATATTTGCCTAATTCATTTCAAAGCATGTTACATTTATCTCACAGTTTCATTTTCATTTCAAGTGTGATATTCATGTTACAGAATGTCATATAACTTTTGATGTGGGCCATATTAATTTCATCAGGTGTCATATTCATTTCAAAGTGGCTCATATTCATCTTAACATGTGTCATATTCCTTTCTATGAATGTCATTCATTTCAATGGATGTCATATTCACCTTAACACCTGTCATAATAATTTTAACACAGGTCATAACCATTTCAACATAGGTCATATTCATTTCAATATATGCAGTATTTATTTTGCTGTGTATCATAACAATTTCAAAGCACAACATTAATTTTGACAAGTTTCCTTTTAATTTCAGCATTGGTCATATTCAGTTTAAGACATGGTGAATTCATTTGGTGGAGCTCATATTTTTTTTCAATGCATGTCATATTCATCTTAGCATGTGTCATATTTCTTTCAATGGATGCTTCATTCATATTAACACATCTTAATTTTAACATGAATCATATTCAGTGCAACATATATTGTAATCATGTCAATGTATATCATATCACTTTCAATGCAAGCCATATTCATTGTGATAAATTTCATGATCATTTTAACGTTACTCGTATTAATTTTAAACATGTTAAATTCATTTCAATGTAGGTCATATTCATTTCAACGTAGGTCATATTGATTTTAACATGTTATATTCTTTTCAATCAATGTTAAATTTATTTCAATGGATGTCATATTCATATTAACACTTGTCATATTAATTTTAAGATGCAACTTATCATATTCATTTGAATATGTATCATATTAGTTTGAATATGTGTCATATTAATTTCAAGGCGTGCCATATTCATTTTAACAAATCTCATGTGAATTTCAGCTGTGGTCATACTCATTTGAAGACATGTCAACTTCAATTCAATGGGGTTGCATTAATTTCAACACAAGCCATATTAATTTTCAATAATTTCCTATTCATTTCTGTATGTCTCATATTCATTGCCATCTCGGTAATATTAATTCCAACACAATTCAAATTAATTGCAACATGTTTAATGTTCATTTCAATGTACATTGTATTAGTTTTAATGTGCATTGTTTTCTTTTCAGAATATAATATATTCATTTCAATACTTTATATTATTTTCAATCTGCCATATTAATTTCAATGTATGTCATATTTCTCTTGGTATAAGTCAATCATTTCATGAAATGCCCCATTCTTTTTGGTGAATATTGTATTAGTTTCAGAGATTGCTTTATTGTTTAAAGTGAGGGCCATATTAATGTCAGTATGATTTATATATATTTCAGTATATTTCTTATTCAATTTGGTGTGTGTGTCATTCATATTAATCACTAAGTAGCATATTCATTCTGCCAGGTTTCATATTTGTTCATTCTTGTGTGTGTCATATTCATTTTGCAGCACGCTATACATTTCAGGAGGTATCCAATATGGGGAGCTGTAATTTTGGCATGAACGGCTTCCCATACACTTGTTCAAAAGGATGGTGACTGTCAAGAACGACATACGCTAACGTGTGGGGAGCGTGGATGGAGTATTGTGGCTAGGGTCGGGGGGGAGTCTTAGGAGAGGTAACTAAAAGGGCTTTGGTACCAGTGAGCTATATAAGAACTTTCTAAATGTTACTGGGTCGTAAAAACGCCACTCGTGTTTTACTGATGAAATCTATTTTGCAAGGTAACGAATCACTGGTTTGTTGGAATATAATGACAGTAGATTCCTGTGACTCTGCTGTATGAACCTTCTCTTTTCAATAAAAGTAATTAAAAAAAAGAACGACGTACGCATGCGTACATGGCTTCAGTATGGAAGCCATGTAGACACAGTTTACTGTCCCATCACTAGGTAGAAAGGGAAAGAGCCAGACAGGAAATTTAGTAATATGTATTTAAACGACAGGATTAGACGTTTGGTGCTTCTATGAAAGAATTATGCAAATTTGCCATATAACGATCTTGGTGGAATTATTTTGAAAGAAGGGCATGCTCTTTAAATCGGTTTGAAACTGTAGAAGGATAGATGATTGTGTCTCGACTATTAAGACAGTAGACCAGCTTTTGTGTCATCTGTGTGGCATAAAACATGGGCAAAAAGGGAGTACGAATGAGGAATACATTCAATGCTTTGCACACATTCATTGGCTATTAATAAAACTAGGAAGGATATAAATATATTCCTTACTGCACACAAATGATATCGTGATTTTAGATCTAACACATATAGGGTTCCAAAGGAAACGTAATACGCTGGAATCCTATATGAAGAACAATAAGTTTATTATCAGTATTAATAAGAGCATTATATTGTCTCCCTGAGGAAAAAAGTTATTTTAAAAAGAGATTATGGGGTGAGTGATGTTAACGCAATTGTCTTAATTATTAAATTATTAATGAATGTTTATCTGTTTTGAATAATTAATTATGTAGAAAAATGAATAATGTAGAAAATAATGTGCATGTTGAAATTGTGCCCTTGGAGAATGGCCATCAGTATTTATGAATTGTACCAAATGAGTGATCAATATACATGAAAGATTGAAAACATATTGGATTAATGTAGTAATATGTCATATTGAGAGTTATAACCTATGTTCTGCATAATTGTAGGCCTTAACGTAGCGGGTGTCTTGGCCTAGTCTTGCCAGACCTCATGCAGAAAGCTGAATTTCTTAACGTTCAATGGAGAAATGCTGACAAAATGAACTAACCCTGAACTGCTTATTGCTTAACTGGAGCTTCCATGGGAACCGACGGACAGGAGATGATGTCTTCTGAATGTATCGAAAAGTGTGTAATGTGTACTTTCCCAGGACTCGAACAATGAAGACACTGGCTGGAGAAGAAGATGTAACATTTTTGATACCTGACGAGCCGGATGATAAGAACATCATAAAACAGACCAATCAACGACATGTGAACAGTGAAATATTAGAATTCATAGATTTGGTGCATAGACATTATTGGTTGGGGCAATAACGTTTGACTAATTGACCAACTGGAAACTGGGGGATAGTCTAGGTGACCTTGATATAACAACATGAAAGAGGGAAAAGACTTCAGACCTTATTTCAATTTTGTGATGCGATATTGAGAAGAGAAGAGATTTGAGATTCTGTCATTGGGCTCATATTCTCTGACTGAGAGCCTGATGTGATGTTGATGGACTGATGACCTGAGGACGAAGACTGACTCTGTTGCTGACCCGTTCCGTTGATAGGTAGATATGACAATGTGACTGAAATGTATTTTTTGTGTGCCTTTTCTTTCTAGCTACCAACTGCGCTGTCTATATAGTGTTCTTAGCTAGATGCTTTTTCCAAATTCTTGTTTCTAAATTGTTTTGCATGAAGTCCCACATGCTGATCCTAATCTGGGTTAGATGAGGGTTCCCTTACATGACGTTGACAGATTACAGAGATAAATGGTTGATGGACTGTTTTGCTGAACTTCGTGACCAGGAATGACTTATTGCCTTTGATTCTATTATTGACCTGTGTCAATGCTTTAGAATGTACTCTGATGCAAGCTTTGATTAGTTTATGTTTTTGGTGTCTTCTAACAAATTGATGCTGGGTTTTATTTGAATTGAATTGCATTGAATTAATCTCATGATTTAGGGGGTCATTCATGACCGCCAGGGCCAACGACCGCGGGAGCACCGCCAACAGGCTGGCGGTGCTCCCATGGGCATTCTGACCGCGGCGGTACAGTCGCGGTCAGAAACGGGAAACCGGCGGTGTCCCGCCGGTTTCCCTCTGCCCAAGGGAATCCTCCATGGCGGTGCTGCAGGCAGCGCCGCCATGGGGATTCCGACCCCCTTACCGCTAGCCTGGCTCTGGCGGTTTTGACCACCAGAACCTGGCTGGCGGTAACGGGTGTCGTGGGGCCCTGTTAGCCAAGCAGACACTGAAAATCGCGACGGGTGCAACTGCACCCGTCGCACCCCTTCCACTCCGCCGGCTCCATTCGGAGCCGGCATCCTCATGGAAGGGGGTTTCCCGCTGGGCTGGCGGGCGGCCTTCTGGCGGTCGCCCGCCAGCCCAGCGGGAAACTCAGAATGACCGCCGCGGTCTTTCGACCGCGGTACGGTCTTCTGGCGGTTCCCGCGAGGCAGGCGGCTTCCGCCGCCCGCGGAGGTCAGAATGACCCCCTTAGTATTTTAATCAATAGGAAAATAAACATTTCTAAAACATATTTTTGAGGTGTGGTTATTCATGGCTGGAAGGTCATAGTGTGATGCGTATTGCTTTTATTACTATTGATTGATGATTTGTCTAATTGGTATTGAATTATGTGCATTGATTATTGAGAACATTGGTCAATCCATGGCTAGGATACTCCAGGCGAATCAAAAGGTTTATCGACCTATACGCGTCACCTTGTAAGTTTACTTATTAAGGACCGACTTGCTAACAGTGACTTGACCCCGAGGAAGATGGCCGCCCAGTTGATGGAGCTCAGCGGCAGTTAAGTGGGAAAAAGGACCGGACGCTCACATCGATGTCTCAATAGTCAGGAAATGAATCCCATAAGAAAGGTGACTGATGCGTTCTCCATTACATTTACTTTTGCCGCCTGAGGTAGCATTGCTGCTCGGCTCCTGGCCACGCCTGAGGTATTGCGGTTAAGGAGAACAGCACCTGCCATTTTATTAGTAATGCTGTGTAGATTAATATGGGTCACATACTTTTGCACCATTTTAATTCTGGAGGAAAATCTTTGCCAAAGGTGAAGTCAATATAATGGTAAGACAGGAATTTGCCAGGCATAAGCAGCCGTCTTGCATATCTGTTGCTTTTCAACAAGTAACCAAAAAAAGACTATTTCCTTTGACACCTGGTGATATGGTGTTTGCTACAATCATCAACTAGATAGTGCATATGTTCAACCCTTAACGTTAGACTAGAGATTGAGTCAAAGAAAGAGTAAGGGAGAGGGTTTAGGTTAGGGATGGAGTTAAGAACAGATTTAGGTTTTAGAGCGGCATGATGGTGGCTAGGATTAGGGTTACTTAATTCCTGTTTTATGGTTCGGCATAGGATTAAGGACAACAGGGTCTCATTCAGAGGTTACATTTAATAACCAGGGAAAACCAATATAGTTTGAGTTAGGGATTTTTCACATTTTTCCTCACTATTTGCCTTTTCCAATAAAGTATACATTTCCCCTGCTTACAATTTCTCAGTTAAGAGTTTGTGCATAATAAAATTGGCTGATCTTTGGGAGTCAGCAGTATCTATAGCCATTTTTCTAGTACATAGCTCATTATTTCTCTTACCTCAAGAATGCATGGAGGATCGTTGAATGATTCTGCCAAACTAAGAAGATGAGTGTAATATCACTGATGCACATATTATTGGTTAGGCAAAGTTTGCACCATCTCATGAGGTAATGTTTGGCCTGATAAATTTAGGGCAACATGTAGTTTGTGAAAATATTTACATACCAGTCTGCCACTGATACTGTTATTAAAAAAACATAACTGCACAGTATCTGACATCTGTGCACAATTTCAGAAATTTATAGCTAAAAACTCTCTGCAGAATAGTATAGCTAATGAATGCTATAAAAAGTGAATTCATACCTTAAATATATGTTCTCATCTATGTATCTTTAGAGCAACTTACCTTGGCAAGACATAGCACCAATTGCTTGAGATGGCCTCAACAGGTATCACAGCAAACTTACTACTGCCAAATATCTGTATTGTACTTGGTGAAATATTAAACTCTCCTAACTAGAAAAAAATACATAAGTGCACCTATCATTGTATAGAAATAATGAAGTTGAAACTTAATAAAGTAACCACAATCTAAATACTATACAACTTTTGCATAGAAAATGAGAATCACCAAATTATGTGCGTTTTTCATTGTTCACTGAAGCTTGTTACTCCAAAACAGCCTCTAGTAGGCCCCTCTATGCTCTAGTGCCCCTCCCATATTTTACAATGGAAGTGGATATGAACAAATACGTTATTTCTAAGCCTAATGAGGATGTCAAGGGGGAAGGGACAGAGTGGTAACCTTTAGTTACCAAATGGTTCCTGGAATCATATTTAGTGGTAAGAACCCCATTCTGCCCCTGTACAGTAATGCTGTAAAACTCCCCTGCTAGCTCAACAATCACAATGTGTGGAGCTCGTAGTGAGGCATATAGCCAAATAGAATGGCTACAAATATTGTCTGATTGATTTATCTAACTTAGAAACTGCCTTGCATAAATATTGTGAGGAAAGCGGTTAACTGTGTGGAGTAGTTGTGCGACCTCATTGTGTAACAAAACCACTAATCCACATTGGGTCTAGTTAGGCTCATTTATAAAACCTTAGCTCAAACCTGGATAGTAATGATTTGGAGCAGTCAGGCTTTGTTTAGAATGACCAAACCAATTGAAAGAAACATAACAGGAAATCTGACACCAATTTACAAAAATAGATCTCACAGGGGAATACAGGATCTGTTCAGCCCGCAGGAGCCCTAGACTCCTCCCTGGTCCAATGCAACTTAGGCCCTAATAGGGAGGGTGACCTTGCCTTGAGCCTTGGCCCCCAGGTTTCGGGCCTCCCAGATAAAAGCCATGGCTTTTGCCTGCCTCTCAAGAGGGATTACAAGAGGTATTCAGCCCACAGGAAACCCAGACTTCTACCTTGTCTAATGCCATCCTAGTCTGGGTAGAGACTATGTCCTACCCAGTGCCTGGAGCCCTGACCTGTGGAGACAAAGCCACCCAGGCAAAAGTCATGGTTTTGTCCACCTCTCACATAGGAATAATTGGCTCAGCTTAGCTCTCATGGTTCTCAGCACTGGCAACAGTCTGGTATGGGCCCAAAGCTCATGTGCCATCCATTTTTAGGACTAGTTGATTTGGCAGGTGAGTTAGTGGATTCCGACTTCCATGGCCATTGTCTAAAACAACCAACAACTTTTCTGTGGTCTGATGAGAGTCGGCATCAGGTGCCTGTAACCGGCGTTTGGTTCATACGCCAGAGTCATTTTTGCTTACCAAAAGTGGTCCACTAAGCACTCACATTTCATGCTTTGCTCCATGCCAGCGAGTCAGGCTTCTCACTCATTTAAAGTTTGAGAATATGTTGAGAAGATTTCAGCCCCAAGGCCTCTAATCATTCACTAGATCCATTCCTAGGGTAGCTTCAGAGGAAATCCACTGCTCAATGGTCATTAATATAAAAAGTACCTTAACGACTAAATTAATCTTGCTCCTGCTAGGAATTCACAAAAGGATTATTTTCAGATGTATGCAAAGATCTCCGCCACCAGTGTAATGTTCGCCACCCCCATAAATTCCATTCAAGAGCTGGGAATTGGGCTTTCCAAAGCGGGTTGCCCTGATAGTTTGTTGAATGTCCACAAACATGGCTGCTTTTCATCCATCCACCAAAATAGTTAAAAACTCCATCTCCTAAATTTCCTTTTTCCATTTTGCAAAGGATCAAAGACTTACTCGAGATAACAGCTTACGTGACTCTCATTCCAATGTGATTAGGGAAATTGATCAGCGTCAGAATTGTTACCGTCTCATTTTCCTTGTACGGAGTTCACCTCTATAAAGAACTCCACACAGCAGGTATATGTTCCTGCTTGGAATGTCGCCTGACCTTCCCATGAATACAAATGGCAATCTAGACCTGGCACAGCTTTCGATGTGTATACCTGGGAGGGTTTGTGAATTCAGAAATTTGTAATTCTACACTCACACATAGGTGGAAATGTGCAAAGCTGATTACCTTTTTTTGTGAATTGGACTCTACATCATAGTGAATGATATATGTGCTAGCTGATTTTGTTGATCTCCCCACACCAACCCTCAAGAATAAGTCTCATGAAGAGGTAGAGCCTAGCACAGACTAGCATGGTGTGTTTCTTCCAAAGAACCTATGCAATCTATTTGTCCGCAGCAGAGTGCAAGACAAGATGAGGGACGAATTTGGTAAAATGTTGTGATCCATGATGAAAAGGACAAGATAGAATAGTGGTCTGGGTGAAGCCCTATCTTTACCCTGAAATGGCATGACTGCTGTGAATGCTCTGTGGATTTCTCAATCTGTTCCCGGCTCTTCCTGAACATTATTGACAGTCAGCTGCAGAGATGGATCAATCAAGGTGACAGCTGCCTGAGAGCCCACAAAGGGAGGGACACAAAGACAAACCCAGGTGACCACACACCTGTCATCATTTGAGGAACCATTTTGACAGAGAAGTAGGATGGACCGTAAGGGACCCCACAGACATGAGACACTAGCAGTTCTAGTGACGACGGCAGGAGTCCTAAAAGGGATGGAGATGTGATACCTGCCGACCCCCAGAATGCTGATGGATCAACCACAATGGGGGAGAAACTTAATCTGTGGTGAGAGAGGCAGGTGCCTTTGGCACTGGATCACATGGCCATTGCAAATTACTCTCCAATAGGACCCTGTAGGCATTGGTTGAAATAGGACTACATTTTAATGCCTCAGTAGACAATGTTTTACTTTCTCTATGTACTGTAACCTGGTCCCTAATTTCAATGACTGTTAAGCCTACAATCTAATTCAGGGTGTCGTACTGACTTCTGGGTCACCAGTAGCAATTTCTTGGCAACCAGAAACAGCTGCTTTATATTCAGTGTCAGTTCCATATAGGGGTCTCTTTCCCTGAACTGGCCGTATACCACTAATACTGTGTCCTGTTAAGTGTCTTGTGCAGAACAAACCAGCCAGCTTCTTTTCATGAAGGTTGTCATAGTGAACCACAAAAGACACAGTGGGACGTACCATCTGCCACAATACTAGAAGCTACCTTGGAAACGATTATGAAGAATTTGATTAGCATGAAGCTAGCAATTGGATCAGTTGCGGAAAATAGGGTGAAATTAAGGGCCAGATGTAGGTAGGGAAAAATTAGCGACTCGCAAAATGCGATTCTTTGCGACTCGCAATTTCCGACTCGCTAACTGCAATGCAGGTAGAAAATGCGAGGACACTTTGCGACTCGCACAGGGAGTCGCACCGCAGATAGCGAGTCCACTGTTTGCGAGGTCGCTTTTTGCGACCGTGCAAAAAACGGACACGCAATTTGCGAGTGGGTGTTGCAAATTGCGACTGTGCAGAAAATTGAATGCAGGTGCTGCAGAACACTCTGGAAAACACTTCCTGGCACATGATGATGACATCGCAGCCAGGAAGTTTACAAATACACCTGGGAGGAGGGAGGACCACACCCATTTCAACTTCAGCACAGCAAACAAACAGAGCTCCTGCAACCATGGCTGAAAACCCAAGGAAGAGGAAACTTAAGTTTGCTGAAAAAGAATTGGTGGTGCTGACAGAGGAGTGCTGTCAGCACCATGACCAGTTGTTTGGCAGGGCAGCCCTCACCGTGCCGGAGACAGAGAAGAGAAGACTCTGGCAGGAGATCCAGGACAAAGTCAACTCCCTGGGGGTCAGCCACCGGAGTGTGGAAGAATTTTAAAAAAGGGGGTACGACCTGCACTCCCGGACCAAGGAGAGGGTGGCAGAGCGTCTCCGGTAGATGAGAGGCACAGGAGGGGGACCATCAACAGTACCACCACCCACACCCCTGGAGGAAAGGGTAGAAGAGACCCTAGAGCCAGAGGCTGTAATCGGGATGGGCGATCTGGACACCTCCGAGGCACAACCATCCACCGGTGAGTACCATGTGACATGCATGTACCCTCATTAATGCCATACCCCCACCCACCTTGTACACAGGAGCATGCACAACCAAAATAGCTCCATTTCAGAGTAGCAAACACCAGAATGATGTATTATGGGCAATGTAGTCAAGTAGGCAGTTCATAGGCAATAGTTTATTAGGAAGTTGATAACAGATAGTAGATACTGACAGTGTGTTCCCTATGTCCCACAGGTATCCCACAAGACACCCCCACCAGCCCAAGCAGCCAGGGGCCACTGGTCAGCCACCAGGCACATGAGGGAACAGGACTACTGCTACCTGCACCACCGACACCATGTCCCCTCAGGAAACACCTGTTGCAGTAGTGGTGTGTGGGCCTGCACCAGGTACGAGCCAGAGTGCCACGGGAGACATCACAGGGCCTCCACCGCTTCGCAGGCGACGTGGAACCTCATCCTCAGAGCGGCAGGCAGAGTTAGGGCATGCCTCCATATCACCAACCGAGGCCGCACTTCTACGGGGTCAGCGCCTGCAAACACAGGAATTAAGGAGGAGTAGTGGGGCATTGCGGCGCATGGAGCGCAATCATGGCAACAGTATGCAGCTGGTACATTCGGAGTTGCAGGTGATCAGTTCCAACATGGGTGACCTTGCACTCTCCATGCGGCAACTAGTGGCAGGACTGCTAACGCAGACTGAGAGTGCACGGCGCAGGGACCGGCAGCTGCTGAACCGCCCGGACAGGATGTCCTCCTCAATAGTAAGGCTGGCTGTGAACACAACAGGTCTGTCTAGTCGCACAGTCAGCCTCCAGGTGGACATGGGCCACTTTGCTGGTGACGTGGCACGGGGACAGGGCCGTCTCAGCCATGCTATGGACCTCATGGAGGCACGGCAGGTGACCAGGGGCACAGGCGACACGCCACAGGACAGTGAGGAGGGCTCCACTGTCAGCAGTGTCTCTGCCGGTGACACCAGGGTGCTTCGCAGTGGAAGCACAAGGCAGGGCACTGTTGACCCCCCTAGTACCATCCAGGCTGGCCAAGCCCGCCGTAGGGTTTGAGCTCCACACAGTCCTGGGGTTGGGGCACATGACGTCAATGTGTCCCATGCCAGGTGGACTATTGAAGCCCCTGAACTGTTCCTATTGTACATAGTTTTTTTATTTTCACTTATTAAATCACTTGTTCTTTCTACTTAACACATGGACTCTTTGTGTGTTACATTGGTGAATATGGTAAAAGTGAGCACGTACCTTCCAAAGTATTGGTTTGCAATGTGTTCCCGTCTCAGTCTGCCTTGATTTGCGATGCTCCTATCCCCATTATGGCGATGTGGTAGCTCTTGCTCTTCATCCTCAGAATCTGGGTCTTCAGGGGTGAGAGGTAGCCCACGTCTGGTGGCAATGTTGTGCAGTATAGCGCATGCGACAACTATTTTGACAGCTGTTATTGGGGTATACTGGAGGGCACCTCCACTTCGGTGGAGGCATCTGAACCTTGCTTTCAGCAGTCCAAAGGTACGTTCGATGATGTTCCTGGTCCTCTTATGTGCACTGTTGTATCGCCTCTCGCAATCATTGCTGGGTGTTAGGTACGGAGTTAGTATCCATGGACGTAGTGCATATGCACTGTCACCTGTTTGGCACAAAAAGTGAAATGTTAGCAAGGCATGGGTGGTTTGCACATTGACCTGTGTACATGTCTGCAAGGTGTATTCAGCTCTACCTAGGAGGTATCCGTCTCCAAACTCCCCACGTTCCAGGCGTTGGTGTATCCCACTGTGCCTAAAAATGTAGGAGTCATGAGTACTGCCTGGAAATTTAGCAACCATGTCAGTGATGACATAATGGGCGTCACATACCACCTGAATATTGAGTGAGTGGGTACACTTCCTATTGCGGAACAGATATTCCAGGTTTGCAGGAGGGCATATTTGTATATGTGTCCCGTCTACACACCCTATGACATGGGGGAAGTTGGCAATCCTGTAAAATTCCAACTTGGTGCTGTTGATTTCTGCCTCATTCCTGGGTAGGTATATGTATCAGGACATGTATGTGAGTAAGGCGTCTAGGAATGCCCTAAAGAACCGTGAGAGTGCACTTTGGGATACCCCACCTGCCACAGCAATGACCCCCTGATAGCTACCCAAGGCCAAGAAGTGCAGTGAGCATAGCACTTGCACATGGGTAGGGATGGCGCAGCCGCACACAGTCTGGCGTTCTAGCTGTGGTTTGAGTAAATCTATTAAATCTAGTATAGCTGCGCTGCTAAGTCTATATTTATCATATATTTCCTCCTCAGTTTGCTGGAAGAGTGTCTGCCTTGTTCTGTATATCTTCTCCTGTCTCTGGCTCCTCCTCCTCCTCTGCTGGGCGGCGTGGGCTCTCCTCCTCACTGCTATCAGGTATATTTCCGCCATCTTGAGTAACCCAGATGCCTTCTGGGTCTCCATTTATACTTTGGTAATGGTTACCACCTGCTCTGAGTTAGTGGTAAATTGGAAGTGCAAAATGGTTTTTTTGCGACTAGTAGCAATTTGCGAGTTGCTATTGCATATGGTTTGCGACTCGCTATTTGCGAGTCGCAAAATGGGGTCGCATATTTTGCGAAGCGGTAATGGCTCGCGTCGCATTTTGCAAGTCGGAAATGGGATTTTTGCATCCCATTTCCGATTTTGCGGGGTCGCAAATTGCGATTCGGGTCATTTGCGACTCGCAAATGTTTGCTGGATCTGGCCCTAAGTTCTCTCTACGAGAAACAGCATAGCAGCATTCAATTTTCTATTATTCACGGCTGCTGAAAGATTGCCATGGGATCAGAGTAAGGAACCACAACAAAAGGATTGGGCTAAAACAAATAATAAACAACAGTCACAAAAAGATATCCCCTGCATAGTGTACAAAATCACTACCCAAAAGAGGCTTTGGTAGCAATAAAAAAAGAAAAAAATCCTGTTTCATCGTTGGGTCGCATCCTGGCCCCTAAGAACCTGGATGGGCTTGACCATATTTTGGGGAGCACTTTCAATATTTCTCCTAGCCGGGGCACCTAAAAAGATAAATATACCACAAGCCAACCTCAATATCCCATGTTTAATGTTTGTTGGGTATGGTTAAAATTAACTTACAGAGAAGGGGAGCAAGCATATAATGGTATATTACCCTGAACTATTAGTCAACATTTTCAGACCTTTAATCATGGCCACTGGCGTCCCGCACTTTCAACAGGACAAAACAAACACAGTCCTGGTTGAAAAGATGCACTGCTCTTCATGTATACAAATAAAGCCATTACTCGCCTCAAAATAGTTCTTGATTCCTATAGAAAATGAATGCAAATAGTGAAGAAACACAAAATAAGACTCCAAATGTAGTCAGCAAAATCGCATCAATTGAGAAGCGCTCATAATCTTATTGAATCTTTATTACCAAGGTGGTAGTCATTCTGTGAACACTAGTCACTAGTTGTGTTGAGTGATTAGGATTCGGATACACATGCAGTCATGCAAGCGTGTTACATCCACGCATAACATACTCATAATTTGTGTCACACATAGGCCCTCATTATAACCCTGGCGGTAACACCGCCAACAGGCCGTCGGTAAAAAAAACTGGAATCACAACCACGGCGGAAACCGCCAAAACAGACAGCCACTCTAACACTCTGACTGCCATGGCGGTAGCAACAAACACATCGGTGGTAACCACCAACAGACAGGCGGAAGTCAATGTACCTCCCACCGTATTACAACCCGCCCATCCGCCTGCTTTTCCGGGGCTGTACCAACTCCATCAAAAGCACAGCAGAAACAGTACTCAGAAAGAAAACCACTTACCCCTCGACACTCAACAAAGAACTAGGACGCCATGGAGCCCGAACTACAGGTGTTACTGATGTTGGTGTATCTTCTCATCTATCAGGAGTACGAAAGGCGGCAGCGACAACCACAGTGAGTACTGCACCTAGCACACAGGGGAGGGGGAGAGGTAAAAGAGAGTGACACACACACGCAACGCACAACACCCCGAACCTCACCCCCAACACCATACACACAAACACATGCAACAATATTACATATACACCCCGTAACCCTCTGGAAGAACGCAAGGACAAAAGCAATTGAGTCAAATGAGCGTCATATTAGAATTAGTCAGATATCCGTTACAAATTCAAAAACAGTACTTACAATAGATACAATATGTACATAGGGTGGTACATTGTCCACTCAAAATGTCCATGGGCCACAGGGCCATATCACATAGGCCAAGCCCACACTTGACTCCTGCCTCAATACGGAAAGAACACAGCAGGAGCATCAGGTCGAAAACACACAGGCACCTCAGGGGGACGGGGAAGGGGGGGCACCCCAGCCGGAAGATGAGACAATGCCACTGCCCCTGGAGGGGGCTCCATGTCCACAGCGATGTCCTGGGGAGTGCAAGACCACAGTCTCTCAAGTGGGTGGTTTGCCCGCTGCCTGGTCCTGGAGAGTTCAAAGCCACAGTCTCTCAAGTCCCTCAAGTGGGTGGTTTGCCCACTGCCTGGTCCTGGGGAGTTCAAAGCCACAGTCTCTTAAGTCTCTCAAGTGGGTGGTTTGCCCACTGCCTGGTCCTAGGGAGTTCAAAGCCACAATCTCTCAAGTCTCTCAAGTGGGTGGTTTGCCCACTGCCTGGTCCTGGGGAGTGCAAAGCCACAGTCTCTCAAGTGGATGCCTTTCTCCACTGGGGATGGAGGGGGCTTGTTGCCCAGTGTGCTTCATCCTGCCAAGGACAGGGTGAGTGGATGCATTTCTCCACTGGTTCTGGAGGGGGCTTGGTGCCCAGTGTGCTTCATCCTGCCAAGGATATGGTGAGTGGATGCATTTCTCCACTGGTTCTGGACGGGGCTTGGTGCCCAGTGTGCTTCATCCTACCAAGGATAGGGTGAGTGGATGCATTTCTCCACTGGTTCTGGAGGGGGCTCTGTGCCCAGTGTGCTTCATCCTGCCAAGGATAGGGTGATTGATTCATCTCTCCACCGGTTCTGGTGGTGGCTCTGTGCCCAGTATGCTTCATCCTGCCAAGGATAGGGTGAGTGTGTCAACATCAGGACAGTGCACGCTCTATGGGCAACGTAATGCAAAAAGCCAATCCTTATCTAATGTAATAATTCATGCATTATGTACTAATGCAGTATGTTAACCTTTTGCATTGCAGAGATTTATCTTGAAACTTCATTAATGCTGTTTGCAATGTATTGTTCATTTTCAAGGCTTTGCTGCAGGATTACAGAGTGTGATTAGGGTGTGGTCCCTATTCTGAGCCCTTCTAGAATCCTTTCCTGCAGTCTGGCTGGGTGTGGCATGTGGGCGGGGTCTGGGTCTATTTAAGAGGCCCAGCCCAGCTCCACGTGCTCACTATTCAGAGGTCCCGGTGCAAAGGAGCAGCATTTTTCCTGAGCTCCTGTTCCGGAGGCCTACCTAGAATTTCCAGGCCGTGTCCTCATTTCCCTGGTGATCTTCAAAGAGGGCGGTAAGGTGGAGGTCAGGTTAGGCCGCCGACTCAGTTTTCAGAAATACTCGAGTTTTGGGCCTTTTGAATAAATCGCGTGTGTGATTGTTTTCTTGGCATTTAACTCTTGCAGTTCGGATCAGCAGTGTGCACGATCATATCTTGGCATTTAAACCTTGATGGTTGAATCGGAAGCAGTGTGCATCCATCATTCTTGGCATTTAACTCTTGTAGTTCAGATTGACAGTGTGCGCAATCATATCTTGTCATTTAAACCTTGACGGTTGAATCGGTAGCAGTGTGCACGATTCATTCTTGGCATTTAACTCTTCCAGTTCGGATCAGCAGTGTGCGCAATCGTATCTTGGCATTTAAACCTTGATGGTTGAATTAGTAGCAGTGTGCATGATTCATTCTTGGCATTTAACTCTTGTAGCGCAGATCGGCAGAGTGCACGATCATTTCATGTCATTTAACTCTTGCAGTACAGATCGGCATGGTGCGCGATTGTATCTTGGCATTTAAATCTTAACGGTTGAATCGGCAGCTGTGTGTGCGATTCATTCTTGGCAATTAACCCTTGCAACCCAGATTGGCAGAGTGTGCGATCGTATCTTGGCATTTGAACCTTGATGGTTGAATCAGCAGCGGTGTGAGCAATTCATTCTTGGCAATTAAACCTTGCAACTCAGAACGACAGAGTGCGCAATCGTATCTTGATATTTAAGCCTTAATGGTGTAATCAGTAACAGAGTGCTCGATCATCTCATGATATTTGAATCTTGATGTACGAATCGGAAACAGGGTGCGCAATTCATTTCTGGCATTTAACTCTTGTAGTACAGACCGGCAAAGTGCGCAATCATTTGATGTCATTTAACTCTTGCAGTACAGATCGGCAGAGTGCCCGATCATTTCATGACATTTAAATCTTGATGTATAAATCAGCAACAGTGTGCGCAATTCATTCTTGGCATTTAATTCTTGCAGTACAGATCGGCAGAGTGCGCAATCATTTCATGACATTAGAATCTTGATGTATGAATTAGCAACAGAGTGTTATTCAATGTTCATGGTATTCTTGAAACCCAGGTTCAACAGAGTGTTATTCAATGTCCATGGTATTCTTGAAACCCAGATTCAACAGAGCGTTATTCAATGTTCATGGTATTCTTGAAACCCAGGTTCAACAGAGTGTTATTCAATGTCCATGGTATTCTTGAAACCCAGATTCAACAGAGCGTTATTCAATGTTCATGGTATTCTTGAAACCCAGATTCAACAGAGTGTTATTCAATGATAATAGTATTCTTGAATCTCAGATTCAACAGAGTGTTATTCAATGTTCAAGGTATTCTTGAAACCCAGATTCAACAGAGTGTTATTCAATGATGATAGTATTCTTGAAACCCAGATTCAACAGAGTGCTATTCAATGTATTCTTGAAACCCAGATTCAACAGAGTGTTATTCAATGATCATAGCATTATTGAAACCCAGATTCAACAGTGTTATTCAATGTTCATGGTATTCTTGAAACCCAGATTTAACACAGTGTTATTCAATGTTCATAGTATTCTTAAAACTCAGATTCAACAGAGTGTCATTCAATGTTCATAGTATTCTTGAATCCCAGATTCAGCAGAGTGTTATTCAATGTTCAGAACATAAGATGTTATTCTAAAAATGCTCATATGGAAGTTTGCATAATCCTTCTTTATTTTCCAGGTACCCAGAGCTAATAGGTCATGTTATAAAGAAGCTCTTGATCATTCATGTTATCAGTATATAAATATTAGGAACAAAGTTTATGAAAGTCACTGTGCATAATCTTGTTGTGTTCTTAACTCTTGCTTCCACAGGTCTCCTTCCCCGCTGTTCCCAACCTACAACCCCATCCCCCGCTTGCCCATTCTTTAACTCTGTGCTATAATAGCAAGTAGAGTTTGGAGTTGCCAGGAGGTGGACATATTGGGAAACAGGCGCAAACCCCGAGGATCCGGTCTCCCTGGCAGAGCGGATGCATTTCTCCACTCGTTCTGGAGGGGACTCAGTGCCCAGTGTGCTTCATCCTGCCAAGGATAGGGTGAGTGGATGCATTTCTCCACTGGTTCTGGAGGGGGCTTGGTGCCCAGTGTGCTTCATCCTGCCAAGGATCGGGTGAGTGGATGCATTTTTCCACTGGCTCTGGAGGGGGCTTGGTGCCTAGTGTGCTTCATCCTGCCAAGGATAGGGTGAGTAGATGCATTTTTCCACTGGTTCTGGATTGGGCTCGGTGCCCAGTGTGATTCATCCTGCCAAGGATAGGGTGAGTGCATACATTTCTCCACTGGTTCTGGAAGGGGCTTGGTACCCAGTGTGCTTCCCCCGCTTGGCCATTCTTTAACTCTGTGCTATATTAGCAAGTAGAGTTTGGAGCTGCCAGGAGGTGGACATATTGGGAAATAGGCGCAAACCCCGAGGATCCGGTCTCACTGACAGAGTGGATGCAATTTTTCACTGGTTCTGGAGGGGGCTCGGTGCCCAGTGTGCTTCATCCTGCCAAGGATAGGGTGAGTGGATGCATTTCTCCACTGGTTCTGGAGGGGGCTCGGTGCCCAGTGTGCTTTATCCTTTCAAGGATAGGGTGAGTGGATGCATTTCTCCACTGGTTCTGGCGAGGGCTTTGTGCCGAGTGTGCTTCAGCCTGCCAAGCATAGGGTGAGAGGATGAATTTCTCCACTGGTTCTGGAGGGGGCTTAGTGCCCAGTGTGCTTCATCCTGCCACAGATAGGGTGAGTGGATGCATTTCTCCACTGGTTCTAGAGGGGGCTTGGTGCCCAGTGTGCTTCATCCTGCCAAGGATAGGGTGAGTGGATGCATTTCTCCACTGGTTCTGGAGGGGGCTTTGTGCCCAGTGTGCTTCATCCTTCCAAGGACTGGGTGAGTGGATGCATCTCTCCACTGGTTCTGGTGAGGGATCTGTGCCCAGTGATGCAACACTTTGGGTGTGGCAGTTCACAGTCCCTCACCTAGGTGTCTGAGCCATGAGATTTGCAGTGTCCAGGATGCATGATAGTCCATGGAGGCAGGACTGGAGTCCATCTGGTGGCGGCAACGGCTGCACAGTGGTAGTAGTGCAGATGCCGGTAGGGGTGCTGCCAGTGGTGGAGGGAGGCTCCAGCCCCTCTCCTGCAGCCTCAGACGGCTGCCCACCTTGGCTGCTGCTGGTGGCAGTGGTGCTACTGTCAGCGGTGCAGGTGGCAGTGCTTGCGACTGGGCTTGCAGCAGTGCTTGCGGTGGTGCAGGTGGCAGTGCTGGCCGCGGTGCAGGTGCCGGTGCTGCCAGTGGTGAGGGGAGGCTCCAGCCCTTCTCCTGCAGCCTCGGACGGCTGCCCATTGGGGCTGCTGCTGCTGACAGTAGTGGTGCTTGCGGCGGTGCAGTTGGTGGTGCAGGTGCCAGTGCTTGTGGCGGTGCTAGTGGCGGGGCTGCTGGTGGTGCTGGCCACGGTGCAGGTGGCGGTGCTGGCGGGTGTGCTGGTAGCCACCAGGCCTTCACCTGCAGCCTCGGACGGCTGAAGTGCCTTGTATGGTGTTTTGTGCCCCTTCCTCACCTTGGCAAATGGTGGTGTCACCTTGGGTCTGGCAGCTGGAGTCTTTGAGGTGGCCCTGCTGGGTGGTTGTGGCTCCTTCCCCTTGCTGGATGCTGTCCCCTTCTTCGCCTTGCCAGGTGGCGGAATGGATTTTGCCTTGGCAGGGGTTGGTGGCACACTGGCTGGACTGACGGGTGCCCCCTTTGATCCTCTGACACCTGCAGGAACCACAGCGGACGTGGACTTGGTGGCAGAGGTGCTGGGCTGGGTTTGGCCACCCTGGCCCGAGGGGAAGGACAGAGGTAGAGGTAGGGGAGAGGTCATTGTTTGCCAGGAAAATCCTCTTAGAGACACTGGGGCAGGAAGAGGGAGAAGGTCTGGGATTGGAGGACGAGGGAGTGGTTGTAGGAGGTGTCTGTCTGCTGAGTTTGGGTGCAGGTGCATGGGCTGGATGCTGTTGTGAGGTGGATGGCTGTTGGGTGGGTGGGTGTTTGCGTTTGTGTACTTTGGGAGGAGGGGTCACAGACACACTGGGAGAGGACACAGGGGATGTGTGCATGGATGTGGGGGTGGTGACTGCCAGTGCGGGTTGTGTAGTGATGGGTGTGCTGGTGATGGAGGTAGTGGATGAGGATGTAGTGCATGCAGGTGTGAGTGGAGACGCTACTGGGAGGGAAGTGGACGACGAGGATGAGGGGGACACAGTAGAGGCAGTGGATGTTGGTGTGTCTGCATTGGGATGGTGCTTGTGTGAGTGCCTGTGAGATGACATGTGGTGCTTGTGTTTGCCTGAGCCACCTCTGTGTTTTGTTTTGGGTGAATGCTGGTCGGAGGGTGTGCTTGAGATAGCCTGGGGTTGAGGGGATTGGGACTGGGTAGAGGAAGTTGGAGGGGGGAGGCTGGATACAGGGACAATTGCTGCCATCAGTGCTGAGGCCAGAACCAGAAATGGTCTCTGTTGGGCCGCCACGCCAGAGTGAATGCCCTCCAGGTATGCATTTGTTTGTTGCAAATGCCTCCTGACACCCTGGATGGCATTCAGAATGGTTGACTGCCCAACAGTGAGGGATCTCAGGGGGTCAATAGCCTCCTCACTGAGGGCAGCAGGGCTGACTGGGGCAGGGCTTCAGGTGCCTGGGGCGAAGGAGATTCCCACCCTCCTGGGGGAGCGGGCACGGGAAACACGCTGAGGGGCTGCTGATAGGAGGGGTGGTGGCTGTACCTGTTGTTGGGGTGGGCACAGAGGTGTATGCCATCACCAGGAAGCTTCCATCGGAGGAGGAGTCGCTGTCTGTGGTGTCCCCTCCTGTCGCCGTCGTGGTGCTCCCCTCGCCCTCCATCCCACTGGTGCCCTCACCGTCGGTGGATTCGGCCTCCAGGCCCATGTGGGATGCAGCTCCCTCCGCCACCGGTGCTTCTGCTCCTCCGGCAGATGATGCTAATGCACACAAGGACAGGGTGACAAAACAAAAAGGGGGGGTGGAGACAGAAGATACACTTGGTCAATGCCAGAAACAACACTACCGTTGGCGTACACAACTCACAGGGAACAGCCCTATGCACTATTCCATGCACTACCAGTTACAATGACAGTCACCAGCCCATGGGGTACAATGTCTAACACCATCAGCTGCACACCTAAAACAAACAGGTCCCTAACCAGTAGTAGATGCCCACTAACACTATTGGGTTTGGAGTGCTTCAGAGCCTGCCCAACAAGGGTACTACCCAGCCATGTTCACCCTGGCCTTCGGGCACCAACAGTACACATCCCCACTCAGGTAAAAGCTTAACGCGTGCAAAGTAATGAATCAGAATTTGTACTCACCCCCTTGTGGCTGCTATTATCCTCTCAAGCGCCCATCCAGCTCCGCATAGGCCACCACCAGGATGCTGAACATCAGGGGGTCAGGGTATGACGGGCACCCCATCCTCGTTGGGCCTCCGCGGTTTTCCTTACCCTGCGGTGCAGGTCCTCCCACCGTTTGCGGCAGAAGGTGCTCCGCCTGTCAAAGACCCCCCAGGGTCCGCACCTCCTTGGCGATGGCACGCCAAATACCCTTTTTCTGATGGGTGCTGACCTGCAGGAAAAAGACAGCAGAAAAGGGAATTAGTTAACTGTCCGGACCATCACACAAAAAAAAAAAAAACATTGAAATTCACTGAAAAAAACAAAGGTTACAGGGACGTTATAGTTAGGCTCACACATTAAACATACAAAACCTTGGAAATTTGCCAGTTATAGTTAGAGTTATCTCAAGAAACTATAATTTGTGCCTTAAGGTAACCATAACTCACATCCTCGCAAATCCCTGCTAATCACCTACAAATTATGCCACTCATGACATCTTTGATAACATCATTGATAATATCAATGTCAGGGGTGGATCCTTCACTATGGGGATGGAGCGTCACCCCCAGGCCAAGAACCAGGAGATGAAAAATAAAACAACAGTTGCACTACTGTTTTATTTTTCATCTGCTGGCTCAGCCAGCAAAACAGAGAGGGACAGGGCAGAGCAACAGGAGATGGGAGGGGGTAGGAGAGGAGAGTGCACCTAAGTGCGCGTGTAAGTTTGGCTGGCCATCTCATGCTGGCCATTAACACACATGCGCATTTGGGTTTTTACAGCCCGGCTGTGTTTAAAAGCTGGGCTGAAGAAACTGCACAGACCACAGAGCTATGTTTGTGCAGCTCTGAGTGAGTGCATGAGGGTCTGAGTGTCTCTTTGAGTGGGTGTCTAAGTGTCTGAGTGGATGTGTAAGTGGGAGAATTGATTGAAAGAGAGACAGTGAGAGAGAAAGAAAGTGAGCGGGAGAGAGATAGTTTTTTATTCTTTGATGTCTGATATACTTAAAATGAGATATTTCTATCCAATTTCAAATACAAAATGTATATATATATATTTATATATTTTTTAAATATATGTTTTTTAAATTCTTTTTTTTTTTTTAAAGTTAATGAGTCCAGCTGGACTCAAAACCCCATAATTAAATGTGAAGCTCTGTGACCTTCACACTGAGCTATGGGGATTTTTTTGTAGCCCTTTATGGGCTAACTGGGCTAACTGGGAATGGGAGGGAGCCCTTAAGGGCTCCCTCGCGGTCCCTCTTTATTTACTTTTTTATTCATAATTTTTTTTTTCATAAAATGCGCTTTACGGGCTACCTGACACTACACACGAGGCCTTAACGCTTCCCCTGCAGTGCCATTGCTTCAGCAAGCACGAAGCTACTTTGACAGCAGCTCCGTGCTTGCTGTAGCATTTCATCTGTCCGCTGCACAGAGAAGAAAGGTGTGCTGTTTGACAGCGGGACCTGCTTTAATGGTCCCGCTTCCAAGCAGCAGAGTGTTTGCTGTGGCATGGCTCACTGTGTCCAATAGAGAGGCGAGAGTCCGCATACCACAAGACATTGTGCCCAGTTATGTGGTGGGAGATGACATAGATAAATGGTTTTCAGCATATCACACCACACTATTCACAAACAAGAACAATTCAATCTCCTCACCCACACTTTCAAGGCACTACAAACGCTGACTCAGCATACCTCAATAATTGCATCTGCTTTCACAAATCTTCCAGACACCTCAGATTGCCCGGAGTCCTACTTGCACAAATCCCACATATATGGAAAATCAGACTTGGTGGTCGTGTCTTTGAACCCTGCCATACCTGTAGACTGTCTTCTCGGCAACGACCTAGAGTATACTGTCTGGAAGGAAGTGGAGCTCAGGTCATACTTGTAGATGCGAGGGTTGCCTGAGAGGGGCTACATGACCACAGGGTCCATGGTTGCTCAGGAGGGGAGTCAAGGAGGCCTGGAGCCTTAGACAATGGCCCAGGCTGCTGCCAAGAAGAAGAAATGCAAAGGGCATGGGAAACCAGCCCCTGTAACTCCAACGGACTAGGTTGAAGAGGTGCCTAAGGAGGCTACCCTAGAGAATAATGGGGAAGACAATGTTGCTCTGAGGGACCTGCCTTAGTTTGCTGGATGGCAAGAGAGGAATTCTGCCTGGTGCAGAAATAATTCCCAACTCTAGAGAGCTTGAGGTAGCATGCTGAGGCCCGAGAAGCTAGTGACGCCTCTGGAAATCGCCCCATCTACTGGGAGAATGACCTCCAATTTAGGGAGCCTAATGCTCCTGCGCCTGGGACAACCCATGTGTTGTGGTCCCTCAGTGTTTCAGGACCTTCCTACTGGGACTAGCTTATGATATACTCCTGCCAGGACATCTGGGGCCAGACAAGATCTTTGTCAGGTTTGTCATCCATCCACTTTTTTTTGCCACGGATGAAGATGGTCTCAGAAACATTCTATAGGTCATGTCCCACCTGCCAGGCCAGTTGGAAAGCAAGGAAGAATCTTAAGACTCCACTGGACTCAATTTCTTGTTGTTTGTTCCCCCCGTGAAAGGGTAGGTAGCGCCACTGTTGGGTCCTTGGACTCCAAAACAACTTGGGCAACATGATTATCCTTGATTTGGTGGACCATGCCACTAGATACCCAAAGACAATCCCTCTGAGACCTGAAAGCTGCACCTGCAGTGGCTAGGGTCCTGATGAGGATTTTCAACTGAGTGGAGTTCCCCAAAGAAGTAGTGTCTGCACCAACTTCATGTCAGCTTAGGGCGTACATGAAGTCCATGTGGGATGAATGTGGCGTAATCTACAAGTACTTCCTACCCTATTACCCGCAAGCACTTGTTGACAGATTCTACAGGACCCTCAAGGGCATGATTATGGCCCTGCCTAAGCCTATCAGGCAGAAGAAAACAAGTTACTTACCTGTAACTACAGTTATCCAGTATTGGTATCTTTCATAAATTCACATGCTTGAATCATCCCCGTCGTCGAAGTGGGAGTCCCACGGTACATAAAATAGCAATAATGAACAAATATTTTGTTTTTGCCATAGGCTATAATGGAGACAGCAATTGCTCATATAGCCTATCCATGTCCTTTTGTGAAAGGACCCAAACCTGCCTGCTGTCCAATCAGGCACCAGCACCCTCTAGAACCTTCTCCAGAGAAGCTCCCTTCCTCAGATTTTCCAGCACAAGAGTGAAAAATTATAACCTGAGAGGAAATGCGAACATTAAAGGGGAGGAGGGTGGGTCGCATGTGAATTTATGAAAGATACCAATACTGGATAACTGTAGTTACAGGTAAGTAACTTGTTTTCTTATCCAGTATTGGATCTTTCATAAATTCACATGCTTGAATCTGAATAGTCAGCAGTATTTTTGATAAACATTATATCCAACGTGGATGGAGGGTGCGAGCATGAAGACCCTCTATCACCAATATAAATAGTTAACTCATACATTTTTCATCGTGAGCTTCGAAGGAATATAGATAGTTCTAAGTACATGTACACATATACTGAAATTCATGTTGTAAATGCTGATATACACATATATATATATATATATATATATATATATACATACATACATACATATTACATATTCATATAGAAGTGTAATAGAAATCACAGTTATTTGCATCTCAAACCATTTGTATATAACTAAGGAAAGGTCTCACCTTAATGAAAGAGATGGCGTAGAACAGCTTGTCCTACTAGAGAGTCGGTTCTTTGTGATGACTCCAAACAATAATGCTGCGTAAAGGAGTGCGTAGTTTTCCATGTCGCAGTTTGGCATATTTTATCAAGGGGAATACCTTGAAACAAAGCAGCCGATGTTGAGACTGCTCTTGTGGAGTGGGCTCTCGGGCGCCTAGTCAGCGGTCTTCCTGCCTTGGTGTGACAGAATTGGATTGTCGAGGAAATCCATTGGGCTATAGTGGCCTTGGTTACTCCTGTTCCCTGTCGTCCAAGGGAATAAGATACTAGGAGTTGGTCTGATTTTCTGATTTGTTTGGTACTTTGAAGATAAAATTTGAGGCATCGTTTGATGTCCAAAGAGTGTAGAGTTTTCTCTGCGATCGTAGTAGGATTTGGAAAAAAGGTTCGTAGAATAACGGGTTCATTGAGATGGAACGAAGATGGCACCTTGGGAATGTATTTGGGGTTGGTTCTGAGCATAACAAAGTCTTCAGAAAAAACTAAAAAGGGTTCTTTAGTAGTGAAAGCCTGTATATCACTGACTCTCCTGGTAGAGGTGAGAGCGAGCAAGGTTGCCACTTTCCAAGTGATGTACTTGAGTTCCGCCCTATGAATGGGCTCGAAAGAACCTTTCATGAGCTGGGAAAGGACAATATTAAGGTGCCACTCTGGCGGAGGTAACCGCACCGGGGGAAAAGTGCGGAAAAGCCCTTTCATAAACTGCTTAATGACTCTGGATGAGCTGATAGATGGCATCTCAGCCGATCGTCTGTATGAGGCTATAGCTGCTAGGTGAATCTTGACTGATGCATGGCAAAGACCAGCTTTGGAGAGAGAGAGCAGGTAAGAAAGAATTTGCTCAGGGTTAATTTGAAATGGGAGAAAATTGTTCTGAGAGCAGCAAACACAAAATCTCTTCCACTTGAGTTTGTACGTCTTATTTGTGCTCTCTGCTCGTGCCCTAGATAATATAAAAGTCTACATTCCTGATCGATGTTCATATCGTGAAACTCTCTGTACTCAGGAGCCAAGCATGCAATTGTAGTGAAGTTGGGTCGGGATGTAGGATGAGACCATGATTCTTCGTTAGAAGATTGTGGTTGCAAGGAAGGCGGACTGGATTGGCCACGGACCGGAGTAGGAGCTCTGTATACCAGTACTGTCTGGGCCATTTGGGGGCTATAAGAATGATCCTGCAACGTTCGATCTTCATTTTCCTGAGGAGCCTGGGAATCAATGGGATGGGGGGAAAAGCGTATGCAAAGATCCCGGACCATCTCATCAAAAGAGCATTTCCCCACGACCCCAGGAGTGGGTATCGACTGGCGTAAAACTGGCATTTGGCGTTCAGGTTGGTGGAAAACAAGTCTAGGATCGGCCGACCCCATCGTTGGAAGATGCCATCGAGTATGTTCTGGTTGAGTTCCCACTCGTGGCAGTTGTCGTCCGTCCTGATGAGAGAGTCCGCTAGAGCATTGTTGACCCCAGGCAGGTGCTCCACCCTGAGGCGGACGTAGTTCAGTGTGAGCCAGTTCCAAAGAGACTGAGCTTCTCTTGAGAGGGAGAGGGATCTTGTTCCTCCCTGCTTGTTGATGTAAAACATACTTGTCGTGTTGTCCGTTCTGACTAACACTGATGATCCTGCGATGCGTGGCAGAAATGCCTTGAGCGTGAGATGGATCGCCTTCAGCTCTAACAGGTTTATGTGCATTTCTTATTGGAGCTTGGACCATCTGCCTTGAATGCGCATGTCCTGCAAGTGGCCTCCCCATCCTTCCAAGGAGGCGTCTGTGGTGATGACAAAGTCTGTTATTGGTGCTAGAAAGGTAAGACCTTGGGAGAGGTGGTTGGTGTGAGACCACAATTTCAACACCTGACTAATTTCTGGTGTGATAGTTATCTTTTTTTTAACTCTTTCTTTAACTTTATTTCGGTGAGTAAAAACAAACCATTAAAGTACAATACACAACAAAGAAAGAGAGGACTTCTAAAAGCACGGAGGTAATAAAAAATAAGGTAAAAGTACAGTTAAAAGGGGCAAGACGGGTTTTAAAAAACAAACAGGAAATAAGCAGTCAGATAAACATCACTTAATATAATGAAAGGCAATACTCAAAAAAGAAAATAATTCCCTAAATCAGCGCTAGTTAAAAAATATAATACACCAATATCTGAATACTGTGGAGCAATCACACATCCAATTTGATAAATGTAAATATATAAGTCTAAAAATTAGTTCCCCACTCTTGCTCCTTTGAAATTGCTGAACTCAGATATCATAATAATATAAGAATTTTCCCCTTTTTCCCCCCATTAAAAAACCTATCTGGGTGGATTGTATTCGCTTTAAAATTCTCACGGCATAAAATAAGGGAACAGTTCCATAGGTCTATAAATAATCCATAAGGACCCAAGCCAAGATCCATGTCCTGTACAAAAAAAGCTACAATCATATATCCAAGTCAGATAAATATACATGAATAGTACTAAACAATAGCTACACCATTTTATCCCTTAAACTTGCTAATCTCAACCTCCAGATAGACTCGAGAAAACTTGCCACTGGTAGAGCTATCTTGACGGACGGGTCGCTTTTTAAAATTCTCTCAGCATGGAGACAGGATCTAACTCCTAATTGTTTAAGAAGCGGGATGAGCCAAAGTGCTCTTTGTTTGTGATATGCTTGACAGTGGAAGAAAACGTGTGAAACAGTTTCTGCACTTTTACAACCCATCGGGCAACCTTTAGATCTATTAGTTGAACTGGACCATTTGTACGTAAGGCAGCACAGGGGGAGGGACCCAATCCTAAACCTGATAAAGAGGGCGCGAGCAAATGGAGATAACTTTGCATCCAAAAAGGGCTCAAATTCGTATTGGCATTTAACAAGTAAAAAATTGTCGGACATGGACAATGGAATAGAGCCAGCAAATTGTCCAACCTGAACATTATGCCAATAAGCATCCTTTAACAGCTGTGCAGCATTTTTAGGAATAGAAATAGGGTCATGCCAATAGGAACCTAAGCCCAGATGGGAAAAAGATTGTTCAACGAATACACACCATTTAGGTTTAATACTAAAATCACGGCCCACCACATTTAGGAGGCCACACCGAAAAGGGGTTAGAGCATCAGTTGTCCACAGCCGAATCCAAAACAGCAGGGGCCTTAGGGCCGCAATCTGTGAGATTGAAAAAAGATTTAGGTCCAGGTGAATGGGCAAGGATGGGGTACTCGATGGAACTTTTAGCATCATTTTTAAAAACTGGTTTTCCGCGCTAGCCAGATTCGCCAGATTACAATGGCCCCACAGTTCGGCTCCATATAGGGCGGCCCCCCTAGCTTGAGCTTTGTATATTTCCAGTGCAGGAGATATTGCAAATTTCGAGGAACTAGAGGCAAATCTGACAATTCCACCCGCCCTCTGCTTCAGGCTTAATAAAGATTTATGGCGCTGGGCATGCCAAAGATGTGAATCTTCCACTTTGATGCCTAGATAATCAAAGGTACCCACCCTTTCCAAAGGGACATCATCTAAGTATACAGGCCTCTTCATTTTCTTCCTACTATCTCCAAAAACCATGTATTTTGTTTTTGCTGAATTAATTGATAACCCATGGTCAGTGCAAAATTCCAGGAATCTGGAGAGCAGCCTAGAAAGGCCCATAGCAGTACGTGATAGCAATAGGGTATCATCTGCAAACAGAAGACAGGGGATCTTCTGCCCGCCCAGACTAGGGGCATCACTTTGACAGTCTAAGAGATATGGCAAACAGGCATTAATAAACAAGAGAAATAAGGTGGGCGCCAAGACACAGCCTTGCCTCACACCACGTATAGTTGGGAAAGCAGGCGTCAGATCGCCAATGGTGCCCCAGCGGACTTTAGCACAATTATCAGAATAAAGATCCTTGATAATATTAATCATGCAACCCGGAACACCGGTGGTACTAAGAACCTCCCAAAGCTTGGCACGCGGGACCAGGTCAAACGCAGACTTCAAGTCAACAAAGGCCACAAATAAGTGGCCTTTGTCTGCATCTACAGTCTTCCACTTGATGGTGGTGAATCGGAAGATCTGATCGATAGTGCTGATCTTGTCCCTAAATCCTGCCTGGAGATGGCTTAAGACCTGATTTTTCATTATCCATTGTTTTAATCTAGTTAGCAACTGGTACGAAAAGATTTTCTGCAAGTTGTCTAATAGACTGATAGGCCTATAATTCCCAGGGGAGCTCTTGTCTCCTTTTTTATGAATGGGAACAATAATTGCCATCTTCCACGAAAGCGGATAGGAACGAGATGCCATGGCAGTGTTTGATACCCTGTTTATATAACGGGTCCACACAGATAGGTCTGATTTGTACAGATCAGAGGGAATACCATCTTGGCCAGGGGCCCTACCAGATCTTTGCGCGCAAATTGCCATCTCTGTTTCTTTTAGGGTGAAGGGCGGCATTTCAGGCTGGTACAGTGCATTATCTATGGGAGTATCATAAAGCTCCGACCGAGAGCCGTACAGTTCACGAAAATAAGAGAGCCAGGTTCCTGGGTCGATATGGTATTCAGTAGTGGATGACAGGCCTGGGTCGCTACGCGCAACCAGAGTCCAAAAGAGCTTGGCGTCGCGAGAGCTATCGGCCTCCGCCAGACACTCCCATAAATGCTCCTCGTATTTTAGTTTTGATTGAGTGAGAGTAGACACATAGTTCTTTCTCGCATGTGTGATGTCATCCCGATTCTTTGCCTTTAAGGCTTCAGATAAAAGATACTTGGCCACCCGGCACTCTTTGTCAAACCATTTGCACCTAGGAGCAGAAGATTTTGTTTGGGATTTGGAAGGTTTAGTGAAGAGCTCCTTAAGTTCCGCAAAAAACTCCAGATGGACGGACAAAATTTCTGAAGGAGATAATGCAATGGAGTCCTCAAAAAGTTGGTGACGGGTCATCATAATGGCAAGCTTATGGTTCAGTAAGTCAGATTTAAAAAATGAGGGCCACTTTACCGCAAGCTTATTAGTGGAAAGTTTTGACAGAACACTTAGGCCAGCCAAACCAGAGGGTATATCAAACAGGGCTACGTTATATGCAATTTACAGGGGGGCATGGTCACTAGTGCGGGGAAGACCCACCTCTACATTAGTTATGAAATGCCAAACTCGTAAGTCCAAGATGACATAATCCAAGCAGCTACTATAATTACCTCTGAAAAAAGTGGGCCTAGCAGGGTTATCATTTGGAAATCGGCCATTTCCAAAACAGAGGCCGTAGGTAAGTGCAAGGTCTATTATCTGAGACACCCTAGGGGAAGGAGTGAGTGGCGTAGGATGAAGTTGGAGAGGGGGAATGTTCCACACTACGTCCTCATCCTGAGTGGACTCAGCAAAGGCTGAGCCAAACTCAATTTGGGCGTTAAGATCACCAGCAATAATGACTCGATATTTGGAATGGAATTCTGAAAGAACATTATGCAAGCGATAAATGGTATCAGACTGTTGGTTAAGGGAGCCTGGTCGGTTATAGATATTAATACACAGCACAGGGGTACTAGACCTAGGCTGTATTACTATGGCTAGAATATCACAAGAATCAACAGCAATTTCCTTGACCCTAACCATTTCAGACATCTTGACCCAGATACATAGACCCCCAACCGCCCTTCCCCTGGGGGATTGAGTTGCCTTTTTTACAAAAGAACGATAACCTTGCCTATGCATACCACCCATTGCCCAAGTTTCCTGGAACATGCAGATAGAGTAAGATTCCACAAAAGCCCCCCACTCAGGATCAGGCAGTTTGCTCTTAATACCCGCCACATTCCAGGACAGCAAATACCCTTCAGAAGTTGGAGTGTTACAAGTGAGCGTACCAAAATCAGTATCCGTAATTAGTTTAGAATTAACTATAGGAATACAGAAAGAAGCACTTGGGTTAGGACCACCTGGGCTGATTAAAGGTCTTTGAGACAGTACAAGTGGACCACAAGGTATGCAATGATTAGGGAAGAGTAGTCAGTCAACATCGGATGTATCCCCTATAGTAACGGGGTCTTGAGAACCACTATGTTTAGGATTATGAACCAAAGCAGCCCCATCAACCGGGAAAGGCAACAAGCCAGACTTAAAAGCAGGAACTGGAACACTGCAGGGGCTTCCCTTGGGCCTAAAAGGATGTGCAGGCAAGGTCTTGTGGCCAATAGCAGGCAGGCGTTCGCGGAAATGTATATCAAAATCAGTTCTTATCGTATTGCGGGCTTCCATCTGCAAAAGTCCCCTAACTAATTCAGGGTTAGTGAGGTTAATTTTGATGGTATCACGGCCACCGGGACAACCACGTACTCGAGAAGCAAAAACAATGTCAGAATGAATGATAGAAGCACAGCCCCTGGTATGATGAATCCAATATGCCACCTTGTTGACAAGGGAGGAGGTATCTTCTCTGATATGGGATGTAAGGGGAGGAACATTGCACAAATAAATACAATTTGAATTAGCCACGTGAGTAGAAGGGGCCACAACTTGACCAAAGTCAAAAGAGGAGGGTGCTGAACATGCTGCCGAGGTGGCCGGTTGGATCCTATGGCCTGGCTTATAAGTGGGGCCCTTGTTGTGATCCTCAATTGTTGAAGAAATAGCAGGCAGTGCAACCAGGCCCAGAGGACAAGAAGATTGTACCGGCACAGGGATCAAAGTACGGTGAGGAGGTGAATCAATTTTTTTAAAGAGATTGAGAACCTCAAACAATATACCCTTTAGCTCCCCGACTTCACGTTTTAAGCTAGAGACTATTGTTAGTACGTCTTCTCCTGGAGGGACACAGGAAGTGATAACGTGTGAAGATATCGGAGGTTGGTTGGCACCCACCGAGTCAGCCTGGTCTAAAGTAGAAAAGCGATTAGCGCAAGGGATGCCACTGAGAATGAGATCGTAAGAAGTGGCATCTAAGTTGTCCAATAGACTTGGGGGAGTCAAAGGTTTAGGCAAACCCAACTGACTAGGCGATACAGAGACTTGCACAGGGGATTTCAAGGGCTGGGGATCAATAGAAAGGTTAGGGCCTGCTGTTAGGAACGGGAGTAAGGTCCCAGATTTCAGTCTCTTGCAGGCCTTGCTCTCCTTTTCCTTGAGAATAGATTCCACCTCCTCAATTAAGTTATCAATTTCTCTTGAGACGCAGTTTGAGTGGACTTGCGCTACTCGATTAAGTTTTAGGTTTTTAGATTTAGCACCTGCAGCATCAGGACTGGTGCGCGCCTTACGCTTCCCCATACTTGGCAAAGGAAGTAAGATAGGTAACGCAGAAAACAAAAAAGAAAAAAAAAGGCACTCACTACACTCTTAGTTATCAAGTCGTCGAAGGACCCTAGCAACTGGGTCCATTGAAGTTGCAGTTCTTCTTGCAGTGGCCTCAATTTGATTCTTGCTAGCCGTACTAGGACTATGGCTGAGGAAATCATGCCCAGGAGCGACTTGAACAGTCGTACTGAAACAAACTCTTTTGTGGAGATTCTGACAGCCAAGGGTGTTAGCTTCTGCTGCCTTGCTAGAGTGAGATATGCCTTGTTTTGGATAGTGTCTAATTCTGCTCCCAGGAAAACTCTTCTGCATGAGGGAAGCACAACTGACTTCTGTAGATTCACTGTTAGACCCAAACTGTGGAATAGTTTTAAGCAGGCGTTTGTCGCTTTGGAAGCTAGTAGAGATGACGGAGCTTTCATGAGCCAGTCGTCCAGGTATGGGAACACCAGGAAACCTTTGCTTCGGAGGAAACCTGCGACTGGGGCAAGGCATTTCGTGAAGATTCTTGGAGCTGATCTGAGACCAAATGGTAGGACTTTGAACTGATAATGGGCACCGGCTACCATAAAGCGGAGATATTTGCGATGTTTTCGTTGTATTCGTATGTGGAAGTAGGCGTCCTGGAGATCTAGAGTTGTCATAAAATCTCCAGGATTGAGGAGGTGCAGGATATCCGATAGTGTGATCATCCGGAAAGATTGCTTCCGAAGGAACTTGTTGAGTTTCCTGAGGTCTAGTATAGGACGCCACTCCCCTGACTTCTTCCTTATGAGGAAAAAACAGGAGTAGAATCCGAGACCTCGTTGTTGTACTGGAACTGCCTCTATAGCTCCTTTGGCAAGCAGGCTGAATACCTCCCCTTCAAGCAGACGAAGATGGAGAGATCTGCCTGATGTTGGTGGATGATGCGGTGGCTTTTGTATGAATTCCAGTGTATGACCTCTTGTCACTATATCCAGCACCCATCTGTCTGATGTTATTTTCTTCCACTGTTGGATGTAGTTGGAAATATTTGCTCCTATCTGCTGATGGTGTGGGCATTGGGGAAGCATAGCCGGTGCCTGTAGAAGATCATTGTTTTCTGGGTTGATCTCTGGATTGTGAACCCTGTCTTCGTTTACCTCCTTGTCAGGCATAGGAAGCAGTAGATGATTGCCTGTACTGTTGGTGGTAGGAAGGCCTATACTGGGATTGCTGGTATTGCCTGTGGAAGGAGCCTTGAAATGAGGTGAAACCTCTTCCTCTAGCACCCCGAAAGGGCTGTTTCTGATACTGCAGGGTACCCAGGGACTTGGCAGTGTCCGTGTCAGTCTTGATGACTTGGAGCACGTCATCTACGTGTTTGCCAAATAGAGATTCGCCATCGTAAGGCATGTCTAGGATCCGGCACTGCACTTCCGGCCTGAAAGATGTGGCTTTGAGTCAACCTTGGCGGCGTAAGACCGCAGCACCTGCTAGTTGACGAAAACCAGTAGAGGGTATATCAAGACCGCAGTCGATTATTTCTTCCGACGTACGCTCACCCTCTTGGAGGATCTTCTGTGCCTCTGCTTGCTTACTTTCAGGGATGAGGTCCAAGAAAGGTTGCATGTGCGACCATATTTGGCAGTCATAACGACCTAGAATTGCCAAAGAATTTGCTGCTCTGACAGTGATTGCTGACATGGAGGAGAATCTTTTGCCTATATTGTCCAATCTCCGTCCTTCTTTGTCTGGAGGAGTAGAGATAGGCGTCAATGGGTTTTTGGAGCGCCTTTGAGCACCCTGTGAGATAACCGAGTCAGGCTTTGGATGGCCAGTAAGGCATGCCGGAGAATCTTGGGTTGCCTTGTATTTCTTGTCCAGTTTTTGCGGGACTGGTGGAACTGTAGCCGGGTTGCGCATAATCTTTGTACGTTTGCTCCATATGGAATCAATAATCGGAATGGACTGTACAGACTTCCGTGACTGCTCCTTAAAATCATGTAAGAAACATTCGAACTGGGAGACAGATGTTAGAAGGTGAAAGCGTACAGCAGCTCTGTCCATAAGATTATGGAAACCATCTATGTCCTCGGGTGGAGAATCAGAGGGGCAAGGAGGTGGTGGAGAAGGAGTGGGGGCTAAGTAATCATCCCATTCCTCAGTAGGATGTTGTGGGTAGAAATTTCTCCTTCCTCTTCTTCTTCTTCCCCTGAAGTGGAACCTTCATCTCTAGGGGACGCAGCTAACACTGAGTGGGATGTCATTCTTGGAGTAGCTGGAGGAGGAGGGACATTGATTGGTGTCACCGGAGAAACTGGCTGATCTTCTGCTGCCAGTGGGAACCTTCTCCTATAATCCTGTAGCATAGCTTGTAAATCCTGGATTAAGGAGGAAGGCATCTGTATAGAGTCTCTATGCTGAGGCCCTCTTGGTTGGTAATAGTGTTCCTGATGCGAGTAGTATGGTTGGTATTAGTCATACTCATCCTCGTCATCTTCTTCCTGATACTTGACGTGGAGCTGTGAGGGGCTGTGTGCATCTCCGAATGGACCTTCATCAGATTCCTCCCAGTCAAGAAGATGACTGGGTACTTGCGTTGACACCTTGCTTGGAGATGTGTCTATTGGATAAATGTCTGGTGTGGGCAGAGATGTGATCCTGACCATGGCTCGGAGATCTGGAGACCTGGAAGAGGTAGGAGTCGCCTCTATCTGCCTAATAGGCACCAGTGCAGTCGTCGATGGCATGAAAGTTGATGGACCCGTGGACGGTACAGATTTTTCCATCGACGATTGTCTCGTCGACGATGGTGTCGTCGACGGTGGTCTCGTCGACGATGGTCTAGTCGACGGTAGTGTCGTTGACGTCGTCGATGGTAGTGTCGTCGACGGTAGTGTCTTCGTCGTCAACAACTTTTTTTACAGTGTCCCCGTCGACGGTGAAACAGCAGATGACATTGGCGTCGCTGACGTAATAGTCAACGGGGCAGTCGTCGACGGTGTTATAATCGACGATGTTTTTGTCGTCAATGGTGTACTCGTCGACGGAGGCTTGAGTGAGGGGATAGGAGCCCTTACCGTCGATGTTAGAGTAGTCGACGCTGACGACGGTCTGGTCGACGATGTAGTGGAGACGGTAGTTGTTAGTACCGTCGTCGTCGTCACAGTCGTCGACGGTGGTGTCGTCGTCGATCTGATTTTTAGAGTCACTTTTCTAGAAGTAGAAGGCTCTGAAGAAGGAGAAAGACGGTAGGACTCCTTCTGAAGAGGAGAGGAAGGCTCAGAGGAGACCGAAGTCTGTAAGCCTTTCCCATGATGTGATTTATGCCTCTTCCTAGATTTTTCTGTGTGGCCCAGGTCCTCAGATTTGGACCTTTTATGTGGCCTCTCTGACCCACTCTCCTCACCTGAAGTACAGGATTTAGCCTGTAACCATGTCAGGAGCCTACCCTCACGGTCTCTGAGGGTCTTTGTGGAGAAGGTGCGACATATCTTGCAGCCCTTAACCTAGTGTTTTGGGTACAGACAATACAAGCAGACTTTATGTGGATCATCCACATGGAGCCTTTTCTTTCCACAGGTCTTGCAAGGGCGGAAAAGGCCTTTTCTAGAAGAATCCGACATATTTTCAATTCTTTTGAGAGAAACTGTTCTGAAGTAGAAGAAAAACTGGCCAGAGCTCAGGGAGACTCCCTTCACACGTCGTGCGGTAGAAAATCTGAGGAAGGGAGCTTCTCTGGAGAAGGTTCTAGACGGTGCTGGTGCCTGATTGGACAGCAGGCAGGTTTGGGTCCTTTCACAAAAGGACATGGATAGGCTATATGAGCAATTGCTGTCTCCATTATAGCCTATGGCAAAAGACATTTATTTGTTAATTATTGCTATTTTATGTACCGTGGGACTCCCACTTCGACGACGGGGATGATTCAAGCATGTGAATTTATGAAAGATCCAATACTGGATAAGTGGGACGTCTCCTACCATGTCTCCTGTTTGAGTACAGGGAGCTATGATAGAAGGGATTGGGGTTTAACCTATTTGAACTCCTCTATGGCCACTCTGTTAGGGGGCCTATAAATCTGATGAAGGTGGGGTGGGAGCATGCTCCAAGTAACCCTCCTCATGCTGGCCCTCTGGAATCAGATGTGAAAGTTCTGAAAAGAGGCTTTTGAGAACTTGAAAGCCATTCAGAAAGTCATGAAATGCTAGTACGACCAGAAGGCCACCCTGGCCGAGTTTTAACCTGCCCAAAACGTGTGATATATGATACCTGTGGAACCCAGGGCTCACCAAGACTGCTGGTCTGGGCCCTATGAAGTAAAGGAGCAAACTGGGGAGGTCACCTACCTGGTGGACTTTAGGACCCCTAGAAGCCCCTTACGGTTACTCTATAACAACTGCCTTAAATCCCACTATGAGAGGTCTGAGATATCCAAGCTCTTGGTAAAAGATGATGGGGTGGAAGAGGAGAGTGAACCTCTCCCTGACCTCTTATCCTCTGAGGAGGACGATTGGTCAGTAGAGAGTGTCAACCTCTCCCCTACTCTGACTCTAGAGACACAGAGGGACTGTTGACAGTTGTTGGGTCAGTCTGCCTCTCTGTTCTCCGTCACCCCTGGGCATACGCACCTGTGAACTCATGACATTGAACCTGGAGAGTGTATGCCTGTGAAAAACAATATTTACAGGTTTTCTGACAAAGTAAGAGCTGGCACTAAGGAGGAAGTCTCCAAAATGCCTGCTCTGGGGGTGACTGAGCACTCCTGTAGTCCCTGGTCCAGTCCTGAGTTGCTGGAACCAAAAGCACCCCTACACCACTGGACACCACCCCAGGACTCATGTTCTGCATGTACTACAGCGGCCTCAATTCAGTCACCAAGACTCTCACTCACCCTATCCCCTGAGCTGATGAGCTCATCGATAGACTGGGGGATGCCAAGATCCTGAGAATCTTTGACTTGGTGTCAGGTTACTGGCAGATTGCCCTGACTAAGGGGGCCAAATAGAGGTCAGCATTTTCTACTACAAAGGGCCATTTCCAATTTTGAGTGATGCTCTAAGGATTGTCAAATGTCCCTGCCACCTTTCAGAGGTTCATTAACAGGGTCCTGGCAGGGAAGGAGGCATACAGTGCAACCTACCTGGACGACAAAGTTGCCTACAGCTTCAGCTGGGAAGAACACCTGTTTCACCTCCAGGAGGGGCTTTATGCACTGCAACAGGCAGGCCTAGCTATCAAGGCTAGCAAGTGCCAGATCGGGCTGCATTCGGTGGTGTTGTCTTAGGATTCTGCCCATTCAGTATGGTGGGATTTTTTGCTTTTTTTGATCACCTTGTTTTGGAAATTTTACTGTGGGCAAGTCTCACTGCTGGTTTCTCACCCACTGTAATCACATGCAAAACGGACTGTGCATGTTTACCCCTAGCACCTGCCTTTAAAATAAGGCCTCTGCAACCCAGCAATGGTCAGGGCACTTGGATGCTTACATGTGAAGATGTGTGTGCACGCATTTGCACATGTGCGGTCTGCGCGTGGGAAACTACTGTCGGCACAGCCCAATAACTGCGTACAAGTAGCCTTGTGCAATGGGAACTCTGCAGGATTAGGTATTCACCTGCCTTATAAGGGTAGGGGTAGTGTACACTACTTGGGAAATTCAGTGTTATTTACTGTCTACAGTGACACCCCACTGTATACATGGGGAAAAAACTGCACCTTATGGGTCTTCCAGTGTTTTCATATTTCCCTGGCCCAGCTGAGGTTCAGAGCCCAGGCCTTTTTTAACCCTGCTGTGCCCAGTTAATTTACATTTATCTCCAGCAGAAGGAACAAAGGCCATCCCACACAAAAGGAGTAATTATCTGTACTTCTACCAGCCCGAGAAGGAACGGGGTGGGGCGGGATGATCTGCATCAAGCCCTCTGCTGTCACACTGTACCAGGGATGAGCCTGCCCAAGCCCACTGAACAAAGGAGAGTGCCCAGACAACTAGTGCCAACCCACCGGGGGTCTCTCTTGGAAATTCTAGTGTGCATGTTCCAGTTAGTGATATCAGCGAGGGGTGCAGATGAGACCCCAGGAGCTGATGTGACCAGTGACTACTGGATGACGCCATTTTGGACTGTCCCTGTATGCTATGCAGGAGGGTTTGGATGGGGTGCAGAGGTGACAAGAGGTGATGTGGTACCCTAGGATTGGCCAGCGGTACCTGATTTCTGGAACCTTCCTCTCCCCTTTAAAAACTCTTTCACCGAGAGAGACTGTCCATTGCATGTGGATTTGTTTCGACACTTTGAAGCTGGATCTTGGGACTGAAACGGAGGAACCCCCCTGATCCCGACTCAGGATCAAGGACTCTGCCCAGATGACCCCAGGACCAGTGGGTCTCCCTAAGGGCCAGTGAGGCTGGCCCCCTGAGTGACCATGAGGACCAGTTAGGGGGGAGGCCCTGGCTTTTCTGCACCCAGAAACCAAGATCAAAAGGAGAGCTGGCACAGGCACTGAGAAGGACCAGCTCTTTGGAGAACTGCTCTGGAGGTAAGAAGGGTTGCAGGTCTGGTAAATTCCCCCTGGGTGTCCCAGAACCCGGGGGTCAACACATGGATAATAATTATGTTTACTACAAGGAGGGGACGTATGTGGGTCCCCTCCCTTTAACCTTGTAGGTGCCTTTGGACCCATCCCCTAGGTGCGCTTCCTTTAGGGAGGCTGTGAGCCCATCCTCAACCCCTACATGTCAAAACGATTGGGGGAAGCACCATCACACTCCCCTTAGCCACGGACAACTCTCCGTGCTCCTGGTGCCAAGGTGGAGCGGGAGACTACCACAGACTCCATTGCCAGCCCAAAAATGCAGGCAGCTCCCACAGCAGCATGCCACGCAAGGGGCCAGCAAAGGCGGGCTTCTTGAGCCACCCCTCCAACAAGAATTAAGTGCAGGAGGCCCGGATGGGACCTAGACCCCCAAAAAACACTAAAAAATCAAAAGGAGAAAGCTACATGGCTCTCCCGGCTCAGCGGGAGAGACAATACTATAATATTCTCTGCACTCGCAAAGATCGCTCCTATAATGATTGCAGGAATCATCTTTTCAGACCTATTTTCAGCTTTTTATCCCTTGTTGTGGCCACAGGATGACGGGGTCACTTTCAATGTACTTAGGAGGATGCCACCTCTTCTACAAAAGGATTTCCACGGTCCCCACCCTAAGTTGGGGGGGACTCCAAAACAATCACCTCCCCTGGATTTTCATTTAGTTTCAAGCATTCCCAAGGCTGGAGCTTTGCTCTACAGCTTGAAGTGCTGCATCATCTAGGGGCCATTTGTAAGATGACATTCATTAGAGCCTGATAAGCCCAAAGGTGGTTACAGAAAGTACAAGTATTGAAACACTCTCTAGATGCCAATATAATGGTTGCAAGATAAAGTTATATCAATGTGATGCCGTCTAGGGGCTGTTTTTATAATTGCAGTTTGATGGCATAAAATGTATGAGGAATACACAAACACAGGTTTTACTCATGACAAATTGTTTATTGCTTCACTATAATGATTTCAAATGTTTTATTGGTTCACCATAAGATTTTTAAATGCTTTATTATTTCCCATACTGAGGTCAATGATTACTGCTCACAGCAAATAAGTTTGATTATCCTTAATAAGTGCATTTATGCTGGAGTACTGTTTTGATAATTGCATCTGGGTACCCAATGATAATTTTAACATGTCTGTTGTTGCTCTTCATCCATGACAAATTTACTAGCCTCACTTGATATGTTGGTTTGACCCCTTTACGGGATCAAAGGTGATTACACAATGCCCTCTGTGGTATTTTCAATCTACCAATGTACATTTTTGTAAATTATTGAGTAATATTTAGTAGTGTGTGTGTAATAAATATACTTCTCCTTTTTCTAAAGAAAAAGTACAAATGGACAATCATTTATTGAGTGTTATTATTGTGTGCCAGTGAATGGTGATTACCAGCCGACACCACCTCCCTTGAGTAGGCCTTGGACTGCTCCACTCAACTGCCCTGTGAGAGTCAAGCGCTACAATGTAGTGCCTAGTTCCCAGTAAGGACAATTGTGGGCCTATTGCTTGTTCAAACCACACAACTAATAACCCAATTTCCTACAGGTGGTTTATCTGGGACAATTGGTGGAAGTGGGCAAGGTGCAGCCACTCTAAGCCAATATTGAGACAATACTGGACTGAGAAGTTCTTAAGGGGCTCATTACAAGTTTGAGGGTCTGACCGTTTGACCACCAAACCCGCGTGGGTGATACTGCTGTCATACCGGCGGGCTCACCCCCAGTGGTATTCCGATGTTTCTAGCGGGCTGCCTGGCAGAAACATCGTATTATGACGTTTCCGGTGGTCAGCCGGCAGAAACAGTGCCTCCTTAAGGGAGCCGAGGCCAATGCTGTCGCACAAAAGCACCCTCAGCATTTGCACTGTCTGCTCTGAGGGTGCTTCTGGGGGGTGGAGGGGTGCCTGCACTGCCCATGCAATGGGCAGTTCATAGTCCCTCTGAGGCCCCCAGCACTGGCTTTCTGCCAGCCCTTCCATGATGGTGAAACCGCCATGGTAACGCTGGCAGATAGTGGAATCGTGGTCAGCACGGTAGTGCTGCCATGGTCACCGTCATGGCTGACCACAACTCCGACCGCCACCCCCATTAAAAATTCGTGAGGCTGGTGGTGGTGGTGGTGGCGTCTGGTGGCGGTCTAACCGCCAGGGTTGTAATCTGGTGGTCCGACCACCAGGAATGCGGCGGTCAAACCACCAAACTCATAGTGAGGCCTCAAAACTCAGACTGAGCTGAGGATCTTACTGGACAAATTGGACCTGGGGCAACAAGTCAGGATATTCCATATACTTCTGTACAGGGAAAACTCCACATGTTTCTTTCACTTCAAAGTGGCCAACAGGTATAAAATGAGATCCTCAGTCCAACTCTTCGGTACACTCCTGGACCTGTGGATACTACAGAAAAAGGACTGCTCTGCTGCCAGAGCACTACCCTGCTGCTTCAGGTCTGCCATGCTGTCTGAGAAGGAAGACTGGACCTACACCCTTCATACCAGGCTGAAGTGACTCCTAGGGTAAGCTGGCTGACCTTCTGTTCTGAGCTACAGGGACACAACAATCTCTAGAGGTCTCCGTGCAACTGCCCAGCTGAGCTGCTGTACTGGACCTGCCTGTACCTGCAACTGGACCTGCCCGAGTCCTGCTGGCCTTTTCTGGAGTGAGTTCCCAATCTACAAGAGGTGCCTCTCAGTCCTGGAAATGTGGTATGGAATAAGTCAAGTGCCTCTTAAAAGAAAAGGAGAAATTCTGAAATTTTGGGCTCTTTGGGCCCATTTTGTGCCAAGATCTTTCTGTCCACACTGAACTCCAAAGCAAAGCTCCAATGAACCTGACTATTCGCACTACAGCAACCTTCAGCGACAACCAACAATACAAGATCTGCACTTCGCGCAACAGCATTGACAGCCTGAAATGATCACAAATGTGAAGCACTAACCACGAGTGCCAGTGATGCCCAATAGAATATTCGTACAACAGTATCGACCACCCATGAAGCATAACCTGTTCTCTGTGCTACAGTGACAACCATCCGTAGTGCCAACTCTGCTGCTTGCAGCCTCCCCAATAAGAACGGAACTCTTCTCTCTGGACTTTAGAAGGTCATTTTTACAGCTGGACTAACCTGGTCACTGTATCCGACCCATCCTCCATCACGGTCAGTCTGAACTTGTGACTTTCACCTGGTCTCGCCTGAGTAGCGCATTGTGCTTTTAGGCTCAACGCTTACCTGACATCTTTGAAATTGAATATCCCCAGTTCTACAAATTGGATCTTTGTTCTTTTGGTGTCAAATACTTTAATAAAATATAGTCTATTTTTGTAAATTGGTGTGGCATTTTGGTGTCGTGTTTCCACTTTTTACTGTTTGTGTGCTGCATGAATACTTTACACATTGCCTTTAAGTTAAGCTTGACTGCTTTTGTGCTTAACTACCAGAGCTTTAAGCATAGGATCATTTAGTGCATTTTGTGGTTTACCTTGCCAAGTTCTGTGGCTTATGCTTGAGAAGGGATCAATCCCTCCCAAACCAACAACTCAAATGATCACAATGCTCTCATAAGTTCATCTTTGAGTCTACTACTGCATCTTCTCATACTGACTGTACTAGTCTTCGTCATGTAAGTCTCACACTTGAAATGATTACATCTGACACACTTTTCAGATATGGAGGCCACCATTCCCTACAGTTGGAGACACCGAACTGTCCTGGCCCCAAAACATGAGGCTTACATGGCAATGGCCTAAAAGTATAACCATGACAATAGTACTTTTCTCTAAGGAGTTCTATCATGATGATGGCTAGCTTGTAGTCCCTTTCAATCGTCTTGCTAAATGTAAATGGTCTCACTCATTTTATAAAATGGAAAAAAGTAATTACCTGCTATGAACAAGTAATTAGCTTGGAACATCCATGGATAACCTTGCTCCAAGAAATGCATCTCTCACCCAAACAGTCTACAGTAAGTTATTGTGCTTTGAACAGCCATCAGATGAAGCCCACAGAAAGGGTTGAGTTGCTATTTTGATTAAGAAATCACTACCAGTAAGAAACCTGAAGAAACAGACAAACCCTAATATTCGTTTGCATTTGTCAAATTTAGAGTACAAGACTTGATGGTAGTGATTGACTCCATGCAAAGGTTGGCAGAAATGCGGGCCGTAATCCTGAGGGTAGCAGGCTGTAATCAGGAGTGCCAGCGGTCGGATTGCCATGGTCATAATATGGCGGATGGACCACCCCTGTTGGCGATGATCCGAGCACTTCCGCAAGTCTGCTATTCACTGGACCGCCAGACTCGGAATGAGGCCCTGAATGTCTATGGTCCATGAGCCAGTAATCTACCCGGGACCATGTAACGGCGAGACATATACGCCCTCTCTAACTGTTGGGTTTCTCATCCACCCTATATCTACCAGGCCATGAGCGTCCATTCCCTGGTGTGTCACTGCAGCCGCCCCCTCTTACCCTGCCAGTTGCCAGCCACGGATCTGTCCATGTCGGGGTCCAAATAGGTATTAAGGTCCCCTCCCCAGATAATAGCTGTTGAAGGTAATTCCAGCAGCCTGCGCCATAGCACTGTGTAGAAGTCTGTATCGTCTATGTTCGGGCTGTACATGTTGATAATTTTAACCTGGGTGCAATACAATATGCCCTGTAATATGACATACCTCCCACTGTTGTTCACCTCAGAGTGCGTTACAGTGAACGGGACACCCTTTTGTACCAGGATTAAAACCCCTCTAACATATGAGGAGTATGAAGAGGCCACTTTAAAGCAGGCCCAGCGGTTGCCGACAACCCGGTCTGCAGTTCCAGCAAGGTGCGGCTCTTGCAGCAGGGCAACTTGTACACTGTTACTATTGAGGTAAGTCAGTACATGCTGTGCCTTACATGGTTTGTTCAGGCCGTGGATGTTCCATGTATCCCACACGCACTCTCGCCAAACTTTATCATTGTGACTGTGTCTTCCACCGGTGTCCCAGCCCCAAATGCAATCAGGTGGGGGACCTGGCGAGCGCAGCGTTGTCAATCTCCCGGATCCTCTGTTTCTGGGGTTGCACGTTCTCTTCTCAGCTATGCTAATGTCTTTATGTATGTGTGAGCTGCCTGAGGAGTTGTCAATATCTTTGTTTTGCCACAATATTCTATACGCAGACCTGCAGGATACATCACTGCATAAGATATTCTGAGGTTCTGTAGCTTCTTTTTTACCAAGGCAGATTCCTCTCTGGCCTGCTGGACTGCTATTGTAAAGTCCAGAAAAAAGGCAATGGGTTTTCCCTGATATTGTATGGCCCCCTTTTCTCTGGCCACACGAAGCATAACATCTCGGTCCTGGTAGTTTAGTACCCTGACGATGATGGGCAGTGGGGGGCCCCCAGGCGGTAGGCGGGCCGCCAAGGAACTGTGGGCACACTCAACTATGAGCATGTTGGACAGATTTTAGACTCCAAAGAGATCACGGAGCATATCCTCCACAAATATCTCCATCGGACCTGTGTGGGTGGACTCAGGGACGCCCACTATCCACAAATTATTACGACATGACCGAGCCTCAAGGGCTTCATTTTTGGAGTAGATCACCTCCAGGACTTTTTCCAACTGATTACATTTTTGAGCGATTCTCTGTAAACTGTCTTCCACATCTGATATAGTTTTCTCTCCATCAGTTAAGTGGGAAGACTGCTTGTTCAGCAAGGGAGCCATATGGTCAAGTTGAATACTGAGGGAGTCAATCTTTCCATCAATTGATTTTAGGCTTTGTTGCATGGCTGCTAATGTTACTTCAAGTGCAGTCCCAAGACGCTGATCTGCGTCTCCTGGCTTTTACGCCTAAGGAGGATTTCTGGTGGTTTTCTTTGATTCAAACGTGCAACCCTGTCGCACACGCTCCATTTTCCCCATGTCTGGGCTGTGCAAGAGATACTGCCAGAGCAAATACGATCAGTGGTTGTCAATTCGCCTGTGGTGAGTGAGCCTCCCTTGCATAGTATCCAAATCTTGCTTAGGGCTACAAAGTGACCTAGCTCAGACAGTTCAACACTTTTTTATGACAACCTGTTCCCACCTGCTTCCAACTTTACAGTTGCATTGTCCCTCCCTACATTCCCTATCTTTAGTCCATCCACAAAGCGCGGTGCAGATTATAACAGTCAGCAGATCCATCTCCGAGGAGAAGACCCAGGTTGCCAAAGGGGCTGACTAGCGGGCAGATGTACTGACCTGGAATTGAGCGACTCGCATCATGGTGCAGATCTCACGTCCAATCTGCCAAAGGGACCTTCAGTCCGTGCAACACCTCCCCACAGCGAAGATCTTCTGTGTCTACCCCAACCCTCCCACTTGCCCCTTTGTGACGTCAGCGCGCGACGTCACTGTTTTGTTTTCCCCATTGGAGCAGGAAGCGGCCTCAAACGACCTTCCCGACGTCCGGAAAGGCATTGTTTGAAAGGGGAGACTCTCCCCTTTCAAACAAGGCCTTCCTGAACAGGTTTCCTGGCCCTCGATCAGCAGCCAGGAAACCCCACTAGACACCAGGGATTTTACTTGGGGGGTCGCCGCCTCGGAAACGGGCCGGCCCACCCCATGGGGGGACATCTTTTTTACTAAGGGTAGGTGTCTGGACAGGGCAACCCCCTGTAGGGGCAATAATTTTTTTAGTAGCTGTATGGTTTCCTTGGGGGCCATTATGGCCCCCAAGGAAACCATACAGCTACTAAAAATAAATATATATATATATATATATACATATATATATATACACACACACAAATAGCAACAAACAGAGTGGCTGTGTAAAGATGGTGCGCACTTCCAAAGTTTTAGGCTAACATGTAGATGGAGAGTCCATGACAGTAAAGTCTATTATGAAAGAAGGAGTGCCCAAGTGGTTTGTCTCCCAGGCACAGGGCGCATAAGTTGTCGCCTGGAAAGGCCACAATCTGTGTGTATGAAAAGAAGAAACCATCTTGGACGACACATCACTTGTTCCAGTTAAGCAGAAATGGGCATGATGTCAAATAGCGAGTACATTTTTGATGTTCGGAAATCCAGTATTAGTTTACGAAGTAGCATGACATGGATTAAATAAATTAATCGAGGACCATGAAGACTCTTCAGAAGCGACACCGTCAGCAGCCCAAGAACATACATTCTGCCCAATATCGAGCACAGACTTATCATGGTCCTCGATTAATTTATTTAATCCATGTCATGCTACTTCGTAAACTACTACTGTATTTATACTACTGACTTTTCGAAAGTTGGAGCCTTGAAAAAGTCAATCTTGATGAAACACGTGTCGTCTGTTGTTTTCCGAACATCAAAAATGTACTGGCTATTTGACATCATGCCCATTTCTGCTTAACTGGAAAAAGTGATGTGTCTTCCAAGATACCGTATAGAAATATAGTGAAATCCCTACATACCTGTGATGTGCCGTGGTTTCTTCTTTTCTTTTCTTATATATATATATATATATATATATATATATATGAAAGATTGTCCTGAATAGCGTGCTCCGGCGCACTTATTTTCTCTTCGGTGGTGCCGGTTTTCGGTAGGACGACCGTGTTATATGAAATAAATTCTCTTTCTGTTAAGAAAGAAAAAACTGCACTCCGTCGTTGTGCCTTATTTAATTTACTTTATTCAATTAGTGAGATTACGGCAGGACAAAAAACAGGAATCCCCTGATGCGTTTCGGTCACACCGGACCTTGTTCACAGGTGTTTCCTGTGCATTGGTTTACACAAAACACACAATACTCAAAAAAATCATAAAAAACTGCCCATTAGCATCTCAAAATATGTATAAACTAAGATAAAAGACAAAAACCCTTTACCAAATACTATTAACATATCACGACTTTTTCACATTTTACTGGAATAGTTCTCTCCTTATTCCTACTATTGCATTGGCTTCTGGTAGATGTAGTTTTTTAATTCTTCCTCAAACAGAAAGATTTTATGAGACAAAAAGATTTTAGAAAGCACAGTTAAAGGTGTATTCTCACATTTAAAAAACCTTATATTTCAAATAATTTTCAAATAATGTTCAATTTCATTTAAAGCCTAAATAGGCGCGTTAAATTAAACCACAAAAATATATTTACATTCAACCTCCCCTGAGTACTACACCTCTACCATGCATATTTTGGTATTTGTGTGTCCAAACCTCTATAATTCGTTCAATTTTAACGTGCCAAAAATGAATGTAACACCATATAGGTGAAAACATTTTTATATCACTAAAGAATATTTTATATAAAAGAAAGAAAAAGGGGACAGATAGAGTAACCATTCCACAGAGTATATAAATGTTTATCTATGCCAAAGCCCCCCACTTTTTGATGAAACAAGTGTCGGCTGTTGTTTTCCGAACATCAAAAATGTACTGGCTATTTGACATCATGCCCATTTCTGCTTAACTGGAACAAGTGATGTGTCTTCCAAGATACCGTAGAGGAATAAAGTGAAATCCCTACATACCTGTGATGTGATGTGTCATGGTTTCTTCTGTTCTTATATATATATATATAATTATAGATAGATAGAGAGATATATCTATATAATATATATAGATCACTTTTGTCAATGCATGTGTGGTTTCCCTGGGGGCTGCGATCGCCCCCCAGGAAAACCAGACCCACATATAAAAGTGATCTATATATATATATATTTGCCACCAGTTGTCTTGCAGTTGTAGCTGGCGTCTTCAAAGCAATGCACATACTTCAACTGACCCATTTCAACTGTAGCTTTTAGGCAGCAATAAAAAAGTCAAGTAAGTCTTGTGATTATGTTTCTGCTACAAAAGGATTAGAGTTTTGTCTAGTGGCAGTTTTGTTGCCATAAAGAAGCGCAGAACTACTTCTGTTTACTGCAAAGAGCAACTCTGTATTTGATGTAAATAGCTAAGTACATTAATAAAGTCAGCCATTACCTGCGCTATAATACAAATGAAATGTATGTGCGGGCTGGCTATGGAGAGATGAAGGGCACTTTTGCTGGGTGGGAGTGAGGGAATCTGAGGAGGAGGACATAGGAGTGGGAACATCAATAATGATTGATGGACTGGGCGCTAGAGGTGCTAAAGACTGTGACGATTGGTATGTGACAAGGTGTTTTTTGAGTGTCTTGAAAGAACGTGCTGATTGAGGGAAGAAGCGCAGGTAAGGTGACCTCTACTGTTGCACGTATCACACACAGCAGCAATTTTGTGACTGTCTACGTAGGCTAGTGCTTTAGAGCAACAGTTTAGCCAGTAGTAGAGATGGAATCTCGTTGTATGACTGCTCTGACATAGGATCAGAGACTGAGACAGCAGATACTGAGACAGCATCTGAGGGATAGGACAACGGCGCATTCTCTGGGAGTGATTTTTCAGTTGGAGGAGTCCCATTCGATAACTCCTCTTCCAGTAATTATGAGGGAGGTGATGAGGACAGTCCTGCTGTCCCTTCGCAAGCACAGTCTGTGCAACGGGGCAATAGCGGGTTAGCCCAACCCAGAGAGCAGGTGAATGCGACGGCAAGCACAGAGAGAGAGTGCTCTCTTGGGAGCTCCCCAATTCGTATTGTGGAGATATCAAAATTATATATCACAAAACAAACTGGTTGTGTAAGGCAGGCACCTGTATTTTTGGTCCTGGGCTCGGCGGCCATATAGGGAAACATACTAAACCCAGACATTTCTGGAAACTAGACATCCGGGGGAGTCCACAGAGGTGTGACTTGTGTGGATTTCCCAAAGTCTTCTTACCCAGAATACCCTACAAATCTGAAATGTTGAATAAAAACTCTATTTTTTCTTGCATTTCTGGCACACAAACTACAGGAATATGCTGGGATCCACAAAATTCCTCACCTGTCCTGATAAAAACAATACCCCACTTGAGTGCCTGTACCTAGTGCCTCCATCAGGAATTGATCAGCCCAGGGTCAACAGTTGCCTCATGTGAGGACCAACATTGACCATTGTGTGATCTATTCCTGTCGCGGGCACTAGGCTTACCCACACAAGTGAAGTACCATTTTTGTCAGGAGACTTGGGGGAACACTGGATGGAAGGAAATTTGTGGCTCCTCTCAGATTCCAGAACTTTCTGTCACCGAAATGTGAGGAAAAAGTGTTTTTGGCCACATTTTGAAGTTTGCAAAGGATTCTGGGTAACAGAACCTGGTGAGAGCCCCACAAGTCACCCCATCTTGGATTCCCCTAGGTGTCTAGTTTTCAGAAATGCACAGGTTCGGTAGGTTTCCTTATATGCTGGCTGAGCTAGAGGCCAAAATCCACTGCTAGGCACCTTCCAAAAACACAGCTCTGTTTTCTTTGGGAAAATGTGATGTTTCCACGTTGTGTTTTGGGGCATTTCTTTTTGCGGGCGCTAGGCCTACACACACAAGTGAAGTACCATTTTTATCGGGAGACTTGGGGAAACACTTGGTGGAAGGAAATGTGTGGCTCCTCTCAGATTCCAGAACTTTCTGTCACCGAAATGTAAGGAAAAAGTGTTTTTTTAGCCAACTTTTGAGGTTTGCAAAGGATTCTGCGTAACAGAACCTGGTGAGAGCCCCACAAGTCACCACATCTTAGATTACCCTAGGTGTCTAGTTTTAAAAAATTTGCAGGTTTGGTAGGTTTCCCTAGGTGCCGGCTGAGCTAGAGGCCAAAGTACACAGTTGGCACTTTGCAAACAAACACGTCAGATTTCAATGTAAAAATGTGATGTGTCCATGTTGCGTTTCCTGTCGTGAGCATTAGGCCTACCCACATAGGTGAGGTATCATTTTTATCGGGAGACTTGAGGGAACACAGAATAGCAAAACAAGTGTTATTGCCCTTTGTCTTTTGCTAAATTTTTTCCTTCCAAATGTAAGACAGTGTGTAAAAGAGACGCCTATTTGAGAAATGCCCTGTAATTCACATACTAGTATGGGCACCCCGGAACTCAGAGAAGTGCAAATAACCACTTCTTCTCAACACCTTATCTTATGCCCATTTTGGAAATGCAAAGGTTTTCTCGATACCTATTTTTCACTCTTTATATTTCAGTAAATGAATTGCTGTATACCCAGTATAGAATGAAAACCCATTGCAAGGTGCAGCTCATTTATTGGCTCTGGATACCTAGGGATCTTGATGAACCTACAAGCCCTAAATATCCCGCAACCAAAAGATTCCAGCAGAGGTAAAAGGTATATTGCTTTCAAAAATCTGACATTGCAGGAAAAAGTTACAGAGTAAAACGGGGAGAAAAATGGCTGTTTTTTCAGCTCACTTTAAATATTTTTTTAACTCAGCTGTTATTTTCTGTAATGACCCCTTGCTGAATTCAGAATTTTGTCTACTTTTTAGAAATGCTTAGTTTTCCAGGATCCAACAATGGTTTCACACCCATTCCTGTCACTAACTGGAAGGAGGCTGAAAGCACAAAAAATAGTAAAAATGGGGTATGTCCCAGTTAAATGCCAAAATTGTGTTGAAAAATGTGGTTTTCTGATTCAAGTCTGCCCGTCCTGAAAGCTAGGAAGATGGTGATTTTAGCACCGCAAACCCTTTGCTGATACCATTTTCAGGGAATAAACCACAGGCCTTTTTCAGCAGCCCTTCATTCCCATTTAAAAAAAAAAAAAAAAAAAAGATTTGCTGTATTTTAGCTAATTTCTTGGTCACCTCCAGGGGAACCCACAAACTCTGGGTACCTTTAGAATGAAGTTATGAAGGCCTAAGCACAAACTACCCCAAATAGCCAAAAGAGGGCTCAGCACTGGGGGGGAGGGAAAAGGCCCAGCATCTAAGAGGTTTAAAGAGCAAACAAAATTAAACAAACTGTACATTTATTTGAATTATTAAAACATATACACATTTTAAAAACTATTTAAACATCACTATAAACTAGTTTTCAATTGAATACATTGAAATCAATTGTCTTTTTTTCTGTTTCAATGAAACTCTTTAACACATGCAGTTGTGCATCTTTTTTCAGTCGGTGGAGCACTCCAGAGGAGAATGATTAGAAGAGAGAGCTGCAGTCAGGTAAGAATTTAGCTTTTAAATTAAATAGACATAGGATTATTTAGTTCCAAGAGAGGGATGGAGATAGTGTAAAGGGATTTATGTTTGAGCTTTTTATGTTTGTCATGAATTTACTTACAAAATATTCCATCACAGGTTGTAGCTGAATTGTGTGTGGTTTGTGTTTTAAAAATAAATAAAATTAAACAAATCAATCACCTGTGAAATTTGCAAAACATAAATACAATATTTTGTTTTCTTTTATTTATTATTAAATAAAACCCTTTAACTTTTAACGGCAGGTTTTTCACATAGAAGAAGAGATGGAAAACATTTTTTTAAACAGAAAAGAGAATAAGTAAGGAAGAACAAAGCTAGACAACAGTAAGAGGGACAGAAGAAACGTTTTTGCAAAGTCTAATATATTTGGGGTTGAATACTCTTTTCTTTTTTAAAAACACAGTTCTGTGGTTAAAAAAGGGGTTATGTCTTAAAAATATAGTTGTGGTCAAAATGGTTTTTGATGATTCCTTATAGGAAAAATATCAGCAAGAATTGAAAAAAGAAGACAACTGTGGGTAAGTGAAGTTCTTTTTATTTCCATATTTAGTTTTAAAAATGTCAATTAAATATTACAAAAATCTTTAGAACAGGAACGTAATCCAAAGGAGTTTATTGGTAGTAATTAGAAGTGTGTAATATATACGATGTTTTCAAGGAAGCCTACAACCTCAACTATTGTGAACTGTTGCAATTTTAACAGTAATCTTTGTGACATTTCTTTGCTTTTCTTTGAAATGCGAGGTTGCAGGATACCTGTCAAATGTTGTGCTTGCCTTATTTTTTGAAAACTTTGTATTTTTTTTAACATTTTGAAGAAATACGTAAGGGTGACTTTTGCCATTGCAGTAAGCCATGCTAACCCTATACTGTATGTGATTATTTGTTTTGTCTGTCCTTCCAAATAGGTGGTGTAGCATTTCCACCACTGTGTAGGAAAGCGCGGTTTACGCCTACAATCAGACCTATTTGGATCCCCAATCCACATTTTGTCAACATAATTTAGTAAAGAGGCCAATTTTTGTTTATTTTGCATAAAGTAATCAGATTCCACAATTGTAATGTCGTAGTCGTCTACACTTTCAGAGGGGCAGTTTGTTTTTTAAGTTTAAACTGAAGTTTACTGCTCGATAGTCCTCTATTGAGGCTTTTTTTTTTAAAACACCATTTACCCTGAAAAAGTGGGAAAAAACATTGAATTTGGGTATTTGGATATAATTAATTTGAATTTCAAAGTCAATGATAATTTTCCTAGGACTTTTTTGCATGGTTTTAATTTTGACAATTGTTAAAAACTCAGCAGCAGCAGTCTGTTTATTGGGCAGTAAAACATAACTCGGTTGTACAGTGTTACCAGAAACAGTAGCATGTATTATGTTTGAACACATGGATGTAGTCGATTTAAAAATCCCCTTCGTTGTCCAACTAGCACAGTCAGGGAAAGTATGAGGAGGTCCAAGATGAGGCTTACTTGCCTGTTATTGTCTTTGAATCGTTCTTCTTAAATTTGGAATAGGAATTTCAACTAGGAATATTTGATAGAATATCATGTCCTACCTCTCTCAAAACTGAGCCACAGTGTTCACTGGTGGCAGTGATCTTTCATGTTTTGAATTCTTTCCCCAACTTCAATTTCCATTACAGAGGTAGAGTGTTTGTGCTCTCTTGTCCTTAAAACAAGGCCACCTTTAGAAACTGCTAAGTTTTTGCAAGAGATTGCAAAGTAATCAATACACCTTCAGTGTCTCCTGGGCTCAGTTTCTCTCTTTTTGCAGTAAATGTAACCTCTATATTTTATTAGCCTATGTCCTCTCTTTGAATGAATGTATGTTGCCTCTTGTGATTTTTCCATTTTCATTGAAGCTGAAAGGAAAAAAGGGGAATTATTTTTATACTTTGATAAGCAAGTGTTTATCCATTTTCCTGCAGATCCCTGTTTTTCCCCCTGTCGTGTTATAATAAGTCAGACTCCTGCCTACTGTCTAGCACCTTTCTAGGGGTCACCCTCACTGGATTTAGAAAAGTAAATCATGTCTGCTCCCTGCCTACTGTCTTTCACCTACCATATGGTCAACCCTGACTGGAAATAGAATAGTAAATCAGTCCCTGACCACTGTCCAGCGCATTCCCTGGTGTGAGCCCTGACTGGAGATATAATAGTAAGTTTGTTCCCTGCCAAATATCCAGCACCTTCTCTGGAATCAGCCCTGACAAGAAGCAAAAAAGTAAGTCTGTTTTCATGCCCACTGTCCAGCATATTCCCTGGGTTCAGCTCCAATTGGAGTTTGAGTAGTAAATCTGCCCATTCCTCATTATCCAGCACATTCCCAGATGTCACCATTGACTGGAGTTAGAACAGTAAATCTGTTCCCTGCTTGCTGTCCGCTACCTTCTCTGAGGTTAGCTTAGACTGGAGTTAGAATAGTAAATCTGCCCTTTGTCCAATACTTTCCCTGAGGTCAGTCCTTATTAGAGTAAGGATAGTAAATGTGTCCTCTGCCCACTGCCCAGGACCCTCCATGAGGTCAATCCTGACTGGATTTGGAGTACTTTATCTGCCACTTCCCCACTATCCAGCGCCTTACCTGATGTGAGCCCTGGCTGTAATAACAGTAAATCAGTTCCCTATCCTCTGTCCACCACCAAGATCTCTAGGGTCAACACTGACTGGAGTTTGAGTAGTAAATCTTCTCCCTGTCCACTGTCCACCACCTTCCCTGATGTCAGCCCTGACTGGAGTTAGAATATTACATCTGCCCTTGCACACTGTCCACTACGTTATCTAAGGTTATCTGTGTTCAGACTAAAGAGTAATGGAACTGCATTTACTTTCTGAAACCAAAAACTCTGTTTTCGAGGTTCTTAATCATTTTATAATGGAAAAAACTTTTTTTTTTATTTTGTCACATTTTTACTGTTCTACTGTAAAATTGGATGCATCTTATTTTCTGTAATGCTGTTAACATTTAAGCTTTCTTTAAAAAAAAAATGTTTGCTTACTTTCTTCTTTGTGTCCATCACTTTACCTGGGTTTAGCTGTGACTACAGACAGAATAGTAATTCTGCCACCCTCTTACTGTCCAGCACCCTCTCTTAGTTTAGCCCTGACTGAAGTTATATTAGTAATTCTGCCCCTGCTCACTGTCCAGAACCTGCCTCGAGGTTAGCCTAACTGAAATAAGAATATGTTACATTCATGCATAAATCCAGAGTTGAACCAATAGCTTTATTCCAGGTACAAGGTAATGGACCACTACCGGCCCACCCCTTTTCCAACTACTGAAACCTTTTCTTCCAGCTCCTCTAGAACATCATTACACCACCCAGATTTGGCCCTCAGGATTCCAAGTCAACACAAATACAAACCCAGATACAAATATAACAGTATAGTAAATTTGTCTCCTGCTAACTATCCAGCACATTTCATAAGGTTATCCCTGACTAGAGTTAGAATAATAATTCTAACCCCTGCTCACTGTCCAGTGCCTTCCCTAGGGTCAGTGACTGGCTGGAGTTGGAATAGTAAATCTGCCCTCTGCCCACTCTTCAGAACCTTCTCCAGGTTCAGCCCTGATTGGAGGTAGATTAGTTACGTTGCCCCTTGGTCACTGTCCAGCACCTTCCCTGGGGTCAGCCGAAACTGGACTTATAACAGTAAGTTTGCCCTCTGCCCACTGTCCTGCGCCTACCTTGGTTTCAGCTCTGAGTAGAATGAGATCAAGTAATTTACTTCCTGTTTTTTTTATCTCCCACTTTCCCTGCTGTTAGGCCTAATGATTACTGAAGTAATATATAAGTATTTTATTAAAGAAAGCTTTCAATGTCATTTGAATGCTGCTACACCATTTTATGTTTGTAAAAATAAATGTTCTGTTCATCTTACATGCTAGTCTTTTGGTTACCTTGTTTTTTTCTTGGATGGTTTGATGTTTTGACTTGGCTTGTTGTGGCACTCAATAGGTTGTTATAGCTTCTTTTGGGAAGTAAGGTACACAATTTACAGCAAAGAGTTTCACAAACATTAACACTTTTCATTTTTAACAGTCAGATTTTAGTACACAGTGAATGTATTTTATTGTTTCTTTCTTTTTTTAAATGTACTGTTACCTTTCTTTTTTTTTCCTATAGCACCTTCCATGAGGATCAACCCTGAATTGACTTACAATAGTAAATCTGCCCCCTGCCCACTGTCCAACACCTTCCCTGGGGTCAGTCCTGGCTGGAGTTGGAATAGCAAGTCTGCACGCTGCTCACTGTTCAGCATCTTGCCCGGGGCTAGCTGTGACCAGAATTAGAATGGTAAATTTGCCCACTCTCCAGCACCTTTCCTGGTGTCAACCCTGACTGGAGTTAGAAAAGTAAATTTGCCCCCAGTTCATTTTTCAGCATTTTTTTCATGGGCTCAGCTCTAAGTTGTGCGTAGTACTTGATTCTTTGGTATTTTTCATCATTATAGATATAAAAGCTTTTTGATATTTTTTTATTAATATATATATAAAAGATAGTTTTATAACATTCTAGTAATGGTAGTACATTTTCATTAATTATTTATTTTAAGAGTACTTACTGTATTGGGTATTGTTTTAAAGCTTTTGAAATGTTCTCTAGTGATACTTTGATTTTATTTAATTATGGGTTTAAGCAGAAGTCAATCTGTGAATGACAAATGTTTTAAGAAAATATATTCTTCATTAGATGTTGGTCTGCTGGCCCCCTCTGGAGGCAATTGATGAATGAATAAATCCAGCTACAAAATCCATGAAGATAATAAAAATCACCTCAGCTCATTCCTAATAACACCTTAGAAGAAACTGAGGAGATATTTGAAATGGCCCAGACTTTGCAGGCATGTGGGTGAGCACATGTGAGAGGGGAACTGATGGGGGATGCTGCCATGATCAACAGGCCAACCAGGGAACACAGAACACGATTACACTCTGAAATTGCTAGAATAAGGGCCTCATTACGAGTTTGGTGGTCCGTCTACTGCCATGGCATTGGTGGTGGTCCCACCCACATCAGGATGGCGGTCGGACCACAGCATTACGAGTCATGCTGGCCTATGGCACAAAGACCGCTGCGGTTCCACCCGCACCGCCAGGCACCACAGACCCCCATGGTCAGCAGCCAGGCACAAACAGACCGGCTGAAACACATTACGAGGTTGTACACTGCTAATATGACCATTGCTGTCCAACTACCACGTTGCAGCAGGCAGAAACTGACAGTGTAAAGGGAGACACTCACCTGCAGGCAGCTTTACACGTTCAATGCTGCCATGGAACCCATCTTGCATGTCCTGACGCTTTTGTTGATCATCGATGGAGTACAACATCCACGCTGCCATGGATGCAATCGACCATAAGTGCACATACCTTCCTGTGTTTTTTCCCGTAACAACAGGTTGTTGCGCCATTGTCCACATCATATGGGTGTCATGCTACAGGCACCAAGGACATGACTCATCATGAACACAGTCAAAATCATAGATAAAGATGGACCCATTCTCAGTCACAATAAACCACCTTTGAGCAGTTCACTCACAGTGCACAGCAACACTACACAAAAACACACATCCCACATCTCAGGCACAGGGATAGTGAAGGCAATACAACATTGTATCACATCCCCAATAACACACAAAAATCACATCTACAAATACAACTCACACACTCACATTCCTAACATGCCATGGACTGTCATCACATACAACACACATATGTATCGAAGTGGCATGGAACACAAACATCACTCCCATTAAACAGCCTTGCAATGGACACACATATTACCCACATCACAGCACAATTGAAGGACAAAGGCAAGTACAATAGACAGAGAGACAAAGAGCACTGTGCTTACAATACCTGCACAATAGGAGGGGGTATCAGGAGCACTCAGGGGAGGAGGCTACACTGGTTCACATGCCATTTTGCACAAGCCCCTCAAACAACACAAGCACAGAAAATGGCCCTACATGTGTCACAGGGACATACAGTACTAGACCAAAATGACATGCCCATCTGCACAATGTGGAAGTACAAGTCAACAAAGCACATACAACTCCAACTGCATGGGACATACATTTATAGGAAGTAGCTGCAAAGTGCACACAGCTAAATGGACACATGGCATCAGATGAATACATAATCCTTATCAGGGGGACACCCTACATACACACATTGGACAACACAAGATGAAATACTTACCATACCAAACAGAACACAATGATATGGTAGCACCATTGCATTTACACCCATATATCCAAACACTCAACATATGCCTTTGTCTTGGGGGACACCAGCACTGTCCACAAAGTTAGATACTGCAAACAACAGCAAATGGACCAGCAAGCAGGCTGAAACACACATAACTGTAGCCACACAACACAAGTCACTCAGGAAAAAACAATAAGGCACAAAAGGAATAGCAGGACAAATGTGTACCCAAAACAACTCTGTGGGTTTATTAAATAGTGGACCTGAAAAGTCCAACACCATTGGTCAGTCAATATAAAGTCCAAAAATAGCACAGTGTTGTGCCAAAACCTGACTCCCAACTGCCACGAAGCCTCAACAGGAAGGGGCATCAAGGGGGCAGGCAGGCACCTCAATGATCATCCTGAGTTGATTGGATTTGAGAGGTGGGGGTGGGGATGGGAGGCTGGATTTGAGAGAGGGGTGTGGGCTTGGGAGGGGTGGTCTTTTGAGAGGGATGGGCTTTTTCTTGGGGGAACAGGTATCGGTGCTTGCAGGGAGGCAGGGGAGGCCTTGGTGGTGGAACAGAGGGGCTCAGAGATGGTTGGGGCTTCCTGGGTTTGGGATGGGGTGGAGGGAACAGGGGAAGGTCAAGCTCAAACAAAAATCTTTTCTAGGGACACAGGGATGGTCAGCAGAAAGGGGTCGGGATTTGGAGGTCGAGGGAGTGGTTGCCTGCTGTATTGGTGTGAATGTCGTGGGTACATGCTTCTGGGAAGTACGCTTGTATTTGGTGTGTGTCTGTAGGGTGGGTGAGTGAATGCGTTTGTTTGTCTTGGGGGCTAGGAAGTGGAGGGCTGGGGGTTGGAGTGGTGAACGTGTATGTGTCTCTTGCAGTGGTGACTGTGGGTATGCTGGATCTGGGGGGTGTCTGTGTTTGAAGTTGTGATGTCTGTTGGTGTGGTGCTTGTGGTGGATGTCCATGGTTCGGCTGAGGTGGTGTCTGCGAGTATAATGGGTGTGGTGGGTGTGTCACTGACTGTTGGTGTGGTGCCTGTGGGTATGCTGGATGTTGTGCATGTGTTGCGGGGGTTGGTGGGGATGTATAGGGAAGTTGTGACTGCTGTGTCTGTGGTTGGCTGTTGTTTGCTTGCATGCCAGTGTGTGTTGTGGTGCTTGTGTTTGTGTATGTTCCTCTTGTGTTTTAATGTGGTTGTGTGCGGATGTGTCTGGTTGCTTTGGCTAGTTAGGGGAGGGAGGGATTTGGAGTGGGAAGAGGGAGGTGGAGGGGGGACATCAGGTGGGGGGTGACTGGCTGCTATCAGTGTGGAGGCAGAGCCTGAAAAGATCTCTGTAGGGAATGCCTTCCAGAAATGCATTGGCCTGTTCTAGCTCACTTGCCAATCCCTGGATGGCATTTACAATGGCTGTCTGACCCACAGAGATACATTTCCGGAGGTCAATAGCCTCCTCAATGAGGGCACCAGGTGTAACAGAGGCTGGGGCGGAGGTGCCTGCAGCAAAGGAGATGCCCACCCTCTTGGGTGAGCAGGCACAGCCAACTTGGGGGGGAGCAACAGGGAGAGTGGTGATAGAACGGGGGTGGCAGACAAGGATTATACACGGGGTGCCCCGATGGGTCTGCCACGACTAGGGAATGTCCACTGAAGGAAGAATCTGATGAGTATGATGTTGTAGCCTCCCCCGTGGCACTCCCCTCAACCTCCAGGCCACTGGGTCCCTCCATGACAGTGATGCCTGGACCTGAGGTCCTGTGGCCAGATGCTTCCCATTTAGCTGCACCTCGTCTCCTTTGCTTGTCGGTGCTGAAGCTGCAAATACAAAGAGAAATAGGGTCATCACATGTCCATGATCACACTCAAACAACAGCTCTGATTAGCATACAGTACCATGATGCAAAGTAGGCCCAGGCAACAAACTACACCTAAGTGGTCAATACATGTGCCATACCATATGCATGCCACCTGAACTGTCAACAGTTGCAGACAGGAAAATCAGGATCTCACACAATTACAATTGCATGGCTGAAGTTGTGCAATCACAATGACCATTCAACCATTAGGAGACACAATCACCCTCAAAGCTTTCCCCCATGGAGCAGACCACAGTCACCTGTTGGCGTACAATAGTAAGCCAATGCAAAATGCATTTCCATAGATCCCACACAACGTCATGCACACATCTCCTTGTCACTTGCATGATAACCCAACAGTGAGAACTGATGATACAAAATCATGCCATGTTGATGACAATAGTACAATATCCTTGAGAAGGTGACATGGAAATACCCATGTCACTATGGAAACGTATCAACAATGTACACTTCAAGTGAAATTTGTCACAGTAGAGTAACGGAGGTAATATTAATGTTGCTCAGATAGGCGACATATTTGGCATGGAAATGACAGTCTAGACATCATGTGCAATATGTCAGGGAGAGATGTCCACAAAAATCCACAGCACTATGAATCAGCAAGCCCCATGGTAATAACCACTTATGTTTGGCACCCCTTTCTAAGACAGTGACTCTGCCCCTGAGATTTGCAAGTACATGTTGAAGACCCTCAATATGTTGCCCAGTTGGAAGCTATATCACTCTCCACATTTTGGTCATGCAAACCCAGATGTCTGTCAGTGGAGGCATGTCTGTACCCAAATACATGTGATTTCCTCAGAACTGCAAGTCACTCCATGATGCATGCCAACAGTCAGGGCATATAACTTACCCATTATACATGTGCAGTGTACTTTTCCAATTGATGTCACATCAAGTACATAGTTGTGGCTCTAAACTCTAGGTCTACCTGTCATGTCCCTCATTGCTACTGCAGTTGGACATGCCAAATGACATGCTATGACAAAGTGACACACTCCTTATGTGGCACAACATGAAATGTATCCCCATTGTAAATGTTCTATTGCAAACACAGGTTGGCATGCACATATATGTGAGGGAAAATAGACATAATCCAATCAAAACAAGTAGACCATGCATGAAACTGCAGCTCACAAACATTTTACAAAGAGAAAATGACACATGCTGACATGTAGGCACAAGGAATGTTGGCAACAGTGATGGAACATAAATCATGTCAATGGACATTCCCTACTTACCAAGTAACAATCCATAGCTGCATCCAAAATCAATGTAATCCCTGGCACATGTATGTTTGACATCATCACATACAGATATGATTATATACACATTTGCCAGGACATATGGCAGATGAACCATCACCTGCTTACATTTGGCCTGGAACATTAAGAAGTAGTGGTCTGTTGCATAGAAATTACACCCACTACAACAACAAACAGTACTTCATTGATCAATGTACACAGCCATATAGCGTCCCTGCATAGCAAGTCGTTTGTGGATTCCATTCCGTTGTGTCCTAGGTCCCTGGGACAATAGGCAAGGCACATCAGTATACAACACATGACAAGTCAGCACAATCACTCATCTACTGGGTGACACTCATCCTCAGGGAAAGCTGTCAGAACCTCATTCAATCACTTGGAAATGGGACGGACAAGAATATGCTCTGTATTCACCCCACTGTGGCTGCTGTGCTACCCTCAAATGCCCATCAAGCTCCGGACAGGCCACTGCCAGAATACATTCTATTAGGGGTGTCATGGTCAAACGGCACCCGGCCCATGTTGGGACAACAGCCCCAGCTGGGCCTCCTCCATCTTCCAGGCCCAGTGGCTCAGGTCCTCCCACCTTTTCCTGCAGTGGGTGCTCTGCCAGCTGTGAACCCCCAGGGTCCACACCTTCTTGGAGATGGCTCTCCATATTCCCTTCTTTTGATGAGTGTTGACCTGTATGGATGCAAAAGATACATCAAGAGATTATGTTCAGAAGTCTCATCACAAATGGTTGACATACATGTCATTAACATCAAGCTAGAACATTCCTATTTGTCATTACTTCCCGAGTGTGACACATACAAGCCAATGAGTACAGGGACATTACCACAAACATAAATCTCCCAATCTGCAGACCAACCCACCACTCTGTTCAGGCCCTACAATGACAAGGCAAGCTTACTGACATCATGTGGGGCATGCTCTAGCAACCTGGCTGAGATGTGAGCAACTATGAGACACACCACACCTCTGTGGCTTCTGAAGTGTAAACTCCTTAGGGATCAATGGACCAACACATTCACACTCTGTGATAATGACTCTCTGCATACAGTCCCTAAAGGCTGGTGCGAGAGTGTAAACTCAAATATCACATATTGTTCACAATGAAGGGACTGGCATTGTGGGTACAGAAAGTGTCTACCCTGTCCATGTGTGGCCATGTGGCCGGATAAATGCAGACTCATGCCACTTCAGGGGCTAGGGTTCTGTGTTATGTACCTGTACCACAGAACACACTTTTGGACATATGTGTCCATCCTACAGAGATGGGATCCAACAAACAAAGGCGTGCATTGTCTAGTTTCTGCTATGTGACCAAGCTACAGAGTCACATATCATGGCCTCCCAGGAATCAACACATTGTATGCTCTGTGGGGCTGTCATTTATGCAATAAGCCTGCACAGGACAAATATGACCTGTGTGATGGTGAAATCAGAGCTGTGGGAAAAAGGGACCTGTCATGAGCCAGAGACACACATTGACAATGATGCTAAGTGCACATGGGTTATAGATCAGTAACTCACCTCTGTACCCATTCCTAATCTAATCAAAGCAATGAGGCTTTTTGGGCACAATGTTACACAGGAGCATCATATTGCCCACATGACAGGATCTTCTGGGGTACAGGGAGTGGGAACAGTGCCACAGTTATATAGCCAGAGTGGCTCCACGCAGCCTGCACTAGGAGCCATACTGGGAGATACATATCGTAAGTCCTGGTCTCTGCAGGCCGAACAGACAGAACCTACATCACACTATATTCCCATCACTTCCATGAATGACAATACATAATGTAGCCAAGAGCTAATTGGCGTGTGGTGTGTGTGGCAACCAAAAGGGCAGAGAGAGTCATGATATGCCTCCCAAACAACAGTCTAACAAGGGCAGATGTGTGAAGAAATCTCTGCGGCAACATGCACATTGCTCACATTACTCATAACGGAGCCTTACAACATGCATACTCCGCTCATGCTGTCATGCACATACATGTTGTCTGACATATACAGCAATCATGAGGAAGGAGATGTCAGTGGATGGCAATAATGTCACCTCACCTAGTCATGTGCATCCAACACAAGGAGGATCTAGGAACCCAGAAAACACAAACAACACAATGTGAATGAACTTGAAATATGGCACTGGCCACAAATACCTGCACATTGACCCTCCCATTGATGTCACACATCCTGCACCTACAGGCACAAAAGTAGTCAAGCTGACACACATGGGCTCATTCTAGCCTGTGAGGTAGGAAAGGATGGTGACATACAGAGAACACTGTGCACATAAGGTACTTACCTGCTCATCTGGTGCAGCATGGAGCTGTTCATACAGGGGAGGAACCTCGCCCACTAGCCTCTCTAGCTCCTCTGGAGAGAAGGCAGGGGCCCTAGCACCTGCTGGACATGGCATGATTGCTCCCAGAGGCGGTACACAGCACTTGAGTAGTGGAGGTCTTGCTGGCAGCAGTGTCAGGAGTCAAGTGAGTGATTCTGCAGAACATGCTGGTCACGTCCGCCACGTATGCAGTCGTAACCGCTGGCAGATAGAGCCATTGGCCCGTGACTGCCACTGGCAAAAACTGTAGCTTATGGCTGTGCCTGCCACGGTTGTAGGTTGTAACCGCATACTGCCATGATGACTTCCACTGGCAGTTGCGGGCGGTTCCTAATGTCTAGTGGAGTAGGTCAGGCAGCCACCATTTTAAAGGCCTGAAATACGAGTTTAGGCTTCAAAAACTACATCTCTTGTTTTGTCATATAGATCCTACTTCTCAAACACCATTGTAGTATGTTGCAGGGCACAGATGACATTTTACAGTGGGGAACAGTTCACTCTTGTCAAAGGTAATTTCTGCAGTAGGAATATCCAGTCACATTTCGAGGGGCATTTGTGATGCACATTTTCGAGTTTGGTCCAGATACATGCTGTAGACACATGTGTTGCAAGCCATGGGGATCACATGTGACCCTCGTTGTTATTTGCAGCTGTGGGGTATACTGTTTGCTATGTCTATCCCTTCTAAAATGACTTGTCACATGTTATCATTGACTTGCATCATGTATGTGGCTGGGGACACAATGACTAATGTTATAACTCATTTCTGTCATACATAGGTAACCAGGGAGAGGGAGGATTCATCAACCACTTATCTACAGTCCACTGCCAGACCTTCAGACCATGGAATAACATCACATCATACTCCTATATCATCTGAATTGGCAAACAATCGTGCACTTATGTCGTCATTTGGAGACCGACATGATGCCAGCTATTAGTGATTCAACCAGCATACAACCCATTGTACAAGTCATGCCAGTATTGCACTTCTTGGCCTCAGGGTCCTTCCAACATACAGTGGCTCTGTCAGCTGGCATGTCCAAACCTATGTTTAGCCTGGTTTTGAAGGATGTCCTCTCAGCAATGTTGAAACACCTGGACAGCTACATCCAGTTTCCCCGACATGAGAATTTACTCCATATGAAGGTTGACTTTTATGGTTTTGCCCGCCTCCCACATGTAGTTGGGGCTATTGATGGCACATATGTCAGTTGCTACCACCGCATGCCAATGAACAAGTATACTGCAACAGAAAGAACTTGCATTCCACCAATGTGCAAGATGTTTGTTTGGCGGATCTCACATTTCACAGGTCTGTGCCCGTTATACAGGTTCAGTCCATGATTCATTCAGTATGCAGAACAGCACTATCCCCCAGCTGATGTCCAACTGTATCCATAGTGGGCCTGGATGGTGGGTAAGTCAAATCTGTCTTGTTTGTGTGTGTGCAATGTCTGGTGCCACAATTCTGATAAGAGGGACTCATTGTTGCACATAATACCCATTCCTTAACAGGAGACTCTGAATATCCAAACCGTCCTCGTTGTTGGCGCCAATAAGGAATCCAACTATGTCAGGGAACGCCCACTTCAATGAGGGCCATGGAATAACACAGAGGGCAATGGAGCAGGCTTTTGGGCTCCTGAAGTCCAGATTTAGGTGTCTGGACGGCACTGGTGGGGCCCTCCTCTACTCACCTGGAAAATTGTGTCAGATCACTGTGGCATGATGCATGCTCCACAACATTGCCATGCAGAGGAATATCCCATACATCCCAGAGGAGGAACAGCCTGCAGTGCTACCAGGTGAGCCTCCAGAAATGCCAAGTGAGTATGTCAGTGGTGAAGAGGAAGGAGCTGACTTGTGGGAAGATCTCATCAATAGCTACTTTTCTTGAGTGTAAGTATGTCATGTAACATAATGGCTGTACTGAACTGCAGTTTTCAGAATGTGTGGAGTAGATGTGTTTTGGCAAAAACTGGAGAGCTAATGCTCTGCAATATTCAGCCAAAGGTCACTTGAAGGGTTAGCTTTTGACATATCCCCACTTTTAAGGAGCTACATTGTTTGTCAGTCTCATTGAAATGTAATTTCCTTTCAAGATACCTGCCATATGAATTGTGTAATGGGGTTTTTTTTCACACCTATACTCCTTGTATTGTCTTTGTATAGGTACCTTCACCATGACATACTCATGTGCACATTTCAGAGTTATGACATTGGAAGGTATCTGATGCTATTCCGACGTAGGAAGTGGACATGGATTGCTCCAAGTAATGTAGGTCACAAATTTGGGGTATATGAGACCTGTGCCAAAGCAGCTTGAACAGTGGTTGGGTGGAAGGTCAGAAGTGCACATTGCACTTGCTTATAGTGCTGTGTTGGGCCAATTGCATCATGTGTGTGATCATGTTCCCATGAAATATGTTGTCATGAAGTGCAAGCATGGTATTCAACGTTCACATTGGCTAAACACTCTTCTTGTGTGACCTGTATGTAGCAGTAGATATGTTTCATCATTGCAGGCCACAGTGACTGTGCCACAACACTGACATATGTTTCTGTCATACCACCAGATGCAAGGTCATTGGATTATGATGGACCTGTGATCAGGGACTGTTGTACTGCCCTCTATCCATACCCTGGTTTATAGGATGTTGGATTACTTTGGTTTGGTATGTGATAAGGCCCAAGCTGGTGACACTATTCACTTGTCTGTTTGCCTGTTCTACAGGACATTGATTGACAAGGCCCTTCCTTCTGTGGTCTGGAGGGCTGTACTTTGGTATATGTACCTTGACACAATATGAGTCAGCTATTCTTGGGTCTGACAGTCCAGACATATGGACAACCTGTGTGTTGTACAGTGAAATAGAAGTTTTGGTGTGACCTGACGCTTGTAGCAATGTGTTTGTGTGTGTTGTTAGTAATCCTTAGCAGGACACTGTACCTGTTACATATGCCTCCTTGCATTAGTATCTTGTGTCTTCCTCATTTGCTTCACATGGTCTTACATCTCTACATAGCAAAATGTGGAACAAAAGCAAGCAAACAATGACTTTTTGATAGGTGCATTTATTGAAAAACTGCGATTTAAAATTGATTTGGTGCATGGTTGAAACGAACAGTGAAGTATTCAGTCTTGGTGGATTAAATCATTGGAGTAGATGCCACACAATTGTAAGTCCAAAGTCTAGTGTACTCTTTTCATAGAAAATGGAAGGTGGTTGAAGAACAGTCAACAGAGTGAATATGTGGCACACAAAGGAGGTTCTTTAGGAAGAGATCACTTGCTGGCAGTTGTGGGTGTCTTGCCACCTGTACCTCCTGGAGTCTTTGCTTGATGTCCCCGCTTGCATGGGGACAATCACCCTCTACAGAAGCAGGGGTGTCTGGGGTGGATTCTTCCTCTGACAGGGCCTCTGTTCCAGTGGCTGGCATCAATTAAAGGCCAAGTGTTGCAAGGCCAAAGAAGGGGGTAGATTGTTGTTGACCAACCCTGATCAGGGTGGTGTTAATGTCCCGCAATCACATTAGGGAGGCCATATTGGATATCCTTCTGCAGCTGCTTGATCTCCCGGAGTTCTGCAAGTACCAGGCCTATCATGCCTGGGGCTCCTGATAGACCCCCCAAGACATGGCTGATGCGGTCCTGGCCAGGAGCATCTACAGTGGCCTCACCCTGCTGGCCTACAGCATCCCTCCCACACACCCTACCCCCACGGGCCTGTGCCCTTGCCACAGCGTGCCCCCTACCATTTGTTCCAGGACCATCATTGTCCAAGGTGTGGTGCTGCGATTCTGGATCCTGGAATGGGGGGCACAAGATGGTAGACACTGTCCTGGGGACACAGGTTGGGGTGGTTAATGGCTGCCTGTGATGTTGTAGCAACCGGCTGGGAGGTGTTGATGTGGCCACAGCGAGACTCACAGTTGGGGGGCTGACCACGTTGTCCAGATGGGCCTGAACCATCCTCCACGTCCAGCAGTGTCTTCTTCACTGAGGGCCTTATCCATGGGGGTAGTGGCAGTCTCTTCTGTGGTCTCTATGTGGCAGGTGGCAGCTTGATCTTTTGATGTGAAACACACAATGTTGCTGGTTGTATTGTGACATTTCCCTCCAAATGTTTGCAGTGACATTTTGAAATGCCCTTGTACATAGTTAATTTGCAGGCTATCCTTCTGTGACAAGTACCCATGTTATTGGTTGTATTGACCTGACATTTGTGAAGCATGCCAATTCCATTAATGTCGAGCAGCTGCTGAATTGTGCAGGTCATGAGCACTTGGAATGATGGGCTGAAAATTACCTCTTGCCACCAGTAAAAGCAAAACAGTAGCTGAGCAGGATGCAGCTTTGACCATTTTGAGGCCTAGTTGATTTTTATGAAGGCAGGCAGAAGAGTTTGTTGTATTTGTGATTTGAGTCATCATGTGTTCAGTGCAATGTGAATGTGTCTGTCAATACAATTCTGGTGATGAATCTTGAGGCCTTTGGGATCATTTTCATTGCACACTAGGTAAGCTGTCCTCAAAAGTTTCATCTTGGCTTAGCAGATCAAGATGGAGCTAGGTGGCCAGACACATATCTGAGTTGAGTATGGTCTGTATCTTGGTCCCTCCTGGGTGAGTAAACTTCAATTGAGAGCTGAAAGGCAAGAGTTTGAAGACAAGGGACCACTGATCGGCTTTTTGGAGTCACTTGAGTAGTGCCTCCTGGGAGTTGCAGTCAGGTTACTCTCACTACTTCACAAAACTTGACAATAGGCATCATCTCAGTTGAGTAAACCTCATTTGAGAGTTTACTAACAGATGCGTTGTCACAAGTGGACACTGGGCTGGTGAATGGAGTTAGCAAAACAGAACCCATTGGCCTTTGCAGTCATGACACTCCCTCTACTTCCCAACACTTGACAATTGGTCACCTCCCAGGTGAGTAAACTGCATTTCAGAGTTTACTAGAACATGCTTTGTGACAAGTGGGCACTGGGCTCTTGACTGGAGTTAGCAAAGCAGGGCCTATTGGGCTTTGTAGTCATGTCATTCCCTCTACTTTCCAACACTTGGCAATTGCTAACCTTGCAGGTGAGTAAACTTCATTTGAGAACTCATTAACAAATGCATTGAGGCAGTTGCACACTGGGCTGGGATTAGAGTTACAGGAACAAGCCCTCCTGGGAGTTGCAGTCATGTTACTCTGTGTACTAAAAGCAGTATACAAATGTTATCTTCCCAGGTGAGTACACTTCCATTGTGAGTTAACTAACAAGGGTATTTTGACAAGTATACACTGGGCTTGTGTTTGGAATAGGAAAGACAAAGCCTCCTGGTCTTGGCAGTCATGTCACTTTCTCTGTCCCATACACCTGAGAAATGTCTTCCTCCCAGGTGAATACACTTTATGTGAGGGTTCCAAAACATGTTTTTTGGAGAAGCGAACCCTGGACTGGTGGTTAGAGTGACAGTAAGAGAGCCTCCTGTGAGTTGAAGTCATGTAACTTCCTGTACTACACACACTATACAAATTGTTTGCTCCCAAGTGAGTACATGTCAATAGAGAGTTGAGAAACAGAGGTCTTTGAAGAAGGGAACACTGTGATGATGGTTTGAGTTACAGAAACTGGGCCTGCTGGGAGTTGCAGTCATGACACTCTCTCTAGTACATACACTATCCAAATGTTATCCTCCCAGGTCAGTACACTATAATTGAGAGTTGACAAACAAGGGTACTTGGTGAAAAGGACACAGGGCTGGCTGAGTAGAGTGATAGTAACAGTGCCTCCTGGCCTTGACAGTTATGTCAGTCCCTGTACTACACACACTTGGCAAATGTTATCCTCCATGGTAGGTACACTTCATTTGGGAGATAACAAACGGGTATTTGGTGAAGGAAACACTGGTCTGGTGTTTGGAAATAGAAATAGACACAGATGTTATCCCCCCCAGGTGAGTCTACTTCAAATGTGAGATGCCTTTGGACAGGTGGACCCATGGCTGATGAGTGGATTGGCAAAAGGTGAGCATGCATGATATTGCATTTTGGTGACATTTTTGGTGTTGTAACTTACCAGACACCACTCCCGCAGGTATTCCTGTCTAGCCCTCAGGATGCAGGATGGCCAGGACCTTCTCCTCTCAGCTGTAAGGGGGGCGTGGGAGGGTCACCACCAGTCTTCTTGGACTGTAGCTGGTGTCTGAAGACCAGGGAACAGACCTTGCCCCAAAGGTTGCTTTACTTCTTCCTAATATCCTCCTGTGTGTGCAGGGTGGTGCCCACAGCATTCATTCTGTCGACTATCCTGTCCCACTTTTCCATTTTCATACTGAGAGGAGTGTGCTGGACTTGTGCTCCAAACAATTGTGGCTCTGGCTCTTTTCTTATGATTTCATCTACCATGACTCTTAACTCTTCATTTGCGAAACAGGGATTTTTGGAACTTGACATGATGGAAAAAAATAATTAATTAAAATTTAGAAGAGTGACAGTGACTTACTAAATTGGGGTAGTGCAAAAGGGTGTGACTAGACAAAAGTGTGTGCTGGGTGTGAAAAGAGATGGTGAAAAAAAGTGGTGTCTAATATCTGTTCTGTGTACAAAGGTCACTCTGCCTTCTGTGTCTTGCTGTGTAAATGCAAAGGACTGTGGTGTTTGAAGGGGTGTATTTTTATAGTGTCCTTTGCAGGTGTGTCCAGTGTAGCAATGTGTGCTAGCTGTGTTGTTTTCAAATGCATCCAATGTGCACTAGTCTGTTAATTTGGTGATAGCTGTAGTGGTTCGGAACGCTATTGGCTGACCACCATGATTGCCCGGCACTGTGACTTTGGGCTTGTAATATGGTCAGTGGTTGGTTGTTGAGCTGTCGGCGCTGGAGGTCGGACCGCCTATTTCCAAGCCTCCGTGCCTCTACCCGTCTGCCATTTTTGGTTGGCTGACGGCAGTGCAGCTTGTAATAGGGCGGTCCGACCGTTTCAGGACTGCCAACATGGCGATCTGGCGGTCCGACCACCAAACTCGTAATGAGGCCCTTAGACCTCAATATAATACAACCTCCTCGCCCCAACAGAATACTTGCTGATCAAGGCAAAATATGATTTTAACACTCTACATCTCTAAAGCAGAATATGTATTGATGTGTATCAAACAGATACATTATAAACAGGGAGAAAAGACAGGTAGACTGTTAGTGATACAGTTGAAACAAAGATAGTGTAAACATGCCATTGCTGTAATAAGCAATAAACGTGGATGCACTGTCACTTCCTTTCTCATAGATTGTACCATTCTGAGCTCTCTGACACTACTGAAGAAGAGCCAAGGTTCCTATCAGAATCTGACCTGCCAAAGTTTTCAGCAGAAAAGAGACATATAGTGGAAGGTAACATATATGACAAGGAAACAGTCATAGCCAAGATGACTTGTTTAAAGGGAGAGACACAGAGGAAGGCCCCTTTCCCATTCAGTACTACAAAATCAATAAGCTGAAACTGGTTCCTCTACTGAACAGAATATTTAAAGAGCAGGCTGTAAACGGCTGGAATACAAGAGGGGCAGGGACTCCTTGATCTTGAAACTTAACAAGAACAGTTTAAGTTGTGCTAGCTTTAGGATCTCCTTGTTACATGTGGCTAGAAATATCCTGGCAAATATTAAGGAAAACATATTGGCACTGTTATACCACACAAATATACCCTTCACACAACTGGGTTGTCTCAAATCTCTCTGCTCCCTTATCTCCTGTCCTGTGGCAGGCGAGAGATGACTCTGATGATGTTGCCATATCACCTGACACAGAAAGATCTTAGATTGTGTAGAAAGTGAATATCTGTTTAATATATTGGAGAAATTAGTTCTGGATTCGGACATCATCCAGAAGGTGAAGTGAAAGCAGAGGCACTCCTCAGCTGCAGTGAACTGTGGGGCTTTATGCCTCTATCATTCAATATTTTGAAAGGCACCAAACAGAGTTGTCAATTTTTCTCAATATTGTTCCTATTAAAAAAAGAACCTTTGGCTATGTCTATCCACTAACATAGGGTATTACATGTGACTGACACTGTAGCAAGGGAACAGAAATCTATTCTGTATGATGAGGCTGTCTAGGCAACCCTGTGAAAAGCCAAGCAAATCAAACTCAGTACTCATATCACAAATATGGTTATTCTCTAGGCTATTTAATACATTTGGAGAGGTGAGAGAGAAGTGTGAGTCTCTACCGATCATTAAAACTATCATTGAGACATCCCTATGAAACATGTCATTTTGATGAATGTACTCACATCTAAACTATCTGGGTATACTGGTTAATGGAGGTCTAGAAAATATGGTGAGGGGTTACTTTTTTCTATTGCTTCTTGCAGTGATCCAAAATGCAATTCTCTCTAAGTGGTAGCGTACAAATAAGAATGTGGCACATCAATCTAATTATATTTTTTCAGTGATGCTACTGGTGATACTAAGGGGTCTGCTGCAAATGACGTAAGACAGTGGTTCCCAACCTTTTGATTTCTGTGGACCCCCATTTTATCATTAGTGGAGCCCAGGGACCCCCACTGACTCATTATTGGAATCCGAGAACCCCCACTGAGTCATTACTGATAGTTGGAACCTAATATTATTACATTTTCTAAGCAGTCCTGGACCCCCTGAGGAGTCTTCGTGGACCCCCAGGGGTCCCCAGCCCACAGGTTGGGAACCACTGACGTAAGAGAAATTGAAAGCCTTTGCGTGGGTGGTAATGCACCAAGCTTGAAAATCTCTAATATCCATGCCTCTATACGCAGTTTGCAACAGCAATACTGACTTGCACACCAACTATCACACGCAACATATATGTTCCACACGTGTGTTCAAGTCCCTTTATGGGGACATTTAGAGAAAGCCATTCTCCACTTTGAGGGACGGCTAAACCCTTTATATGTAAAAGACCTACAGGTTAAATAAAGTTTAAACTCCATCATCCACTCTTTATTGTATTCATGGCACACAACTCACAAAAGTTTGGGTGAACACTGCAGACTGCATGGAAGGTTGCCCATATGGTGCTAAGGGGTGATGGCCATTTGACAGATTGAAAGTGTTTTGGACAGGTTTGAAAGATAAAGATATACTTACAGTTGATAAACTACTGTTCCATGAACTCCTTAAATCATTTGCAGATTAGCCACTTGAATCTGATCTGCCACATTTACAGTTTTGGAGATATCAGCAACTGACTTACTGCTCGAAGAAATTGCTAAGCTCAGTATCTAGACCTGGCCCAATCTAGCATTTTCAAATACTTATACATTTGGGGAACATACACAGGGCTTGTATAATGATTCTATGGGGTTATCATTGATCATTGTTTCTCTCGAGGTCAAGAAACTGGTGGGAACAAAAGATGACAGTTCAGTTTTCAATGGAGATAGGGAAGATCCACTCCTGAATCATATTAAGGGGTTAAGGGAAGCCAAACTGATGTTGGGATGCTTCATAATTCAACACCAGTGGTACCTTTCCCTATTTTGATTGCAGGTAGTTAAGCAAATACCAGTCTCATCATTCTGGAGGTGTACACAGCCTAATTGTGATATTGCCCATACTTTGTGGGAATGCCACAACAAAATTAGAAATTTACCATTGATAACATTTTTCATAGACTCACATGCTTTAATCATTCCCCATCCTCAACTAGAAATCCCCAGTGCATTTCAAATAGTAAATGGATGCTGTTAAAAAAAGCCTCAGGCCCAACAACAGTTTGTGCTTAATAGCACATCCACTTGAATTGAAACAACCCAAACTTCAGACAATGCAGTGGAAGTGCTGAGTTCTCTACTCCCCCAAGAGGTCACCATAACTCAGATTTCATAACACAAGTGTGAATGACAGTAAGTATTTTTAAAGTCTTTTACCGGATAGGAGGGACGGTCAGATGGGAATCTATGAAACAGGCCTATGCTTAAGACCTGGAGTTACAGGTAAGCAACTAAGTTCATCTCCAGCTTTGGATCCTTCATAGGTTTACATGCTTGTTTCGGAATAGCAAGCACTACATCACATTCAAACAGTAAGCAGGAAGCATGCTCACTCAATGAAACAGGTTATGTAGAACTGCTTATGCCACTAAACAATCGGTTGCTGCATTCAGACCCAGGCAGTAATGCTTGGTCAAAGTGGGCTTGTTTTTCCAAATAGCTGCTCAGCAGATATCTGGCAGTGATACTCCTGCATAAAGAACAGTTATTACTGACATGATTCTTGTAGAATACCCCCTCACCCTGTCCCGAACCAGGAACTTGCTTAGGTATAGAGTGGCAAAAATAATGCTGAGTGGAAGCTAGTGTACAGTGCTCTTATCAAACATGTGGGAGCCAATGTTTTCAAGGCCAAAAGAGAAGAATAGGTGGTCAGAGGTACCTATGTCCTTTATTGTTACCATGTATAACTTGATGAATGTAAAACTCTGCCCTTTCTACTGAAGTAGCTGAATATAGAAAGAACAAAGAATATTGTTTTTTAAGGTAAGAAAATGAAAGCTACCTTGGCATGAACCTTGGGTTAGTGCACAGGGTGACTTTGCCTATTGTGATGCATATGAATGGCTCTTTTATTGGGAAAGCTCAAACTCTTCTTGCAGAAACCGATGCTATGATAAGTGTGGCTTTCCACAATAGATATTTCAGATGTGAACTATGGATGGGCTCAAAGGGAGAAAGCATCAGTTGAATAAGTACTGTGTTTAATTCCCATGGCACCTGTCGCAGGAGGACAAGGTGAAAGCCCTGGAATAATCTTTGCATAAACTGTTTGATAATACTTTGTGAGAAAAGGAAGGGAGCATCACTCAACCTTCTGAATCATAAAAAGGCTGCTTAGTAGACTGCAGCCCTGGTCTATGTAAGACCATTCATGGCAGCAGAAGATGAAACAGCTGGACCTGTTGCACATAAGTTGAGATAGGATTCAAACTTATAGATTCACACCATGCACAAATCATTTACACTTGGCGGTGAAGGTTTTAGTAGTAGGAGTACAGATATGTTCTAGTGCTAATATTGCCCTGCAATGTGCAGAAATGTCCAGTGGTCTAAGTGCTGTGGCTAAATTGTGAAGTTGAAAGACTTCAGGTTATGGTGGAGGACATGACTTATGTCTGGAAATAAGCTTACAGTAAATCCTTAGCTGAACTAGTGGGCATCTGGACATAGATACCAATTCAGCGTACCAAAACTAGCCTGGCCTCCCTGAGCTAATCAGTACTAGCATGCATGACTCAGTCTTGGCCTTTCTCAGCACTATGGGAATGAATGAAGGGAACTGGCAGAAATGCATAGGTAAAGACATCCAACAATGTCATCAAGAAGGCATTGCCCCTGGAATCTAACAGTACTTGCTTTCGTAGTACAATTTTTCATCTGCAGAGGCAATCAGGTCTGGAATGAGATGGTCCCACTGCCTGATGATTTGACAAAGCTGATCCTAAAGCGCTCCCACTCGTGGCTGTCCGACAACGGCTGAGCACATCTGCATGCTGTTCTGGAGCCCTGCAGGTGATCAATTGAGATGTCTACTTTGTTCACCATGGCCCAGTTTAGCTGCTGCTGTTATGACAGGCTGCAAGACTTCATGCTGCCAAGTTGGTTTACGTAATACATTGATGTTATACTGTCTTTTCTGATCAGGACAGCTGAAGTCCCGTCAGATGGTCTGCAGCTCCAAGATATCTATGTGAAGGAATTTCTCCAACCAACCAGACATCTCTTGTAGATAACTTCTGCCTGTGAGTTCTCCTACCTTCCATGGAAATGTCTACCAACCATAGTTTGGGAGGTGATCATGAGAATCTCCACCATAACACAGCTGGTATCAGGCATGGGGATATAGCCACTGGGTTGTTACACAACCCTTTTGACTACTTCTGCTGAAGTAGATATACCTCCTGCTGAGTCAATCTAATCTGTAGTCATACTTAATCCTGTGCAGGATAACATGAGGCCTAGTATTGAGTTGTAAAGTTAGGCTTGAATTGACTTTTGCCGACAGCCAATGTTCAAAGTTTTATTACTTGCACTGCCACTGGATATGCTTTGCGAAGTTGCGTATCAATCACTCCTGGCTAATGACTTTGTATAGCTAGATGGATGAAGGTCATTAGAGCAATAAGTGTCAGGTTCAGCTGATGATAAAGATCGACCACACTGTTGTGGTGGGGTGTGCTTTTTCTTCTGAGGGTGCCTTCACCAGGCAGCCATCCAACGACAGGAACTTTGGACGACCTAATTTCCAAATAAAGGCTGCCAAAATGCCATTCATTTTGTGACTATCGAAGGCTGGGACGTCACTTAGGCAAAAGAAATAGCCTGGATCTGTTAGGTGCTCTGCTGTCACAGAGAACAACAGGTACTGAGTGGGATCTGGGTGTAAAGGGAAAGTGGAAGAAGACTTCTGTAGATCCAGGGAGCTGAGGAACTTTCCTTCTTGTCACAACAGAAGGACCTCTTGTAGGATGACCATCCAAAAGGACACCTTCTTTAGAGACGTAATGAGTTCTCAGAAGTCCAAGATCAGCCTACATCCTCTTGTTTTCTTACATACTGGAAACAATCCTAAATAGAAGCCCAAATTTCATTTGGCCATTGGCACCTTCCTGATTTCTCCCTTGAGTACAAGAATAAATGTTTCTGGTGCTAAGTGTGTTCCCTGCATTTATTCAGGATACCACATATAGGATTTCAGCTTCATTGCTCAGCCTCATCCCTCAGTATCATCCCATTATCAATATGAGGGCTGACAAGGACCACACCTGTGAGCGGAAGCCATGATTTTGAATTGTGTATCAGGTTTCAAAAACGTCACCCACAGCCATGAGGCACGCCTGCAAAGATGCTGTGACAAAACACTGTAATCAACAGGTCCACAGAGGAAATGGAAGCTAACTATTTGGTTAAAATCAGTAGCCCCTCTTGTGTGACTTTCAGGAAATCTTGCCTGTGTTCTTAGAAGCTCCTCTGCGAATGTGCCAAGTGATTCCCATAGGGCTCTGTCATATCACCCTATAAGTGCTGTGGCACTAACCATCTTGAACGCCACAGCAGTAGATCCACAAACTTTATGGCCAACTGTGTTAATGTGCTTACACTCCCTTTCAGGAGGTACTGAGATGTCTAATGTCAATGCAGTTCTTTTTCTGACCACCAGGACTATAACAGAGCCTGGTCTAAGTTACTGGCATAAGTATATTGCGCCCTGATCAGATGGTCTTTACTTTTTAAATAGTCTCAAAAGTCGCTGTCTGCATCGTGGCTGGGAAAATAAACTGCTCTGCTGCAAGATTTGCAAAGCTGGGGACCAAAGGTACCAGAGGTCTTGGAGTGGACAGAGGTTGCTACATCGTCATGATGACTGTGACCACGAAATGGGGAGCCTCCACTAGTATATTAGGCTTTGATACTGCCCTTAAAAATTAATGGAATGTAGTGTTGTTGGGTTGTGGTCTGAAATATGGAATCTTGTAATACTTTAATATCGAAGTCAAAATAGCAAGGACCAAAAAATGAAAAGGCAAGTGCATTTACAGAAGTATAGATTTACTATTATTAACCCAACATATATGTACCTTGAAGATATTATGTATATTGCCACAATAAACAAACAAAAAAGAAAGCATTCCTCCAGGATCAGAAAAAGGAAAGGACAACCAACTTAATAAATGTTGAGTTGACTGTTATCGATATATCTAATAAGATTTTGACAGAGGAGGAAGGAGGTATTGAGCCTAGGTTTGTCACTTTGTTAACTGCCCACATCACTTCAACTACACACGGTTTAGAACAGATCTTTTTCTCGTCTGTCGTAAGTTGAAATTACTTAAACTGCACAAATTACGTAAGGCACCGGCCAGTGTGGATGTAAATCCGGTGAATAATATTGAAGATCATTTTAATATTGAATATGTTGATGAATTGATGTCCCTACATGATTTGGAGGTTAACAGGCCCATCATTTATGGGTCCTTGTCAGAATTACCTGAGGAAGCATTAGCCTGAGAGCATAAATTGTGGTAAATATAGAACATGGAGTTGAAAATGAGAAACCAATTAACGACACTCTATTGGAAATGGGTTTCAGTATTGATGCAATGGCTGATAGTGGTTTGAAGTCTAAAAGCTGTAAGAATCCCAAAACACCTCATGATGCCATAGATGTTTTTCATGAACCAATGGTCATGGAATTTTAAAAAATACGGTCCCAAAAATACACAAGGATAAATAATGTGACCAAAACACAGTCAGAGGCCTTACCAGCATTGGCTAGTGACAATGATATTGTTATCAAAGCCTCTAATAAAGCAGGTAAAATTGTGATTATGAATGTAGATCAATATCTGAAGAAAGCAAGTAGACAACAGACTGTACATGTTACACAACAATCAGCCTTGTGGAGTATAACAAATCGTGTACAACCTACTGCAACATGTTACAGAAATGGCTGAATAGGGATTTTATTGATGATGAACAATATCAATTTCTGAAAGTGACCATCCAAGAGTACCTACTATTTATTTTTTACCAAAGATACATAAGCATCCCACCTTACCACCAGGGAGGCCTACAGTTTCAGCCAATGGTGCCCTTTTGGAACCAACAGCTATGTACTTGGATTATTTTCTAGCACCACATATTACTGCATTGCATTCATATTGTAAAGACACTACAGATTTTTTTAGAAAGATACATGATATTCATTGGGAGGGTCCATATGGGGGATCTCATTGGATGTACAATCTCTATACACTTGTGTCATTAAGCAACAAGAAATTGATGCTTCTGTATCCTTAGTTAAAGGTCGATCATTGACATTTTTGGAACACACTCTGATGTTGAGCAAGATGATGTAATTCTGTTTGAGTGAAAACATTTGTTGTCTTGATGATGTCCTTTAAAAGCAGATATCTGGAACAGCGATGGCCGCCTGCTTCACCTCCAGCTTTGCAAACTTGTTCCTGGGCTGGTGGAGAAGCAGGTGGCTTGGGTGGATGATTATGATATATACAAATTATGTGGTCATATGTACCAGATACATAGATGATTTGTTTATCATCTGGGATGGTGCTATCAACTTGGCACAAGAGTGTGTTCATCGCTTGCAGCAGAATGATTTATATTTGTCTATTACTTCTACTATGAGCAACAAGAGTACTGAATAACTGGATGTACAGTAGACTATTGATCAGGGAAAAATCAGGTCACTAAGCTTTTTAGGAAGAGTATTAGGAAGAGAACAGCTGGAAACAGCATATTACACACTGGGAGCCTTCATTGTCCTAGATTCAAGTGGGGTATACCCCATGGGGAGCTCCTACAAGCACAAAGAAATTGTTCACAGAAGGAAGGGTACAAAAAGGAATATAAGATTATGCTTGGAAGGTTCCGTGAGAGAGGTTACCCCAATAATGTTCTGGAATCAACAAAGGAAAAGGTGGCGAATGAGGCTAGGGAGGACCTTTTATTCAAAAGACGAAATAAGAATATAGAGAGCCCCTCTCAAGTCATATTTATAACAGATTACAGGGACAGATCTAGGACTGTGGGCTATTTTATGAATAAGCATTGGGGTATTATCAAAGCAGATCCTGTATTACAATCACATGTGGGTATCTACTTCCACATTACCTACAGGTAAGCTAAATCTCTCAGGAACACTGTGACACATAGTAATTTCCAACGTAGCTGTAAAACAGGTTGGCTGAGTAATGCTAAAGGCTTTTATAGATGTCTGAAATGCAAAGCCTGCAGGTACAGCAAGAACAGTCTTAGATACGAATCAAATAGTGGGTATGAACACTGTATATTTAAGTTCATCACCTGTACATGTGATTATTGTGGGTATGTGTTAGAATGTCCATGCAAATTATGGTACAGAGAGAGGACAATCTTTCCTGTCAAAAAAATAATATATTAACATCAACGTGTCATAAAAAAATTGTGATGAAAATGATCCTGTTGCCAGGCACTTTAGAGAGAAGCATAACAATAACCCAAGTTGTCTTATATTTTTTGGTATTGACAGAGTAGAAGCTTCTACAAGAGGTGGGGACAGGGAACGACAATTGCGGTACTTGAATCCAGCTACATCATCAATCTGAATAGAAAAACCCCTAACGGGATGAATATGGATGAGGAATTGGCTGTACACATAGGATTTCAGTGGTTATGGAAGGGTGTTTTTCTCTGTCTTATTGCTATTGTTAAGGTCTGTATTGAATATTAAACATCATGATGGATTATTGTAATGAAATGTCGAGGGGATTGATGAAATTTTTCAATCAAAGTTTTGTCTCTTGGTGGATCAATGGCATCCTTTTGAGGTTCTTGATGTAAATAATCATGTTATATTATCGTGCTTTTTACAAAAATTGCAATTATTGTCTTCCTTTTATTATGATAATAATAGGGACTTTTGGATATTGCCCACTTAGGCTTAATTGTTTCTTCCAGCAGTAGGATGGCATCTATTGCAGTGTGGCAATTGCTGCCAGTATGTGGAGATATATTGCATTACTTGCAGTGTAGCAATTGCTGTCAATATGTGTACCGGATTAACTGATCATGACAGGGTGTCTACATCAATTATTTCATTTGTGTTCCCTTATTTATGTGCTACATTTTCTATATTGTCATGACAAAGGACAAAATCAATTTGTGGGCTCAAAACGATTTTTATACATAACAATATTAGTTTTACTGATACCACTATCAGGGTCTTTTTTCTTTTTAGTCTTTTCACTGTGTGTATTGATCACTGAGGATTGGTTTGCACTATTTAGTCTCTAAAGGGGATTGACTCTGTACTTGAAAAAGGCGACAAAGTGAAAGTGTCGTCCGACATCAAAATAAACCAGTGTTTTGACCCCGGAGGAGTGCTTCACGTTTAATTTATTGTGGTGATTATTAGGGGCACCGCAACCCGTAACGAAGCACAAGCACTCCAGTGGATGGAGCCAGTAACATGCGGGATTGTTCTTATACATATATACATCGTCCGGGTACAAACATGTGGATTTGGGCATAGAAAATCTAAACATAATAATCTGTTGATATTTTTGACCTCAATATTTTGAAAATATTAAAGTATAACAATATTCAATGTTCAGGACCCACAGGACCCAACTGTGTTGTCAACTATAAGTGGTACCTGAAGGGGATATTCCACAAAATTCACCATCTTAAGTAGGCCTGACAGTAAAGAAAAGATGACAGTGAGGCAGAGAAGAAAAGGCATCGAGATGGAGAGTTTGACAACCCAGATGCCATTGACTGCCTCAACATTGATCTTCTTGACGCTGAGTGCCTCAACGCCGACCTCCTTAAGGTTTGTGAACAGTGCATGAACGTCAAATGATACAACCGTGTATGGCTTGATGTTGAGTGGGCATCCGAAGAGTGCTTCAACATTGGTAAGCTTGGTGCCGTATAGGAGAGCTTCTTCGCTGGTTGGTGTCTTCTTGGTATACACTGTTGATGGCCTTCAACAGTGAATATGTTAATGCTGGGCCATTTTTGGACGTGAACTGGTAATCTCAGGAGTGACAGAAGTGACGGAAGTGGTGATTGAGTTGACACCTCTTCTACCTATATCTCCCTTTTGAGACTCCTTTTCTGGGTAGTGCACCTACACAGTAGAAAGGGCACCCTCTCTGTCCAGTCTATGATGTTTTTTCCTTTCCACTTCTGCCCTTCAAGTTTACCTCTCAGGCGAATCTCTTCATGGTCTTTCAGGTCTCTTTTTGTCATTATTCTGAAAAAATTGCATTCTCTGACTGAATACATAGAGGGTAAGCAAACCACATGTCTGATATTCTTCAGTGTTCTCTCTGTCATGCAAGGTTTTCAAAGGTCAAATCTAACAATACGTCACAGGTTTTTAGATACTGCAATTTAGCCTTTAACATTTTATAAAAATGTCTTCTGCCAAAGAGAAACATTCAGAGCCAAAGAGAAACATTCAGAAAAATATGTCCTGTTTGTTCTAAGAAGGCTGGACCTGCATGAGGAAAATGGAAGTTTTTATGAAGGGTTTCTACTTTATAAAGAGAAATGTTCCAGGGATTCCTCACCTAGTCGAAAATATTCCATGATTATGACTAACAGTGAGAATACCATGCTTCAGAACTTTATTGTATGTCTATGGGACTTTGTGTCAGGTTCCACTGGGTGTGGTTTCCATTAACAGGCAACACTGTACAGATGTATACCAGTGTATCTTAATAACTGGGCGCACATAAAGAAAATGCAGAACAGAATTGTGCACTTGGTATAGACAGAAAAGTCGATTATTCCTATTGCCTGAAAGAGAAGCTGTATTCAAAGCGAGCAATGTCACCAGGATATATCTGTAACATGATACAATGACAATCCCCATATTATGGCTCCCAGTTTATGGCTTCCAGCCGCAGTTGTGAACACGATGTGTGGCCAAACGAAACATCGGGCTGCTCAGCAATCTCTTAAAGCCGTCAGATTAGATGCTTTAGTAGTGGCTCCTCTGAAGGCAGAGAGGCCTCTACCATGCAGGCGGAGGTTTCTAACTACAGTGGAAAGTAGTCTACATGGACACCGGAGGTCTTTACTTCTACTCCCGTGGTGGCTGGCATGCTGTCTCCAAACGCCTAAATCAGGCTTTAGATGGTATTCTGAGTAGGCGACACAAACCTAGGTTCGCCTGTCATACCCGAGGTTCCAGAACAATCTTTACTCCCTGAAATGCCATATCCTGTGACCCTCGATTCAGAAGAAGTGACAGAGATTTAGAAATGATCAGGTCCCACAAACAGGGTTTTAAGAGTGGTAACAAAACAGAATGTTGCAGAACAAAGGAGAAACCAAACTTCAGTACAACCCCAAGTGAACAATGTCTCATTCATACCACAGGTAACCATGATGCTGAACTTCAGATTCAGAAAAGCAAATCAGAAGAACAACTAACAGCAAAAAAGTCTGTTCAAATACCTGATTCCCAACACATATGTATCACTCCTTCTGAAAGCCTCTCTTAAAGACATCTATGATACCATATTTTAAAGAGATTTAAACTGCATAATCCAATTGGGGAATTTCATTGCACATTCCTCCACTAGTTGATGGATTATGAATACAGGCAAACCCAGTTTAAATCAAACAAATATATACTCTTTATGGTATTGTAGTGCAGAGCATGTGTTTACATATAACATGTATAGCTAATTGTAAAAAATGCATGCAGTCATAAAAATACTTAAATGAGTAACTTTCAAATTGGTGCTGTACCTCAGGAGGTGGAAGGCTAACTGTATGCACAGTTAAACTGATGCAAATTTGGATTTCTGATACATAGAGGTCCATAACTGAAATGAGATAAAAATGCTATTATTTGAAAACATATTCGTAGGCAGAAAAATACCTTGCAATGAAATCAACAGAATACACTACGGGGGTATGTTGACAAAATATACACTGTAAGTAGAAACAGTCTGTATCTTGATCGTACATTTAGCACTTTTGTAAAGCTTCAAATAATAGATGTAAATATTACTAAACGCAATGGTAATCAATGTATCAGTATCATAATGGTAAAGTGTTAGGTGGATCAGCGAAGCCTGTAACCATCAATTGACACACAGACAAGAGTGCATTAACCTCCTGAACACTACCTTGTTTTGGTAGTCAACATTCTGTGATATTTCTGGAAAGTATACTTACACTGGTTCATATTCCTTCATTAGGGAAAGCTTCATTTCATAAACTACAGAAAATCTCTTCTGATGTGCACAATATGAGAATGCTTAATATAAGGACAGCCATTTTTCTACGAATAAATCCAAGACATATTTTCTTGTTTGTAAGTCAGCTAGAGTGAAATAATGGATTTAAAATAACTGGTCGTTCAAAGCTCTCTTTTAATCTTCCCTATAAAATAGGGTTAAAGAAGAAAACATTAACAAATAGGAAGCAGTCCGAAAGAGAGGCACCAGTCACACCGAGAACAATTTGATACTGGAACCCTGCGTATTTAAAGTCGGGTAGACTGACCCAAAGTCCTAAAAGTCACTACAGTGACAGTCTGATCACAGTTGATTTTAACAATTAGGTGACATCTTGACCTCTATTTCCTTGCCTATTTTTGTTCACTTAAGTATTAAGCAGGGTCTCTATTAATTTAATGAATATGCCTATGAAGAACTAAGATTTGCATTAAGTAATGCACAGTAATTTCTCACAACAGTATCATTATATATTCGTAAATAATGGAAGAATGGGGCAAGGTCATCCCCACATGTTGAGTTGCTAAATGGTGCGGAAGCAAACGGGACTGGAAACAACAAGTGAAAGATGAGAAGATTTTAAATAACAAGATTCTTCCCAGAAGCCTTACCCGCTTGCATTTGTGCAATGGGGCCAAAGGCGGACAGTAGTGCATGTCAAAGGTTCGGTCTTGCCTCCATTTGGAGGCTCTTCCAAAGTTCATCAATCGAAACATGTTTAAACATTTACCTACTTCAACTCCAGTTAAATGTGCTGCCACAAGGAAGTGGCTGTTGGCGTTCTAGTAATATGTGGGGCTACACAAAACTATTAGTGAAGTTTGACCACAGCGAGACAGAATAGTCTCTGCAGTTGTCAAACTATGGTCCGCCGCAGTGGTGGCTGGTGACTGAAAGCAGTGGCGGGGCACAAATACAAGACGGAATTGCACCTTGTGAGAGAGCCTCACTACCCACGTATTTCCATTCACCTACTCACCCACTGCCTTTGGTCACCTACCCATTTACTCATCCACATTGTCATCCACTGCCATTCACACAACTCTTATACACAGATACCCACATTTTCTCAGCCACTCTGTCAAGCTCTGCAAACACATTCAAACAAACACACATTGCCTCACCCATCCAGTATCCAGCAGTTTCATTGATAAAAGGTACACGTTTATTTGAGCTGCAGATTACATGTTTAATATGACATATCACGTCATTAGTCTGCAGAAGAAATAAAACAATAACTAGCCATGATAAATTACTGGAACCATTACTGCCTTTGAGAGACAAAATCACCTACAGAGGCAGTGAAAGGAGAGGAGAGCTGAGAGAACAGATTATTTTCTTATTGTCTGTAAAAAAAGATAGAGCTCCAACTTACTTGTGTGCAGGGTTGTCTTTGGCATATTTATGACTTGAGATCTTCAGGTCACACTCCTGTCTCCCAGAGAGCCCTGGATGTAGTAATTTATTGTATTTATTCCATTTCTCTCCCACAGACTGTGGATTTTCTTTGTGCAATGCCACATTCTTTTAATAAAATGTGACCTCTGGTGCGTAGACCCTTCTGATCACATCCCACCATTTGAGTAAATAGGAAAGGGTGGAGAATAATATCGGAGTGACATGAAGTTTACAGAAACCCGGGCTGAAAAAAAAATGCTCCAGGCTGTTCACAATCAGAGCTTCTGGTGGAGGGGGAGATAAGCCAGGGACGTCACGGCGTTCTGAGAAAACGTAAGTGCTTTGAGCGCTGTCAGCCCTACTGTGCAGCTTTCAGCCACATACTGACGCAGGCGCAGTGGGGCTTTTCAAAGTGCACAACTTTCACTCCGAAAATGTTGTGCAGAAAATGTTTTACTTTCATCATGTAATTAAATTTATGCTTCCCTAGAGAGGCCAGAAAAGGCTAGGGGCGCAGCCCCTTAGCCCTTGAACACCAGCCGCCACTGGTCTGCCGGCATTTAAATGGAGCAGATGGACCATAATCTTGGCAGGAAGGACACGCCGTCTCTGTTGCAACGGACTTCCCTCTCCAACCAAGATCTAAATCAAAGCTTAGTCTTATCACAAATAAATGAAATCCTTTCCTTGTGAGTGCAGGCTGGTGCTGAAAATGGATATGTGCCATTTTCACGTGCCTTAACTTAGAAACTTTTTTCTTTACTCTGAAGCTTAGTGTTGGTGATCTTTTTTCCTTGTAAAGAGTTAAAAGTAGTACGATTGTTCTAATTGTAATGTAAAAATCCACAAGCAGAAAACATGGTACTAATCATAGTTTTTGAGAGAATTCTGTAAAATTAGTGCGGAAGATATTTGCAACTCTGCACCCCGTAGTGTAAATCATATTTATGTAACTGGAGCAAAATGACAGATTACATGTTAAGATTTACACATTTCTCCACTGTCGAAACCCTGTAAACTTTGTCCATTTAAGTCGCATAAAACCCCCTCTTCAGACACGAATGTGGTATCACTATGCGGTCCAGAGTATGTACCTTATGTCAACTCTGAGTGAAAAATATCACATCAATCATTGGTCATTCTTGATCTATTCATTACTGGACATGTCCAGCTGTCGAGTATCATTCTGGAGCAAAGATCCAGTCTATTTACAGTCACTCCTACAACTGTGGTAAAAGTTAGCAACGGCGGTTTCTGGGAATCATTAAGATGGGTCTTTTGAGGACCATTCAGAATCTCTTAGCTTACTGTTTTCGCGACGTCCCTTTATTTGATCTATGTAGTGTTGAGCTACAAATAAACATGCACGAGCTGAGCCATTTTGACACCCAACTTCGCATATACATTTGGGAAGGAACTGCACTGAGGGAGGAAATGTAGCTAGAACCGGTAGGATGTCACTAAGGAGGGCTTCTCCTTGCCCATCACTGTTTTTTTAATTTAAACGGAGTCAATAAGGTTGTGGCGCATAAATAATGCATAGATGCATGTATTATTAGGTTTCAGAAAAACCCAAGGGCGGGTATAGCATCACATGCAAACATAATTCTAGCCCAAGACGTAACAAGATGAGCAGATGAAACGCGTTGTTGTGCACGTAAACGACGGTCGTGTTATGTGTAAGTTATCCACCAGCATAACACTGAAACCAGTCCCTGGTTGGCACCAATCAAGATGCAGGGCTAGCAGAAGCATTTAGGCTAACTTCTGGTGGATTCCTTTGAGGGCGCGAGTAGAAGACTAACAGTCCCCCTAACTATTTCGCACGTTTGATTGTGACATCCACACAATAACATTGATGTATGTTGAAAGAGATACACCCACTCTTTCTGAAGTTAACCGAATCCCACTCTTGTTGAAGATAACTGAAGCCTAAACGAACTCGGATTCAGAACTTGAAAGTGCGTTTTTAGCTGAAACGGGAAAGATAACATGAAGGTTAACTTGTTCCATACATCAAAATGCGTCAAGACTAACCTTTTGTGAGGTATACCAGGGCCATTTCACACTGCAGTAACACAGAGCACCTGGGTGCCTAGAATTAAGCAAGACTCAGGACACCGGGGTGCTCGGCGCGCCTGGATAGGGCTTAACTGCCCTGCCCTATCACGCTTTTGCGTTTATTACCACATGGCCCACGTGACTGCGGGTCTATCCATTAAGCACGCCTATGCAGGTGCGACTAGTGGTCCCCCTTCACTTAGTTCTTAGTGGCGACCAGTTACATCACTGGCAGACATTACTTTCCTCCCCCCATAAAGAAAAAGACAAACACACAGCTCCAGTGGGTCACTCAAATCAAGTTGGACTCAGAGCAAAAAGCATTTTTTCCACCCTAAGAACATTTGTAACTATTTGTATTTGTTATTTATAAAGCGTATTCCGGCTGTGGCATCGAAGCGCTAAAGTGAAAACAATAAGTGTCAAGAAGCAAGAGGAGGGCATGAAAAAAGAAAATTACTGAGGAAAAAGCCAGGTTTTTGTCAACCTCCTGAAGATCAGAAAATTATGCTTCTTCCTTATGTCCAAAGGAAGCGAGTTCCAGTGCTTAGCCGTTAACCATAAAGGATAAAGAAAGGTCTCTTTCTCATCTGCTGTGGTGGGCTTTCACAATACATGGTCTTTTGGTTTCATCAGCAGCGGTGGATTCCCTTGAAGATAGTATATGGTCTACCTCTTTCAACTCTGCGGGTCTCCCGCTGACCACAGCCCATTCCCATCAGTACAGGATGTTGACTATACTGCACCAGGTGGTGATGCCTGAGCCAGCTCAAGCTTTTCCTGGCTTAGGGATTTTGCCCCGTGCTCTCTCCTGAGCTAGGAAATTCCCATTCTTCCTCTTCTCTCTCCATCACTTCAGTGGCCAGTCTCTTCCTGTCCGCCTAGGGCATTGATTCTGAATGAAACCTCTTAAAACCAGATGTATTTTGGATGACTTCTTCGTTTCTGCCCAAGGCTGCAACTTTGATGCCCTTCTTCTGGGTGACTATCCATGGGTGTTGCTCTAAGGGTAGCCTCAACTTGCTCCATGAAAATCTGTCCTTGATTAGTAAGCAATCTTTCACTTGTATGTCAGACTTTGGCACATCTGCCAGCGCCAGCTCCGTCATTATTTGTCATTCCGCCTTCATAGTGTTTATTGATTGTCCATTTGTGCGGGTTTCCATGGATGGCGATTGGGAATACAGTCTTTGACCACACATACTGAGGTGACCAGGGGCTTGTCCAGTTGTAGCATAAGGAGTCTGCCGGTATTCCCTCAGGAATGAGTAGATGGCTCATTCTAGCAGCTGTTGATTTGCATGTGTTATCCTTATTACTTTGTTCAGGGCCCTCATTAAACTTTTGACCTCCCTATTGGCGTGGAGCCGTCAGGGTGTGACTCGTATGCGTTGGATGGTCATGGATTGAAGATAGGCAGCGACCTCCTGGCCTTAGAAAGGCAGGTCGGTGTCGGTCTTGAGGTCTTGGAGGAGTCTGTGAGTTGACAACATTTTCTCCAGCTTGTGGAGCACATCTTTGGCTCACTTGGTGTTGATAATTTAAACTTCCGGATATTTGGAATAGTCATCAATGAGGACATGTGTGGAATGACCATCCAGGAGATACCCATAAACTAGCTGGGGCACATTCAGGGTTGATGTGGACCCTCGCCTGGTGATGATGGTTGCTGGAGGGTCAAAGGCTCCAGCCTTTTGACACCAAGGGCAGGACCTCACAGTCATTTCCAAAAGTTCATCCATGAGAGAAAATCATACTTTGCACAGTCGGCTCTTCGTTTTGACCATTCCCTGGTGACAGTTGCACCATTTGGGTGGTTAAACTTGGAGGTATGCAAATGTGGCCCCCACAGTAACAGGAGTCAAGTATGTTAAAAAAAAGTATTGGAACTATGATGCTATGCACAAAGGGGGCTGGGTGAGTGAGCATGGGGATGGGGTATAGGTGTGCCTAAAACAAACCAAAATAATCTGTAACTTTTTCGGTCTTTCACTTTCAGGTAACTACATATAAAATAAGGGACATCTTAGATGAAATATAAATACAAGTTAAGTTAATCAGTCGGAAATGCACTATTGTGCATTATGAAACCTCGACTAGTAGATGCACTGCAGAAGTCTGTGGCTATAACCACACAGCCAAAAATTAAATCCTGGTTGATGCAGTGGAGAGCAGTTGAGTGGTGTACAAGGTCCTAGTCTGTGACAGAAAGCACTGTGATTATGTAAGGCATTATTTTATTTTAAACTTGCATTACAGGCAGTATAAGATAGGCTCCTACAAAATATGCAAAAAGATTTAAGGCAAAGTGCTTCCAAAATATAGATTTTACTAATACCCAGACTGTACCTAGTGCAATATTTTTGAATGTCCATTAAAAACACACTCTTTGCAGCACAGCCTTGCAACACCACTCAAAAAGAATAGCTCTGTGTCATCAGGAAGCTTCAAGTGATTCCATCAATTAAAGCCAATACCGGCTTCTAGGCACCCATAACATTTGCAGATTAACCAAATGTGCACATTCACATTTCTGTCAGGCAAGCAGGCACCCTGGGAAGAATGTGTGTTTAGCTCTCTGCCCCTCACTTGGTTTCTCAACAAAGGAGACTCCCTGCCTTGCATTTCAGCTGAAGCATTTTAACTCTAGGAAATAACCTTTCCAGGACGGTTCTCTTTTCAGAAAAAGTAGGGGAACTGTTTTCTTAAATTAGAAAAGTATAGGAACATCGTGCCCTTCATATTCTGCACACTTTCATCACTGCGCAGAAGGAAACCATCAGGGTCGGCAGCAAGTTCAAGGCATACTTGATGGAGAGAGTCAAGAATTCATTGAGCTTCCGGTGTTCGTTGTGCCAAGTGTGTCTTTAGCTTGTGCCAATGACTGGAACTGCGATCCTCTAAGGCTAGTTGGAGACACTCATCATTGGCGGTCACCTGGCGTATGGTGTCAAGTGACAAAGGAAGGGGATGAGATCGATCCATTACGTATTATACATATTCTTCCTATTTATTGGCTTCTTCACCTTACTCCAATGTGGCATTTCAAGGGTGTCCGGACAAATAGTTGGCTGGGTTTTTGGCCCCTGGATGTTTTTTCTTGCAGCTGTAACATCCACTTCTCTATGCAAGGAGGTGGTTTGTATGCGGTCCCTCGAAACAGGGGGATCAACGGTTTGTGATTAGACGTCACCAAAAAGGAAGGCCAGGTGGAACTGCAGGCACTCCCAGTGTATGGTGATAGCTTCTTTTTCTATCTGAGAATCACATTGTTCTGTTTAGGTCACAGACCGACTGGCATATGCCGCAGGTGCCTACTCCCCACATTCTTGCTGCTCGGTCAGAACACCCCATAGTCGTTTCAGGCTGGCGTCCACAGCTATGATGATCATCTGCCGTGGATTGAAATAGGCTAGGGTGGTGTCAGCTGAGAGAGCACTCATGGCATCATGGAAATATCGTTTTTGGCCCACTCTCCAGGTACAGGTGACTAACCGTTTGGTGAGGTCTCGGAACAGATCAGTCAGTGTGGTCAAGTCTGTTATGAATCGGCCCTAGTAGTTCAACATCCCCAAAAAGCTTTGACCGTCAGAGATGCTGGATGGAGGGGGTGCTTCTATGACATCATGGACATTCTCTGGGTCTGGGGCCACTCCATCAGTGGAGAAGGTGTATCTAAAGAAACTTATTTAGCACTTTAGGAATTTGCACTTGTCCTTGTGCAACTTGAGGCCTGATTCCTTTATTCCAATGGCTTTCCCAAGACTTTCAGGATGTCGTCACTCCCACTGAAAAATTCTGGTAGCCCTGCTAGCATCTCTTGTACGGCATTCTGAAAAGCCTCTCTGGCACCTGCTATTCCGAAGTTCAACTTTTGGTAATGTCTGAGGCCCACATGGTTCAAGAACGACTTTATGTATCTTGACTCCTTAGCTGGTATTATCCTGACCTAAGATCAACTTTGGAGAACCAACAGGCTCCGCTCAGTTCTCCAATAAGGTAATCGATGGTGGGGGTCAGGTGTCATTCTCTCTTTATGACAAAGTTTGGGAATCTCAGGTCCACACATATGCAGACTTTGCTGGGCTGCTTCAGTTTCCTTGTAACTACCATGGGTGTCACCCCTGGGATGGGGCTTGGCACCTTCTACATGATGCTAGCGGCTTTGAGCTTTTACAGCTCTTTCTCTACTTTTGGTCTGAGATGGAACGTGATTAGGTGTTGTCAAAGTGCCACTGCTGGATAGATTTCTCAATGTGGAGTTTGACAACTTTGCCTTTCATACAACCAATGCCATCAAACAGGTTGCTGAAATCTGAAACTATGTGGGACAGCTCTTCCCTGTGTACTCCAGAAGTGAAGCTGGCTATCCCCAGGGCTTTGGCGATATGGCGGCTGAGGAGCATGCCCTCCATGCCTTGCGCTACGTATATGCAGGTGTCCACTGTTTTTCTCCCATGTGATACCTGTGCTTTGAACATTCCTAGCATGGGCAGTGGTCTATCTTGTCCATATGTGAACACTCTAACTTTGGCCCGTATGAGGGTCTCATTAGGTTTTATGCTTTTGAAAGTCTCTGCTGACAGATTGTTAGGGGGCGCACCAGTGTCCATGATTGCTTTTATAGGGTGAGGTCCGACTTGTACCTGACACTAGGGTAAACTGGTGCTTTCCTTCTTTGCTGACTGTGAAGACTGAAGGGACCATGTACCCTGTAATTTTGTCCTTGTCCATGTCATCTGTCTCCTCTGTGGCCTCTGGTATGGTGCTAGTTTTATTTTCCACAGAACGCACATTTCTTTTCTTTTGTTGGGTACTCCACCAGTTGATGGACAGCCCCTCCACAGTGACCATATGTCCGGGGTGTTTTTGCAATCCTCTTTTGTTTTTATGGCCCTTGTTGGGCTGTGACAGTGATAACAGGCTCAGTCTCCAGTGACCATTGCAGCACAGCCTCCACATGCAAGGCATGAGCCCTCAATAGTTTTTTTCGATTAGCCCAACTGCAGGATGCCACTCATTGATTTCTCTGACTCTTGTTTGATGTTTTCTTACAACTTAGTGGAGGTACATACTTGTAGAATCTGGTCTTGTACTCCCTCATGTACATCTGAGAACACACGTGCTAGCAAGTTCTTTCAGTCTAGCATTGAATACATCTGTGGACTCCTCAGGGCCTTGCCTGGCTTTTCAAACTATGAAATGTCCATAATCTTGGTTCACCACTGGTTCAAAATTGGGTGTTGAGGGCAGCCACCAGGGTCGCCTACTTTTTCGAGGTTGTCTTTGTAATAGTCTTGGAGATCTTTTGTATACTTTTTCCTCCCAAGTGGAGCATGAGAGCCCTCTGCCGTTCGTCCAGGACTTCTGTTGCCTCGAAATAGAGCTCTAGGCACTCCACCCAGTCTTTCCATTTGGGTGCTTTAATAGAAGGACCCGCTTCAATGGTGAATGGCTCAATGGCAGGGATGTTAGATATTCCTGGTGGTGGGTGAGCTGTGAGGCCTGCAGGTGGTGTCAAAGACTGCTCAGTCAGGATGTGTGGTCCACATCTGTTGGGGTCTCTATGCCTTGCGAGGTGAGTGTGTTGCCACACTGCAACCATGGGGTACAAGTGCCCCCCTTCTTCACCTGAGTTTGGTGCTCAGTCTACACGGGTGCCGCAGGGGAAGAGCGGTCATCATTTTGGCCAATCTCACTACCCACCACGGGGTACTTATGTGGTGTAGTACTCTGCTCTGTCCAGCACTGACCTTGCTGTGTCTGCCATGCCCTGGGCTGCCGTTGGTGGGATTGGGTCTGCTGCCTTCTCCAAATGTGCGTGTGGCACGAGCAACACCAGTACTTGTGTACGACTGAGCGACTGCCACACCTGGTGGGAGGTAATGTAACTGAAGAACACTCCTTGCGACAAGGAGCGGACACGGGTCAATTCAGCCCTCGTCGCCAGTGTTGTGGAGTGCCCCTGACCTTGTCGCGCTGCAGCTTCACCAAGCACCATGGGGGGCCTAGTATAAATCAAGACTTGGGAGACCAGGGTGTTACTTTGTGCTCGGTCAGCTGGGAGAAATGCCCCTGCTCCGTCTTGTATTTGCGTTTATTACCACATGGTTTCCATGACTGCAGGTCTAAACATTACATCCACCTATGAGGGTGCCGCTAATGGTCCCTCGTCCCTTAGTTCTTTGTGGCGGCCATTTACATCACTGGCAGACACTAAATAACCAATCCCCTAAATAGAAACACATAAGGAATCTTGATGCCTAAAATGAAACCTGAGAAAGAACATTACAACCATCCTTTCAGCTCACTGTGCTTTTTTGATCTTCTTAAAATACCAGAATACATATTACAGACAAACCCTTTTAACTATATTGACAGAATGTGACTTTAAGGACCATCCCCCTATGGAGTCAATAGATAATCTCATAATAGTAAGTAAGACCATTACAATACAATGCGATTGATAAATGATGCAAGAATCCATGACCCACAGTGAGTGCATTACATTAACCACCAACAAAGGCATAACTAGCATTCTATACACAATCAATATGTAAGGTATGAAAGTAGATCCACCTGCCCTGAAATTCGTTTACACTGAATTTGCTTTAGCAATGAACTACAGGTGATTTCCTTCTCTTATTAGGTTACAACTCTTGATAATTAAATATATTACTTACTACCCCTGACAAGGTGTGGAAAGTGTTTGGTGCAGTTTACTCTCAGTTCATTTAACCAGATCAACTGTGTTACATAAAGAAGCAAGACTAATGAAGCTTTGTCAACATGACGTTTGTTTTATTCACAAGATTTTTATCTGTCAAAAAGCAATACATAAATAAAATAAGACAAAAGAGTCTATCACACAACTACTAAGATATTACCAAATTAATGTAGTCACCAGAGAATAACACTCTTGATTTAAAACATCAATGAAATATGATATATGATATTTACCAACAGCATTTTGTTTTCCTTTCTGAGATAGAAAGTCTTTTCCTGAAACAAAATATGGTCATAGTTAAAAAACGCTTCTCAGAGGTTTTTTTAGGAAATTCACAAAGACAATACTTTTATATTATGAAGAAGACATTATTTAAATGCAGAAAGGAAGTGCCACAATAATGAAGACAACAGGATTGTCCATGTTTGAGGAAATTAGAGAAAAGAACAGTTTACACTAGAACGTGGTAAAGGGGTTCTCCCAACCAGCTGTTCCCTTGTTTCATGTGGAGGTTAGGAACCCTAGATATCCAAAAGGAGACCCTGAGCTAGATCCGCTGTCACAAAACCTTTCACTGGAGGAACATCTTTCATAAAGTTGTCAGTATTTTGTACGGTAATTGGTTGTACTACTCAGTTTTATTTTTGCAAGAATTTCAAGAAGCCTGTGAGAAATAACTTTCCAATCTTGCACACACTGAGGTAGTGTTTATCTAGACCAGTGGTTCCCAAACATTTGACATCTGTGGACCCCCACTTTATCATTACTGGATTCCTGGAACCCCCACTGAAATATTATTGGACTCTGGGGACCCCCTACTGAGTCATTATTGAAAGCTGGATACCTGACCTGTTAATATTATTTAACTTTCTAAGCAGTCACGGACCGCCTGAGGAGGTTTCGCAGACCCACATGGGTCCCAGGACCACAGGTTGGGAACCACTGATCTAAACAATACTATGTAAACCAGTGGACTGAAAACCCATAACATACACACCCCTGATCTCACAAACTAGGTATTCTGTTCATAAACAGAATGACCTAGAAACCAATACTTATGAAACATGGTTCACTGCTCTCAAGTATAACAATATTATTGTAAAAAGTGCTACAGGAACGCCAAACCTAAATATTACTTAACATTGTTGCAGGCATGCTTGGAAAATTAAATATCAGGGTCCCCTGCCAAATGAATGTCAATCTTTAGAACGCGTTTCAATAGAAGGTGGTACATTTCAATGCAGAAACCACAGCATGATTACCTTCACAACACATTGTTTAAATCATGTTACTTTTACATTGTAGCTTAGTTAGGAAGTAATATTATTAACAACCACATAGATACATATATATATTTATATACACATGTATATGTGTGTGTGCTAATAATAACACAAAACACCTAACCTACAATGTAACAGGTAAAACTCAAACTACACAAACCTTAGAAATTCAAACGTTATACCTATAACTTTATATTTATAACTTAAAACTATAATTTGTGCCCCACCCAAAACTTACTCTAATATGTGCACCTCCATATAGAGTGTTGTCAACTTGCTAGCCAGACTAAATTAAATGTAACCTGTCCATCTGCCATTCACTCTCTTTTCATAAATGGTGTCATTTGAGATGCTATGAGTGATGTCATGAGTGTTGTTATGAATGCTATGATTCAACATGCTAAATGTGATGTAATATGATAGGGTATAAGCAGTGCATGGGGAAGTGTGAGTTATAGTTTAGTCTGGCTAGCAAGTTGACAACGCTCCGTATGGAGGTACAAGAGTTATAGTAATTTTTGTGCAGGACGTAATTATAACTTTAATTTAAAACTACAAAGTTATTCATGAAAAAAACTAAGGTTAATGTAATGTTATAGTTAGGTGGGAATATCAGTGACAACGTAATGTTTTAAAAATACAAAATCATTGAAATTCACCAGTTGTAGTAATCTCTGGTAATTATAACTTGTGCCCTGCGGTAACTATAAATCGCACTTGCCGGTTGGCAGCAAATATGTCTTCCTTGCCCATGCTGCTGTAGGCAGAAAAGACAGGTCTGCGCCTACCCAGGGGGGACTTAAAAATGCTTCCCCCGGGAGGAGCAAACATATGTTTACCTGTCAACACTGATGTGGGCAGGGAAAATACTGGGTCCTGGAGATGGGCTCCCCGGTAGACAGTATATGAGCCGGTCCAGCGGGATGTGGGGTCCCTGGGACCTTAAAAGGCTCAGGGAGGAGTATGCGCAATCATCCCCCTTTTCTTTTTAAGTTTTGTTGGGTCCCGAGGCCTATTAAGGCTCAGGGATGGCGGGCTGAGTAGAACCCCTCTCCCCTTGTTAAAATATCAGATGTGGAGAAGAGGTCCCCAAGGCCTCTTAGAGGCTCGGTAAAAGGATCTACACACAACCCTCCCCTTTCTAAACATGTCGGCCCTGGGAACTTTTTAGGCTTGGGACGGGGTTGCGTGGCCCCATCCTTTCATTGGAATATCAGCCAAAGAAAAAGCATCCCCTGGGCCTCTTGGTCCCTAAATGATGTATGTGCTGCCCCCTGCCAGGTTGTGGCCCACCCTGGGTAGGGTTGGTGGGGTGGGGTTGGGGGAGGAGCAAGAGGATTCACATAGTTCTGGATTTGGTGGCAGCCAATCAGATCTTTCAAAGAGATCTGTCAGGTCTGCGGATCCTCCACAATGTGATATATACAAGGTTTTGAGCATTAATTGCTCAAAACCTACTGAACATAATTTGCACCAAATCACTAAAAGCACCTTTTTTTGGATCAAAATCTAGCTTTCTGCCAAATTTGATATAAATCCATTTATTGGTTTGGGCTGTAGCTGTGCCTGAAGTTCCTATGGAAAAATTAATAGGGAAAACACGTTTTGGGACTGACTTTTCCTCTGCCCCCACTTGACAAATCACCCCGAAACTTTCCAGGAAAAGGCGAGGTAGAAGAACTTTAAAACAAAAAAAAAAAATTGTGAATATATGACAAACAGTGGCAAAGTTATTAGGAAAACAAAAATTACTTTCCGATGGATACGTGGTCCTAACAATTTGAATTTCTATGGTTTGTGTAGTTCAAGTTGTATTTGTAAAGAAAGAATACATTACATTTTCCTAACTACTAACTAATATTAAACTTTTTTTCATTGACTTAATTTTTTTACTTTGTTTCTAATCATATAAGGTTTATTATGGTATTAATTATCTTTTTTTTTTTTTGCTACTGCGGTTTTTGGTACCACAGTACATTTGCAATAGATCAAAGTTCATTATGAGCATCAGCTTTTTTTAAATAATTGTTTTGCTTTCAATATTGGTTCCTCAATAGTACAGCCGTACCTCTGTAAAATTTGAAAATTGTATTTACATCAAAGAATTATTTTTGATTGAAAATATGGATTCAGGGTTTCATGACTAGTTTCACTTTTAAATGGGAATTGTATGGTGAATAGCATTTGTAGGCTAAATCTGTATAAGCTTTTAATTAAGGATTGCTCAGCAGATATTTCTTCCCATACTTCCATCATATCTGTTTTTCTGCCTAAGTAATGTAGAAAGTAGCATACCCTGCAACTACTGTTCACTTATCTGCAACAAACAATATATCCATGTTAGCCTCCCACAGATGTAGGACTAAAGAGTTGTAGCCATTAATCTATTGTGATGCTTATGGTATTTTAAGTTTGTAGGTGTTTTTTGGTCACTTGCCAGCGACTGCATGTTTTACAAATTACATTAAATTGTTGACTCTTCCTTTCTGGAGAATTGGTCTTGGGAATCTAAAGTGGCATTTTGAGAAATATTTAGATTTCCTCTGATATTTTCTTCAGCAGTATTTACAGCACATATGTGACTGAAATTGTAAAACTTGTTTATAAAGTTTCTTGTGGTGCGCTTCACGCTTTCATGCTCTTTTTGTAAATAGTAATCTCCAACTGGAGTTTTGCTTTAGTTGGTTAAGTAGTGAAGAATACTTTAAATTAGTGATTGAAATATCTGTAAACATTGACAGTAATCAAAGAACATATTTCTGTGGGTTTTTTGTATTTAATATCCAGAATATTTGCATTAGCTTCGAGAAGAAATTGAAACACATCGTCCAATTCGTACTCAGCTCTTCTTAAAGTATAAACCTAGTAGGTGATTCTAAATTTCTGAGCATATATTTTAATTCTCTGTGTCTTCAAAACCAATATTTATTTGTCGCTCGTTGATTTCCTGCAAAGTTGATTAAGTTAGATTCTAGATTTTCATCTTTTCATTCGCATTTTCAACAAAATCCTGTGCTGTTATACTTGTAAAACCAGTTGCAGACAAAACACTTTCATATAGTACTGTGAAAATATAATGAATATCTTGTTGAAAGTGTGGATTCTCTGAATATAATCTTGTAGCTCAATACTCTCATGCTGAAATTTGTACTGGATGATCATCAAATTGTCACATTTTCCAGTGGGGAATAAATGTGGATAACATCTTGCTTCTAGCGTTTTTCTCCAGACGCTATTCTACTTTAGCTTCCTCTGACTGATATAGTTTTAAAGACTCACCCATCATGTCTCTTGCGTGTAGGTGGCGTATACTATAAGGTTCATATATCATCTTTTGAAACTGTCCTATTTGTTTTGCTTTTCCAAATAATGAGTTTGCTTTACTTCTTAATTTTATTTCTTATCTAGTGTTCTATTCATTTTCATTATCATGTGCCCAGAAATGTGTGTTTCAAATCCCTTTCTAATACTTGTTAAATGTCTTTGATGCAGACTAGTTTATTTCCTTACCTCATATTGGTTTCTGGGAGTATTGTGCTATATCAGTAGCTAACATGGTACTGAATCCAATGATAGTCCTCTTTTGACAATTAAGGTGTCGGTATGCTGTTGTTTCCTAATGGCCAATAATTTAACTCTTTGTATATTTGTTTGTTTCCCTCTGTGTTCCTAATTCCTGTATGTCAATGTATGTGCAAGATGGTAAAGGTTGGCTTGTTGGCCACAGTTTTGTTTTTGGGCCAGAAAACATGCTAACACAGTTGGTGCTGAAAATGGTTTAGGTTTGAAAAGAGCTGAACTAACATGGATTGCGGAATTAGGTACTCCCTCTACTTTCCTTGGTTAGTAATTGTGACCATCCTCACTTTATCCATTGTGGTGACATCACAAAACAAAAGTCCAGCCCAAACTGCCAGGCTAGGTCCTCCCTGGACAGGACACAAGCATCCTGGGTCTGGTTTCAGGGTATCACCCTTCATCAGCCAGGCTAGCTTGAACCCAGTGGCGCAGTAAGCAAGGGAGCACGTCTGGGCATTCCTTAGCCACTTAGAGTTCACAAGGCAACATTACAAAACAAAATAAAATGATAGACGGAGGTGTGTGGTGACAATGATATTGGACACTTAACTATAGGTAGATTGGAAACTGAGATTAAGGAGACATTTTTTATCTTAATGTATAGGTTTCCAAACACACATTTTGTGTTCTGAAATATTTGTCAACGACAAAAGTGGAAATAGCTGACTGTAAAATCTGCTAAGTTAGAAAAGACTCGAAGATATGCACAAGGCAGTGTCAACATTCCTTCACAATCACAAAAGCCCTCATTATGACCTTGGTGGACAGGTGACTGCCACGCTGGCAATGGTGGTAGTACTGTCGCCAGGCCAGCGATAATGACTGCCAAATAATGACCATGGCGGTGATCGCTCCCATAGACAGCCAATGTACCACACCATCCGCCAGTGCGGTACGAACACTAAACACTGCGGTAGCAATCTCCAGGCAGGTGGATGACAAGGATCCACCTACCATATTATGACATAGCACACCGCCAGGATTTCCGGGGCGGTACCAATGCCACCAAAAGCCTGGCGAAACACATCATATAAAAGGAGACACTCACCTCCAGGGACACAGAGGAATCAGCGGCTGCCATGGAACCAGAACTGCAAGTTTTCCTGATGCTGTACTACGCCATGGCCGTCCTGGAGCACCAACGCCACCGAAGATGAAGACGGTGAGTACAGCCGCCTAGCACACAAGAGAGGGCGGGAGGGGAGAGTGACACACACGCACAACACACACCATACACACACACCCAGAACCATCTGCAGAGTTAAACGACAGTAACAGAACCCAGGAGCAAAGAAAGCCAGGACACATACCTCTGTTCCAACCACTGTAATCCTGTTGGATGAATGGCCCAAATCCAAAGTATATACATCAATGCATATTCACATGCAGGGCCAGTGGCCAGTCCAAAGTCTCAATGAGCCACAGGGCAAAGTCCAGGCCCCAACTTGACTCCTGACAATAATGGGACTCCACTGTGCAGGGGCATCTTGATGGAAATGGGCAGGCACCTCAGGGGGTGGGGGGTGGGGTGGTGGTGCTGGCTTCTCATTGGGAGGGGGCTCCTTGGCTTCTGGTTTGGGAGGAGGCTCCTTGGCTTTTGGTTTGAGAGGGGTCTCTTTGGCTTTTTTATTGGGAGGGGTCTCTTTGGCCTCTGGTTTGGGAGGGGTCTCCCTGGCCTTTGGTTTGGGAGGGGGCTCCTTGGTTTTGGCTTTTGTTTGGGAGGGGGCCACACTTTAGCCTTCTGTTTTGGGGCCAGAGGAGTGGCCTTGGGACAGAGGGCTAGCATCGCACTCATGTGCCACTTAGTGGCAGCTGAAGACTTTGGGGGTGAAATAGGCTCAGACTGGGTGCTGGAGGTACTGGGCTGGAGAGGTGGGACCTTTCTCTTATGGGCAGGACGGGGGGAGGGAGGAGTTCAAGGTGAGAAAGTGAAAGCTTCTTAGGGCCAGGAGGAGGGATGGGAGTGGAGGCAGAGGGAGTGGTTGTAGGAGGAGGAGGTGTGCTGGACTTGGGTGCAGGTGCATGGACAGTGTGCGTGTGTGAGGTGGATGGCTGTTGGGGTCTGAGTGTGAGCATTTGTCTGTCTTTCGAGGGGGACAGACAGCATGGGTAAGGTCAAACAGGACGTGTGGATGGATGTTGTGGTGGTGTCTGCAAGTGAGGTGGCTGTGCTGCATGAGGTGGTGATGGTGGTGGCGACTGCACATGTGGTGTGTTGGGTGAATGTCTGCAGGTCTGCTGTTATGGTGACTGTGGGCAAGGCTGTGCAGGTAGCAGGTTCAGGGATTGTTGATACAGTGCATGCAGTTGTGAGTGCGAATGTGACTGTGAGGGAGAAGGAAGAGGGGGAGACAGTAGAAGCAGTGGATGATGTTGTTTGTGCATCTGTGTGTTGGCTGTGTGAGTGCTTGTGGACTGAAGTGTGCTGCCTGTGTTTGTCTGTCTTTGCAGGATGGGTTTGGGGTGAGGAGACTGGGACTGGGAAGTGGTAGTTGGAAGGGGACAGAAGGAACAGGGACACTGGTTGACCTCAGTGAAGAGGCCAGAGCCTGAATTGATCTCTGTAGGGCCGCCAAGTCACCATGAATGCCCTCCAGGAAGGCACTGCATTGCTGCATATGGGATGCCAGCCCCTGGATGGCATTCACTATTGTTGACTGCCCTACAGAGATGGATCTCAGGAGGTCAATTGCCTCCTCACTGAGGGCAGCAGGGCTGACTGGGGCAGGGCCTGAGGTGCCTGGGGCGAAGGAGATGGCCACCCTCCTGGGTGAGTGGGCACAGGCAACTCGGTGGGGGGCTACTGGGAGGGCGGTGCTGGTACAGGGGGTGGCATTAGAACCTGTGGCTGGTGTGATCCCAGAGGGGTCTGCCACCACCAGGGAGCTCCCATCGAAGGAGGAATCAGCTCCTGTACCCCGTGGTGCTCCCCTCGCCCTCCGTCCCACTGGTCCCCTCGGCGTCGGTGGACTCTGCCTCCTGGGTCCTGTGGGCTGCAGCTCCCTCACTCGCCGGTGCCCCTGCTCCTTCGCCAGATGATGCTAATGCCCACAGGGACAGGATGACAAAAGGAGAGGGGGGAGAAAGAAATGGAACACAGGGTCAATCACAGCAACAACAGCACAGATGGCGTACACATCACTGTCACACACTGAGACTAAGAATGGGCAGTATGGATCACACTGGCATACCATTGGCTAAGTGCCACAGCAGGTAGGAGCCAAACACTGCCATCTGCACACCAACTGAGACCAACTAAGCCCTGTCTGCCATAGAAAGCCAGCTACCTAGCTATCAGAAACATGCATTTCACCCAATAATCCTAAACTAGACCACGCAGCAGTGTATATTGGGGCATCCACTGACTGGTGCCCTGCACCCATATCCCATGCCAGGCAACACAGATGGTTGTCAAACACACTGTACTCACCCCCTTGTGGCTGCTGTGATGCCTTCAAGCTCCCATCCAGCTCTGGGTAGGCCACCACCATTATCCGGGCCATCAGGGGGGTCATGTTCCGACGGCACCCTTCCCGTTGGGAGGCCGTCCCCAGCTGGGCCTCTGCGGTCTTCTGGACCCAGTGCCTCAGGTCCTCCCACCGTTTCCTGCAGTGGGTGATCTGCCGGCTACGGACCCCCACGGTCCGCACGTCCTTGGCAATAGCACACCACAACCCCTTCTTCTGATGGGCACTGACCTGCAGAGGAAACACAAACAGAGGGACACCATGAACCAAACAATCCAACCTATCACACATATGGCCTACATACTGCTTTTGCCCCTCATCAAGCACACACATGACCCATACCTCTGCATTAACACTGCCACCAGCTATAACCCCCCCAAATGACACACTGCCAGCACACACACACACATCTACATGCAGCCATGTTGCATGCAACTTACCCATCACATACTCACCTGTTGGTCTGGAGCCCCATACAACTGCCCATACAGGTGTAGGACTCCATCCATAAGCCTCTCCAACTCCTCCGACATGAAGGCTGGGGCCCTTTCCCCTGTTGCACGGGTCATGGCAGGTTCCAGACACAGGTCACAGCAGCCCACCAGTCAAGATGTGGTCATGTAGAAAGTCAAAAATCAAGTGAAGTGCTTGAAAGAAAATGGCAGTCGCGGCCGCGGCAGTGAACACCGTCACCGCAGGCATTGATCATCTTTGCTTCCTATACTCCATGGAAGCCCATGTTAGCCAACGAGGAATTGCAGGGCAGTGCAGACGCCTCCCGTCATGACACCTAACGCCGGCGGGGTGAGGTCACTTCCACCAGTCCCTGCATACAGGACAGGCGGTTGTAATTTTCTACTGCTAATACACATGTATTGATTTAAAAGTGCGTAATTGTTTTTGAATGTACACACCTAGACAATTCCAGTGTCCAACATACAAACAAGCTCTGTGTACACTGCTGTAGTGTGTTCATAGTTCCTGTTGTCACTCCCTTCTTACTTCCTTAGATACCAACCACTGTGGAGGAATAGGAGGAGGAGGAGGAAAGCGCCCGTGTACAGACCCCTTGTGGACTTGGCTACACTGGAGGACTGGCACATCATATTCACCTATGGTCTGGACATGGCCACAATCATCGAGCTGTGTGCACAATAGGAGCCTGATCTGCTACCTGCTATCCATTGCACCACAGTAATACCCCCTCTTGTGCAGGTATTCTCAGTGCTCCATTTCCTGGCAACTGGTTCTTTTCAGGTGACAGTGGGCTTGGCTGCTGGAATGTCACAGCCAATGTTTTCTATTGTGCTTGCGTTGGTTTTGTCAGCCTTGCTCAAACACATGTGCAGCTACATCGCATTCCCCGGGGTAGATGAATTGCCCACTGTGAAGCCTGGATTCTATGCAATGAGACATACACCACATGTTATTGGGGCCACTGACGGGACCCATATTGCCTTAGTGCCCCCCCAGGGCCAATGAACAAGTGTACAGGAATAGGAAGAGTTTACACTCACTCAAAGTCCAGATGGTGTGCCTTGCTGACCAGTACATCTCCATCGTCCCTGCCAAGTATCCTGGGTCGGTGCATGATGCCTTTGTCCTGAGGAACAGCAGTGTCCCACAGCTGATGGCACAACTACAGAGGCACAGAATGTGGCTTATATGGGAGCCTGAGTCCCCAGCCAATGTATGTCAGTGTGTGCCTTCAGGAGTCATACACCCCTGCCATTGTGCAAGGCTAATGTGTGTCCTTCACTTTTTGCAGGTGATTACGGCTACCCATACCTGCTCTGGCTCCTGACCCATTAGGAATCTGAAAACAGGGGCTGAGAATAGGTACAATGATGCTCATGCGCGTGATTGTTGAAAGGACCTTTGGTCTCCTGAAGGCCAGGCTAAGATGCCTCCATCTGACAGGTGGATCCCTATGCTACTCCCCTGAGGTCTGCAGGATTGTTGTTGTGTGCTGCATGTTGCACAACTTGGCAATCAGATGCCATTTGCCCTATCTGCAGGAGAAGGGGGGTGAGAATGCAGCTGTGGCAGCAGTTTACACTGAGGACAGCGAGGAGGAGGAAGAGGAGGAGGAAGAGGAGGAGGATGTGGACAACAGGACACATATGATACAGCATTACTTCCAATGACACTAAGGTAAGACTATTGTACTAAACATTTCTCCATTTCAATGTTGTGTTGTGTGGTATAGCATAATGCTAGTCACTACCTTTACATCCCACCTGACTGTCACCTATGCCTTCCCTTATTACAGATGTTGCTGTGGTTACAACAGTGTAATCCTGTGATGTGTACAGACTGCTAAGACGCATTTGTAAGACGGTTCAACAGATTACTGGACATTTTCACAGGATCATGCAGTTCATTACATTACAATACATTGTGCATTACCTTCAGATATAACACTATTACTCAAGTTGTGCCCAAGCGTGTTTATTAAAAATTGGTATACAATGCAAAGTGCAATAGAGTGGGGTGATGGATGGGAAAAGTCCAGTGTAGTGGGCCAGCCTGTTTGTCGCAGAGGTCCAGTGTCCAAGGACCTACTGGAAGGGGAGCAATGGCAGTTCTAAGTGGACAAGGTGACACAGTGTGACACAAGGGAGACATTCAGGAGGGGCTCATTTCCTGGCGGTGGTCTTCGTCTTGGCAACTGTCTCTGGTGTCTGTCTGGGTCACAGGAACTGTTTGCAGGCTGGTTCTCCTTTGCAGGTGGAGGGGTGCTAGTGGCCTGTGCTCTTGTGGCAGGGCCTCCTGTCCACTAGCTGCAGCACATGTGGAGAGCTGGTCTGTACACTGGCTAGTGGAAGGGGCCCACTGGTGTGCTGTGTACTTCCTCATGATGTTGACCATGTCACCCGGCAACCCTGCAATGGAGACCTTGGTGGTATTCAAGGCCTGCAATTCTTGCGTGATCTCCTGGTGGTGTTCTCCCCGCAGCCTCTGGTTCTCCTGCATGATGTTTAACACCTCACCCGTCTTGTCCTGGGGCTGTTGGTAAGCCCCCAGGACATTAGTGAGTGCCTCCTGGGCAGTCAGTTCCCTCGGCCTGTGCTCCCCCTGGCGCACAGCTGTCCTCTGACCGTCCTGGGTCCCCTGTGCCTGTGTCCCCTGAACGGTGTGCCCACTCCCACTGACTCCAGGACCCTCATTATCTTCCTGTGAGGTGTGGTGGGGGACTGAGTAGCTTGCTGCTGACACTGGCTGGGACACCTATGGGGATGTAAGTGGAATAATATGCTACATGTCTGTGACATATTCTGCATCACTAGCTTCCCCAATGTTATTGCTGTTGCAATGCCACCTTTAGTTGTGTATGGTAATGGATTGTGGGATTGTTAGCTCTCCATGCTGTGCATGCATTGATGGTGGGAGTACATGCAGGGCTGGAAGGGATGTGTATGCAGTGGGTATGGCATGCAGGGCTTGGCATTTCATGTTGGTAATTGTGGTGGTGCACTGTGTGGGATGGAGTGGGGTGATGGGTGTCAGGTTGAGGGGTCATGGTGGCATGCAGGTATGGGGGTGATAGGTAGTAAATGTTGACTCACCAGTGTTCAGTTCTCCAGCTACTCCAGTGAGTCCCTCAGGATGCAGGATTGCCAAGACTTGCTCCTCCCATGCTGTCAGCTGTGGGAGAGGAGGCGGGGTCCACCACCAGTCCTCCTGATGGCGAGCTAGTGCCTTGCTGCAATGGAACGCACCTTCCCCCGTAGGTCGTTCTACCTCTTCCTTATGTCATCCCTTGTGCGTGGATGTTGTCCCACGGCATTCACCCCGTCCATGATCCTCACCCATAGCTCTATCTTCCTGGCAATGGAAATCTGCTGGACCTATGCTCCAGACAGCTGTAGCTCTACCCTGACTATTTCCTCAACCATGACCCGCAACTCCTCATCGGTGAAACAGGGGTATCTTTGTGGAGACATGGGTGTTGTGTGGTGTGTGTACATTGTGCAGAGGGTGATGTGTGAAGTGGTGGGTTGTGTGGTGCGTGTCGGATGAATGGGTAGTTGTAATATGTGTGTGCAGTTCTCTTTTGGATTGGCATCGCAAAGAGTAGCCGTCTTCTTGTGTTTGCAATGGATTGTGGGTGTGTGTTTCATAGTGCTGTTGGTGGGTCTGTGGGGTGTGTTTATTTGTGTCAGGTGTGGGTTTTTTGTTCTGGTTAATGTTGTCTTGTTTTATTTTTGGGTGGCCACCTTTGCTGCAGCAGTGTTCACTGCCAATGGTTTACCGCAGTTGAATGTCCGCTGTGGTGATTCATGGGTCATTATTTTGAGGACATTGTTTTGGTGGTGTAACGGTATGGGTGGTAGTTCCGACAGTTTATCACGTTCAGTGGGTCTGGCGGATCTGTGGTTGTGGCTGTTTACTGTCGGTTTTGTATCTATGTGTCATGATCTGGCGGACGTATGTCCGCCTCCGCGGCGGTATGCTGGCGGAAGTCAGCGCAGCGGTATTCAGTATTTGCCTTCAAGGTCATAATGAGGGCCAAAATGTCTTTCATTTTTCATTTAAACATAAAATATGTCAATGCAGCATTGTATGGTCCTGATAGTGTACATTTTTAACATATGAAACCATATTTTCATTTCAAACCTGAAAACTTGGCTTGGCAAACCTACATGAATATGTTTTGTAAAAAATAAAAAATAAAAACCTTTTTAGGATATTATGTCTAATTTTATATTATCCTATAATTTAGTTTTTAGATTTCAATAACTACCTCAGTACGTTTGAGAAATACATCATAAGCTTTTGAAGAAATATATACATCAATGAAAAAAATAATTCTCCAACTCTACAGACTTTGCTAAACTCCCTCATTTCTTCCTTTACATTAGAAAAAGACAATATGATATTCAAAAAAAGAGCAAAGATAAAGTGTGGTCTAAATAAAAGGTCTTCTCTTTTATTTTGCAAGGGCTCTGATCAACCAATAATAATATTGTGTTTCGTAATCGCCATGTACCTTGGTATAACGCAACCAAGTATATCATTGTGTTTTTTTCATTTATTACTATTTTTTTAAAAAATTACAAATTCAGATGAAATAACAAAAAGCACCTTTTGTACACCATAATCTATATTCTTGCCCAATATTATGTAAATCCATTCAGCCATTTTGTCCCTACGTTGGTTTAAAAAGTCTATAGTAAATATATTGTTAGGAAAACATGTTTTTGGACCCCCTTTTTCCTTTGCACTCCCTTTACTTATCATCATGAAACTCTACATCATAAGCCAATGCAGAAAAAAGAATAGGTATGCAACGTTTCCTGGATAACAATGACAAAGTTATTAGCAAGTAAATAGTTGAGAAGTTCCCATTTCTCTGAATCCTAATTACAAAGTGGCCACCAACACCCTGTTTAATATATACTTTAACTGAAAAAACAAAGGTTGGATCTGAAGTTGCTCCCTTTTTATAAATTGAAATGATCAGAGCACCGTTCCAAGAATTGGGTAAAGGGCCGTGATCGCAGTAGACAGAATGTTAACTTACGGTGCCCATATCTCAACTTCAGAACTGTATAGCTCACCTGGGAAGCAATTTAGTCCTAGGGCTTTTCCAGGCTTCAGGGACATATTAGCTGCCTTAGTATCTTCCAAAGAAAAGGTGCCAAACCATAGGGTCATTAGCTCATACTGTCTCATATACCCAGGATCACAACTGTCCACTCGTTGATCACAGAGGGGTATCAATAGAAATTTTCAGTGTTTCACCCATGTCTGTTGCTGTACGAGCTTTCAAAATACCGTGGGCTATAATATGCCAAAAGGAAGAATGGAATCATGCTTCCTAGAGGCCTCCATCAAATATTGGCGATTCTGCTCCTCCCACCTTCTTTTGCTAATCTATATAATCTTTTTGTAGTGGCTTCTAGCATCCCTAATACCCTGTTGATTTACAGATCTAATTACTAGTAATAATCTAGATTTTTCCGGCCTACAATCTTTGGTAAACCATGGTGCTGCTGCAATGGCTGTGCATTGGTACCTAGAGAGCCTTGTTCCACCTGGAAAAGTACTCCAATTTAGCTAAATAACTGATTTTGAATACTCAGAATAGGTATAGCTATCGGATCACTATCAAAAAGGGCTGTATCAACAAGACCATAGATCAGAGTATACTGCTTTCAAACAGGAGGCAATTTTGGGCCATTTAAGAACCCTCCTCAAATTTCCTATCTTAACACCCCCAAAAACCTAACCTCACCAGAACATGCTAACATTCTTTCTTGAAGAATTAAGGGCCAGATGTAGGTAGCCTTTTGCGCCTCGCAAACGGCGAAAAAAAACGCAGTTTGCGAGGCGCAAAAGGCCTTCCGCGATGCAGACTCGCAAAATGTGATTCTGACTCGCAAATAGGAAGGGGTGTTCCCTTCCTATTTGCGACCGCATCGCGATGTAGAGTTGCTTTGTGACCGTGAAAGTGGTCGCAAACCAACTCACAGTTACCATCCACTTGAAGTGGATGGTAACTCATTCGCAAAAGGGAAGGGGTCCCCATGGGACCCCTTCCCCTTTGTGAATGCTCACAAAAATATTTTTTCAGAGCAGGCAGTGGTCCTATGGACCACTGCCTACTCTGAAAAAACCGAAACAAAAAGGTTTCGGTATTTTTTCTTTTTGCAGCTCGTTTTCCTTTAAGGAAAACGGGCTGCAAAGAGAAAAAAAAAACCTGCTTTATTTAAAAGCAGTCACAGACATGGTGGTCTGCTGTCTCCAGCAGGCCACCATCCCCGTGAGTGCCTAGACTCGCTATGGGGTCGCAAACTGCGACCCACCTCATAAATATTCATGAGGTGGGTCTTTGCGACCCCATAGCGAGTCGCAGAAGGTGTCTGAGACACCTTTCTGCATTTCCTTTTGCAAGTTGCAAATTGCGAGTCGCTGGGACTTGCAATTTGCAACTCGCAAAAGGAAACCTACCTACATCTGGCCCTAAGTGCACTGGAATATGGTCACTTTCTACTATGTGACTTGGAAATCCTCCAACCAGGGTCAGAGATCAAGAAAAAGGAAGATGTAATCAATTCTACTCTTTGCACTCCCTCCACGGAATGTAAAGACCCTTCCCATATCATAGGTTGGTCTCCCATTATATGCCCGCACCCTTTGGGAAATCGTGAATAAAGCTAATTGAGTAGCAACGGCAGGACAGGATTTCAAGAAAGTACCATTAAGTCTTGGTATAGCCACAGTTGTGTTTCCTGGTTCGACCACCAGTGATACGTAGTCCAAGGGTTCAAAGGTGCTATTAAAGTCGCCACTCCAAGATGATGATCAGTCTATATGTTAATGATTCGAGGTGGCTATCAAAGATACTATGAGCCTTCTTAAGATCGGAAAACCGCTACTCCGGTTTTCCGCCTACTGGCCCTATTACAAGTTTCCCGCTGGCCCAGCAGGAAACAGGCCACAACATTGACGCCAGCTCGTAATCGAGCCGGTGGCAATGTTGTGGTGCATGGGTTGCGATAGCACCCACTGCGCTTTTCACTGCCTGTAATTCAGGCAGTGAAATGTGCAACAGGGCTGTCCATGGGGCCCCCTGCATTGCCCATGCCAAGTGCGCTGGCAGTGCAGGGGTCCCCCATGGGGCCCCCGGCACCCCATCTCCGCCAGCCTTTGCATGGCGGTGGAACACCATGCAAAAGCCGGCGGAGAGGGGAACTCGTAATCCCCAGGGCAGCACTGCCCTCGCGGATTAAGACCGCCAGCACCAGCAGGCTGTCGACAGGTGGCAACCTGGCATTGCTGGCGGTCCGACCGTGGCGGCTCTGCCACGATCGTAATATGGAAGTCGGACTGCCACTTTGGTGGTGGTCTGACCACCACCATGAGTGTGGTGGTCTCAAGACTGCCACACTCATAAGGGCTGTTGAAGAGGTACAGTTAGGGACACACTACAAACATAAATATTCTAAAGATTAATAGTAAAACCCATGCTAGCTCGTATAGTTAATCCTAAAATATCTGGTGACTGAATCATTTATTGTTAGATGGTCCAATTTAAAGATAATTTCACCCATATCAGAAGACTCCCAGCGGGGCGGCCCAAAGAAGAGGGCAGCACATCTACAGCTTAAGTAGCAAACCTGATCTATAGGGAGGAACTAAAGCCCAAGTCTCCTGGAACAATCAGAGATGGAAAGAATCCATATAGGCACCCCACCTCGGATCGGCTAGTTTTCTACGTATTCCTGCAACATTCCATGAAAGAACCTGCAACTGCCCAGCATTACTAGAATGCCCCCCAGGTGAGTATCTACCAAAGTGATTATCTGGGGTGGCCATGCGCCAAAACTTCCTGCAGAAGGTCCAGAGATAGGGGCATTAGTGGGGATTCCGTCAACACCAGACATTCCCAGCTTTTTCCCTAAGTTGCCCGAGTTCACACCTACAGAGCAACTTTGTACAGTACCACTCGAGAAATCAAGGCAAATAGTTGTTCCTGTGTTATGGATGTCACGGCCTTCAATTGACAAAAAACCATCCAAGATTGCCTGAGAAATTCCCTCAATCTTGATGGTATCATATGGCTCTAACTCTGGTTAAATCCTAGACACATTTATAATATCTGACCTGATAATTGACTTGCAATTATAATTCTTAGCTGGTCCAGGACATTACTGAACAATGACTCACTACTCTAAAAACCAGCCCTATTCAATTTAGGGGCTTTTATCAATTGAAACTTATTTTCTCCTATGCGTCGTCCATCTGGAGGTAATCTCCTATAGGAGGGGGCGCAGATATCCCTGTCCATTTGGCTAGACTGAGTTCTCTTTCCCAGAAACCTCGCAAGAAAGCACCCAGGTGAACATGGAATCCCTGTTAAACTATGTTTGCCCTCCACTATAGATACCTCGCCTATTATGAATACATGCAGGATCCTGCCTACTATCCTTGCCACCTACTGGAATGTAGGGAATGGGCAGCTAGTCAAGACCCATCTGTCTTCGAGGGTCTGCTTTGTCCACACGACGGTGGGTGCTCAGTAGCTTGGGGAATTGAAGAAATACAGGAAGAGGAGGGCACGGGACAGGATGGATTAACAGAACAAGCGTGGGGTTTAATAACCTTCGCTATTGTATCATTAACAATACTTAATTTACATTCCAGAGACTTTACCAGTTCCTTTAAACCCAATACGTCATTACGCAGTGCAAATACAAGTTCATATAAGTTGGTTGTAGAAGCATGTGACCGGGTAATCACACTGACCTTTTCCCTCCTACACGCCAATCCTACTTGGTCTTCTACAGTATCTTCAGTTAGAGGTCTGAATCTGTTAGAACAGGTCACTACTGGTTCTAGAGGTGGAGGCTGGTAAGCAGGTCGTAAATTTGTAGCATTACCTACTATGTCTGTCGCCGGCGGGCTACTACACTGACATGCAACCAACCAGGGCTAGTGCGCACCCTGTCAGGTTTTTTGCCAAAAATATCTGGTAAGGTTATTTTTGTACCCATTGCTACACCACTACTCTGAGTTAATGTGGGTGGATTCAAGATTGTCTCAACTTCTCAATCAAATTCTTAATTTGGTTAATAGTGCTGGTCTCCTATTTTCCTAGCACATTTCTTTGGATTGATGGAAGTAATAGCAGAATCAAAAGCCTTCCGCTTACCCATAATTTAAAACAAAAATAATAGGAAAAATTTAACAACTGGCTTATTATCACTAAACTAATAACCCCAATCAGAAACCACAGTATCTTAAAAGCCAGCTGCACAGATCAGGACATGCACTTAAAAATAATACTCTAAATTAGACAACAAAACTTTGCAGCAAAATATAAAATACTATACATTTCTAACTTCATTTAAAAATAATTTCATGCATAAAATTACATTATGGACTGTCACAGTGTTGTAGTACTACCATAGCTTAATCAAGGTGTAACAATAGTTAAAACATATCAGGGATAATCAGCATCAGGCAAGCTAAAGGAGATAGTTTATCAATACTTCAGTAACCAAACTCAGGTGACCTGCACAAATTATAGCTCTTCATTCAAACACACTTCTACCATGTGGGCCTCAGCAGGTCAGTCAGATCTCCCAGATTCAACTGGGAATGATGCAATAAATTTTAAATTACCTCTGTTTGCCTTCGGAATGTTCCACAAATCCCTGTTGGAAAGACTAGATAATGGCTAAATATCAGATGGGTGGGGGTGGGTGGCCTGGGTGGCCCATCCCCAGCCTCCTCCGGACGTAGACGGGCCAACTCTTGGCCCAGGCTTCACCCATGCTCATCTTGCGAATGTGCTATATAACACGAGTAAATGCCTTCAGCTGGTAGGAGTCAAGGCTGCCTCCAGGGTCCTATGGCAGTGTCTGAGATTGAGCCCCCCCCTCTCAAAAGGTGAGTGCGTGTCCTGGGCGATGGAGAAAAAGAGTGTGCTATGGAGCACTGGTAAATGCCTGCATCTGGCAGCAGTCAAGGCTGCCTCCAGGGGCCTATGGCAGTCTGGGAGAATGAGCCCCCCCCCCCCTTTAACAGGTGAGTGCGTGTCCCGCTCGATGGAGAAGAAGAATGCGCTATACAGCGCTGGTAAATGCCTGCAGCTGGTAGGGGTCAAGGCCGCCTCCAGGGGCCTACGGCAGTCTGGAAGATTGAGTCCCTGCTACTCAACAGGTGAGTTCGTGTCCCGTGCAGGGGAGAAGAAGAATGCACTATATAGTGCTGATGAATGTCTGCAGCTGGTAGGAGTCAAGGCCGCCTCCAGGAGCCTATAGCAGCCTGGGACATTGAGACCCCCCACTCAATAGGTGAGTGCGCATCCCATGAGGCAGAGAAGAAAAATGTGCTATAAAGCTCTAGTAAATGACTGCAGCTGGTAGGAGTCAAGGCCGCCTCCAGGGGCCTACGGCAGTCTTGGAGACTGAGTCCCCCCTCTTCAACAGGCGAGTGCTACTAGCAAGAACTACTATAGGTCTGCAGCACCTGCTTAATTCATTTGTAGACTTTATGAATAAATTGGACCTGTGCACAAATTATAGTAAATCCCATTCCATAGTGATAGGACCAGAGGCAAGGGACGAGGAAATATACCCCCGAGAGGGGGGGTAAGATATCTAGGGTAAAAGTATTTCCCTACCTTGGGGTCTTATTTGATGAAAAGGGTTCATGGACCCCTTTATTGAAGGTTACAAAGAATGCTATGGGTAGGGCAGCGGCCGCAGTGTTTGATTTTTTTTGCTAGCCAGTTGGGGACAAAGCCCATTAAGGCCCTGGTTAAAACCTATCATTCTAAATGTATCTCTCTGGTATCCTATGGCAGTGATAGCTTGGGCTATAAAGAGGCCCTTGAATTACAAGTGACTGAAAACAGGTTTTTAAGACGTCTACTCGCAGTGCCACAATCCGTGGCCTCCTTTATGGTGAATACGATGCCTATCTATATAGGTAATCCCAGAATTAGATATGAACAAGGCAATACTGTAAAACTATATATTGCTTGATAAGGCTTACCAAATCCCATGGTTAAACTATATTAGATCAGCCTTTGGGGATTTGGGACGAACAGCTTTATATAATCATCCTGAAAGGATTGATTGCTAAGCGAGATCTTTTGTGGGTAAAAAAACAATACTGTACTGTTGTGCAAGCATCTAAGGAGAGCCAAGAACTATGCAAGCCTTCTGTCTCGCACATTAGAACAAAAACATGTGGGTACATAGAGCCATATCTCACACTAGTTACAAACCTTATATTTGTTTTCTTAAGATTTAGGATGAACATGTTGCACTGGATTTTGGATCAAGAGGAGGGCTGAAGCAAAGTTGAAAATATGCCCTCACGTATATGTTTTTTTCTGATCTAGATACAATGCATTTTGTCTTTTTTCTGTCAACATTTTATCAGTGTTCGTAACCAATACATTTTACAACTACTTAGATTAAGACAATTCACGAAAGTCAGATCTGCTTTAATCTTTTCACAAATTTTAAATAACTAATAAGTTTGTCTGAATGTAGCCAACTTCATAATAGGTACAATTAGAGTCATGAAAAGAAGAGGTTAAAAACAATTTCATGAGATGAATGCATTTGGTCTTACAAAGATGTTGTTTTCCTCTAATTGTATTCTATTTTTACCCAGGGTGACTTTTAAGGATTTTAGTATGATATTTCTAGTTTTGTAGATGCAATGTTTTGTTGTATCTTTTATGGTTTTAAGTAACCAAATAGAGATTATTTTGATTGATATCCTTGATGACATCACCGGTGACATCAGTGATAACACCAGTGATAACACTAGAATCATATAAGGCATGGATTTATAGTGTCAGTAGCATGGAAAGAGCGTAGTCTCTGGAAAGAAGGGTAATTGTGCATTTAAAAGTTATAAATGCACAGTTTACAAATCAATAAAGTTTATAGATCAAATCTGTTTATTGGTATATAAAGATATGAACAAGGTACACAAATATGTGCCTACAACCTGAAAGGATGGCAACAATAAGGCCATAGAGGTACATATTTTGCGGTTCAAGAAAAGGTCCATAGAGAGCATTATTTAAGCATTAGCTGTAGTACAATATGGTCTGACTCTCTTCAGACTGCCAGTTGCAAGTACCAGTTCTCATGTAGTCGATAAGTCAGGCGTTGAATGTAGAAAGAGGAACAAGTTATGAAGGTAACAAAGGATCAAGGTGAAAAAAAAAAAAAAAAGTAAAAACCATAACAGCAACATGAAAACCGACATGGCTCCCCCCTTCATATTCCCGATGTCCCCCCCCTCAACCCTCCAGACTCACTACCCTGTCAGCAGCCGGCCTTCAGGGTCCCACTCCTTCCCAGCAGAGCTTTCTATCTACCTAAAGACCAGGTGTCCTGCAGCAGCCATAGAATTTTTAAGTATGCAGGACAAGTGAGTTTGTTGAATTCAGCAGATAAGATCTGAATAAACGGTCTCCAGAGATCAGACACTTCTTCTGCTCTCTGTGCGGCAACCAGTGTTAATTTCTCCATTGCTAGGAGAAACCAAAGTTTATGAAGCCATGAAGTATGACTCAGAACCCTATCTGTGCCCCACAGAGCTCATATTGACTAGTATGCTGCATTTAGGGGAAGGGCAATCTGTTGTCCCCTCAAGGAGCGGAGGGGAAAGGTGAGAGGGTTCGGCAGGCCCAGGATAATATTAGTTTGGAGTCTGGGGATCTCAGTGTGAAATATCTATCTATGTCATCGAGGATACTCTTCCAATATCTCTGCAGTTTTGGACAGTGCCAGAGTAAGTGAATGAGTGTGCCGGTGTTTCCACATCCCCTCCAGCAAAGCCCAGATTTAGTGGGATCCCATGCCTGAATCCTCGCCGGGGTGTAATACCAGTATGTAGCTATCTCATAAGCTGTTTCAGCCCCCAATGAATTATGAGCTATGTGATGTGCCCTAAAGTATATTCCATCCCACTCCTCCTCTGTAAATGCCCTCCCCACCTCGTTCTCCCACCTTTTCTGCCCTTTAGTTTTGGGCAGTAGTGTAGCCTCACGAAGAAACTTATGGATTTCCGATATTAACCGCTTGTCGTCTTTCTTCTCCAATAGCCATTTCTCAAAAGGCGTGAGTGTTCTTGCTACCAAGGGCCTAATCGCTGGGAGGAGCACCCACTGTCTGACCTGGTAATATGTCAGTCTGTCTGTTTAAAAGAGATGATTCCATCCCTGTCGAAAAGACAGCCGGTCCTTCTACACCCACCGTCATACCAGCGTAGAAAACCCTCGGATTGTATACCAGGGGTAAAGTCGGGGTTCGCACAGATTGGAGTCATGGGAGAGGGGAAGGTCGTCAGACCACATTTCGTTGCCACAGTGTCCCACACCTGGAGAGTCGCGCCCGTGATGGGTGAGGAGCATAGACCACTAGCTCTGTGTCTGTGCCTCAGCCAAGGTTCCTTCCAAATATGGGACCCAGCAACCGCCTGGTCCATGAAGCACCAGTGCTTCTCAGTGAGCGGTTGGCTCCACTCCAGCAAGAAATGTAGTTGGGCCGCTTGGTAATATCTCCTCAGACAGGGCACCACCAGCCTCCCTCCCCTTTTGGACTGTATAGTGTGTGCTGTGATATGCGCGCAGGCTTCCGATTCAAAATACATTTCAAAATTGCCGTCTGAAGCGTACTGATGGTGGTGGGCGGTGGAGTCAAGGGAAGTGTCTGGAACAGGTAGAGTATGCGCGGCAGTATCGTCATTTTGATTGCCGCAACCCTACCAAACCATGATAGTGCATGCTTCGCCCATTTCTCTAGGTCTTTCAATATGTCTCTTGAGAGGGAGGCATAGTTTGCATGAACTGTTTTTGCTGTCGTTGAAGCTAGAACTATGCTGAGGTATGGAACCTGCGTTGTTGTCCATTTAAACTGGTAACTGGAGCGCAATTCTTTCTCGTGGTCTCGGAGAACCGACAAGTTTAAGATTTGGGATTTCTGTGCATTCACCTTGAATCCCGAGGCCAAACCAAATGTGGACAAGGCATCCGTGAGTGCTGGAAGCGAGACCATTGGGTCCGCCAGTGTGAGAATCACATAATCAGCGTATAAACTAATGTGTTGGTGGTCGCCTCCAAATGTAATGCCAGTAATGCGGGGATCATCTCGAAGTTTTTGTGCAAGGGGCTCCATGTAAAGAGCAAATAGAAGCAGGGAGAGCGGACACCCCTGTCTCGTACCTCATCTGATCGGGAACAGCCGCGACAGTGTCCCATTAATTCGGAACGCTGCCTTGGGCTCCCTATATATGCATTTTATCCAGGTCAGGAACACCGGACCTACCCCAAAGTGCTCCAAGACACAAAAGAGATAGGGCCAATGCACCCTGTCGAATGCTTTCTCTGCATCGATGGTAAAAAGTAGTGCCTCCCTTTGGGATCTGTGCGTTTTATCTATTAAATGTAGCAGCCTTTTGGTGTTGTCGCCACACTATCGGTGGGGTATGAAACCCGCTTGGTCCGGGTCAATAAGCCCAGGCATATAGGGATTGAGGCGCTGTGCTAGGATGCCTGTAAAAAGCTTGGCATCGACATTCAAGAGTGAAATGGGCCGATATGAGCCACATTCCTCTGCATCTTTCCCCGGTTTGTGAATGACCGTAATGGTGGCCTCGAGCATGCTGGGAGCAAGAACCTTTGTCTCTAGGAAGGAATTAAAGAGCCGTGTAAGGATGGGGGCCACCTCCGGGCAAAAAGTTTTATATAAGAGCGAGGTATAGCCGTCCGGGCCGGGTGATTTCCCCACCGCCATACGGGAGATAGCCGATATGACCTCTTCTGTCTTTATGGGTTGGTCAAGATGCTCTGCGTCCCATTTCCCAAGTGGGGTGACCACACTGTCAGCACGGTAAGCGGAGGGGTCAAGGCCTGTTGCCGCGTCCGCTGCACATAGCTCACTATAAAAGTCTGAAAAAGCCTCCGCTATTTGGAGGTCCGTACAGACCTCACCTCGGGAGGGGGAACATATCATCTTTATGGCGTTGATATGGCGCTGAGCTCTTAGTTTATCAGCAAGAAGTTTTCCACATCTATTGCCCCCTAAATAGAATTTATGTTTGAGCCGCGCTAAAGCATACTCCGCCCGATCCCAATCCAGCCTCTTCAACTGTGAACGTACTTTCTCTAGTTCCCTCCAGACTCTTGGAGCACCGGTATGCTTCTGAGAGCGCTCCAGAGCCGTCACTCTCTGTTCCAGCTCCATTCTTTGGTCTCTCCGGGCCCTGTTTTCTTTGGCCGAAAGCGAGATCACCACCACTCATATAACTACCTTCAGTGCCACCCAAAGTGTCTCTAAACTGGTTAACCCGTTATCATTGTGGCTAATATAGCCCAGGATCGCCTGTCGCACTGCCTGTACTGTGACCTGGGACTGTAGGATCGTGTCTCGGAATCGCCAACCTGGGCCTCGAGCTCAGCCACGATGAGTTAGGCCGTCAAGGCTATAGGAGCATGGTCTGTTAAAGCCCTGGGCTCGATCGTAGTCTCCTGCACTCGGAAGGGGAATTCTGAGAAGGCCAGGAAATAGTCTATCAGTGTGTAACTCTTTGAGGACGCAGAGTAAAACGAGTAGTCCCGAACATCTGGGTGCGCCCTCCGCCAGATATCGTCGAGGTCACAGTCTACCAGCCATTGCCGGCCCACAGGTGTTAGAGCCCCCGTCTACCCGTGTCGGTGCCCCGATCTATCTAAGTCATTGTCCATGACAAGATTGAAGTCTCCTCCCACAAGTATAGCCCTATCCGGAGTCGTGAGCGTCGCAGATATTGCCTGTCTCAAGAATGTTTCTTGTAGAGTATTAGGTGCATATATAGTTGCAATGGTGAAGTGGAAGGAATCTATGCGTGCTCTAAGAGCCAGGTATCTGCCCTTAACCTCGTGTAGCTTAGCAATGACCTCCCCAGGGAAGGTTTTCGATATTAAAATTGCCACCCCCTGTGCTTCGTAGGAGCAGAGGACCAGAACTGGTGGGGGAACCATTTAGAACGCATCCGATATGTGTCTTTAGCCAGTAAGTGTGTCTCCTGTATTGAGCATACGTGGCTCTCAGAACTTTCCAAATAGGAGAGTATCGCCAGCCTTTTCGAGGGGCTATTAAGACCTCGAACATTGAGTCTTGTGCATTTAAATGTCACGTGTGTAAGAGTGGTCGAAAGGCCCTATCAGCTGACCTCTCCAGGGCAGGAGTAATTGGGGACGGTCCCAGGCCAGGCGAGGATACTGGAGTGTGTGGGTCTGCGAAAATGAGAGTGTATCTTGTAAGGGGGGCATATGGTAACAAAACACAAAGGCACAACAGGTGCACATCAAACCACAGTCAAGTCCTCTGTAGGTGATCCACCAAGAGGTTAAGAACAAAACAGGGGTCAACAGCACCTCACAGGTCTCACTCATGGGCTCAAGAGGCCCCACTGCCCAGGCCCTGCTCCAGGATCCAAACTCCACTCTCGTGGAACGGCCCCGGCTTCCACCCTCTACTACTGAGAACGATCATTATCTATGAGCTGTTCCCTGCAGAAATGCTGTTCAGAACAGATAGTCTCTCACGAGCTCTCTCGCCGATAATGGCCTCGGTGGCTTCCTTTTCTTCTCTTTCCGTTGCCATCTCGATCGGTGTGCAGAAGGAGCTTCCTCCAGGGTTCTGGTCTGTTGTTCCTCCTCCTCTATGTTTAGGATCTTGCGGGCTTCCTGAAGCGATTTAACTTGTCTTATCTTATCTGGTCCCCCCATCGGAGCACCAGGCGAAAGGGGTGCCCCCAGTTATAAGGCGTAGCGTTAGCCCGGAGATGTTCAGTGATGGGCCTGAGTTCTCTACGCCTTTGTAGTGTCAGTAGGGATAGGTCCTGGTAAAGCTGCACGTTATGCCCCCTAAATTGGATCTGGGGGAGGTTTCGCGCTCTCTGGAGAATGTCTTCTTTTGTCGTGAAATTGTGGACGCACGCTAAGATATTGGGTGGACGTGCTCCAGTACCCCCCTGCCGACCTGCTCTGTGCACCCGATCCAGTATGAGCTCCTGCTTAGTTTCGGGGCCTAGGAGGGAGCCAAATAAAGCTGTAACAAACCCTAAAGTTCTCTCCTTCCACTCCCAGGGGAACTCTTCTAATACGTATATTATGGCGTCTGGAGCGGTTTTCCAAGTCCTCGGTCGCGATCTGAAGCTGCTCCTGGTGTTCGCGCAGCCGGAGGATTTCTTGCTGCAATAGTTCGACTTCTTCCCCTGTAGACATCTCATTGTCTTCTATACCTGACACTCTGTCCCCCAATGAGGTGATATCTGCGTGCAAGACCCGCATATCCTAGAATATATACTTCCTCAGTTCCTGCAGGTCCGTTCTAAGGGAGTCAAACAGGGAGGTAAGGAAGCCCTTCGTAACCGGGGCCTCACTGTCGTCCTCTGCATCGCCTTGATCGTCTGGTCTTCGTGCTAGGGTAACTGCCTCGGGGGGCTTGTTCTGCATAGGGTGTGACCTTGTCAGCATCTCCCTGACCGACTGGTCTCTCTTGGGTTTGGAGGATGCCATTGCTAGTCTAATCTCCGGGCACACCCACCACTCCCCTCCGGTCACAGGCGGCACCAGGTGGATTTTCAGTCGCCTCTCTGCGGTCCGAACCGTCCCGCCGAGCCCCTTCCGCCAGCCGGGCGCAACGCTCTTCTTTCAGGGGTCCCAAGTCCTCTCCTGCATGAACAAGGGGAGTCCTGCCTCCACTAACCGGCCTCCAGGCCCACCAAGCTGCCTATAGAGTCCAAAGGCCCCTCATGAACCAGGGCCGGGATCGGATGGCACTGCAGACTGTCCTCGCCTTGCCGCACCACTCCGCGGGCTGTTCAATCCCACCGAATGCCCTCTCCTATAATTGCGCTACTTCCCCCGCCCCAGTGCAGTATAGCCGTAACTTCAATGGGGGGGGGGAGTGAGGGGGAGGCCCCGTTTCTCCCGCTCCGGTTTCCCAAGGCCCCAACCGGCCCCTCCCTGGACGGTCAGATCTTCTCTGGGCCGGAGGGTATGGGCCATGTCACGTCGCCACTTCCCATCCGCCCCTCCCCCAGCCTTGTACCTCTGCGGCCCGGTGAGTGCTGCCGTGTTCCTCTCCTCTAACTGCTCCTCGCACCACCGCTGTTGGGTTCGGGTCCGGACTTTCGGAAGCCGCCGGCCCGTGCGTTACGGGCTCCGCTGATGGCCCGCTCAGGCCGGTTTCAGCGGCTGCTCGTGCTCATTCTCTGGGGCGCCCTATGTGACCCTAGGTCGCCGCAGGACCCCCCTGCAGCTGGGGGCGTTTAAAATGGGAGGGCCCATGGCCGATGCAGCGAATCTGTAGGCCCAGGCGGCAGAGTTCTCCTGTGCACGTCCGTTCAAGACGCCATCTTGGCCATGCCCCTCATCAATAAAGTTTAGAGTGGAAGAAGTGCTCCATGGTAAACGAGGAAATGGCTTAACGCACCTAATGTTGGTTGCATGTGTATGTTTGAAAGAAGGTTTTGTTGAAAATATAACATCCACCAGTGGCCCGTGCCCATGTTAAATAGTTGTAATACAGTAGTATAGTCAAATTCTATAAGCTGTGAATGTTTATTTCCAGAAATTCACTAAAGATGTTTAGGCACTGCAGAATATTTCTAACGTAGAATGCAGGTGTGCCCCACTTAGAGGCGGTTTATCTCATAATGGTGTTGTAAGCATGGCTGTAAAATGGTATGCTATTATGCCCATCTTAGAAAGGTGTGTAGTGTATTTTACTAAATATAGGGCCAGAAGTACAAAAGCTTTTTGCATTCGGAAAGTGTCTGAATCGTTATTTTGGACTGTTTACTATTGCAAAAAGCTGTATACCAATGTATGAAAGCCATTTGCATCACTATTTTAGCCATCTAAATGAATAAGGAATTGTTATTTTTGAGACTCTAAATATTGAATTGCTATCAGAAATTTCCTAATTGCGGATCTGTATTAGTATGTGTTAAGCAGGCGTAACTTCCGACTAGCCGCAGAATGCAGTCTTTGAATGTGCAATTTATCGCCACATTGAATCAAGTGGTAATCATATGCAACCTATAAACACTGACCCAAGATGCATCAGGCCCTTTCCCAATAACTGCTATGTATGCTGCTGCAAGGAGGATGAGGATTCTGGGTAGTATGTAGAGGAGGAGTGCTGGAAATGGCCCTTTCTGCAGGGGTGTCCCCAGACTTTTTGCCTTTCTCCTCCTATTTTTCTGACCTACTTTTGCTGGCCTTTAGGGATCTGTGCACTTTAAAACCACTGACCAGTGCTAAAGTGCAGGTGCTTTGTCCTCTAAAACATGGTAACATTGGTTTCTCCACAACTGGCATATTTAGATTCACTTGTACACCCCTAGTAATGTGCACTATATGTGGCCAGGGCCTGTAAAGTAAATGCTAATAGTGGTCCTGCACACAGATTGTGTCACCCACTACAGTAGCCTCTCAAAATGTCTCAGGCCTGCAGCTGCAGAACCTGTGTGTGCAATTGTAAACAATCAGAAAGTTTAAAAGTGACACTATTGACTACAAGCTTGGAGAGATTTATAATTGGGGAGAGGTCTATACAAAGAAAAGACAGAATACACAGTCCCAAAGATCAGGAACAGAATCTATACACAGTCGTACAGGATTGAACACTTGTAACTTAGCTGATGCCAATAACTCTAGCACAATATACCACCAGAATGCACCTTCCAAAGCAGGCAGTGTTTATTTTTGGGAAACCAGCCCTGCAGCCAAATGAAAAACCAGGAGAGGAGGTTGTAAAAAAAGATGTACATTCCTCCACTGGACTTCAGAATGGAGACCAGGAGCCAGGCGTCATGAAACACAATAACTTAGTCATTAATATTTCCAAGTACCAACTAACACCAATTCAAATGACAATATTGCAAAAAAGCACTTCTTTAGAACTTATATATCACTCCAATATGTAGGCACATAATGTGGGTTTCTGCAAGTTTATGAGGAATTTAAGATTACAACATTATTTTGAAAGCATAGTGGGTGAAACATCAAAGAACAAAAAGAACACTTTAAAGGGTTTAAAAAGCAAGAGTACATTCACTGCACCTATTAGCAATAAAGTGTTAGGTTCATTTGAAGTGATTGTGAAACCACATTCAAACATGGCCATGAAAGAAAGAGGGATTGTCAGACAGGTTGTCAACAACCCGGAGACCACCTGTTGTAAAGCTGGTAAAGCTTTGGTCAATTTAGATAGTACTTACTATAGACAAAATGTACATGATCATGTGAATGATGAAACCACATACATAAAATTGGAATACACCTGGACCTCTGAATTCCGCAAAACTTGATCTATCCCTCTCGACAAGACAATTGAGATGGGCAATCCCAAAACACCTAGGATATATATGCTACCTAAAGTTCACAAAGATCTCAAACACCCCCTTTTCAGATCTATTGTCTCTACTATGAAATCTATACATGAACAAGTGGGGAAATATTTTGACAAATATTTGCAACCATTAGTACAGAACAGGACTACATATCAAGAATACCATGGATTTTCACAACAAAATCTCTAATACTGATTTGCACACAGGGATGAAATTCTTGTTTGCACTATTTCACATCAAATGAGGAATATTTTCTACAAAATAATGGAACATGTATGGGAAACTGTGCAGCTCCTTGCTAAGCAAACTTTTTCATGTACAAGTTTGGACAAGATCACATATTGTCTGACCAATTATGGCAAGAGAATGTGCTTACAGGCTGGCGATATATTGACAATAACTTTGTTATGTGGAAAGGCGATGTATTTGATTTAATTATGGTTTTTGAGAATCTCAGTCAAATTGATGACCAAATCACCTTCACACATACCATCAATTAAAAAAGTATCACTTTTCTCAATGTTAAGGCCTCCTGGAATAATCACAGACTTGAAACTAATGTATATATCAAGCAACAATCTTTTTCAGTAAAGCAGTGTTCATCAAAACACATTAAAAACACATTTACCTTATTCCCAATTGCTCAGAGTTGAATGCATTACTTCTGATCCACATAAGTTCAATGAAGGCTAAGATCGCATGATGTAAAGATTTGCCCAACATGGATACCCTGACACAGTAATGAAAAAAGTAACTGAATGTGTTAAGCGTAGGATAGATCTGACCTTATAACATCCTAAAAAGTGCCTAGGAAACCAACAGAATGGTTTATGTTTCGAGATATTGTCCTAGAAGCTCAAAACTCAAACAGATCATATTGAGATATTGGGCAATGTTACAAACGGAAGAGGATTTCCACGGATTATTCAGTCAACTTACCGTTTTTACCTATGAGAGGTCAAAAAATGTATTGAGCTACTTGAACATCGAACCAATTCACAGGACACTGAGCCCCATAAAGGAACCATGGCTTGTTTAATCTGTGGGAATTGTAACAATATCATTTAAGGAGTTCTTACCATGGATCCCTGAAGCAGTACACCAATCTGACTTTATACCAAAGCCACTTGGGACATAAAGAATGTGATCTACATTTAGAAATACCCCACAGGCTTGCTTACCTTTGGAAGACGGAGTGCAAAATAAAGAAAAGAATTACAGTACACAAAAGCAATATTCATACAAAGAATGACAAATCAACAGTGGCTGTACACTTTAACACCCTGGGTCACAGTATTAGCCAGTTTAGATTCACAATCTTGGAGATAGTCAACGGAGAGAGGGTATAGATCACAAAAAAACAGTTATTACAGTGAGAAATCTATTGGATAAGGGGTCCCAGATGACTTAACAACCTGTTGGAATTTAGCGGTTACTTGTAAAAGGAACTGTATTTGGGTTGCGCAGGAGACCTGTAGTGATTTTGTTGTTTATAGATACAAATTGTATACAATACATCAATTTCATATATATATATATTTATATATATATATATACATATATATATGTATATCTATATATATATATATTTATTTATATATATATATACACATATATATATATATATACATATATATATATATATATTTTTGTTTTGCTTATATTACGCTAGTAATTTTATTAGCATTTATGTCACAAAAACTGTTTAGTATACCATTCTTGGGTTTTCATGTTCACACTCTTCATTGATTGTTTATCCGCTGTGCTGGCCCGATGCACTCCACTTGTGCTGCCAGGATTGACTGCCACTTACCTCTTGCTTTGCTGTGTTGGCCTGCTGCACTTCACTTGGGCTGCCAGGAGGCACTGCCACTTAGCTGTTGCTTTGCTGTGTTGGCCTGCTGCACTCCACATGTGCTAGCAGGAGAAATTAACACTTAGCATTGTGCCCGGAGTGTTGGTCTGCTGCCTGCTACCTCAGGGATGAGGGAGAAACGACCACTGTTGACCCCCAGTCCTGCCAAGAATCCACCCTGACGGTCGCGCCATAGTGCAGACTAAAGATCAGTCCACTAGTGACAAAGCTTGCTGTGTACCCATCGCAACGAAGCGCCGTAGCATGGACCAATGATCACTCCACTAGTGTCGCAGGATACTGGGTGCCCATCACACATAAATGCAGTAGCATTGACCAAAAAATCACCTCGCATTTAAGCGACCGCTGCCTCGGGCCACCGGGTGTATTCTGCCAAGCTGCGTTGCAGGTGCTAGAGCGTCTGGTCCTTACTACGTAAACTTACAAGGGGCCGCTTATAGGCTGATTAACCTTTTGGATCACTTGGAGTATCCTAGCCATGTGGTGATCAATGTTATCAATATTCAATATGACCCATCAATAACCACTAGGAGAATCATTAATTATTAAACAATTATATCAACATTTCATGAATAACCACAACTCAATATACTTTTTAACAATTTTTATTTCCCTATTAGTTACAATTCTTAGAGGTTAACTCAAACTTTATTCCATCAGCTCAGAATTAGTTTATTAGTGACCACCAATAACACAATCTAATTATAACTTGAGAAAACATATATTCTAATGCTTCAGCATAAGCCAACAAAGATGAATATGACAACATCAATAGCAGAGTTCAGCAGTCAGTTTGTCAATCATTTGTCACTGTCAATGTCACCCAAAGAATCCTACCTAACCCAGATTAGCATTTAGCATGTGGGACTTCATGCGAAAACATTTTAGAAACATGAATTTGGAAAACATCTAACTAAGAGAAAAAACTATTAAACAGCGCAGTTGGTACCTAGAAGAAAAGGCACAAAGTTAATCAGTCACATTGTCATAGCTACCTATCCACGGAATGGATCAGCAACAAAGTTAGTCTTCAGGTCATTAATTGATCAGCAATGTATCAGGCTTTCAGCGCATGAGCCCAATAACAGAATCTGGAATAGCGTCTTCTGGCATCAGCATTTCACCCCTCACATCTGAAGTTTTAGCCCCTTGTCATGACTTTTTATAAGAGTTTTGCAGTCCATCCCCCTAATTCCTAATTGGTCAGTCAATCACCAGTTATTACCCTAACCAATAATATTACTTTTACAAATCTAAGAATTCTAATATTTCAACGTTCTAAGTTCATTGACTGGTTCACTGCACAATGTCCTCATCATCCAGCTCATCAGGTATCAAAAAGTCAGTGCCTCTATTGTTTGAGTCCTGGGAAACTATATCAAGTCTGCCTTACACCAAATGGTAACAATTTTAGTTCCCTTATCTCCTGTCCATCGGTACATTGCAGAAAACTCTAGCAAAGCAGATTTTATTAACACAAGTGGTCAAGGTTAGTTTAACACGGTCGCTTAACCTCCAGCATGCTCTAATAATTCAGCTTCTGCATGAGGCCTGGCAACTAGGCCACAACTTCGGCTGAGTTAACTCTACAATATAATGCAAAACATAGGTTATACATCTTAATATGGCACATTACTACATTATTATTACATTTTTTCATTATTTCACGCATTTATTCTCATTTTAGTACATCTTTCGTATAAGTGGCTGCCATTCTCCATGAGCACATTTTCAGACGTGCACATGATCATTCTTGGCATAAATTCTGGCTAGTACTCCTGTCTTTACACTATGTGGCTTGCCGTATTCATAGATGTTAATCATGTGGTGTATCCGTAGTTTCAGGTAACGCTAAACATGGGGTCCTGAAGGGCCCAATCTTGATTCTTCGAGTCACCGTACGTCTATTAGGACGTGAACGATGCGGGGAGTAAACGGATAGCGCGTGATAATGCTGCCTTGTAGTCCGTGGGTTCCCACATAGTGTAAAGACAGGAGTACTAGCCAGAATTTATGGCAAGAATGATCATAATCAGTGGATTCAAAGATATACTTTAGGGGCTACAGCAGCCCTATCGGAACTAGTCTTCATCCAAGCTTGAATCTATGAGCCTTGAAAAAGTCTGCAAGGACGAAACACCTGTTGGCTGTTTTCTGATCTTGGATTAAACACTTTTTGCAACTCTACTCATCTTGGACTGTATACTTATTATAGAGACTTTGATTGCCCTGGTCCCTGTTTCTTTTTCAATTTGTATTTCACAGCACAGTACATAGGTGGTCCCTTCCTGGGTTCCATTTGTGAAATCTGTGTATCTTTGAAACCCTTGGTGGTTGGGTTTCTCTGACCAGGTTGGCACCGTGCCTAAATACACGCTATGCGACTTTGAACTTGATTAGCTTCAGATGTGCGACAATAGCATTAACCACTTCCTTTATATAAACGTTTACTAAATGCCAATCTACCAGGGGGTGAGCACAGCTTAAATTAGGTTATGTACACTGATTAGGATTGTGGTCCCTATTTAAACAGGGTGGATACTCTTGCCAACTAGAGACCCAATTTCTAACATGGAGGAGGAGACAGGAGAGGATTTTTGAGGTTAGAGTAACCCTTTTTAACTAAACAGAAGACTAGATCTGTGAAAAGTACAGGCTAAGTAGTCAGGTTAACCTAGATTTAACTGCAGATTTAAACCCACTGCTACAAACATCAACAGGTAGAAGTAATGCTATTACACCTCTTGTTCAAATGCTCTGTTGACTACACCTCTTAGTCTCCAGAAGTTACCAAGGAGTAATAGCTGTCACAGGAGTAGTGTCCCAAAGTGCTTTTACACTTTTTTTAAGAAGATTCATTGATGTTATGTTGTCTAAAATTAATAATTATATTACTTTTCCTGTATCCCAACAGGACATACAGTATACCAAACTTTTAATCATATTGCACAATTCCAACATCATATGCTGTGTAAATGGTGCACATATTGCCAAATGTCCACCAAATTAGTTTATTTTTTTGTAATCACTAAAATAGCCACTCCCTTAATATCCAGGTTGTGTGTGATGACCCTTACATTATAACAGACCTTGTAGCCTGTCTTCCAGAAAGCACACATGATCTTTACATGTTTCACCACAGTGGGAGCTATAGTTGTCTGTCTCAAGGTGATTTTGGTGATGGATTTTTGCTTGGTAAGCCTAATGAACATGTCAAATCACCATGTGTCCAGTGTAACAGAATTGCATACAGTACTGTAAGCTTGTGTTACATTGTAGATGACAGTGCTTATGCATTATGTCTTTCGATACTGACACTGTATTTGAACCTGAGTACCTAAAGGGAGCACACAAGACAACAGGCTGTGTAATGGAGCTCTCCTGCACAAGAATGGTGGAGCTCTACAGTACCTTCTAGACACCTGTTGCAAAATAATTGCTACCTGTTCAATATTACATAACCCTGCTATAACCCCTCTTCCCCCTTTGTCTGGTGTGAGTGGGTGGGAAAGTTCTCTATCATTAGAGCAATATTGATGTGGTTACCTGCTGCGGCTGCTCAATATTGATTCTTTCAATGACCACTGCACCGCACCGACCCCCGCAGACCACGCCCGCAACCTCGGCTTCATCTTGGACCCTCTTCTCACCATGACCAAGCAAGTCAACGCCGTGTCCTCCGCCTGCTTCCTCACTCTCCGCATGCTCCGCAAGATCTTCCGCTGGATCCCCGCCGACACCAGAAAAACCGTGACCCACGCCCTTGTCACGAGTCGCCTGGACTACGGCAACACCCTCTACGCCGGGACCACCGCCAAACTCCAAAACCGCCTGCAACGCATCCAAAACGCCTCGGCCCGCCTCATCCTCGACGTACCCCGCAACAGCCACATCTCCGCACACCTGAGACACCTGCATTGGCTCCCAGTCAGCAAAAGGATCACCTTCCGTCTTCTCACCCACGCACACAAAGCCCTCCACAACAAGGGACCGGAATACCTCAACAGACGCCTCAGCTTCTACGTCCCCACCCGCCCCCTCCGCTCCGCTGGCCTCGCACTTGCTGCCGTCCCTCGCACCCGCCGCTCCACGGCGGGTGGGAGATCTTTCTCCTTCCTGGCGGCCAAGACCTGGAACTCCCTCCCCACCAGCCTCAGGACCACCCAGGACCACTCCGCTTTCCGGAGACTCCTAAAGACTTGGCTGTTCGAGCAGCGATAACCCCCCCTTTCCCCCCTAGCGCCTTGAGACCCGCACGGGTGAGTAGCGCGCTTTACAAATGCTAATGATTTGATTTGATTTCATAGTTTATGCTGTTTTATCATACACTGTGTATTTCAGGTAATTAGACAATCTTTACTGTTATTGCAGTGAAATCATATCTACTGTCATATTGTGCCTTGCTTTTGTACCAATTACAATAAAAACATGTTTAAAAAAACATTGCTATATAGAGGAGCCTTCCCAATGTGGAAATACAGTCAGACTTGGATCCAGAGGTTGCAACCCCAAAACCAAAACCCCAGCAGGATGCCTCTCATGCTGCAGATGGCAGAACATGTTGTACTGACCTTTAAAAACATTGGCCCTCATTACAACCCTGGCGGTCGGAGATAAAGCGGCGGTAATACCGCCAACAGGTTGGCGAACTAAACAATGGGATCACGACCACGGCGGAAACCGCCATCATAGACAGCCACTTTAACACTCCGACTGCCAGGGTGTTAGCAACAAACACCGCGGCGGTCACTGCCAACAGACAGGCGGAAGACAATGTACCGACCACCATATTACAAGGCACCAATTTGCCAGCTTTTCCTGGGGCAGTACCAATGACATCAAAAGAACGGCGGATCTGTGATATTTAGAAAATGCATATAGAGTTAACAATTGTAAACAAAAGTATATACAAATATTTACAATTTGTACAGAGGGCCGTAAACTGTCCTTTGCAAATGCCCGTGGACCAGTGGCCCAAAAAATCATGGGTGAAGCCCACACTTGACTCCTGCCTCAAAACGGAGAGAACACTGCAGGTGCATCAGGTCGAAAAAACACAGGCACCTCAGGGGGAAGGGGAGGGGGGCACCTTAGCTGGAAGATGGTACTACGCCACTGCTCCTCGAGGGGGCAACATGCCCACAGCGATGTCCTGGGGAGTGCAAAGCCACAGTCTCTCAAGTGGGTGCTTTTCCCAATGCTTGGTCCTGGGGAGCGCAAAGCCACAGTCTCTCAAGTGGGTGGTTTGCCCACTGCTTGGTCCTGGGGAGTACAAAGCCACAGTCTCTCAAGTGGGTGGTTTGCCCACTGCTTGGTCCTAGGGAGTGCAAAGCCACATCTTCCAAGTGGGTGGTTTGCCCACTGCTTGGTCCTGGGGAGTACAAAGCCACAGTCTCTCTAGTGGGTAGTTTTCCCACTGTTTGGTCCTGGGGAGTGCAAAGCCACAGTCTCTCAAGTGGGTGGTTTGCCCACTGCTTGGTCCTGGGGAGTGCAAAGCCACAGTCTCTCAAGTAAGTGACATGTTCCACTGGTTCTAGATGGGGCCTTGTGCACAGTCTGCTACATCCTGCCAAGGATTGGGTGAGTGGAAGCATTTCTCCACTGGTTCTGGAGGGGGCATTGTGCCCGTTCTGCTTCATCCTGCCAAGGATTGGGTGAGTGGATGCATTTCTCCACTGGTTCTGGAGGGGGCCTTGTGCCCGGTCTGCTTCATCCTGCCAAGGATTGGGTGAATGGATGCATTTGTCCACTGGTTCTGAAGGGGGCCTTGTGCCCAGTCTGCTTCATCCTGCCAAGGATTGGGTGATTGGATGCATTTCTCCACTGGTTCTGGAGGGGGCATTGTGCCCAGCCTGCTTCATCCTGCCAAGGATTGGGTGAGTGGATACATATCTCCACTGGTTCTGGAGGGGGCCTTGTGCCCAGTGATGCTGCACCTGAGGTGTGGACGTTCATATTCCCTCACCTGGGTGTCTGAGGCACGAGATGTGCAGGGACCATGTAGCATGATACTCCATGGAGGCAGAGCCACACTCCATCCTGTGGCGACTTAGGCTGCAAACTGCTGGTAGTGCCAGTGCTGGTGCCTCAAGGGGTGGATGCAGGGTCCAGGATTTCTCCTGCAGCCTCGGATGGCTACCCACTTGGGATGATGCTGATGTACGATGTAGTGGCACCGGTTGGGCATGTGGCGGTGCATATGGCGGTGCCTGCGGCGGTGTGTGCGGTGGTGTCTGTGGCGGAAATGCTGCCGGTGCTGCCCGTGGTGCAGGTGCTTGTAGTAGTGGAGGGAGACAACAGGCCGTCTCCAGCAGCCTCGGACAACTTCCCACTGGGGATAATGCTGGTGACTGTCGTTGTGGCAGCGGCAGTGCAGATGGCGGGGCAGGTGGCGGTGCAGGTGGCGGTCGTTGCGGCGGTGCTTACAGTGGTACAGGTTGCTGGCCTGTCAGGACAAATGGTGGTCACCAGTCCCTCACCTGGAGGCTCCGAGTCCTGAAGTGCCTTGCCTTTGCTTTTTTTGTCCCTTCCCCACCTTGGGAGACGCTGCTGGGACCTTGGCACTGTCCTCTTTTGTTTTGGATGGGTGGGTGGTGCGTCTTGTCCGTTCTGCATGCCGGCCCCTTCTTAACCTTGGCAGGTGGTGGGATCGGGTGGTCTTTAGCATCGGTAGGTGGCACACTGCCAGCCCTGACAGGTGCCCCCTTCGATCCCCTCGGACTTGCAGGGACCACAGCAGACATCAACTTGGTGCCTGAGGTGCTGGCCTGGGATCTGGATATCCTGGCCCTAGGGAAAGGACGGGGGGAAGGCATAGGGTAGAGGTCAGCGTTAGCCAGGAAAAGTTTTTTTGACACACCGAGATAGGAAGATGGAGGGGGTGTGGGAGTGGAAGAAGAGGTAGTGGTTGTTGGAGGTGTACGTCTGCTGAGTTTGGGTGAAGGTGCATGGGCTGGAGGTGGATGGCTGTTGAGTGGGTGTGTGCCTGCATTTGTGTACTTTGGGAGGAGGGCTCACAGACACAGTGGGAGAGGACACAGGGGACGTGTGTATGGTTGTGGGGGTGGTGATTGCTCATGAGGGGTGTGTTGTGATGGGCCTGCTGGTGATGGAGGCAGTGGCGGATCATGTAGTGCATGCAGGTGTGAGTGGAGACGCTACTGGGAGGGAGGTGAACGAAGAGGAGGAGGTGGACACAGTGGAGGAAGTGGATGTTGGTATGTGTGCATCGGTATGGTGCTTGTGTGAGTGCCTGTGTGATGATGTGTGGTGCTTATGTTTTCCTGAGCCACATTTGTGTGTTGATGTGTGTGCATGCTGGTCTGAAGGTGTGCTTGGAATAGGGTGAGGTAGAGGGGTTTGGGTCTGGGAAGTGGAAGTTGGAGGGGGGAGGCTGGACACAGGGACAATGGCTGCTATCAGTGCTGAGGCCAGAGCCTGAAATGCTGTTGGGCCACCACGCCAGAATAAATGCCCTCCAGGTATGCATTTGTTTGCTGCAAATGCCTCTCGACACCCTGGATGGCATTCAGAATGGTTGACTGCCCAACAGTGAGGGATTTCAGGAGGTCAATAACCTCCTCACTGAGGGCAGCAGGGCTGACTGGGGCAGGGCCTGAGGTGCATGGGGCGAAGGAGATGCCCACTCTCCTGGGTGAGCGGGCACAGGAAACACGCTGAGGGGCTGCTGGGAGGGCGGTGCTGATGAGGGTTGGCAACTGTACCTGTTGTTGGGGTAGGCACAGAGGTGTCTGCCACCACCAGGGAGCTTCCATCGGAGGAGGAGTCGCTGTCACTGGTATCCTCTCCTGTCCCCGTCATGGAGCTCCCCTCGCCCTCCGTCCCACTGGTGCCTTCACCCTCAGTGGATTCGCTCTCATAGGCCATGTGGGATGCAGCTCCCTGCTTTGCCGGTGCCTCTGCTCCTCCGCCAGATGATGCTAATGCACACAAGGACAGGGTGACAAAACAAGAAGGGGGGAATAGACAGAGGATACACTTGGTCAGTGCCAGCAACACCACTACCGTTGGTGTACACAACTCACACTGAGCTGCCCTATGCACTAGGCCATGCCCAACCAGTCACTAAGGTAGTCACCAGCCCATCGGGTACAATGCCTAACGCCAGCATCTGCACACATGACACCCACAGGACCCTGCCCAGTAGTAGTTGGCCACTTGTATCATTGTGGTAGGGGTGCTTCAGAGCCTGAAAACAAGGGACCTACCGTGCCATGATCGCCCTGGCCTAGGGGCACCCACAGCCCACATCCCCCACCCAGCTAGTTTCTAAAGCGCACAAAGTCAGCTTTCTAAAACTGTACTCACCCCCTTGTGGCTGCTGTGATGTCCTCAAGCGCCCATCCAACTCCGGATAGGCCACTGCCAGGATGCGGAACATCAGGGGGGTCACGGTGCGACGGGCACCCCTTCCACGTTGGGAGGCCAGCCACAGCTGGGCCTCCACTGTCTTCTTGGTCCAGCGGCGCAGGTCCTCTCATCTCTTGTGGCAGTGGGTGCTCCGCCTGTGATAGACCCCCAGGGTCTGCACCTCCTTGGCCATGGCAAACCAAATACCCTTTTTCTGGTGGGCGCTGACCTAGAAGGCATACTCATTGCCCACCAGTTCCCACCCATGCCATGACGCACATACAATGACCACCTCTCATGCACCTCTCACCTCTTAGCACCCCCCAACATGTAGCTTACATCCACACCACTCCAAACAGGCATTGCCCACACATCATGCTCACAGTGTACTCACCTGTTTGTTTGGAGGACCGTAGAGTAACGTGTACTGGGGGAGGACCCCATCCACCAGTCTCTCCAACTCTTCCACAGTGAAGGCAAGGGCCCTTTCCCCAGACACTCTAGCCATTGTCGCTTCCAGACTCAGGTCACAGCAGCACTTGCAGTGTAGGTCCTCTCCTGTTGATGGTCAGGTACCAAGTGAGTGAATAGGTATAAAATAGCGGTGACGTCCGCGGCGGTGCGTACCGTCACTGCCGGCGTACATTGCCATTGGTTCCTGGGGCCCTATGATAACCAATGAGGGGTCGCGCGGTGGTCATTGACGCCTACCAAAAATCAGCACAACGCTAGTGCAGTTACCTCATTTCCCCTTGTCCCTTCTCACAGGTCAGGAAGCCGCCATTTCAGGGGGACGCATGGCACCTAACTGCGTCACAGCACATATTGGCACATATACTGACTCTCAAATTCACACTTTGCTTCCGTGACATTACTTCATACACAGTGTTGCTATCTATGTGGTAAATGACCTTCTGTTCACCGTTCTCCTCCATAGGCTACAACCGCTGAGGCAGATGATGAGATGGCAGCATCCTCCGGTGTACAGACCCCTGGTGGACCTGTCGACAATGGAGGACAGACACATTATCATAACATACAGACTTGATCGTGCCACAGTCCAAGAACTGTGTGCCCAATTGGAGCCAGAACTGATGTCAGCTATACGCTAGCCCACTGGAATACCCCCTCTCGTGCAGGTCCTGTCAGTGCTCCATTTCCTTGCAAGTGGCCATGGCATCAGGAATGTCTCAGCCAATGTTCTCCAACATGTTGACAGGAGTGTTGTCAGCCCTGCTGAAACACATGCGCAGCTACATCGTCATCCCCCAGGTGGAGTATGTGGCCACAGTGAAAGCTGACTTCTATGCCCTGAGACATATCCCCAACATCATTGGTGCCAATGATGGTACACATGTGGCATTTCCCCCCCGCAGAAATGACAGGTGTACAGAAATAGATAAAGCTATCATTCGATGAATGTGCAAATGGTGTTTGGCAGACCAGTACATCTCCCATGTGAATGCCAAATATCCTGGCTCAGTGCATGACACCTATATCTTGAGGAATAGCAGCATCCCTTATGTGATGGGCCAACTCCAGAGGCACCGGATGTGGCTAATAGGTGAGCCCAAGGTCCCCACACAGTATAAGTAGGTGTCTGGGTATGGGGTTGTCCCTAAGGGTTAGTGTGTGTCTAAAAGTTGTCCCTCAATATTTGCAGGTGACTCTGGTTACCCTAACCTCTCATGGCTACTGACCCCAGTGAGGAACAAGGACAAGGGCAGAGGAACGTTACAATGAGGCACATAGGCGAACAAGGAAGATTATTGAGAGGACCTTCGGCCTCCTGAAGTCCAGGTTCCGGTGCCTCCATCTGACAGGTGGATCTCTGAGGTACTCACCCAAGAAGGTGTGCCAGATCATTGTGGCATGCTGTATGATGCACAACCTGGCCGTGAGACGCCAGGTGCCTTTTCTGCTGGAGGATGAGCCTGGTGATGGTCTTGTGGCAGCAGTGGAGCCTGTGGACAGTGAGGAAGAGGAGTCAGATGAAGAAGATGTGGACAACAGAACAAACATTATACAGCAGTACTTCCAGTGACACACAGGTAACTCCTCTTCACATTTTAGTATACTTTTGGACATTGTACATGGCAGCCTCTTACACTCTGTCTATGGCCAGTAACTGTTACCTTTGGATTCCCTTTTTTCAGATCTGTGTACCCCATTCTGGCTCCTGCTATGTGTACTGCTGCCCACCAACTGTCATACATTGGTATAATTCAATGAACATAGACGTTGCAATGCTTTGAGAATGTTGTAAGAATACATCTTTCCAATCATTACACTGACTCCAGTATGGTTTATATTTCAATGGTGTTTATTTTTTGTGCTAAATAGTATGGGGGTACGTGCAAGGGGCTGGGGTGATGGTGGAGGAAGGTCCATGGTAGAGTCCAGTCTCTTGATATCACAGGTGCATTGTCCAATGGGGCACAGGAAGGGGAGTAATGGCAGTTCAAGGTGGACAGGGTGACAGAGTGGGACAGAAGGGTGACAATCAAGAGAGTCCTATATCCTGGCGGGGGTCTTGACAATGTTCTCTGTCTTCTGCCTGGATCGCAGGGACCGTTTGCAGGGTGGTCTCCTTCTGCAGGGGGTAGGGTTCTGGTGGCCTGTTGGTCCTGTGGCGGGCCTCCTGTCCACTAGCGCCGGCGGAGGTGGAAGGCTGTTCCTCGGTTTGGCTAGTGTCAGGGGCCCTTTGTTGTGCCACTGCCTCCCTCATGGTCTTGCCCATGTCAGCCCGCACCCCTGCTACGGTGGCCAGGATGGTGTAGATTTTTGTGAGGTCCTCCCTGATCCCCAGGTACTGTCCCTCCTGTAGCCGCTGGGTCTCCTGTAACTTGGCCAGTACCGTGCCCATGGTCTCCTGGGAATGGTGGTATGCTCCCATGATGTTGGAGAGTGCCTCATGGAGGTTCGGTACACTCACCATTGGTAGCAAAATCTCAGGTTAGATGCTACCTCCTTCTCTGAAAGGGGTGGCCCGTCAGACATTGCAGTGCCAGTCTGATGAGGAGCTTGCCCAGTGATGAAGCTTGACATCCTATTGAATGTGTGAGGGCTGTTCTGCTCTTGACTATTTCTGTTTCCCTGTAGATTAGTTGAGTCTCTTTTCGTTTTCTGTGGAACAGTGTACTTTACAATCGTTATCGGACTTGTGAGAGTGTCTGTATTGTGGCAGTATTCTCTGTGTGGGTCATAATACCCGTGGTGGATTACCGCCGCAGACACAGTATCTTGGTGGCCATCGGCACGCAGTAAGGGGGATTTACCGCCAGGGTTGTAATGTGGGCCATTATTTTTAAAATACGTCTGAAATAAAACAACCAAATGACACTCTAGGCAACATGTTTGTTATGCTACAACCAAACATGATAAAACCAACAAATATTTCCTTTTACTCTGGATTTTCATCATCTTGATTTTTCTTTTCAGAACAGGTTGAACAAATGAATGACATTATGCTTTAACAAATATTTAGTGTCATACACATGAGAATAACTAAATAAGAAAACATAACAGTGAGATTTATTTAGTGTTTTTTCTTCCTCCGGTTGTACTACTTCTCTCAGAAGCATGAGGCTGTGCAGTCCCTGACTCATCTGTACCAGATGTCATGTTGGATTATGCGCCTTATATTTGCAACCTCAGGAACAGAGTGGCTACTTAAGCTTAAAGCTTCTTCACTTTCCCCAACCCATATATCAACTGGTCCTGCTATGTTGCTGGTTTGCATGTGTTCCAAAAGCTCATGTTACTTGCACCAAACCATGTGCTGCATCCCTACAACAGTGCCCCATGTCAGTTTGCTTAGTGACTATTCTCCGGGATAATTTTGTGGTAGCCTGGGCCAGACAGTTAATGGACCTGCTAAATGTGCCTAAATGCATCATTTGCTGGTGATATTTGTGTCTTTGAGTGGCATTGTCTTGTTGCAAGGTATTCACCAATGTATTGACTGAATCAGGCAGTTTTCTATACTCTGATAATCATTAATTGTGCCTCTTCTACAGATTAACAAAAATTATCGTCCATCTACTAACTGTGACATTGTATTATTGATTGTAAATAACTGCCTACTGATACTTTTTAGGGTCAAGCGTGCAAAACGCTGTGTCCCTGTTGTTCTCTCTCTAGGGGCTTGTAACGACGCCCATCTCTTTTGTTGCTTCGTGGGCTTGCCTTTTAAAGTTCGCCTGATTTGATTAGTGAAAGGCATGCATACATTATGCCTTTTTTGGTGTTTAGCCCTCCTCAAGTGCACCGGCCAACTACTGAAAACATCGAAAGCTCAATATTTTCCACAAGGTTTCTGGACTACTTTTTCTCTTTGTTTCGTAGGTTGTGCGATCTTGCTGGGCAGTAGTCGCATGCTTTGCATAACATCGATCCTGTTACATCGATAATTACACCTTTGCCGGTTACATGGATAATTGCACTTCTGCCGTTAACATGAATAATTGCCCTTTTGCCGATACGTTTCACTGCGAACTAACTTCTGTTTCCTTTTGGGTGTTTGCGGGTCATCGGTTCGCTTCTGTGAAACTGTTTATCTTTTCATTTTCAGTTTATGTGACAAGAAATGTCCGGTTAGGAGTTTACAACGAGCAAACACGAGGCCCATTGCATTATAAATGCTTGTTATATTTATGTTTTGAAGGTGCTGCACAGAGAGCACTGAGGCTTCTTAGCCTACAAACAATGGTTGTCTCAACAAAATCCTCATTTGCAGAGAGTCTGGAATTTCGAGCTGTACTAGCTGAGCAACAATGCTGCATAAGCCTCTGCTGCAAGTGTCGCCCTCTCATAGTCGCTAGTGTTTTTGACTGACTTTGGTGGGATCATCATGGAATTCGGACAGCAGCAAAACAGCAGCTCTGTGTATGGATGAAAGTCCTTCAGTCGCTGCTGCTCATATTTCTCTAGTTTCCTCCATGTCAGGTGGATTTGTTGAGTTGACTCCTGCTCACTTTCATATTCTCTCTGGGATGCTACATGTGTGAGGAATATATGCTGATATGAGTTTGGATTACTTTAAATGATTCAATTGTGTGGAACATTTTTGACTTTTTGTACATACTTTTGTTTATGACCAAGTTATGTATTTGTTTATTAAGTCTGATAAGGTTTTATAAAACATATCTCAACTTCAGTATTCGTACAACAACTCCCATAATGCATTCTAAGGGTAGGTATAGCATTTCCACAGATTTTCTTCTGCCAATTAATGTTATTTAAAGGTAAAGCGATATTTAAACATGTTACTTAAAGTTGTACCTATTCATACCAATGAACATAGACATTCTCCTGCTGAAGAGTGAACTCTATCAGAGTGGGTGGCAGCTGCTGTGAGAGTCCTCCACCTGTACCACGTGCCTCTGCCAGACGATTAGCTAGCTTCTCTTTTGTCCTGGAGCCCAAAACATAGCACCTTTTAGGTATTTCTGGTATGACATGCTGTGTGACCCCATTGGGATTAATTTTATCCAATATGTCTGTTAATATTTTGTAATTCTGGGATCTATTACATTGAAAGAGCTCTTCCCGAATAGCTGTTCATTTTGGGCACACTTTCTTTGATTAAGACCTTCAGCTCTTTCACACTAAATTTTAATGTGCACTTTGACCCACTTCCTTCTCTGTATCTCCTCTGGACATCTTTTTTTGTTGTGAACCGACGTAAACAAAGGCCTCCAATTCCACTTCCCCAGCACGCCCTAACTTTATCAGTGTTACAGAACACTGAGAGCAGCTTGTATATAGTGACTTCCTTATTGCGAGGTAACCAAGCTGCCCCCAAGCGCAACTTTCTCAAATTACTTTTTCCTAATATCAATTCACACCTTAGCAATTCGGTAATAAGAAATCCCTAATGTGTGATTCCTTATCCTACTGAATCACTATTTTGCCCAGGATGAGTTTCATACATCACACACCACATTTGGTGTCATGCTTCATCATAGGACAGCTCCTCGTCAGGCCGGCACTGCAATGCCTGACGGGCACCCCCCGAAGGGGGGCTCTTTGCCGGAGATCTTTTAGTTAATGATGAAGCCGCGGAACCACATGTGGGTCCGAGAAAGAGGAAAGAAAAAAGACAAGAAGAGGATAAAATTGGCTCAAAACCCTCACTGAATAATTTATTTATTGTTCGCTGTTGGGAATTGGTCAAGATTAAAAAAGTAGCAAGGGAGTGAAACAAGAGGTAATGCTCAGACACTCGTACAAAAATCAAGATAAAGGAAGACGGTAATTATCCGAAGTCCCTCAGTATAAGGTCAATATACGGTCGACATGTTTCGCGTCTCTCATGGTCCAAAAGGATCCCTTGACGCTTCTTCAGGACCTAATTATTCATTGGACTTCTCCAATTGAAAACAAAGGAAAATTCATCAGCTCCTGCAACCTAACGCTCACAGTCAAGACGTCATTGGTCACTTACTAGAGATAAACCGGGCTGGCTTCCCTTTCCTATTAGTCACCCATCTCTATTTAGAGGAAGTATTTCATGGGATCACGCAGGCCTGTTGCCCGGTTCACAATGAATTTGTGAGGTTACCGGCGTGCAATGAGACACCTACCCCCGCGGCTGCGTTCCCGAATGTGACATTTACTTCCTCTAAATAGAGATGGGTGACTAATAGGAAAGGGAAGCCAGCCCGGTTTATCTCTAGTAAGTGACCAATGACGTCTTGACTGTGAGCGTTAGGTTGCAGGAGCTGATGAATTTTCCTTTGTTTTCAATTGGAGAAGTCCAATGAATAATTAGGTCCTGAAGAAGCGTCAAGGGATCCTTTTGGACCATGAGAGACGCGAAACATGTCGACCGTATCCGTATATTGACCTTATACTGAGGGACTTCGGATAATTACCGTCTTCCTTTATCTTGATTTTTGTACGAGTGTCTGAGCATTACCTCTTGTTTCACTCCCTTGCTACTTTTTTAATCTTGACCAATTCCCAACAGCGAACAATAAATAAATTATTCAGTGAGGGTTTTGAGCCAATTTTATCATCTTCTTGTCTTTTTTCTTTCCTCTTTCTCGGACCCACATGTGGTTCCGCGGCTTCATCATTAACTAAAAGATCTCCGGCAAAGAGCCCCCCTTCGGGGGGTGCCCGTCAGGCATTGCAGTGCCGGCCTGACGAGGAGCTGTCCTATGATGAAGCATGACACCAAATGTGGTGTGTGAGGACTTGTGCTCCTGATTATCAGGACTTCTTCCCTTTTCCTTCTCACCAGTTTTGGAACAGTGTATTATATTATATTATCAGTTTGACTAGAGGGTGTACACTGGACCATAAAATCCTCCGATCCCTTCTCTTTATTTGAGTTTCATACATACCTAATAGTGATTTCTAAATAGTGATTTGGTAACACTTGCTATTTAGAAATTGCTATTTATAACCTACATACATCTGGCCCATGGCGCATTGTCTATGGGGCCTAACAGTTGTATTTACAGTGGCAAATATATAGCTGACAACCTCTTGAATTAAAATTGCGGGTAATGTGAAGTCTTTAGGAGGGTATTCCAAAAAAGGTGAATAGAAAATTATCCATAGGTGTAGCATGTTGAATTACTTTAAGTGCACAAACCCTACCGGATGCTGTCAAAATATTTGCATGATGTTATTAACTCCTTGGGTGCCTGGGACGTAATGGTTACGTCCTGGGCAGCACCGCTCGGGCACTCCCCACGAGGGCCTCCCACCCCCTCCCATGGGCTGGGATTTAAGGGGAATCACTTCCTCTTCCACCCCTGCCCCAATCTAATGACATCAGGGCGTGATTGTGCGCTGACATCATGAGAGGCCACCATCGCGATGGAACCCATTTGCTTCCAGCACGAGGCAGGAGAAAGAAGGTGAGTTTCTTCTGTGGCCGTGAGGAATTGTTAGTGAAAGGGGCATCAGGGAAAGGAAAGGTCTTTCCTTTCCCTCGATATCTCTTTCAGCATTGCTGCTGCCCCACCGCGATGCGATGGGGCAGCAGGAATGCCCACTAGACACCAGGGATTTTGTTTTTGGGTCAATTTCACTATGGAGGAGCAGCCCCTTAGGCAAGGGTAGCTCCCCTAAGGGGGCATAATGTTTATCGCCAATGCCTCTTAGTTTTAGGCCGATCTGCCCCTGGGGGGCAGAAGCCACTTAACCCCTGGGATCTTGTGTGTGTGTTGTGTGAAGCCACTGGAACGCCAGTAATTCTTTTTGTATGTGTTTTGTTGTCTTGGGGGACAGCCCCTTGGGCAAGAGTCGCCCCCCAAAGGGGGCAAAGTACTGTTGGGCAGTTCTGCCCCCATTGGGGGCAGATTGGCCTATTTTTTTTAGGCCCATCTACTCCCGGGGGGCAGAAACCACTTAACCCCAGGGATCTTGTGTGTGTTTTGTGTGGGGGGGCAGCAACTTGGGCAAGGGTCCCCCTCCCCAAAGGGGGCAATATATTTAATGGGAATTCTGCCCCCACTGGGGGCAGATCAGCATATTTTGTTAAGGCCGATCTGCCCCAAAGGGGGGCAGAAGCCACTTGAAGCCAGGGATTTTTCTTGTGTGTGTTTTTTTGTGTGTGGGATGGCTTCTTGGACAAGAGTCGCCCCCTAAAGGGAGCAAAGCACTGTTGGGCTGTTCTGCACCCCTGGTGGGTAGATCAGCCTATTTTAATTGGGCCCACCTGCCCCCAAGGGGGGCAGAACCCACTTAGCACCAGGGATCGTGTGTGTGTGTGTGTTTTGTGCTTGGGGGCGGCCCCTTGGGAAAGGATGGCCCCCCAAAGGGGGCACAGTACTGATGGCCATCCCTGCCCCCCTAGTTTCTTTAGGCCCATCTGCTCCTGAGGGCGGCAGAGCCCACTAGACACCAGAGAAAATGTCTAAATGTTTGGTGGCGGGCTGTTTGTCTACTGGCAAAGTAGTTGTGATTATAACAGTTTATTTCTCCTTTTTGTTCTAGTTCAAACCTTTTGCTTCATTTGCTGTCACTCTGCGGTTTTGGCAGTGGTTGACCTGCATTTTGCGTAGTTGCATGTTTTAGGTAAGAAAAAACAATTCACCTCAAAGGAGTATTGTTTCCATGCATGAATGGCCTTTTTATAAGTGGTGTACTAAATGCAGGATTGTGTGTGAAATTGTCCTTTGATTTGTGCACAATGATATTTGTTTTGTCTTATGTCTATTACTTTTATTCTTTTTAGTGGGATATCCTTGGTGATTGCTGTGTCTGTGCAGAGTAGTTGCTGGTGAGTCCAGCTTTTTCAGGCAAGTGAGTGGTATAGTTTTTGAGTACATAACTCTTAGTGATAAAGCCACACTTTGTTTATTACTTATTTTAGACAGTACTGGTTTTTGTTGGCAATACATTTGTTGTTAGAAAGGGTCATGGCTAGCCGCATGGTGGCTACTCAGCAGGTTGTTAATATGCTTTTTGAGTCGTCTTCTGATCATGATTATGAGACTGACTGCATCTGAGGTAGAGGAGGAAGACAGAGATTCTGGCAGTGAATTTTCTGTCCGAGAGGAATCTTCTGATGAGGAAGCCACTCTCAGTGCCAATGAAGGGCCTGTTTTAGAGGAGAACACTGATGTGCCAATAGTGCAGCAGCCTGGGGCTGAAAGGTTTCCCATTGGAAGACCTGAACTCTGGGTCGCCCCAAACGTGAAGCAGCCACAGATGCCTGCTGCCTTTACTGGTTTCCCAGGGTGTAGAGTGAATACGTAAAACATTTTGCCTGTCAATTTCTTTGAGTTGTTTATGGAACATGTATTTTTGGAAGAGATTGTTGAGCAGACTAATTTGTATGCAGAGCAGTATTTGAGGGACAACAGTGCCAGACTTAGGTCACAGTTTAGAGCTACCCAGTGGATTCCCACAAATCTGGAAGAGATAAAAAAGATCTTGTGTTTGACTTTTTTGATAGGGTTGATGAGGAAGCCGTCACTGGCTTCTTATTGGTTTACTAGTACCTTGATGGCAACGGCTATATTTCCTGCAACCATGACTCGTAATCGGTATTTGCTTCTTCTTTGTATGATGCATTTTGGTGACAGTGCTTTAGCCTTGCCACAAGATCACCCTGATTCTGACCGTCTTTTTAAGATAAGGCCTGTCCTTGATCATTTTGTAGATCGGTTTTCAGGGGTCTATGTTCCAGGCAAAGAAATAAGTGTGGCTGAGTCTGGTCCTGTTCAAAGGTCATTTGGTTTTTTGGCAGTACATTCCTAGCAAGAGGGCATGGTATGGAATTAAATTGTATATGCTGTCTGAAAGTAGTACAAGATATGTTTATAATTTCTGAGTCTACACTGGTAGCGATTCCTGTATTACCCGCCCACCCCATGTTGTCTGCCCACTTTTGGAGGTAGCAAGAAAATTGTGGATGAACTTGGTAGACGACTGTTTAACAAAGGTCACCATTTGTACCTAGATAACTTCTACAGTGGAGTGCAGTTGGTTAAAGAATTGTTCAGAGTGGACACTGTTGCTTGTGGCACAATCCGGTCTAACTGCAAAGGCTATCCAAGGGAGCTTGTCTATAAAAAACTTGAGAAGGGACAGTGCAGTGCCTTGTGGAATGATGAGCTGCTAGCGCTGAAATTTGCAGACAGGAGGGATGTCTACATGCAACAACCATCCATGATGAGAGTACTTCATCTGTGGATGTTTGGGGTCAAGTTGCTGAAGTGTGCATACCTGTGTGCATTTTAGACTACAATAAGCACATGGGTGGTGTCGATAGAGTAGATCAAAGGTTGGAAACTTACACTGCTGTTCGTAAGTCTTACGTTTGGTATAAAAAGTTGGCGATCCATTTGTTTAATTTAGCAACTTTTAATGTTTTTATTGTGTTCAAGGATTGTTCCCGAGTCAAGGATGAAATTTGTTAAATTTCAGGAGTCTGTGATGGGGAGCTTTGTTGTGTGGAACATGCAATAGTTCCTAGAGTAGCAGTGGTGGAGGATGTGGCTGGATTGAAAGATCGCCACTTTCCTGATCATATTCCTCCCACTCCCAAAAAATGACTTTCCCGCTAAGAAATGTAGAGTTTGTGCCCAAAGAGGTTTTCGGAGGGAGACTCGGATGTAGTGCCCCGATTGTCCTCCAAGGCCTGGGTTGTGTGTGGCTGGCTGTTTCAGGAGTTACTACACCAAAAAGAACTTTTGGGAAATACAGTGAGCATTAACTGCCTGTTTTATATTTTCATATGTTCAGTTTCACGGTTTGCATTACTGTGATGTATTTAGTTAGAGCTTTTGTGTTTGTAGTATTGTACTTATGTATAGTTATTTAGTAGTTTCTTTGTTGTTAAAAAAAAGTGATGGTGGTGTGCGTGGAATGGCGCGTGGCTGGCGGTGTGCGGCTGGCGGTGTAAGCAAATTTTGAGGTTTGCAAAGGAGTGTGGGTAAGAAAATGTTGGGGGATCCACTCAAGCCACACCTCCCTGGACTCCTCTGGGTGGCTAGTTTTAAAAAATGCCTGGATTTGGTAGGTTTCCCTAGATGGCCGCTGCACCTGGGACCAAAAAACGCAGGTGCCCCCACCCTGCGAAAACAGGTAGTTTTTTAATAGATCATTTTGATGTGTCCACATTGTGTATTGGGGCGTTTCCTGTCACAGGCACTAGGCCTACCCACACAAGTGAGGTACCATTTTTATCAGGTGACCTGGGGCATGCTGGGTAGAAGGAAAATAGTTGCTCCCCTCATATTCCACAACTTTCCATGATAGAAATGTGAGGAAAAGGTGGGTTTTTTTGCCAAATTTTCAGATTTGCAAATTTTCTGATTTGCAAAGGATTCTGGGTAACAGAACCTGGTGAGAGTCCCACAAGTCACCCCATTTTGAATTCCCCTAGGTGTCTAGTATTCAGAAATGTCCAGGTTTGCTAGGTTTTTCTAAGTGCCGGCTGAGCTACAGGCCAAAATCCACAGCTAGGCACTTTACAAAAAACAGGTCAGTTTTCCTTGGGAAAATGTGATGGGTCCAAGTTGTGTTTTGGGGGTTTTCCTGTTGCTGGTACTACGCCTACCCACTTAAGTGAGGTACCATTTTTATCAGGAGACTTGGAGGAGTGGTGGGTAGAAGAAAAGTTGTGGCTCCTCTTAGATTTCAGAACTTTCCATCACCGAAATGTAAGGAAAAAGTGTTTTTCTTTGCCAAATTTTGAGGTTTGCAAACGATTCTGGGTATTAGAACCTGGTGCGAGCCCCACGTCACCCCATTCTGGATTTCTCTAGGTGTCTACTTTCCATAAATGTATAGGTTTGCTAGGTTTCCTGAGGTGCCGGCTGAGATGGAGCCCAAAATCCACAGCTAGGCACTTTGTGAAAATCAGGTCAGTTTTCTTTGGGAAAATGTGATATGTTCAAGTTGTGCTTTGGGGCATTTCCTGTCGCGGGCACTAGGCCTAACCACAAAAGTGAGGTACCATTTTTATCAGGAGACTTGGGGGAATGCTGGGTAGAAGGAATTTCGTGGCTCCCCTCAGATTACAAAAGTTTGCAGCACTGAAATGTGAGAAAAAAGGGTTTTTTTGCCACATTTTGAGGTTTGCATAGGATTCTGGGTAATAGAACCTGGTGAGAGCCCCAGAAGTCACCCCATCCTGGATTCACCTAGGTGTTTAGTTTTTAAAAATGCACAGGTTTGGTAGGTTGGCCTAGGTGCCGGCTGAGCTAGAAGCCAAAATCCACAGCTAGGCACTTTGCAAAAAACAGGTCAGTTTTCTTTGGGAAAATGTGATGTGTCAATGTTGTGTTTTGAGGCATTTCCTGACGCGGGCACTAGGCCTACCCACACAACTGAGGTACAATTTTTATTGGGAGACTTGGGGGAACGCTGGGTAGAAGGAAGTTTGAGGCTCCCCTCAGATTCCAGAAATTTCCATTACCGGAATGTGAGGAAAAAGTGTTTTTTTGCCAAATTTTGAGGTTTGCAAAGCAGTCTGGGTGACAAAACCTGGTGAAAACCGCACAAGACACCCCATACTGGATTCTCCTAGGTGTTTAGTTTTAAAAAATGCACAGGTTTGATAGGTTTCCTGAGGTGCGAGCTAAACTTGAGTCCAAAATCCACAGCTAGGCACTTTCCAAAAAACACATCAGATTCAATGTAAAAATGTCATGTGTCCATGTTGCGTTTCCTGTCGCGGGCATTAGGACTACCCACACAAGTGAGGAACCATTGTTATCGGGAGACTTGAGGGAACACAGAATAGAAGAACAAGTGCTATTGCCTATTGTCTTTCTCTACATTCTTTCCTTCCAAATGTAAGACAGTGTGAAAAAAAGACATCTGTTTGAGAAATGCCCTGTAATTCACATACTAGTATGAGGACCCCGGAATTCAGAGATGTGCAAATAACCACTGCTTCTTAACACCTTTGGTTGTGCCCATTTTGAAATTACAAATGTTTCCTTGATATCTATTTTTGACTCTTTATATTTTACTAAATAAATTGCTGTATACCCAGTATACAATGAAAACCTATTGCAAGGTGCAGCTCATTTATTGGCTCTGGGTACTTAGGGTTCTTGGTGCACCTACAAGTCCTATATATCCCCGCAACCAAAAGAGTCCAGCAGACGTAACAGTATATTGCTTTAGAAAATCTGACATGGCAGGAAAAAGTTACAGAGTAAAACGTGGAGACAAATGGCTGTTTTTTTTACCTCAATTCCAATATTTTTTTCCTTTATCTGTGATGTTCTGTAGGAAAACCTTGTAGGATCTCCACAAATGACCCCTTGCTAAATTCAGAATTTTGTCTACTTTTCATAAATGTTTAGTTGATTTCACACCCATACCTGTCACTAACTGGAAGGAGGATAAAGACACACAAATAGTAAAAATGGGGCATGTCCCAGTAAAATGCCAAAATTGTGTTGAAAAATTTGATTTTCTGTTCAAGTCTGCCTGTTCCTCAAAGCTGGGAAGATTTTGATTGTTGCACAGCAAACCCTTTGCTGATGCCATTCTCAGGGAAAAAAACACATGCTTTCTTCTGCAGCCCTTTTTCCTGTTTTTTGCAAAAAACAAACTTTTCGCTGTATTATGGCTAATTTCTTGGTCTCCTCCATGGGCACCCACAATCTCTGGGTACCTCTAGAATCCTTAGGATGTTGGAAAAAAGGATGCAAATTTGGCATGGGTAGCTTATGTGGACAAAATGTTATGAGGGCCTAAGCGCAAACTGCCCCAAATAGCCAAAAAAAGGCCTGGCACCTGAGAGAGAAATAGCCTGGCAGCAAAGGGGTTAATTTGTATGATGTCTCAAATCACATAATTTGTGATGTCATCAATGGTGTAATTTCTGGGTTTAATGTAACGTAACATTGTATTACCATACCTAACTACAACATCTTGTTAACGTTTGTTTTTTTTAAAGATAATATCGGGGGTTTCCTTAAGATAAAGTAAGATCTTATTACCATACCCAACCACCTTGGGTGGCCAACGCATGCACTAGGGCAGACACACCAGTGAGGTAGCATTTTTATCGGCACAAGGTGGAGAGCTCTGGGGGTAGGAATTTTGTGGATTCCTGCAGATTCTGGATGTTAAAATTACAGAAATGCAAGGAAAATGTGAGATTTTATGCAAAGTCTGAGGATTGCAGAAAATTGCGGGCATGAAAACTTTGTGGAAATGAAGAGAGACATACAACCTTGGACTCCCCTGGATGTCTACTTTTCAGAAGAGTCAGGGTTTTGTAGGTTTCTCTGGTTGGCTGTTGATCCTAGCCAAAAAAATACTGCTATCCCAATTGCCAAATCAGATCATTTTTGTGACCTAATATATTAATGTCTCCATGTTGGATTTTGAGGCCTGTCCTGTTGCGAGAACTAGGCCTACCCACACAAATGAAGTACCATTTTTATCAGAAGATTTAGTGGAATGCTGGGTGGAAGGACGTTTGTGGCTCCCCAAAGATTCCAGAACTTTTTATTAGATAAATGTGAGGAAAATGTGTTTTTAGACAAAGTTTGAGGTCTGTAAGGGATTCTTGGTAAAACAAGCTGGTGAGAGACAGGCAAGTCACCCCATCCTGGATTCCCCTAGGTGTCTAGTTGTCGACTGAGCAGGGGCCAAAATCCACAGCTACCCCCTTTGCAAAAAAAAGTCTGTTTTGAGTAGATAAATGTGATGTATCCATATTGCATTTTGGGCAGGTTCCTGTCACGAGCACTAGGCCTAGCCGCACAAGTGAGGTACCATTTTTATCAGAAGACATGTGGGTACATAGAACAGTAGGACATGTAATATTACCAATTAGATTTCACTTAATGTGTGCTTTCTAAATGTAAGCCAGTGTATAAGAAAGAAGACATTTTGGAAAATACCCTCTAAATCATACACTAGCAAGGGAACCCACAGGTTTAGAAATAACCACTGCTCCTAAACTACCTATAATAAGCCCATTTCTGAAATACATAGGTTACCTTGATACATATTTTCATTCTATATATTTTACCATATGAACTGGTCTATACTCATTACACAATGAAAAACCAATGTACGGTGCAGCTTTTGTTAGCTCTACGTACTTATGGTTCCTGGAGAACCTACAAACCCCATTTGTAGCCATAACCAAAAGGGTCTAGCAAACATAATGGCACGTTTTTTAAATGGCCATCATGTCAAAAAGGTTCCTGTAAGAACTGGGATTTCTAGTTGTTAGAGTATGCACACTGTACAAGCCGGAACCACCACTTGTAGTCAGGGTAAGCTCGATACACACTTAGAGATAACCTGTGCTCACCCTCTGGTATTATATCTGAGTAAAATGAGACTAAAACAACAAAAGTCCAATCAGTAGAAGTCGAGATATATATTTTTTAAAAGAATAAACAAAAAATAGTGCTTAGAAGTCATTACTGTTAATAGTTATTTGGGGTCGTGCTACACCGGGGTAAATCAAAAGTTTGGGCCGACCCCAATGGAGGGCAGGCCGGCTACAAGACTCACACAGCCCACTGAAAGAGTACCTTGGATGGAGCAAAGCGTCAATGTCAGTTCTGATCCGCACAGTCGGGTCGTTGCATCGGTGTCAAGCCTAACAGTCGGTTTCCGCGTCGATGTTGAGCTTTGTTGAGTTGAAGGCAATGCGTTGTTATTGAGCCATGCAGAGCCTTGTCATCGGGCCACCCAGGCTGTAGAACAGGTGTTATCAAACAGTCTCTGCATTGGCATCGAAGGGCGATAAGTCAGTTCAAATCAGCGCAAAGGTGCATTGCATCAGTTTTGTAGCCAAACAGCTGCAGAACCCACTTTGTGTCCTAGGACTGGAGGGGACACCTTAGGCAAAAGAATGAGTCACAGATGGCAGAGTCCTGCAGGCAAAGCAGAGTTGAAGGCAATACTTGATGTCCCTGAGACTGCAGGAGAACAGGGTGCAAGCCAGCAAGCGCTTGGAGTCACTCTGCATCAGATAAGAGGGTCCAGTCCTTCCCCAGCTGCGCAGAGATCAGTAGGCAGCAGGGTAAGTCATCAAGGCAGAGAGCAGTCCTTCTTCAAAGCAGTCCAGCAGCATGGCACTCCTTGCAGCATAGCAGTCCTTACTCCAGGCACAATTCTTCCCAGGTCCAGTAGTGTACTGATTTGGTACGGTCAGAGCCCCAGTTGTGATACCCAATGTGCCTTTGAAGTGTGAATGACTTCAAAGAAGGGTCTTTGAACTGCACAAAGATACTTTCTTCTTAGACCTGATTCCAGACTACCAGTAGGGGTAATCAGCTCTTTGTGTGGGGACAGGCACTCCCTATTCAGGTGTAAGTGTCAGCTCCCCTCCATCTTTCCTTCCTAGGAAGAGACGTCAGAATGCAGAGGTATGTAGATGAGTGCGCAGACATCTCTAACCTTCCTGTTTTCTTGGCTGTCTAGTGTAGCTGTCACCTACCCCAGAAGTGTATTGATGACAGGCTGCAGGCACACAGAGCTGTAGGAGCAGAGAAATGCCCACTTTCTAAAAGTGGCATTTCTACAATAGTAGTGTTAAATCTAATCATTACCATTCCAATTATATGACACATGATGCAGCTACTCCTTTCTGATCAGAAATTAGAACTTAAAAGTATATTAAGGAATTTCCAATGCTGGCCTTTGAGAGGAGTAGGTCTCACAGTAGTGAAAAATGACTTTGGGAGTTTTTGACTACCTGGTCATGTAAATACAAGTACGGCCTTTTACTTACATAGTAACCTGCCCTATGGGCTACCTAGAGACTACTGTCGGGGTGACATACCTAATAAAAGGGGAGTTTGAGGCTTGGCAACAGGTTTTAAATGCCAGGTCGAAGTGGAAGTGAAAGTGCACACAGAGGCTCTGCCATGGCAGGCCTGAGAAAGGTTTGAAAGGCTGCTTGTGTGGGTGGTACAATCAGAGCTGCAGGCCCAGTAGTAGCATTTATATTACATGCCTGGGGTATATAGTATACCACTTCACAAGGGAGTTACACATAAATTAAATATGCCAATTGTGGATACACCAATGTCCCCAAGCTTAGGAGAGAAGCACACTCATTTTAGCACTTGTCAGCAGTGGTAAAGTACTCAGAGTCATAAAGACAACAAAATGATTCAGCAAAAACTGGAGAGAAAAACGCAAAACGTTTGAGGGTGACCCTGAAAAAGGACCATTTCCAACACTGACAAATAAAAAACATTGTCACAAATGGCTGTTTTTCCTACTCTTTTTCAATATTTCTTTATTTCATCAGTTAGGCCCTCGTTTGGACCTTGGCGGTAAAAACCGCCTACCGCTGCGACACGGCCTCCAAAAGACCATCGCCATGGCTACCAGCTGTCTGCCGGATTATGACCACAGCTGGATTTCCACCAGAAGGATGGCGGAAATCTGGCTGTGGCTTTGCCAGCGGATAGCGGTAAGGTGGTGCTGCTGCCAGCAGCAGCGCCACGCGAGTAGACCTGCCGCCAGCCGAATTATGAGAAATAATACGGCCTGGCGGTGTTCTGCTGGTGGATGCTGCTGCTGGCAGCAGCGCTCTGTCCTGTCTCCTGGAATAGGACCCCCTGCACACAGGTAAGTGGGTGCTCCGACAGGGGAGGGAGGTGGGGGGGTGTTGTGTGTGTGTGGTGGTGTGTGTGTATGTTTGTATGTGCATGTATGCAGGTGTGTGTTGTGTGTTGGATGCGAGTGTGCATGTATGAAGGTGTTAGTGGTTGTGTGTAATGTTTTGTGAATGCATGTGTGCGTGCATATTTGAAAGTGGGTGCGGGTGTGTGTGAGTGGAAGTATGCATGCGTGGATGTTTGTGGGAATGTGTGTGTGTGAAGGGCTGCATGAATGTAGGGGGTGGGGGCAATGGAGAGGCAGGGGGGTGGGGGGGTAACTGGAGAAGGAAGGGGAGGGGGAGACCCTTTCACTGATAGTGCTTACTGCCATGGTTTTTGTGGCGGTAAGGAAGCCACGAAAACCATAGCGGTAGGCGGGGTCATAATCCTGCGGGTGGAACAGTGAGGGCCGCCGGACTGGAGAGAGATATCTCCAGCCTGGAAGCTGTCACCGCCATGGCTGTCGGAGTGGTACTTTGGGGGGTTGGCTTCAGCCAACCCGCCAATGTCATAATATGGCAGTACGTACCGCTAGCCTGTTGGCGGTACTTACCGCCATATTTCCACCGACCGCTGGGGTCATAATGATCCCTTTAGTTTCTTTGGGGAAATCTTGTGGGATATACACATATGACCCTTTGCTAAATTTGGAATTTTGTCTACTTTTCAGAAATATACAGCTTTCCTGGATTACCCATGAGTTTCACACTGATTTGCACCACAAACTGGAAGTAGGTTGAAAGCACACAAAAATAGGAAAAATGGACTACCTCTTTGATAAATGCCAAAACTGTGGCAAAAAAAGCTGGGAATATGGTGACTTTGGCACATCAAACAGTTCATTTTTGCCATTTTTATGAAAACAGACATTTTTATCCAGAGCACTTAGGGTCATATGTACGAACACATTTTCCCATAGACACAGAATAGGCAAAACTGCTTGCTGCATCTGGCCCTTACTTCCTGTTTTCCCCACAAAAACCTCAAAATGTAGTAGTATTTTGGCTATTTTCTCGGTCTATTCTAGGGGAATCCACAAATCCTGTGTACCTTTATAATCCTTAGGATGTTGGAAAAAAAGGACACAAATCTGGCGTGGATAGCTTATGTGGACAAAAAGTTATGGGGGCCTAAGCATGAACTATCAAAAATAGTCAAAAAAAGGGTTAGTACGAGAGGAAGTGGCAAGTGGGTTGGTAGTGGGGTGGGATGGGGAGGCTTAGCAGCAAAACGGTTAATAAACCAAATGCTAAAGTGATGTTATAGTTAGCTGCTGGAATGAAACATGAGCTAACATAAAAAAATCTCAAACCACTTAGGCCCGTATTAATACTTTTTTGAGCCGCATTTTGCATCAAATCTTGATGCAAAAGCGGCGCAAACATATACAAAATATAATTGTATTTTGTAAGTTTGTGCCGCTTTTGCGTCAAAAAATGACGCAAATGCGGCCCTAAAAAAGTATAAATATGGGCCTTAGAGTTTAATTAAAAAACTATAACTTATCCCCATTTTGCATTGCTTATGACCTCGCTTATTATATTACTTATGACTTGTAAAAAGTAATTTAATGTAAGTTAAGGTCTTAGAACCTCACCTAAGTATGTCACTTTAAACCTCTTTTTTTTTCAGAGAATTTCTGGATTTGTTTTTTTTAACATTATTTTAAAATAGCCCAACAGGCAACCCCAAGTGTGTGGCCATTCCCAACTGGCATGGCAAGGGGTTGGCTGCAGGGCCTCGCCTTTGTCCAGGTCCTGCACTCAACCACCCATGTCTGGCCGCCAACCCCTGCTGCACACACAATTGCCAGCTGAATGTAGTAGAGGCTGGCCGAACGGCCTACCAAAGGCCAGGCTCTGCGCCCAACCCCCATGCGCAGCCAACCTCTGCTGCGTACTGACTTCAGCCATGTTCACGCAACCCCCATTGTCTTCTCCTTTTCATTTGTGATTTTTTTTTGGGGGTACTGCAGTGTTCCTGTGCTACCCATCCCTAAACCCTTGCAGTCCATGGTGCAAACGTCCTCTGTGGTGCTTGCATAGAACAGCAATACCATGGGGGTGAAGTTTGAATGGGAGTTCCTGGGGGGTACCATGGTACCACACAGGAGGGACATGCTTGGTCCTGCAAGACTACTGTGATTATATATATATATATATATATATATATATATATATATATATATACACACACACACACATCAGAGGTTATTTAATTTAAAACACTTAAAAAGGACTTACGTGTGCGTACCTACGTGGTGAAGTACTGCTGTGTAAACCTACAGAAAAAAAACCTTGTAGTATTTACCTGTATTGTGACAACAGAGACTAAGGGGGTCATTACGACCCTGGCGGTTGACGGAGAAGTGGCGGTTTTACCGCCAACAGACTGGCGGTCAAAAATTTGGAATTATGACCATGGCGGTTAACGCCATGGTCATCTGCCAATTCTTCAATCAGACCGCAATGGCGGAGACGACCGCTGGGCTGGAGACTTGGGTCTCCAGCCTGGCGGCCATCACAAGACCACCGGCGGTATCATGACCCGACTTACCGCCATGGATTTCATGGGGTTTGGAACCGCCATGAAATCCATGGCGATAAGCACTATCAGTGCCAGGAAATTCGTTCCCCTCACACCCTCCCCCGAGTCCGTCCCCAACACCCCCCACCCCCCTGACACCCCCCAAAGGTGGCAGGACCCCCCTCCCCACCCCTACCTCTGACATCACAACACAGACACACACCCGACACGCATGTAGACACCACCAACACACATTCCCGCACACACACGAACAAACATGTCAACAGACGCACACACAGTCATACACGCACACCCTCATTCAGACATACACGCACACATTTTCATTCACATTACACCCAGGCATGCATACACGCACTCACACACCCCCTCTACATACTCACACGTACACCCCCATGCACCCACACATCACACAACACCCCCCAACCCCCCTCTCCTAACGGACGATCATCTTACCTTGTCCGTTGATCTTCCGGGAGGGGACGGGATCCATGGAGGCTGCTCCGCCGCCAGCACACCGTCAACAGAACACCGCCACGCCGAATCACAGAACGTGATTTGGTGGGCGGTGTTCTGTTGACATGGCGGTGGAGGTGGAGCATGTATAGCTGCTGGCGGATCTCCGTCCGGAAAAGGTCGGAGGGCTGCCAGCAGTCATAATACGCCGAGCGGAAAACCGCCACCACTGGCGGTCTTCAGCACGGCGGTCCCTCAGCAGTCTTGTGAAAAGACCGCTGAGGTCGAAATGACCCCCTAAGAGTGAACTCCAAAGAAATGAACCCATTGTGCTCAAGGTCAAATACTGCTCTACTGAGAAAACAAAAACAGTTATTCATCAAGTGACAGAACTAATACAGAGAAATAAAAACAGTAAGGCTTATCTTAACGCAACAGAAATAATTTGTCATCGCTAAGTGCCACTGTGCAATAGGAAATACAGAGTAACACAAACTGCGGGCTTCACTTAGATCCTGGCTGGCAGCCCGATAACTCAGCAGAGGCTATGGCTTCCATTTTCATGTCAAAGTATTGCCTACTATATTTAAAGAACCTTAACAGGCAGTCAAGGATCACTGTGCCTTTGTCAGAGCCAACGAAACAGTACTACGGTATACTTATGCATATAAGTGTGTGGTATTTATACCTCATAAACCAGGCCAAAAGGCAAAGGAGTGCTGTACAGTGTCCAGGGCAAAGATACAGTTAACCTGTGACTGGAGGTTTAGCTAGTTACCAAGAGCAAAAATAAACTGCTACTCCACCATTCTTATGTGTATCGTCAGATCTTACCTAAATTGGAAAAGGATTGAGGCAGTCCTGATGGATATAGGCATGTTGTTTCAGATTTTGGGACTATTTTTGGGGGAGGTCTGTTGCCTTGAGCCTTTTTTTTCCATTTTTTGCACTACTTCATCTCCAGTTTGATGGTGACGTGGTTGCAGGAGTACAGAGAGCCACAGGACATGGTGAGCTTGTCAGCCAGGTAGGCAGGGGTATCGGCTGTGGTGGTTTTGTAGATGATAAAGATAATTTTAAATATGGTGTGGGGAAGTGCTTAATTTGTAAATAAAAACATGCTGGTGTTCAAAGCTCTCCCCTGAAACACGAGGCTGCTGCACTTAAATGTGTGAGCAGGGAATTCTGAGGCAGCATAATAATGAAGCCATCTTGGGCCTCTTTAATCCATTTACAGCCAGTCCCTCCCCCTTCAGTTCGCTCTTGCAACTTTCTGCTTTCTTCCTTTGTAAAGCTTTTTCGCTTTTTCATTTGACTCTTTCTCTGTCTTTCCCATTTGAGTCTGCTCGCAGTAAGCACTTGAGACAGAAAAATAAGTGCCGCACCTCAAAAATAAGTGTGGATGCCCCGCACTGGAAGCCACCAGTTAAAATTAAGCACTCTTGTGGGGGGGAAAAAGATAGCCAGTGGGGTTTTATGGGGGATGTTGTCATATTTTTCTTTACCGTTGACGGGACATGCTGCTGTATGTCCAAAGAGAAAGTGCCAGTGTGGAGCCAGATACGAGAATAGAAAGGTTTGAACAACATTTCTAATGTTCTTTCTGGAAGGAATAGTTTCAGTTTCTTCAGTAGAGACAGCAGGTACCAGGTTTTGTTAGTTGTCTTGGTGATGAGTTCCTTGAGGGAAGAAAACAGTGTCCAAAGCAAATTTGCGAGTCTTGCCATTCGGTGAACTTGGTGTTCAAATCCATTCAGGTTCATGTCATTGAGCCAGGTATGGATTAGTTGTTGCTTGTTCCTGGCGAATAACAGGAATTTTGTTTTGGCCAGGTTAAGCTCCAGGTAGGTGCTGGACAAACTCCACCATGGCTGGTGCCAAGCCCAGCTGCCAAACAAGAAGGTTTATGCATGACGCTAGCTAACCCCTGTGTAAAAACATCCTAGCTACAAAAATGTCAACCAAAACACCAAAAGACATCCCGGCCTTGTGGAGAGAGGAATCTCCTTCACTGAGAGCTATGTCCCCTTGTAATGAAAGCCAGAAAACCCTGGAAGCAACAAAGTCAATCAGCCTGCTTTCGACCAAGACCATCACCATTGGGAGATGGAACGTGAGGATCATGTATGAGACAGACTAGACAGTCCAAGTGGCAGCGGAGATGAAAAAATACATCCTTGCCCTGCCTGGTATCAGCGAGACCAGATGCACACAGTACTATCAGAAAAGACCGGCTACAGGGGTATGATGCTGTATTCTGGATATGAGTAAGAGTACGCTCCACACACTCAAGGAGCAGCATTGATGCTAATACCATCAGTCAACAGAACTCTGATTAGATGGGAAGCACATGGTCCCAGAATCATCACAGCAACCTTAAGAACAAAAAGAAAAAGAGGAACTTAAATGATATCTAGTGCTACGCACCTACAAACGACAGCAAAGAAGAGGAAAAAGAACAGTTTTACAACAGACTCCAGTCGATCCTGGAGAAATGCCTAGAGAGAGATATTACCATACTGATGCGGGCCTCAATGTCAAGATTTAAAGCGACAACATTGGGTATGAAGCAGTCATGGGCAACCATGGATTTGGTGACATGAACAGGAATGGCGAACAGCTCCCATATTTCTGTGCTCTGAACAGTCTAGTGATAGGCAGTAGTGTAGATCAACCATGTCTGCATTGCCAAGGAGATCTGGAGATCCCTACAGGATGCAAAAGTGATAAGAGGAGTGGACATTGCATCACACCATCACCTTGTTGTGGCCAGACTAAAGGTAAAGCTGAAGAAAGCAAGGATGGAACCGACAAACCAACACCAGTGATGTAACGCCAACCTTCTCAAAGATACACAGATACAGAGTAAATACTCAGTCACTCTCAGTAACACGTTTGAAGTCCTGCAAGAACCAGAGGATGGCAAAGACCCAATAGAAAGTCAGTGGGAGAAGATCAAAGAAACAGTGACATCAACCTGCCAGGAGGTACTGGGTCCCAAGAAACACCAGCATAAAGAATGGATCCTCACAGGGAATCTCTGCAAAATGCAAGAGAGAAAGGGAAAGAAAAAGCTGCTGTCAACACCAGCTGAACAAGATGAGCAGAACTAAAGCGCAAGGAGAAGACATCAAAATCAACAAAGAAGTGAAGAGAAGCTTAAGAGCAGACTAGGGAAGATTCATTGATGGTCTTACCACAGAAGCCTAGGAAACAGCTCTCTGGCAGCTACAGAAAGGCAGAAAAAACTGTTAAAGACAAACCTGGGAAGACACATGAGTAACTAAGACCAACAACAAAGATGGGTGGAGCTCTTTGAAGAACTGTGAACCAGCCTATGCAGCAGTTTCCACCTGAAATCTACCCTGCTGAAAAACACTTGCCAATTGACTACAGCAGATCAACCAAAGAAGAAATACAGCATGCCATCAAATATCTGAAAAGTGGGAGGGCAGCAGGACCTTACAACATTCCTGCAAAGGCACTGAAGGCAGACATTGAAACATTAGTAGATATGTTCTACCCCATGTTTGGAAAGATCTGGGAAAAGAAAAAGTTGCCACCAGACTGGAAGGATGGATATCTCATCAAGATCCCAAGGACAGGTGATCTGATTAACTGCACAAACTACAGAGGAATAACTTTTCGATCAACCCCAGTCAAAGTGTTCAACAGAGTATTCCCATACAGAATGAAGGAATAAGTTGACACTCAGCTGCAAGACTAGCAAGCCGGCTTCCAAAAAGATAGATAATGAATAGGCCATATTGCGACACTGTGCATTATTGAGCAGTTGATGGAATGGAACTCCCCCACTAGGTTAACTTCATTAACTATGAGAATGCATTCAACAGTGTGAACAGAGAAACCCTTCGGAAACTCCTCCACTATTATGGTGTGCCAGATAAACTTGTAAGAGTCATCAAGAACTCTTATGAGGGAATGACATGCAAGCTTGTTGATGGAGGACAACTTAAGGAAGCCTTCCTAGTGAAGACCAGACTCCACCTGGGTTGTTTGATCTCCCATTTTCTCTTCCTGTCAGCCATAGACTGGATCATGAAGAAATCCACAGCAAACAGAAGAAATGGGATCCAATGGGCACCTTGGATGCAGCGCGAGTACCTGGACTAAGCAGCTGGTCTGGCTGTACTCTCCCATACCCATTTATAGATGTGAGAGGAGATCAACAATGTGGCAGCCACATCGTTACTAGTGGTGGGCTGTAAACTCCGCTGCGCTGGCAGTGTTCACAGAGTTTGCCCCATTGAACTCCGCTTGGAGCGTGGAGTTTGGCAAAAACTCCGCCAACCACAGCAGGGTAAAGTTTACCAGCCACCCATAATTTTAAATCACGCTTTTGATGGGACGGAGTTAAACTTTAAAATATATTGCAATTAGAGATCATAAAGTTTGGCACGGGTGCAGGCACAATGCAAGAGGCAACACGTGATTCAAAGAGGCACGCATCGTAACGTAAATCAACTTTTACGTGCAAGCATATTTTTAAAATAACAGTTAATGCAGGGGCAACTTAGCCTTCCATCATGTACCGCAACACAGAACAAAATAGATGGATAGCGGAGATAATGGGTCGAGAATATGGAAAATAACAGAGGTGCACTCAGACCATGGAAATATACTGAATAATGGATGGGTACAAAAAGCGTTCCGAGAGGAGGAGAAATGTAATATTGCTGAGCAAAAGATATCAAGGGAGAGGGCAAGAGACGGTGAAGAAGAGCTTGCCTAGATGTATGACACTCAACACCAGTGATTCCCAAACTTTTTCGACCCGCGGCTCCCTTCACCTATATTGGCCATTGCCCGTGGCTCCCCATTATGTCACTTTTTTTTCGGGTAGGCGATGTAAGCCCAGCCTTAGGAGTACTTCAATTTTTCTCCCTACAAATAATTAGGACGAAGGCGATGAAGGTATTATCATATTGGTAACAAAATAAAAATATAAGTTGTTTATTTTAAGATTTTTTTTTAAATTCAGTTAAGTCAGAAACAATACAATATTAAGGGCCAAAAATGTTTCCATGAATTAGCAACCTTTTTTGAACGTCCAAAAAATGTAGCCACATCTCCCCTCTGTGTCACACTTGCTGTCCTCCATGCACATATTTTCTTCTCTGTTTACAACGTCATTACTTTGCCTTGACCACACACACCTCACACTTCACCTTTGGAGCACACATTCTGCTTTCAATCTGGACACTTTCTCCTCTAACACTACTTAACAGTACTTGTTCATTCATCAGTGCTTGATTTGTGCTTGTTTCCGGTGCACAGCACCAGCACTTATTTTTGAGGGGCAGCACTTATTTTTCTGCCTCAAGCATTTACTGCGAGCAAAAGACACGTATGGGAGAGACTGAGGAAGAATAAAAACAAAATAGTGTCACAATGGGAGAAAACAGAAAGCTGCAAGAGTGAGCTGAAGGGGCAGGGAGTGGCTTTAAAATCATTGAAGAGGCTTGAGATGGATTCAGGATTACACTGCCTCAGTATTCCGTTTTCCCACATTTAATTGCAGCAGCCACATGTCTAAGAGGAGGGCTTTGGACACCAGCACATTTTTATTTCCAAATTAAGCACTGTCGTTCACACTCCCACTCTGCAGTTTCTAAATTATTTCAAAGCCTTCAGCTTTTAATAACTGTGCTTTCCAAGTTCCACTCGGTCTGTACCTCCCGTAGCCGTTTTTCTGGGCTCCCAACGAAAATTGCCTTTCCTCGGCAGTAAGACTCAGTAAGTAATCTGATTTGGGCATGCAAGTGAGGGAGGACTGTGGACCTATAATTTATTTTGGACAATTTAAATAACATTTTTTAAACACAAATGGGGAAAAAAGGAAAGGTGTGCTTTATAATGAGAAAAGGGCTTCATGACCAACCAAATTGGCCGACACTGAAATAACTCATTTCTGTTTTTTGTAGTTCAACAAAATAAATACAGAGGCATGGAAACAGATCATGTGCTCCAGTAGTTATACTTAAAATCAGTCAAAATAGCCCCATTACATACAATTTCATACTACTGTCTCTTTTTTAGGCGCAAACCTTTCAGTGATAAAAATGTAAATATGTAAATGTGATTGTATTTAGCAGTATGCTACAAAAATTTAGAATTTTCTTTAACATCAATGGTGCATCATAAATCTCCCCTGCAAGGCGTGGAGTGCACGCAACTTGACCCTGACTTCTTCTAGCAAATTAACTCGTTTTGTTTTCCTGTTTTTCGTACGGGGGCTCCCAGGGGAATGGTTTTGTGAAGCAGCAAAGGCCTTGCGCGAGGGAGCAGATAGAAACAAGATCATCGTGAATAATGCTTTCGTTTATAAGTCTCTGTAAACACTGTTATCAAAGCTGCCTAGATGCAGCATGTTTCCAAAATGCACACGCGCCCCTGGCAACTTCTAACGGCGCACGGGGTGCCACGGCGCACAGTTTGGGAACCACTGGCTAAAGCCATCAATGTACTGTAACATAACTAAATAACAACTTTGCACAAATAGAACAGAGAGAGGTATTTCAAACAATGCCTCAAGTGTGATCACAACTGTTTGGGGTATTGCCATCTAAGGGCCGCTAGAGGCTCCGTTCCCCTCCGTAAAGCCAGAGGTGGCTAGTAGCAGTGTGTTTAGGCTTAATCTAGCAAGAGACACAACAGGGTTATAAACCTGATATCCATTTCAAAACTAATACTTGTATCTCATTTTCAGCCAGGTGTTAGGTCCGAACGAGCTGCTTCCCCCTCAATCGAGAGGGGGCTGCTGGTGTAGCCCCCATATAATAACCAATCTTGCATTTGCCATGTCTAACTGGTGTTGATGTGTAGCTACATATTTGGAGTGCAAGCCCATTTACTCAGTCACTTGTGAGTTCCCTTTTTGAGTAGAATCTTGGTAGACCTCCCTTCAATGTGCTAGGCCTCTGGCTCCTCCAGGTCCTCTGCCACCTTATCTCCTTGTCTATCCTTAATGGTCTTTACGTAGTCTTTAAGTAGTCCCAGGCTGCCTTGGGAGTTGCCACTATTTTGTGGGAGCCCTTGTGTTTGATTTTGAACCGAGCAGGATAGAGCATTACATACTTGATTACCATTTGATTCGGTTTCTTTTTCACCTAGGTGAATTCAAGTCTGGTGGCTGTACTGCAATTGTAAAGTCTGGGTAGAACGCCACCGCATTCCCCCGGTGTTGAATTTAATCTTTCTTGCGTGTCATGCGCAGTACCAGATCTCAGTCACAGTAGTTTAATAGTCTTGCTATGATCAGACGCAGGATTGCCCCAGGGCTAGGCCAAACTTTCAATGACCTGTGAGCCCATTCCACCACCAGAACTCCAGATAGATTCCCTGCACCAGATATCTCCCATAGCATATTCTCCACAAATTGGTCCATTGGGCTTCTGTTGATCAACTTGGGAATGCCTGGTATTCTAAGGTTATTACGACGGGACCTCACTTCAAGATCTTCGTTTTTGGCCCAGATTACCTATAAAATCTTAACCATGTCACAACGCTTAGATGTAATGGATTGCAGACTGTCCTCCTTATTTGAAACCCGTTGTTCTGCTGCAGAGAGTCGTGCTGTTTGTTTATCAAGTTTGGTCACCATATGGTCGATGCAGATGTTAAGGGAGTAGATTTTACGTTCTCCTGACTGCATGCTTTGTTGCATCGTCAATAAAGTATTTTCCAGGAAGAGTTCCGTGGTGGTCTGGGACTCCCTAATTCGTTCTTCCTGGAAGTTAGGTACTCCAAGAAGTCTTGCGCTCTGTCTTGGTTCAAAGGGTAGACCCAATTGCGTATTGTCCATCTTACCCATTGTGATACCATGGATGTTGCTGAGATAACTATTAGATAGTTGTTGCAATAAGGCACTGTGATTCGGTAAGGATATATGGTGAGGAAACCACAGATTTACTCAATCTCTAACTGGAATTGCCCCAGACTCTTTTTTGCTCCAGGTCCCTAATTTAGTCCAGTAGTAGCGTGGCTGTTTATTGTGGTTGCGCAGTTGTGTTTGTATTGTTATTCTTTATTATTGTTGGGAGAGCCAGGTTCGACGATAGACTGGTGGCCTTCGCGTTCCCCATCCATGAAGCGCAGGGCCCAGCCCAGTGCCAGCATCATTCCTGGCTGCCCACCAGCACCTCTGCTGCCTCTGTTGTTACTGCACTTAATTCCCCTGGGGAAGGTGGGGTGGCTGGGGTCCCGACTGTAGCGCAGCCCTTTCGTCCCTGTACTGTGTTTTTGGTTGGCAGCTTGCTACTTCAGGCACCCCCATGGCCTCTCCTTTCCTCACAGGCCAGTCTCCACAGCTTAGCATTTTATGGCTACCCCCAACACCTACCTTCATGTCCGGTTCCTACCTAGGCAACAGGCCACAGTCATCAGCTTCATTAGAGGTTGAAGGGAGTCTGGAACTTCTGCTATGTCCGGCGCCCCTGGCAATCATCTTTACTGCTTTCGCCTGACGCAGTCGCCCTGGTTGGGGGGGGAGAGGGAGGGGGAGTGCGCAGTCCCCCTGGCTCCAATGTTCAGCCATCTCCTCTGAGCCGGCCCGCCGGGGACTCACACCTGTTACTGGCATAGGACCCAAAGGGGCTCATACCCTGCACCCAGGTGCTGCTTCTCAGTAGGGCAGGCTATTTTATGCTGCTGTGCCGTGATCTCTGCTCTTACTTGGATGCCATTTCAACAGCCTGCCTCCGTAGCCTGCTGGCCCATTGGTTGCAAGTTGAGATCTTACCTATTCGCCATTGCACCTAGCTGTGGCATAGTCCGGGGTTCTGCGACCTGCTGTGCTCCTATTTTAACAGCTTTGGGCACAGATATTTTACAAGTAATGCCCCCTAGTCAGCAGCAGTGCAGAACTACAGTGCGGCTATCTTGCTGCAGGCTATCTAGCGCCCTCCAAGAGGGATACATTTTATTATTACATTCCCAGTCTGTGCAACAGTAGGGAAATCATTGGACTTCAGAGGGGTTCAATTTACTATTCCCACTCCACTCTGTGCAATAGTAGGGAAAGTGTTGGGCTTTGAAGAGGTTAGATTTACTATTCCCACTCCAGTCTGTGCAAAAGCAGGGGAAGCATTGGAGGGGTTATATTTAATATTCCCACTCCAGTTTGCTCTACAACAGAGAAAGTGTTGGCTTTTGGAAGGGTTATATATGCTATTCACACTCCAGTCTGTGCAACTGTTGGGAAAGTGTTGGACTTCAGAGGGGTAAAATGTACTATTTCTACTCCAGTCTGTGCAACAGTAGGGAAAGTGTTGGACATTGGCAGGATTAAATTCACTATTAGCACTCCAGTCTGTGCTACAATAGGTAAAGTGTTGAAAAAATATTGAATCTCTTAAAATAATATTCAATATTTAAAAATATTGATAATTACACAAACAATATTTCATATATAAAATTACTATATGAAGTAACACAAAGGTTACTAAAAACAATACTTTTTATGATATTAACAACAAAGATATTATTAAAAACTATATTAATTACTCAAAATTGATATTCTTAACAGCAATATTTCTGCATCACAATATTTTTGTTCCAATGTTTCTGTAACTCGATATTTAAAACTCAATATTTTTCCCAAATACCCAGCAGTGTTGGCAAAAAGTGTTTTTATTTATTTTATTTATGCAGTTTAATGTAACACAAACCATGCCGAAATGAATGAGTATAAAGTGAGCTATTAGTAAAGGTAGTATATTGAGGAATAAGAGGAGGAGTTGTAGGAAATAGACAAGAAGTAGTTCCTTACCCTTTTCTCGTAAATACACTTTCTAACTGCAGATTTCTCACCTCTGAATATTCTCCAGAAGTCAGACTGGATACGGATCATTACCTCTGCACCTGTGGGTCAATAGGTGGCATTATGAAGCTTTGCACCAACATCATTCGCCGTGCAAGCGATTTGCAGGACACATGTGTAAGCGCCATTTAAGAGCACTAAATGTCAGTTGCTTTCAAGGGTGTCTGTGACCCTAGCTGCAGAGTCCAATAGCATCCATGCACTCCAATATCAGTTGCTTCCTAGGCTGTCTGCGTCCATAGACAAAGAGTCCAACTGCAAAATTGTTTTTGGCATATCTCCAGATTTGGCAACTTTTTAGATGTAAAAGGAGTCCAGTTCACAGAATAGGGAGGTTGGAAGATCAGTGAGGGATCTACAGCTAAAGTATCTACCAGAAAGAGTGTTTCGGATGGTAAGTAACTTGCTCTTCTGACAGATATTTCTAACCGGAAATTCCTCAACTTTTGAATAGATACGGAAGCGGTGCCTCCAGTTGGTGCATCTGTGAAATGGCTCAAATAATAAGTCCTGTAGGGATGAGAGGGCAAAGTGCCTTTTTGCACGGACCTGGATTTCCAGACAGTAGTGCTTTGAGATTGTGTGGAGTGGTAGTGCTTCAAGAACATGTAGATTGACACCCATATAGTATCCAGAACTCCGCATGCCAGTGCAGTGGTAGCAGCCTTGGCTCTAGTGGAATGAGCCCACAAACCTTTAGAGGGCAGCTTTTTAACCAATGCATAGCAGAATATGATGCAGAGCACAATCCAATGGGAAATTATCCACTTCGGCACTGCCTTGCCCTTTTTCACCCCATCCATTCTAATGAACAGCTTATCACCCACACATTGTTCCCTGGTATGATTGATAAGAAAGCTAAGAGCTCTTTTAGGATCCAAGCAATGGAGTCTCTCTTCTTCTTTGGATTGTGTGAGGTGGGTGAAAACCATAAGAAGAGTATTACTTTAGCTCAATGTAGAAAAGTAATTGTTCAGAATAAAGCAAGCTCAGTTTCTCAGAACCAGTTTACCTGGAAAGAATGTGGTGCATTGCAGGTTGAAGAAGAGGGCTTGGAGCACACTTATCCACCATGCCAATTTTATGGCCACTGGAAAACCTGTCTTGTGGTTAAGAAGGCTCAGTGGACAGCCATGCAGTGGTTAAAAGGGTGCTACACATTAAAAATGTGAGGTTCACCTTGACCTACTGAGGAGTAATGAAATAAGAGGGTGGTAGCATATTGTAAACCTCCCAAAAACACACCACAAAGAGTGACTTAAAGAAAGAGGTCTGATCCAGCAATTGTAGGAAATCTGAAAAACCTGACAAGTACTCTTTAACAGCTCCCAAAGCAAGTGCTTTGCTGGGTTAGGGACAACACAAAAAGGAACACTTCTGTTAGCTTTGCTTGAAGTGGGTCAATCTACCGAGCAGCACACCAAGCTACAAACCTGTCCCAATGGTAACCATATACTGATTTACTGTATACAGAGGGACAACTGGCTGTTAGAATGGCATTGACAACCTATGAAGGAAGGACAAATGCAGTCAACTGCTGCTGCTCAATCTCCAAGCATGGAGGTGCAAACTACAGAGGCTTGGGTGCAGAACCCTGCCCTGTTGCAGGAACAGAAGATGCTCCTGGAGTGGCAGCCTGATTGATGGACAGATGCACATTCCTAGGACTTCTGGATACCACACTATCCTTGCTCAATCTGGTGCCACTAGGATGACTTGGGCCCGATGACTTGTGATCTTATTCAGAACTCGAGGCAGGAAAAGTAGTGGCATAAATGTGTAGGAGTCCTCAGTGCTAACCCAGTTGGAATGCATCCCCAAGGAAGAGTTGTCTTGCAAACTCCAACACACAAAAGTGTTAATATTGCATGTTCTAGGCGGTGGCGAAAAGTCATGCCATGGTTCTCCCCATTTGTGCAAAAGGCCCTACGCCACCTCCGAGTATAATTGTTATTAATGATCTACCTGGTGTCAACAGTTGTTTTCTACTATCATGTCATTTAGAGAACCCACCAGGTGGTGTACCACTAGGAAAACCCCCTGGTTTTCCAGCAACTTCGAGAGGCGTAGTGTCTCCTGACACAGAGTTAACTACCCCACATCATCCTGCTTGTTGCAGTTCCAGATTGCATTGGTGTTGTCCATGTGCACCTGTGCAGCCTCCTTTTGATGGATGGCATGAAGACTTTGAACCTCAAGTATATAGCTTGGTACCCCAATATATTTATGTGGAGCTGTGCCTTTGACAGAGAGCAGATGCCTCTGATCTCCACCCCTCTCAGAAGGCCTTAACAACAAAGAAGCGATGCATCGTTTACCAGTGTCAGCTCTGGGTGGGGTAAGGAGAGGGGTCTGCCACTGACCCAATCACGGTCCAGCAGCTAGCACTGCAGGTCTTTTGCAGTCTCCTCCCAAGATCTGAACATGATAACAGAGGCCTCCCTAATTCTGTGCCTACTGGGACTTCAAATCCCACTGCAGAGCCAGTGTATGCCACCTTGTATGCTTGACCAGCAGGATGTAGGCGACCATCAGCCTAATCAGCACCAAGGTCGCCCTCTCTGAGATCCAAGACCTAGGCTAAAACGTAGGGATCATAGCCCAAATGTCCTTGTATCTCTGCTCTGAGAGGAAGGGGCAAAACTGCACCAAGTCCAGAATCGCTCAGATGAAGGGGCATAAGTTCATAGAACTAGGGAAAAACTGGAGCCCCTGAATTCTTAAGATATACTGCAACCACAAGCATCGCTTTCATGAGCACCCAATGTGCACTGCTGGGCCAAAAGGGAGCACAGCAAACTAAATGCGCTCATTTCCTTCTGTTAACTGCAGATAGCTCTTGTGGGCCTACAGAACAGGGATGTGAAAATAAGTGTCCTGCTGGTCCAACTCCACAATCCAGTCTCCAGGATCGAGGGCAGAGGGGACCACAAGACCTGAGCCAGGGTGAGGATTTTGAGTTTGTCCTTCCGAAGTAAAGCATAGAGCGGTCTAGGCCTCTCACCTTCAACACCGGGAGTAGCTGTCAGTCTCTATTGCTGATGCTGAAACCCTCTCTATGTCTTCACTTCCTGCCACAAACGGGACAGATGGTCCTTCATCAGCTGAGCTGTTCTGAGGATGTTTTTAGATGCGGCTGGATGACAACGAATGGTAGGACATAACTTCACTGAACAACTTGAGGGTCCCACTTGTCTGAAGTGATTGCCTACCACCCTGACAAAAAGTATTGGATCCTGTCTCTAACAGGATGGCTGTGTGCCTCGAAGTGTGCAATAAAGTGGCTTCAGAGTTGCAAGAGCTATACGATGGTGGATTGGGACACTCACTGTCCACGTTGCCTGTTGGAACTCAGACTCTGGCTGCAGAAGGGCTGCAGAGAATGCTGAGAAGGCTACATAGTTTGTTGGTGGTACTGAAGGCCTCTACCATATCCACAGAAGGGGCGAATCTGCTGGCCTGGAGGTGTGGTTAAGCCCAAGGAGCACGATGCAGCCTCACTGTCCTTGAACAGCTCGAGGTCTGTCTGACTTCTTGACAAAAAAGGTGGGAGCCATCAAAGGGCATGTCTAACAAGGTGGCCTGGACATCCCTCAAGAAGCTTGTTGTTTTTATCCAGATGTGTCTCTTGAGGGCCACGATGGTGCCTATTGCCCAGCCAAGACAATCTTTAGTGTCCAGCTCACAGCAGATCAGAAACTTTGCTCCATCACGGCTACCTTGAATGGCTTGCATAACGGTGGTGTGTACATCATCTGACACAGCAGGGAGGACCTGAGTAGCCGAGACCCAAAGTCCATTAGTACATCACCCCAACAGGCAGTTGGTGTTAACTGAGCATAAAGTCAATTCAGTGGATAAGAATACGTGCTTTCCAAATGCTTTGATGCGCTTAGATTTTCTGTTCTACTATGTGGTAAAAAAGCAACTGGGATGTTGTCAGCCTGAGGACGCCTGAATGACTAAGCTTTCCAGTTTTGGGTACCTCGTCAGGAAGGTCAGGTCGCCTAGGGTTAAACAATGGCGTAGTGCTATCTCCTGTCTGCCCAAATCTCAAGATAAGGGTCAGTGAGGGCTTCATAAATGGCAGAAGATATTCAGCAATAGTTTTCCCCAGCTGAAGCACCTCAGTGAGGACATTGGTTTTCACTTCCATAGTAAGCAACTGGAAGTCAAGAATGCCAGTCACCCTTTGTGTCACTATTTTGTCTGAGGCACTGTCTTCTGTGGCAGTCCCCAGTGGAGAAACCAACTCCGTGCCTAGCGAAGTGCCCAGGCAAGTGGGATCCTGTAGATCCTCATACTAGTTGTCATTGCTATAAGGGTGTGTCAAATCATCCCCTCCATCATAAATGTCATTATCGGAGTCCATGGCAAGCAAAATATAAATGAATCGGTGTTAGAAATGGGGTCTCTGGTTGACAGTCAGTTTGCACTCTGCCCAAGCAGGGACCCTCACTCTAGTCAAGGCAATGGCGATATACACTCAAGATAACCTCTGATCACCCCTTTGGTAGCTTGGCACAAGCAGTCAGGCTTATTTCAAAGGCAATGTGTAAAGCACAAAGTAATACAGTGAAAATACTACAAAAATGAAACAACACTGGTTTAGAAAAATGGCCAATATTTATCTAAATCAAACAAAAAACAATACAACAAAAGTCCAACATACCCAAGAAATGTATACATTTTTAAATTAAAAAAGAGTCTTACTCCATACAAAACAATGGATGTATTGATGTTACAAAAAGTACCCGGTTTGCTTAAAAAAATAAAGCCACAAAGGTGAGCGTGCTTCAGAAAAGTCAGCGATGTATAGATTCTCTACTCACAAGTGCAGCCGTGTGTCGTTTCTTCTCCAGTCGGGTAGGTGATGCATCGTTTTTCTCCTCCGCAGAGGAGCGATGTGTCGATTTCCGGACAGGCAACCACGGGTCCGCTCAGGTTCACGGTGACTTTGACGCCCAGTGACGATACGTGCAAAATCTGGCCACACAGTGGTGAAGAGCCACGCTGCGTGGGTGATATGTTGATTTTAGCAGCTGCAAGCAGGTGTTGCGACGATTTCCTAGCCAGGATGTAGTTGATGCATCGATTTCCCAGATGCGATGCAGGTGATGCGCCGATTTCTCAGCCGTGATGCAGGTGGTGTGTGGTTTTTACAGCTGCAATGCAGGTGCTGCATCAATATTTTCCCAGAATGGCTCCTGTGCATGGATTTCCATTTTGGTTCCACCAGCTTCACCTTCCAAGGGCCCAGGGACTGGAGTGGGTCCCACTTGGTAGGCTAGGAGTCTCAGCAGGGAGTCCAGGTGCTGGCAGAGGAAGTCTTTGATGGCCCTGATACTTCAAAACAGGGGGCAAGCTCAATCCAAGCCCTTGGAGACACTTCACAAGTAGGAAAATACCACAAAGTCTAGTCTTTGGGGGTCATTCTGACCCTGGCGGTCGGTGATAAAGCGGTGGCCAACCCGCCAACAGGCCGGCGGTCAAAAAAATGCAATTCTGACCCTGGCGGGAACCGCCAACACAGCCCGCCGCATTAACACTCCGACCGCCACGGCGGAACAAACAAACAGCGCGGCGGTCACCGCCAACAGCCAGGCGGCAGACAATGTACCGCCCACCCTATCACGACCCACCAATCCGCCACCTTTTCCGGGGCGGGAGCCCCGCCGATAAAAACACAGCGGAAACAGACATTTTCAATGGAAAACGCTCACCTCGACCCACTCCACGCGGAATCCGGACAGCATGGAACCCGAATTGAACATCATACCTGCTCTCGTCTACCTGCTCATCTACCACGAGTACGAACTCCGGCGCAGACGTCAACGGTGAGTACTGCACCTACGACACACGGGAGGGGGGGAGGAAGAAAGGTTATGGGCATACACATATGCGACCCCCCCAATATGTACACACCAATGCAGAGCAGGAAGTCACAGTGACACCACACAAACACCCTTTAAAAATACAATGACACAACCAAATTTGGAATAAATTTTCATGTACAAAAAAAGCACCTGGAAATAATTGAGCAACCGTGAACAATATTTACAAAAACCAAAAAGATATACACATCAGTGTATCACTGAAGTAACAAGTCCTGCACATCCTACGAATCTAACATGTCCGTGTGCCAAGGTTCTGCGAAACAAGGGCAAAGCCCACACACGAGACCTGAGTCCTTTGGAGAGAACACTGCAGGGGCATCCGATGTCAAAACTACAGGCACCTCAGGGGGAAGGGAAGGGGGGGCCACCACAGCCACATGAGTCCACGACGCCAGATCCACGAGGACCCACCATGCCCACTGTACCATCCTGGGGAGTGCAAAGCCACAGTCTCTCAAGTCTCTGCAGTGGGTGGGTTGCCCACTGTGCCATCCTGGGGAGTGCAAAGCCACAGTCTCTCAAGTCTCTGCAGTGGGTGGGTTGCCCACTGGACCATCCTGGGGAGTGCAAAGCCACAGTCTCTCAAGTCTCACAAGTGGGTGGATTGCCCACTGGACCATCCTGGGGAGTGCAAAGCCACAGTCTCTCAGGTGGATTACAGAGTCCACTGGTCAAGGAGGAGGCATGGTGGGCACAGTGAACCATAAACAGTGCCTGAGACGGCGGGACCCAGCGCAGCGGTGCATGACATGGCGATGTCCAGCGGAGCGGTGCTTGAGACGGCGGGGCCCAGCGTAGCGGTGCTTGAGACGGCGGGGCCCAGCGGAGCGGTGCCTGAGACAGCGGGACCCAGCGGAGCGGTGCTTGACAGGAAGGGCCCAGCGGAGCGGTGCTTGACAGGAAGGGCCCAGCGGAGCGGTGCTTGAGACGGCGGGGCCCAGCGGAGCGGTGCTTGACAGGAAGGGCCCAGCGGAGCGGTGCTTGACAGGAAGGGCCCAGCGGAGCGGTGCTTGACAGGAAGGGCCCAGCGGAGCGGTGCTTGAGACGGCGGGGCCCAGCGGAGCGGTGCTTGACAGGAAGGGCCCAGCAGAGCGGTGCTTGAGACGGCGGGGCCCAGCGGAGCGGTGCTTGACAGGAAGGGCCCAGCGGAGCGGTGCTTGAGACGGCGGGGCCCAGCGGAGCGGTGCTTGACAGGAAGGGCCCAGCGGAGCGGTGCTTGACAGGAAGGGCCCAGCGGAGCGGTGCTTGAGACGGCGGGGCCCAGCGGAGCTTGACAGGAAGGGCCCAGCGGAGCGGTGCTTGAGACGGCGGGGCCCAGCGGAGCGGTGCTTGACAGGAAGGGCCCAGCGGAGCGGTGCTTGACAGGAAGGGCCCAGCGGAGGGGTGCTTGACAGGAAGGGCCCAGCGGAGCGGTGCTTGAGACGGCAGGGCCCAGCGGAGCGGTGCTTGAGATGGCGGGGCCCAGCGGAGCGGTGCTTGACAGGAAGGGCCCAGCGGAGCGGTGCTTAAGACGGCGGGGCCCAGCGGAGCGGTGCTTGACAGGAAGGGCCCAGCGGAGCGGTGCTTGACAGGAAGGGCCCAGCGGAGCGGTGCTTGAGACGGCGGGGCCCAGCGGAGCGGTGCTTGACAGGAAGGGCCCAGCGGAGCGGTGCTTGAGACGGCGGGCCCCTGTTCAGCGGTACCTGTCTTCACGGCGGGGCCCTGTTCAGCGGTACCTGTCTTCACGGCGGGGACCTGTTCAGCGGTGCTCTTCTGCACGGCGGGGCCCTGTTCAGCGGTACCTGTCTTCACGGCGGGGCCCTGTTCAGCGGTACCTGTCTTCACGGCGGGGCCCTGTTCAGCGGTACCTGTCTTCACGGCGGGGCCCTGTTCAGCGGTGCTCTTCTGCACGGCGGGGCCCTGTTCAGCGGTACCTGTCTTCACGGCGGGGCCCTGTTCAGCGGTACCTGTCTTCACGGCGGGGCCCTGTTCAGCGGTGCTCTTCTGCACGGCGGGGCCCTGTTCAGCGGTACCTGTCTTCACGGCGGGGCCCTGTTCAGCGGTACCTGTCTTCACGGCGGGGCCCTGTTCAGCGGTACCTGTCTTCACGGCGGGGCCCTGTTCAGCGGTGCTCTTCAACACGGCGGGGCCCCGTTCAGCGGTACCTGTCTTCACGGCGGGCCCTGTTCAGCGGTACCTGTCTTCACGGCGGGGCCCTGTTCAGCGGTACCTGTCTTCACGGCGGGGCCCTGTTCAGCGGTGCTCTTCTGCACGGCGGGGCCCTGTTCAGCGGTACCTGTCTTCAAGGCGGGGCCCTGTTCAGCGGTACCTGTCTTCACGGCGGGGCCCTGTTCAGCGGTGCTCTTGCAGTATGTCAAGGGAGTCATACCTGGCCTGGACACCCTGCTCAGTCGCCCTCCGACCGTGCTGTGTCAGGCCCCTTCGGGGAGTGAGTCCTGGGCCCTTTGGTGTCGTCCCTTGCAGCCGGGATGGGGCTTGTGGGGCCCTCCTGCTCCGCGCTCCTGGTGGTTGTCCTCTCCGCCCTGCTGTCCTTCCGCTCCTTAGATGGGGCTCTCGGACCCTTGCCTCCCCTGGCTGCTGTGGCCGGTGAAGTGGCCGGAGTCACCTCCTTGGGGGCAGCCGTCTCTGTCCGCTCACGGCGGCCCTTCAATTTCCGGGTCCTCTTGCCTGGGGGGGGGCTGGCTGTCCCCTTGCTGCTACTGCCGCCAAAGGGTGGACTCCACATGCCATGCACCACTTGCACTGTAGTAGTTGGGCTGGTGGTGGCTGAGGTGCCCTTGGGACTTTTCCCAGTTGGAGGGGGTGGGTCGGGGGAGGGAAAGAGGTCAAAACTGGAGAGGTAATTTTTCTTGGGACCAAGGTAAGGGGTAGGAGTAGTGGTGAGAGAAGTGGAGGAAGAGGATGTGGTTGTATGAGAGCCAGGTGTGCTGTCCTTGGGTGCAGGTGACTGGGACGTAGGCTGTGGTGAGGTGGTTGGCTGTTGTTTGGGTGTCTGCCTGCGTTTATGTGTCTTGGAAGAGGGGGTGACAGACACAGTGGGAGAGGACACAGGGGACGTGTAAATGCCAGTGGGGGTGGTGACTGCAGGTGTGCGGGCTGTAGTGGAGGGTTTGCTGGTGGTGGAAGAACTGGCTGATGTTGGGGTGCATGCAGGTGTGAGTGTAGACGTCACAGGGAGGGAGGAGGGAGACGAGGAGGACGGGGACACAGAGGTGGTAGTGACTGTTGATATGTCTGCATCTGTGTGTTGCTTGGGTGAATGCTTGTGTTTTCTGTGGTGCTTGTGTTTGGATGAGCTGCTCTTGGGTGTTGAGGTGTGTGCAGGCTGGTCTGATGGTGTGGATGGGATAGGTTGAGGTACAGGAGACAGAGAAAGGGTGGAGGCAGATAGAAGAGGGAGACTGGAGACAGGGACAATGGCTGCCGTCAGTGCTGAGGCCAGAGCAGTGAACTCTCGTTGATGGGCAGCCTGACCCGAATGAATGCCCTCCAGGTAGGCATTGCTCCGATGCACCTCCCTTTCCACCCCCTGGATGGCATTCAGAAGGGTAGTCTGCCCAACAATGAGCGTCCTCACCAGGTCAATGAGCTCCGCACTGAGGGCAGCAGGGGTAACAGAGGCAGGGGCTGAGGTGCCTGGGGCGAAGGAGACGCGCGCCTTCCTGGCCGAGCGGCCACGGAGCGAAGACTGAGGGGCTGCTGGGAGGGCGGTGCTGGTGCGCTGGGTGGCGGCTGTACCTGCTGTTGCGGGGGGCACAGATGGTGCCGCCCCCGCTAGGGAGCTCCCAAACGAGGACGTGTCCGTGTCGCTGGTGTCTCCACCGGCCCCCGTAGTGGTGCTCCCCTCGCCCTCCGGATCACTGGTGCCCTCGGTGTCTGTGTCAGTGCCCACCGGGGCCTGGTGACCTGCAGCTCCCTCCTGCTCCGACGCCAAATCTCCTCCGCCTGATGATGCTAAAACACAAGAAGACAAAGATTTAGGGTGGGGGGAGAAATTAAACAAAGTTGAGTGCATGCCTTAGCAATACCCTTTGCGGAGAGGACAGACACAGGTGCCTCGTGCACTAAGTCGCGAACTTGGGGTACACTACTCAGTACTTCTGACTAGGCAACAGGTCTAGGGACAACACACGCGCACATGTGTGATGCTGGAGCATGGGTAGCTGCACTTGGCACCCTACAGAGGTGGGGGGCGGGGGCACAGGGCCATGCCTAAGGGAGCGGACTATACTACAGAGAGCGCCCGGGCCTAATGTCACCCACAGCCCTCCTCCCCCACCCAGACGCCTCCAATGCGCATACAGATAGGAGAATGTGCGGATACTCACCCCCTTGTGTCTGCTGTGCTGTCCTCAAGCGCCCATCCAAATTAGGGTAGGCCACCGCCAGGATCCGGGACATCAGGGGGGTCATGGTGCGACTGGCACCCCTCCTAGGTCGGGAGGCCATCCCCAGCAGTGTTTCTGCAGTCTTCCTCGTTCCGCAGCGGATGTCCTCCCACCTCTTGCGGCAGTGGGTGCCCCATCTGTTGTGGACCCCCAAGTTCCGGACTTCCTCGGCGATGGCACGCCAAATATAAATTTTCTGGTGGGCGCTCACCTGTTTGACATGTACAGGGTGGGAAAGAGAAACCGTCACATATCTGCATGTTTGGAGTACATGCCCCCCCCTCCCCAACCTTGTCATGGTTCCCATTCTCTCATCTGTCGTGCGTTGCACTCCCCATTCCCTCCACACCCCACCAACTTACATCCCCCCCCTCCACACAGGCATAACCCATTCAATGTGCACTGAGTGTACTCACCTGTTGGTCTGGAGGACCGTAGAGTTGCGCATACTGGGGGAGGACCCCGTCCACGAGCTTCTCCAACTCTTCTGAACTGAAGGCGGGGGCCCTTTCACCAGTAGCAGCAGCCATTGTCACTTCCAGACCGAGTTCACAGCAGCACTTGCAGTATAGGTCCTCTCCTGTGGATGATCAGGTCTCGAATGATTGAGCAGATAGAAAATGGCGGTCACGCCCGCGGCGGTGCGTACCGCGGCGGTGCGTCCCGCGACCGCCGGCGCACATCGTCATTGGCTCCTGAAACCCATAGGCTTCAATGTTAACCAATGCGTCTTCGCACAGCGGTCTTCGACCGCCTACCGCCACGGTGCGCCCCGCCAGCGCAGTGACCTCACATCCCATTGTCCCACTTCACAGGTCAGGCATCGGCCATTTCAAGGGCCCACATGGCTTAATTTCTAATGCGTCACACAGGCCTAGGCCTTGCAATGGCACACATACAAACATATCAAACCATATATTTACCTGTACTGTGCAAGCTGTGTTGTACGTACCTGTGAGTGGATTGACTCTGTACTCCATATTCTCCTTCCTAGGCACCGTCCGCTGGGACTAGCGATGAGAAGGAGGAATCCTCGCGTGTACCGGCCACTGGTGGACCTGTCCACAATGGAAGAACGCAACATAATACTACGATACCGACTTGACCGAGCCTCCATCCATGAACTGTGTGCCCAGCTGGAGCCAGCCCTGATGTCCCCCATCCGCCAACCCACAGGAATTCCCCCTCTAGTGCAGGTTCTGTCTGTCCTCCATTTCTTTGCAACTGGCTCATTCCAGACAACAGTGGCCATGTCATCTGGGATGTCTCAGCCTATGTTTTCCAAGATCTTATCCAGAGTGTTGTCTGCCCTGATGAAACTCATGCGGAGCTACATCATTTTCCCAGAGGAGGGTGATTTGCCTACAGTGAAAGCTGATTTCTATGCTCTTGGACACATCCCCAACATCATTGGTGCAATTGATGGGACCCATGTGGCTTGAACAGGTGTACAGGAACAGGAAGAATTACCATTCAATGAATATCCAGGTGGTCTGTTTGGCTGACCAGTACATCTCCCATGTAAATGCCAAGTTCCCAGGGTCAGTGCATGACGCGTATGTTATGCGAAATAGCAGCATTCCCTATGTGATGGAACAGCTACAGAGACAGCGTGTGTGGCTAATAGGTGACTCTGGTTACCCCAACCTGCCGTGGCTATTGACCCCAGTGAGGAATCCCAGGACCAGGGCAGAGGAACGGTACAATGAGGCCCATGGGCGTACTAGGAGGGTGATTGAGCGAACCTTTGGCCTCCTGAAGGCCAGATTTAGGTGCCTGCATATGACTGGTGGATACCTAATGTACTCACCAAAGAAGGTGTGCCATATCATCGTGGCGTGCTGTATGCTCCACAACCTGGCTTTGCGACGCCAGGTGCCTTTCCTGCAGGAGGATTGTCTAGATGGTGGTGTTGTAGAAGCCGTGGAGCCTGTGGAGAGTGAAGAGGAGGAAGACTCTGAGGACGACACAGACAATAGGGACAGAGTGATACAACAGTATTTCCAGTAACACACAGGTAAGAATCACCCACGCCATTTCACAATTGCTTATAGCCTCCTGCATCTGTACTTTCTGTAGTTCCCCACAGATGTTTTTCATTAATTTTTGCCTTTCCCTTCTCAGTGCTGTCTGACTCAGTACCTGACTTCTGCTTGGTTCGCCCATGAAATACAGCGTATTGACATTGGTATGTTGTCATGACTAATTGACAGAACAGAAATCGAACAGTAATATGTAATACATTTGTCAATAATACAGCATGACTCAAAACAGATTTGTGTGCAAAATGTGATTTATTTACAGTGCTAGATATCGGTACATGTGATTCTAAGGGTGATGGGTGGGGGTGGAGGAATATCCATGGCAGAGTCCAGTTCTCAGTCTCACAGGTGCATTGTCCTTTTGCCTGTGGAAGGATGGAGCATAGGCAGTTCATGGTTGGACAGGGTGGCAATGTGGGACAGTGGGAAGACTTGAGGGGGTATGTCCTGCTGGCGGGGGTCTTGACATCCTACTCTGTCTTTTTTTTTGGTCTCAGGCTCCTCTTACTGGGTGGTTGTTCTTCAGCAGGAGGTGGGGTTCTGGGGGGCTGTCGAGGTGTTGGGACCTCCTGTCCACTAGCGCCGGCGGAGGTGGTAGGCTGTTCCTGGTCCGGGCTAGTGACAGGGGCCCTGTGTGGTGCACCATGGTCCCGCAACGCGTCCTCTATCCTGTGGAGGGCCAGGGCGATGGTCCCCATTGCGGTCCCGATGATTCTCAGCTCCTCCCTGAACCCCATGTAGCGTTCCTCCTGCTGTGCCTGGATCTCAGTGAACCTGGCCAGTACCGTCGCCATCGTTTCTTGGGAGTGGTGGTATGCCCCGATGATGGTGGTGAGGGCCTCTTGGAGAGTGGGTTCCCTGGGCCTCTCCTCCCCCCCTGTCGAACAGCAGCCCTCCGAGCTGCCCGGTTTCCCCCGGCCTCTGTCCCCTGGACGGTGTGCCCGCTACCACTGCCCCCAGGTCCCTGTTGTTGTTGGGGTGTTGGGTTAGCCTGGGTGCCCTGTAGTGGCAGACACACCGCTGATTGAGCTGTCCTAGAGACAGAGGCATGGGCCCGCTGGGTGGGAGCTGTGCTGGTGTTGGCAGAGGGGGTCGGGTCTGGTGTGGCCTGTGGCTGCCTGAGGGGAACCGACTGCCCAGAGGTCCCCGATGGTCCGGGCTGGTCATCAGGTTCACTGTCGACAGAGCTGCTATCCTCAGTGTGGGCCTGTTCCGGTGGTGGGATGGACACTTCTGGACCCTCCTGGCTGGTGTGTTGTCGTTCGGGTCCTGCATGGGGTAAGAGAGTTTGGTTATTGTTTCTGTGTGTACAATAGCGTGCGTGTTATGGGTGCCCTTGTCCCCCAGTGCAGGCATTCCCTTGAGGGAGGTGTTGTGAGGGTAGTTAGTGGGGGGGGGTTAGTGCAGTGGTCATGCTTAGGTGATGGGTGCCCATGATTTGTGTTGGCATGCAGGAGTTGGTGTTGGGATGGGTGGGTTGTGCTGGTGAGACATTGTCAGGGAGGATGTGTGCTGGGGGGTTGGGGGTGAGGGTGGGGGGGTGGGTTGGCATGCTGGTGGGGTGGGGGGGATATAGTAGTTGAGATTGGACTTACCAGAGTCCATTCCTCCGGCTACTCCTGCGAGGCCCTGAGGATGCAGGATGTTCAAGACGTCTTGCTCCCACGATGTGAATTCGGGAGGGGTGGGTGGGGGTCCGCCGCCAGTCTTCTGGACCGCGATATTGTGTCTGGAGACCATCGATCGGACCTTCCCCCGTAGGTCGTTCCATCTTTTGCGTATGTCCTCCCTATTCCTGGGATGCTGTCCCACCGCGTTGACCCTGTCCACGATCCGCTGCCATAGCTCCGCCTTCCTAGCTATACTGGTGTGCTGCACCTGCGAGCCGAAGAGCTGGGGTTCCACTCTTAGGATTTCCTCCACCATGACCCGGAGTTCTTGGTCCGAAAAGCGTGGGTGCCTTTGGGGTGCCATGGGGTGGTGTGGGTGAGGTGTGGGGTGGTGTATGTGATGATGAGTATGTTGGTGAGTGGTGCTTTGTGCTACTATTTGGTGTGTGTGATGGTGTAGTGTGCCTCAGTGTGTCTTGCTTTGGATTGTCTGCTGTGTCTCTCTCTCCTTCTCTCAGTAATTATGGTCGCAGGGGTTTGTGGGTGATGTGGGTGTGTGTTTTATAGTTGGTTGATTGTGTGGGAGTGGTGTGTGTATGTGTATCAGGTGTGTGTATTTCAAATTGTCCAATGTGGCTGTGTTTTGGTGATGTATGTGTATTCTGACCGCCGCGGTGTGTACTGCCAATGGAATACCGCGTTTGAATGACCGCCGTGTGGATTCGTGGGTCGTAATGGCATGGGCGTATTTCTCTTGGCGTGACGGTGGAGGTTTGGTCATCTCCAGTTTATCGCTGCCCGCTGATGTGGCGGGCTGCAGTGGAGGCCGGAATTTTGGAGGTTTGGCCGTTGTGGGTCAGAATGACCGTGGCGGTTAACCGCGGCCGCGGCGGTGTTATGGCGGTCTTCTGACCGGCAGTAAGGGCCTTTTACCGCCGAGGTCAGAATGACCCCCTTTGTCCTCTCTCAGGCAGAAGCAGCAACGGCAGGCCAACCCAGCAATCCACACTCACATGCAAAGGGGCAGTACTCCTCCTCCAGCTCTTCTCCTTGCAGAGGTTCCTCAGGACTCTAGAAGTAATCTAAACATCTGGGGTTTTGGGTCTACTACTTACACCTCTTTCTGCCTTTGAAGCAGACAAACTTCAAAGGAAAGTCTCTGTTGTTCAAAAGATACTGCCTTGCCCAGGCCTGGCCCCAGACACACGCCAGGGGTTTGGAGACTGCACTGTGTGAGGACAGAAACAGCCCTTTCAGGTGTAAGTGTCAGCTCCTCCGTCCCAACTGTCAGTCTGACAAAGACGTGAAATACACAAGCAGGCAGAGGCACAGAATGGTTAAGCAGGAAAATGCCCACTTTCTAATAGTGGAATTTTCAAACTGACGATCTAAAAAACAACTTTACCAAAAGATGCATTTTTAAATTTTTAGTTCAGAGATCCCAAACTCCACATCTCTATCTGTTCCCAATGGGAAACTGCACAACAAACATTGTAATGGCAGTCCCCATGCTAACCTAAATGAGAGAGATAGGCCTTGCAACAGTGAAAAAACAAATTTGGCAGTATTTCACTGCAGGATATGTAAAACACATCAGCACATGTCCTGCCTTTAACATACACTGCACCCTGCCCACGGAGCTTCCTAGGGCCTTCCTTAGGGGTGCCTTACATGTGTAAAAGGGAAAGTGTTGGTCCTGGCAAGTGAGTACACTTGCCAGGTCGAATTGGCAGTTTAAAACTGTACACACAGACACTGCAGTGGCATGACTGAGACATGTTTACAAGGCTACTCATGTGGGTGGCACAATCAGTGCTGCAGGCCCACTAGTAGCATTTGATTTACAGGCCCTAGGCACCTCTAGTGCACCTTACTAGGGGTGTACTAGTAAATTAGATATGCCAATCATGGATAAACCAGTCACCAATACACTTTATACAGACAGCATATGCACTTTAGCACTGGTTAGCAGAGGTAAAGTGCCCTGAGTCCTAAAGCCAACAAAAACTGATCAGAAAAAATAGGAGGAAGGAGGCAAAACGTTTGGGGATGACCCTGCAAAATGGGCCAGGTCCAACACTTGGGCTCCTCCATTAGGTAATGGGAATGAATTGGAGTCCAGACAATTGCAGAATGGATGCAGACCAGATGGATCAGGGTATAGCCTTGATCGAGGTCAAAGTCTTGCCGACAAAGGGCCAGATGTAGGAAAGGTTTAGCGACTTCAAACGGCGAAAAACACCGTTTGCGAGTTGCTAAACCCCATCTGGTATGTAGAAATGCATTTTGCGAGTCGGAACCGACTCGCAAAATGCATTTCCGAGTCGCAAATAGGAAGGGGTGTTCCCTTCCTATTTGCGAGTCGCAGTGGTATGCAATTCCATTTGCGACCACGAAAGCGGTCGCAAATGGACTCGCAGTTACCATCCACTTGAAGTGGATTGTAGCCCACTCGCAAACGGGAAGGGGTCCCCATGGGACCCCTTCCCCTTTGTGACTGGACCTAATAATAATTTTTCAGAGCAGGCAGTGGTCCAATGGACGACTACCTGCCCTGAAAAATACCGAAACAAAAGGTTTTGGTTTATTTTTCAAAGTGCAGCTCGTTTTCCTTTAAGGAAAACGGGTTGCACTTTGAAAAAAAAAAACTGCTTTATTTAAAAGCAGTCACGGACATGGAGGTCTGCTGTTCCCAGCAGGCCTCCATCCCTGTGAGTGCCCTGAGTCGCTATGGGGTCGCAAATTGCGACCCACCTCATTAATATTAATGCGATTTCCGATTTCTGTATCCCAAATTGCGACTTGCAATTTGCGAGTTGCAGGGACTCGCAAATTGCAAGTCGCAATTTGGGAGTTTCCTACATCTGGCCCTTAGAGTCAGGAAGCACTATAGTAAGCACGTTGTCATCTGGCGTCAGCACTGGCATTGAGGCAACCTGGGTCTGGTGGGCGTTCTGGCCCAAAGGCGGATTCAGCTCTAACATCAGTGCAGAACTCGCAATAGGCCCAAAGCGTCTGGCTGCGCAGGCCCTCACAAATCACTTAGGGCCTGAAGGCGCACCATAGGGAGCCAATAGTGTGCCAAAGACCCACAGCATGGCATCACAGAAGTCTTCCATTTGCTGGAGTGTCACCAAAGGCCCTGAAAATTCAGGCAACCTTGTGACAAGGGTAGGAATTGGCTTTGAAGGAAAAGGGCTTCAGGAGTTAGATCAGCGGGCAAGTTGACACCCTCGCAACTTCTCTGTTCAAGAGTACTGGTAAAAGGGTTGAGTCCTGCTTGAACATTTCATATTTCTTCCTGGGCTTACCCAAAGACTTTAATTGCGACAATGATTTCTGTGGGAACGACTTCTGGAATAGAAACAAGACCTTTACTTTGAATTCAACCAGTCACAGCATGAGTCCTGAGGTGTTTATCAACACTGAGCATTACTTTATGTTCTAGGTGGCTCTAGATGCATCAAGGAGTGGCCAATACAGGGTTTGGAGTCGTGGTCCGACCCCCAAGCACCAGAGGCATACTTAACTGCAATCTGTTACAGACATTTGAGACAATTTAAACTGTGCTCTGTTTTTTAGGGTAATATTGCCTTTTCACACTGGTACAGAAGAAACATTTGAGGAAATAGTCTTGTGAAGAGGCATGAGGTAGCTCTGCTTTGGATCTGCAACTGGTGGCACAGAAAGGAGGGAACTGACATCGACATACATGGGTGGCATCAACATCAGTGCGGAGCCACACAATGTTACCTGTCAGTGCGCAGGAATACTTCTAAAGATTTTCTGTATCCAGACTGATGCCTGGGGAATATTCAAAGGGTGAGGAAATCAGTTTGTCACTATAGAGTTATTTCAAATTAGAAACTAGATGTGAATCTTCCTGCATCCACTCTTAACTGGACGACAGAGCACGGTTTTAGGTTATTGCTGAAGTTGACATACAAAGAGTTCAGGCCTGATTCACAAAGGTAAACATACACATTTGTTTAAGTTCCTGATTGTTTGCTATTCACAAAGGTAATTTACTAGTAGTATCTTTACGAAAGCAGAGTCTCAGCATATAAATGATAGGCATATTCTACCTTGTTATGCCTATCTTTACCCCTATTTTGCTGTGCCTATCTATCTATCTATCTATCTATCTATCTATCTATCTATCTATCTATCTATCTATCTATCTATCTATCTATCTATCTATCTATCTATCTATCTATCTATCTATCTATCTCTATCTATACAACTCTCCCTATGCAACGACCTCTATCTATGCAACAATCTCTATCTACGCAACTATCTACCTCTCCAAACCGCTCCATTTATCCACCTTTACAACCCTGTGTATTTATCTATTTTTTCCACCAGTACCGAACCAATTGGCTTTTTTAGGTCTAGTGTTATCCCAAAGACCTTTTGAAGTAATTAGAATGATGTGTTTTACAGAGTTTCCTACAGGTGTTTTCAGCCAGACTTAATTCATTTGTCTGTTGTTGTGTTTCTTCTACCCACTCAAACATGCATCATGGGGCAATGGGTCAGATCACTTCAGCCATTGGCTGACCTCACTATGAGTTATACCACAATGCCCTTTCACAAGATGCACATTCACCCAAAATTAGTTCCCGTCAGTACTAGGGACTACTATATATACATATGGAAAATGTAATTACCCTATAGGCATCTGTGATAGGTAGTGCTGTATGTTAACATGCTCTGCATACTCCTGCCATCTAGTGTTGGGCCAAGATGTGTGCAAATTGTTTTTTTTCCGAATTCTTACAAGTCACAAAGCACTGTGACTCCTCCTCTTGATGGTAATGCACATGACTCCATTTCTAGATTGTTTTCCTGCACAGTGGGAGAGGATGAAGGTGAAGTGCAGCAATGTATCGAGAGAGATCTACACGCAAGACAGAGAGAGAGAGAGAGAGAGAGAATATAGGAAATAGTGTTTACAGCAACAGCCACAGGTGTCCGGGGAGGAGGGTGGGCACATGTGAATCTACAGTACTACATGCCACAAATGATGCTTGCATGGTAAGAAATATTTTCAGTTTGTGGCATGTGTAGCTGTAGATACACATGTTTTGCATGGACTGTAAAGCAGTCCTCTACAAAGAAGGGATGGCTAGCCTGTGGGTGTAGCAGAGAATTGAAAGGGTTTATGAAGCACTGCCTGGCCAATGTTGAACTGTTGGTACGGGAGCACTACCACATAGTAGTGCATTGTGAAGGTGTGTGGTGTGGACCATGGAGCTGCTTTGCAGATGTCAATTGTGGGAATGTTTTCCAGAAAAACAACAGAGGTCTACTTTTTCTGTGTAGTGTGTGCTTCAAGAGGTACAGGCAAAGCTCTTTTAGCTTTCATGTAGCATGTCTGAAAACTTTTGACTACCCATCTGGCAGTGCCTGATTTAGTAAGAGCCCTCCCTTTATGGGGTTCGGAAATGCAACACAGAGTTGTTGTGTCTTATTGAAAGGTTTTGTCCTGTCAACATAGTTCATCAGGGCTTGCTTTACATCTAAGGTATGGTGAATCCATTTCACAACCAAGTAGGACTGTGGAAAGAAAACAGGAGGTTCGATAGTTTGGTTCAGATGGAATAAAGTAACCCCCTGCAGAAGAAAACTGGGGTTGGTTCGGAATACAATCCTATCTATGTGTACATGAAAAAAAGTTTCTTCTAGTGTTAATGCTTGAAGCTCACTAACACGCTTGAGTGAAGTTATGACAACAAAAAATGCCACCTTCCTAGGGGCTCAAACGGAGGGCCCCTAAGTTATGTGAAAACAAAGTGGAGATTCCACGTCTGGACTAAGGGAAAAGGGGGGGTTCGAGTGACCCTTGTGAGCCCCCCCATGAAAGCCTTAATGACTGGTGTTCTGAAAAGGGAGATATGTTTCCTATTCTGAAGCTAGACCGCCACTGCAGCCTGCTGAAGTCGAATGGAAGTGAAGGATAGACCAGTCTTCTACAAGTGAATAGGTTGCAGACTAAGGCCTTCATTCCGATCCCGGCGGGCGGCGCCCGCCGGGCGGGAACCGCCACTTGGCCGCTCTGCGGTCAAAAGACCGCGGAGGCCATTCTGGCTTTTCTGCTGGGCCGGCGGGCGCCCGCCAAAGGAGCGCCCGCCGGCCCAGCGGGAAAGGCCCTGCAACGAGGAAGCCGGCTCCGAATGGAGCCGGCGGAGTTGCAGGGGTGCGACGGGTGCAGTTGCACCCGTCGCGATTTTCACTGTCTGCAAAGCAGACAGTGAAAATCCTGCTGGGGCCCTGTTAGGGGGCCCCTGCACTGCCCATGCCAGTGGGATGGGCAGTGCAGGGGCCCCCAGGGGCCCCACGACACCCGTTCCCACCATCCGGTTCCTGGCGGGTTTTACCGCCAGGAACAGGATGGCGGGAAGGGGGTCAGAATCTCCATGGCGGCGCTGCAAGCAGCGCCGCCATGGAGATTCAGCCCAGCCGGGGGAAATCCGGTGGGAAACCGCCGGACCCGGCAAGCCGCGGTCAGAATAACAGAGGAAGCACCGCCAGCCTGTTGGCGGTGCTTCCGTGGTCGTTGACCCTGGCGGTCGATGACCGCCAGGGTCAGAATGACCCCCTAAGTCCTGGACCTTGGGCGTGAAAAGTTATTTTGATTGGAATAACAATAATGGACAAATCTTTTCCATTTGGCAGCATAACAGGCAATTGTGGTAGACCTGCATGCTTCTTTCAGGATTCTCATGCAGTCGGGTGGAAGATTAAGGTATGTACATTCTAAGACCTCAGGAGCCAGATTCCAACATTGAGTGACCCAGCATCTGGGTGCCTGATTTCTCCATGGTTCTGTATGAGAATGTCTGGCCTGCTGGGGAGCCTCGTGTGTAAAGCCACTGAGGGTTCCAGCAGAGTCATGATGCAGGGTTGGCGAGTCCGGTCTGTTGGGGAGCCTCTTGGGTAAAACAACTGAGAGTTCCCACAGAGTCATGATCCACGGTTGTCAAGCCCAAGTAGGAGCCACCAAGATGAAGCTGAGGGACGTCTGCTGTAGCCTCTGAACCACAAATGAAATGAGGGGGAGAGGCATATGCCACTATCCCCAACCAATTCATCCATAGTGCTTTGTCTTTGAACTGTGGGTGAGGGAACCTAGAGACTAAGCTTGGGCATTTGTCATTTTCTGCTGTGGTGAATAGGTCGATCCTTGGGAAAATATGGGAGCAGGACTCACAGGTGGAGTTTCCACTCTTGCTGCATCCTGCTGAAAATGCTCTGTGAAGACCCGAGACACCTGGAGAGATCTAGTAATGCCCTGTTTCTGAAGATAGTACATCACCATTAAGTTGTCCGTCCGGATAAGTATAACCTTGCCAGTCAAGTGGGGCAGGAAAGCCTTCAGTACGAGATGGACAGCAAACAAATCCAAGTAGTTGATATGGAGACCCCAATGTCTCCATTGGTGCCCACTGGTTTAACAACAGTTAGGTTCTATACGTGCGCCCTCCACCCCTTGAGGGAGGCATCCATTGTATGGTTGTCTGCAGAACTGGCTTGAGAAAGGGCCACCCCTGCAACAGATTGTTGGAGTTCCACCACTGCAGAGAGCAATATGTGCGGCAGCTGATCAACACTAGACCTTCCCAATGACTTTCCACTTGAAACCATTGATGCACTAAGCACTCTTACAACAGATGCATACGTAACCTGGCATGAGGGACTATAGCAATACAGGAGACTATCATGCTGAGTAGGTGTATGACTGTCCTGACCGAAAGCTGTCGATCAGTTTGGAAGAGAGGAACTTGTGCCTGAAAGGACTGTATCCAGACAGTTTGAGCAAGATTTTATGATTCTGGAGATGAGGATTGCCCCTAACTAGGGTTTGATCTGGAGGGGTCAGAGGTGGGATTTGGTCACTTGATTGTAGACCCCAGCTCATGCAGAAAGTGTATTGTGACCTGAGTTTGTTCACAACACTTTTGTCAAGTCGTGCTCTTGATAAGTCAGTCTTCCAGGTAGGTAAGGACATGATAACCCTGTCTGTGCAAGCGAACACCCACTACTACGAGGCACTTGGTGAATGCTCGAGGTGCAGTGGTAACACCGAAGGGAAGCACCTTGAAATTAGTAATGTTTTCCACTAAGCACAATCCTGACATAGGGTTGATGCACTGGGTGTATTGGTATGTGGAAAGAGGCGTAGGATTAAGGGGGGGAGCCGTCCTTCTTGGGAATCAGGAAGTAAGGCAGGTAGACACCAGTGCCCTGCAGATGGTGTGGGACAGGGTCTCTGGCCTCTTTGAGGAGGAGCGCTGCAACCTCTTCTTTGAGCAGATGTTGGTGTTCTAGGGAGAGTTTGTGTTTGTGGTGTGGTATATTGGGAGGTGTGGAAGTAAGTACCACACAGTAACCATGCTGGATAATATCCAACACCCACTGGTCAGAAGTGATGTTCCCCCACATGGGGAAGAACCTTTGTAGGCACCCCTGACAGGTGTTGGGGGGAAGAGGAAAGACAAGGCTTAGTGGCTGTGGCAGCTCCTTTTTAGCATTGTTTGCCTCAGTAGGACACCCTGAAGTAGACTTTAGGGGAGGGCCGCTGGGCTTGTGAGCGCTGGAAAGCCATGGAGGCTTCAGGGGAGGTAGTCTTTTTTTTTGTTTTTATGGCTTTTATTAAAATTCACTGAATTAACACAAATGGTTCATTTCCAGCACCAATCAATTAGAGGACTTCATGCAAAAGTCCCACAGAGTAAGAAAAAAAAATACTTACAGTATGGAAATATGTCCCCCTTCACACTCCCCATCCCTCTAAAATGAGCCTAGCGTTAAATGACAGAGATATAGAGCCTGCCCTCTGCTGCAATTCAATAAGGCAACATCTCATTGGCATAAGCTCCCCAGCAATACCGAGTTATTCTGGCAGCTCAGGCTTATCCAGACCTGCCGCATAATTTTAGAGAGGGCCCCAAAGGTCTTTCGGATGGGAGGAAGGTGGAAGAAGTTCAGCATAGGATAGTCAGTTCACCACACATGATCATGGCCCTCATTATGACATTGGGGGTCAGGTGATTGCCACCCCAGCAATGGTGGTAGTCCCGCCACCAGACCCGCGGTAATGGGCACCAAAAGATTACCCTGGCGGGAAGACAAGGGTCCACCCACCATATTATGACATAGCACACCGCCAGGACTTCAGAGGCGGTAGCAACGCCACCAAAAGCCTGGCGGAAACACACCATATAAAAGGAGACACTCACCTCCGGGGACACAGAGGAGTCCGCGGCCGGCTTGGAACCAGAACTGGAATTCTTACTGATGCTGAACCACGCCATGGCCGTCCTGGAGCACCAACACCGTCCAAGATGATGACGGTGAGTACAGCCGCCTAGCACACAAGGGAGGGGAGAGTGACACAGACGCACAGCACACACCATACACACACACCACACACCCAGAGCCATCTGCAGAGTAAATCAACAGTAACAGGACCCACTAGCAAAGAAAGACACATACCTCTGTTCCAACCATTGTAATCCAGAAGGATGAAGAGCCTAAATCCAAAAAAATACTGAAATGCATATTTACATGCAGGGCCATTGGCCAGTCCAAACTCTGAACATGCCCACAGGGCAAAGTCCAAGGCCCAATTTGACTCCTGACAACATCGGGACTACACTGTGCAGAGGTATCATGTTGGAAATATGCAGGCACCTCAGTGGATAGGGGCAGGTGGGAGGGAATGGAGGGGGCTTCTTTTTGGGAGGGGGGTCCTTGGGTTTGGATTTTGGAGGGGGCGGTTCTCTAGCCTTCTGTTTTGTGGGTGGAAGAGTGGGGTTGGGTGGGGTCCGGAGTGCCACTCATTTGCCCCTTAGTGGCAGCTGAAGTCTTAGGGGGTGGAACAGGGCTAGACTTGGTGCAGGAGGTACTGGGCTGGGGGGTGGGACTTTTCTCTTACGGACGGGACGTGGGGAGGGTGAGGGAAGAGGTCAAGGCGGGAAAGGAAAAGCTTCTTAGGACCAACGGGGCGGGTTGTGGGAGGAGGATTGGGAGTGGAGGTAGAGAAAGTGGTTATAGGAAGATGAGGTGTGCTGGACTTGGGTGCAGGTGTATGGACAGTATGCATGTGTGAGGTGGATGGCTGTCAGGGGTCTGAGTGTGAGCATTTGTGTGTCTTTGGAGTGGTGGCGGGTGAGGGCAAACAGGACAAGTGGATGGATGTTGTGGTGGTGTCTGCAAGTGAGGTAGGTGTGCTGCATGAGGTGGTGATGGTGGTGGTGATGACTGCGCATGTGGTGTGTGGGGTGCATGTCTGCGGGTCTGCTGTTGGGGTGACTGTGGGCAAGGCTGTGCAGGTGGCAGGTTCTGGGACTGTTGATGCTGTCCATACAGGTGTGAGTGTTGATGTGACTGTGAGGGAGGAGGAGGATAGGGAGACAGTGGAGGTAGCAGATGATGTTGTGTGTGTATCTGTCTGTTGGCTGTGTAAGTGCTTGTGGACTGAAGTGTGCTGCCTGTGTTTGTCTGTGTGAGTCTTATCTGTTGTTTTGGGTGCATGCTTGTCAGAATGTGTGCATGTGATGGGTTTGGGGAGAGGAGACTGGGACTGGGAAGTGGTAGTTGGAGGGGGGACGGAAGAAACAGGGACACTGGCTGCCATCAGAGAGGAGACCAGAGCATGAAACGATCTTGGTAGGGCCGCCAAGCCACCGTGAATGCCCTCCACGAAGGCATTGCATTGCTGCATCTGGGGTGCCAGCCCCTGGATGGCATACACTATGGTTGACTGCCCTACAGAGATGGATATCAAGAGGTCAATAGCATCCTCACTGAGGGCAGAAGGGCTAACTGGGGCAGGGCCTGAGGTGCCTGGGGCAAAGGAGATGCCCACCCTCCTAGGTGAGCGAGCGCAGGCAACACAGTGGGGGGCTACTGAGAGGGCGGTGATGGTATGGGGTGGCAGAAGATCCTGTAGCTGGGGTTGTCCCAGAGGGGCCCGCCACCACCAGGGATCTCCCATCAGAGTCAGTTGTATCTGCTCCTGTCCTTCCCTCCCCCGTGGTGCTCCCCTCGTCCTCCGTCCCACTGGTCTCCTCGGCATCAGTGGACTCTGCCGCCTGAGTCCTGAGGGCTGCAGCTCCATCACTTGCTGGTGCCCTTGCTCCTTCGTCAGATGATGCTAATGCACACATGGACAGGATGATAAAAGGCGAGTTGGGAGAAAAAAAGGGAGTACAGGGTCAATCACAGCACCAACAGCAAAGATGGCATACACATCACTTTCACTCAATGAGACAAAGAATGGACAGTATGGACCACACTGGAAAACCATTGGATAGGTACTAGAGTAGGTAGGAGCCAAACACTGATATCTGCACACCAACTGGGACCAACTAAGCCCTGTCTGACATGGAAAGCCAGCTACCTAGCTATCAAAAATATGCATTACACCCAAAATACCTAAGCTGGACCATGTAGCAATGTCTAAGCTGGCATATTGGGGCATCTACTGACAAGAACCCTGCACCCAGATCCCATGCCAGGCAAACAAATGATGGTTGTCACAAACACTCTATTCACCCCCTTGTGGCTGCTGTGATGCCTTCAAGTGTCCCTCCAGCTCTGGGTAGGCCACCACCACCAGCTCTGGGTAGGCCACCACCAGTATGCGTGCCATTAGGGGGGTCAGGTTCCGACAGGCACCCCTCCCTCATTGGGAGGCCATCTCCAGCTGTGCCTCCACGGTCTTACGGGCCCAGTGTCTAAGGTCCTCCCACCGTTTCCTGCAGTGGGTGCTCTGCTGGCTATGGACTCCCAGGGTCAGTACGTCCTTGGCTATGGCACGTCACAACCCCTTCTTCTGATGGGCGGTGACCTGCAGAGGAAACAGAGACAGAGGGACACCATGAACCAGACAATACAGCCTGTTACACATATGGCTGACATACTGAGTTTGCCCCTCATCATGCACACACATGACCTGTACCTCTGCATTAACACTGTCACGAGCCATACCCCCCAAATGACACACTGCCAACACACACACATCTACATGCAGCCATGTTGCATGCAACATACCCATGATGTACTCACCTGTTGGTCTGGAGGCCCATACAACTGTCCACACAGGGGTAGGATCCCATTCACGAGCCTCTCCAACTTCTCCTACATGAAGGCTAGGGCTCTTTCCCCTGAAGTACGGGCCATGGCAGGTACCAGACACAGGTCACAGCAGCACACGCGGAGATGTAGTCCTGTGGAAAGTCAGGATTCAATTTAAGTAGTAGGAAGAAAATGGCGGTCACGTCAGCAGCAGTGAACACCATCACCGCCGGCGTTTATCATCATTGGTTGCCATACCCCATAGAGCCCCATATTAGCCAACGAGGAACTGCATGACAGTGCAGCCCACCTCCCGCCATGACGCCTAACGCTGGTGGAGTGAGGTTACTTCCACCTGTCCCTGCATACAGGACAGCCGGTTGCCATTTTCTAATGCTAGTACACATGTATTGATTTAATTGTTCATCGCTGGTGTCGACTGAACACACCTAGACAATTCCAGTATCCAACATACAAATATGCTCTGTGTACACTGATGTTGTGTGTCCATAGTTCCTGTTGTCACTCCCTTCTTCCTTTTAGGTCATTTAGGTACCAACCAACGTGGAGGAATAGTAGGAGGAGGCAAGCACCTGTGTACAGACCCCTTGTGGGCTTGGCTCAACTGGAGGACCGGCACATCATACTCACTTATCGTCTGGACAGGGCCACTATCACAGTGCTGTGTGCACAACTGGAGCCTGATTTGTTACCTGCTATCCATTGCACCACAGTAATACCCCTTCTTGTGCAGGTACTATCAGTGCTCTATTTCCTGGCAACAGGCTCTTTCCAGGTGACAGTGGGCTTGGCCGCAGGAATGTCATAGCCAATGTTCTCTAATGTGCTTGCAAGGGTTTTGGTCGCCTTGCTCAAACACATGTGCAGCTACATCGATGATTTGCCCACTGTGAAGGCTGGATTCTATGCAATGGGACACATACCACATGTGACTGGGGCCACTAAAGGGACCCATATTGCCTTAGTCCCAACCAGGGCCAATGAATAGGTGTACAGGAATAGGAAGAGTATCCACTCACTCAGTGTCCAGATGGTGTGCCTTGCTGACCAGTACATCTCCCTCGTTACTGCCAAGTATCCTGGGTCGGTGCATGATGCCTTTGTCCTGAGGAATAGCAGCGTCCCACAGCTGATGGCATAGCTACAGAGGCACATAGGCCCTCATTCTGACCTTGGCGGGCGGCGGAGGCCGCCCGCCAAAGTCCCGCCGTCAGGTTACCGTTCCGCGGTCGAAAGACCGCGGCGGTAATTCTGACTTTCCCGCTGGGCTGGCGGGCGGTCTCCTTCAGACCGCCAGCCAGCCCAGCGGGAAAGAGGCTTCCACGATGAAGCCGGCTCGGAATCGAGCCGGCGGAGTGGAAGCTGTGCGACGGGTGCAGTTGCACCCGTCGCGTATTTCACTGTCTGCGCAGCAGACAGTGAAATACATGTAGGGGCCCTCTTACGGGGGCCCCTGCAATGCCCATGCCAGTGGCATGGGCACTGCAGGGGCCCCGCGACCCCCCCTACCGCCATCCGGATCTCGGCGGTTCGACCGCCGGGATCTGGATGGCGGTAGGGGGGGTCGGAATCCCCGCGGCGGTGCAGCAAGCTGCGCCGCCGCGGAGGATTCAATGGGGCCGCGGTACACTGGCGGGACCCCGCCAGTGGTGCCGGTCCGACCGCGGCTTTACCGCCGCGGTCGGAATCCCCATTGGAGCACCGCCGGCCTGTCGGCGGTGCTCCCGCGGTCCTCCGCCCTGGCGGTCAAAGACCGCCAGGGTCAGAATGACCACCATAGTGTGGCTGATAGGTGAGCCTGAGTACCCACCCAATGTATGTTAGTGTATGTCTTCAGGAGTAATACCCCATGCCATTGTGCCAGTCTAATGTGTGTCCCTCACTTCTTCCAGGTGACTCTGGATACCCATACTTGTCCTGGCTCTTGACCCCTGTTAGGAATCCGAGAGCAGGGGCTGAGAATAGGTACAATGATGCTCATGGGCTTACCAGGAGGATTGCTGAAAGGACCTTGGGTCTCCTGAAGGCCAGGTTCAGGTGCCTCCATCTGACAGGTGGATTTCTATGCTACTCCCCTGAGAAGGTCTGCAAGATTGTTGTTGTGTGCTGCATGTTGCACAATTTGCCCCTCAGACGCCATGTGCCCTGTCTGCAGGTGAAGGGGGTGAGAATGCACCTGTGGCAGCAGTGGACAGTGAGCACAGTGCAGAGGAAGAGGAGGAGGATACAGGAACAGGACACATATAATATAGCAGTACTTTTAATGACACTCAGGTAAGCCTTTTGAATTATACATTTCTCAATTTAAGGGTTGTGCTGTGTGGCTGTAGCAAGACAGTCACTACCTTTGCATCCCAACTGACTGTCACCTGTGCCTTCCCTTATTGCAGATGTTGGTGTGGTTTCAACAGTGTAATGCTGTGATGTGTAGAGACTGCTGAGACATATTTGTAGGATTAACCAACATATTACAGGACGTTTGCACAGAATCATGCAGTTCAATACAGTCGCATACATTGTACATTTCCTTCAGATAAAGCACTATTACTCACATTTTGTTCAAGGGTGTTTATTTGAATAACAAAATAACTATGGGAAATGCAATGGAGTGGGGTGATGGTTGGGAAAAGTCCAGTTTAGTGGGCTAGTCTGTTTGTTGCACATGTCTAGTGTCCAAGGGCCCAAAGGAAGGGGAGCAATGGCAGTTCAAAGTGGACATGGTGACACAGTGGAACACAAGGGGGACATTCTGGAGGGGCTCATTTCCTGGCGGTGGTCTTGGTCTTGGCAACTGTCTCTGGTGTCTGTCTGGGTCGCAAGGAACGTTTGCAGCGTGGTTCACCTTCTGCAGGGAGGGGTGCTGGTGGCCTGTGGCAGGGCCTCCTGTCCACTAGCTGCAGCTGATGTTCATGGCTGCTAGATGGAGTGGCTACTGGAAGTGGCCCGCTGGTGTGCTCATTTCTCCCGCATGGTGTTGGCCATTTCACCCAGCACCCCCACAATGGAGGCCATGTTGGCATTTAGGCCCTGCAAATGCTGCATTACCTCCTGGTGGTGTACCCCCTGCAGCCACTGGTTCTCCTACATGATGGTGATCAGCTGACCCATCCTGTCCCAGGATTGTTGGTATGCCCTCAGGACATTTGTGAGTGCCTCCTGCCCAGTTGGTTTCCTTGGCCTGTCCTCCCCCTGGCACACACCTGTCCTCCAAGTGTCCCTGGCCCCCTGTGCCTGTGTCCCCTGAACATTGTGCCCACTTCCACTGACACCAAGACGCTCATTGTCTTGTCTGTGTGGTGTGGACTAGGGTCCCTGTACAGGTGGGCACACTACTGATTGACGTGTCCTGGGGACAGAGGTGTAGGGGCGCTGACTGGCTGCTGTGGTGTTAGATTCTGAGGGGGGCTCTGTGGTGGACTGACTGTGGGATGGGGAAGCCGACTGACCAGTGGTCCCAGATGGGCCAGGGAGTTCATCCAGATCCAGAGTTGCTGCCATCACTGGGGGACTGGGTAGCCTTGGCACCTCCTCGCCGCTGACATTGGCTGGAGCACCTGTGGAGATATAAGTGATGTATTATTGTACATGTCTGTGACATATTCCGCATTCCTAGCTTTCCCAATGACAAAGTTGTTGTTGTCCCACCTATGGTAGTGAGTGTTGATGGATTGTGGGATTGTTAGTTCTCCATGCTCTGCATGCACTGGTGGTGGGTGTGCATGCGGCGCTGGAAGGGATG